>NC_067486.1:19427884-20120384 GCF_947179515.1 Apodemus sylvaticus | reverse complement strand
TTGTTGTTCATTTCTTCATCTGAAATGAAAACCCATAGCTTCAGAAACCTCTCCAGTTCCATCACTATTATAAATTTGCTGCTTGTATGGTGTTTCATCATAAGCCAATTAGAACCTATTATCCTTCCCATTTAACTGATGGGAACTGAAGCCCAAGACGTATAGATGGCACAACTCTGGCAGTTAGATTCAGTAAGCAATACTCTTATTTACCATGTGGGCAAAAGTGGAATGCTTCAGTAAATAACCTTATTGTAGTTAGTCAGGAAAGAACTTCATCAATGCCAGGCCATTCAACAGGAATTTGAATGCTAGAAATAGTCTTCTTGGATGATAATAATGGGAAGAAGACATTGTAGGCGGTGAGAACAGTATGAATAGCATGAGAATTGGGAAAGCACTGGTACATTCTGGTGATGTGTAATATAGAATAGAGTGTGGGGGAGTTGGAACTGGAAAGGCAGGTTGCATCACTGGGTAGGTAACTAGAAGATAACATTTTGTTTTGTTAAAAGGAGACTCTCTGTACTTTATGGAAATAAAGCTGTCCAGGACAAGTGCAAGGGATTAGCTACTGGTATTGAACACATCATATAAGTACTTAGGGTCTTTTTTATTACATATGTAATTCCATGCTCATAGTTTTTATGTGATGGTAGTCTGCAAAGTTACTATACAATTACTGCGATTTTCTTTTTCTTTCATTTTTAAAGAATTATTTATTATATTTTATGTGAGTACAATGTAGTGGTTTTCAGACATACCAGAAGAGGGAATTGGATCCCATTCCAGATGCTTGTGAGCTACCATGTGGTTGCTGGGAATTGAACTCAGGGCCTCTGGAAGAACAGTTGGTGCTCTTAACTATTGAGCTATCTCTCCATCCCCAGTTATGGGATTTTCAAAACAGGCTTACTGCATGGTTCTCCGGTAGCGATATTAGATAGGGAAGTGGACAACCAGAACATCTGGGAAATAGCACAACCTGATAAGCAAGGGTCAAAGCCTGAAGACAGAGATAGCTCAGCTCTAGAGAGACAAGCGGTACTCTCTTTAAAGATGGGTGTTAGCCACCATGTAGTTGCTGGGATTTGAACTCATGACCTTTGGAAGAGCAGTTGGTGTTCTTACCCACTGAGCCATCTCTCCAGCCGGTACTCTCTCTCATGGTCACTTTCCAGCTTCAGTTTGTTTGTTTGCTCATTTGTTTGTTTGTTTTGAGTTTTTAGCCTGAAGCACAAGTGGAAGCCAGTAAACTAGAAAGGGGCCTTTGGTAAAAAGGAACATGGTAAGTGGGGGGATGCTAGGAGATTAGAGGTAAAATGGAAATAGAGGTAGAATTTGGGGAGCAGAATAGCTTAAGCAGGAAGGGATATAGGAGTGTGGGTAAATCAGAAGGTGAAAGGGAGAACTATGTAAAAGAAGAGACCATGAAAAGCCACATGGAAGCCTGCAGTCTCACAACAGCCATTAAAAAAAATGGAGTGTGTCTTAGGGTTTTACTGTTGTGAATAGACACCAAGCCAACTCTTATTAGGACAAATGTTTAACTGGGGCTGGCTTACATGTTCAGTGTTTCGGTCCATTATCATCAAGGTATCATCAAGGTGAGAACATGGCAGCAATCAGGCAGGCATGGAGCTGGAGGGACTGAGAGATCTACATCACTATCTGAAGGCAGCTAGGAGAAGATTGCCTTCCGGGGAGCTAGGATGAGGGTCTGAAAGCCCACAGTGATAGGATTCCTCTAGCAAGGCCATCATTCCCCCAACAAGGCCACACCTCCAAATAGTGCCACTCCCCAGGCCAAGCATATTCAAACCACCACAGAGAGTCAGCAGAACACGTGTGAAATGGAGGAGGGGAATACTCGAGGTTAAAGGATTACGCTGGGATGGAGATGGTGGAAAGGGAGGGAGTAGGTGGGAACAGGGAACTTGGGACAGACCTAAGTAAGAATACTACCTAAGTAAGGGCCATAAACAAGCAACAGTGGTGTGAACTTGGCGCTCACAAGAAACACGGAATCTCAGGCTCACCCAATGAGAATGAATCTACAGGTTCATAACATGACCAGTGATTCTCAAATACATAAAACCCAAGAAGCAGTGATTAAAGGTCTGCCTTTAGCCATTTTCTCTAATGCTTTTAAACTTTGTTCCCTCCCCAGCTCCCTCCATTATTGGTGATCTCATCCCAGTCTTCAAGTATGCATCCTAAGGAACACAAGCCTATTCATTTGGCCGTGGGGTCTTTCTGCCTTTACACAGTGTCCCCATTTTCTAGAAGCCTTTGGACATCTTCTCTGGGTTTCGAATGTGCAATGTATTCATTCCTCTTCTGTTCCTTGGTAAAACAACATAACCAAGGGCAGCTTATAGAAAAAAGAGTTTAGTTTGGCTTATGGTTGCCGTCTCCCGATGACAAGACAGGAATGGCAACGGGTGGCGGAAGAAGGAAGCTGACAGATCATATTTCAAATGCATTCTGGGAGTGCAGGAAGTAGAGCGAGGCTGCAAACTCTAGAAGCCCTGCCCCTTGTGACGTACTTCCTCTCCAAAAGCCAGAGACCAAGTCTTCGAATTCCTGAGCCCATGGGGGAAATTTCTTACCCTCGCATCACCTCCAATGGAAACATCCCTCCCACCCCCCACCCAGCTCTCCTTTCTTCTCCATCTCAATGAAGCATCTGAGGTGCCCTGAGTTTAACACTTTTGTTGCTAACATTGCCTTTCCTCTGAAATTTGACCTTCCAGTGACAAATCATATGATCTTTATCTTTCTTGGTTGTATCTTTAAATGTCCTTTGCATTTCTGGTACTTAACAAACAGCAATGGACTGGTATTCAGAATAAACAGATGATTGATAGAAATACAAGGTAGCTTCACATATGTGCATAACACACACACACACACACACACCAGATATATATAAAAGTGAATTATGAGCCACATACACTAAGAACTTTGCTAGTATAGTCCTGTTCACACTTCCCTGCAAGGGCTGGGTATTTCTGGAGCAAGGCCTTGGGCTACTCCTAACAAACCAACCAACTAACCTTACTTACTTACCTTCGTTAGATAATGGTATCTTATGATCATGTCTTTTTAGGCTTTTAAACATATCCTCACAAATTTTGTATGTTTGGAGGTAGTTTCCTTAGTTCAGCCATCTCAGGTGCAAGGTCTACCTTGCTGTCTGGATCAATACCCAGACCCTGGAACTCCTATTCTGTTCCTCAGATGGTTTGAGTTTGTCTGTTAACCAGTAAGGGATGTAACAAGGGAAGATGCTGTTATCCCGTTATCTAAACGAAGGCACAGGAGTTGTAAATGCGTTGCCTGTCTTGATTTGATTGACTAAGAGCTGCTAGCCTGCTCCTTTGTTCTCTTATCATTCTCAGTTCCGGAGCAGAGCCCAGGAGGGGACCTGGCTGACAAAGCGGACTCAAGCACCCTGAAACCAGGTGACCTGATTAAGACCCAGTCACTAATGTTAACTTCCTTGCTTAACCCCTGTGTCAAAATACAATTGGTCAATGCACCAGCCCCCCTACACCTCCCCACCCCTTGCTTTGTGTTCCCATCCTATAAAAATGTACAGTCTCCCTTTGGGGACATTCAGACCCAAATAGGCCACGTCCTGGCTGTTTTAAAGCTTCCGTATCTGAAGCGAGAAAGTTTTCTCGGCTCCCGCCCCAACCCGATATTTACATGTATACAATGAAATATGGTCATACCTAGGACTTTAGCATTCTGCCTAAACTCCACCCCACAGTTACCTGGCAACAGCCAGATATGCTCCACCCCACGGTTACCTGGCAGTTGCCAGGTAGGCATGGCCCACTATAAAACGGGCTGCTTGGCCCCTCCCTCCCTTGCTGTCTTGGTCTCTTGCCTTCGCCCCCACTCTTATTCAGTATCAGCTCAGCCCTCAGACCCTGAGGAGTCAATAATTAGCATTAGCCCCATCTTGCTAATGCTTAAGATAGCGCTGCTGTCACCATGTGCTATTCACTGGCGTTGATGTCGCATTTCTTCTAACCTCTTAATACAAAGATCCCAACAGAAAGTGGGTTTTTAAAAAACGTGTCTTAGCTGCCAGAAAAGTATCCCTAAGTAGTGTTTACTATCTGCACGAAAGGACTTCCCCCAACTTTGCCACCGGTTTGAAATGGCAAGTTTCTCCGTCATCAACACTCACTGTGATTGGTTGAACGCTTATGTTATTTCAACACATCATTTAACAACTTACTGTTTTCCTGCTCTGAGTGAAACTGAACGTCTTTTAAAATGCTTGACATCATATGTGATGAAACTAAGCGGTGAATTCCGACAAAACCATCCGGTGCAACAGGTCCCACGTGGTAGGTTTATTAATGGGAGAGGGTAAGGGGGGCAGAGGCTGCCTCTCGGTGGGGGAAGGGAAGAAGGGGAGGGGAGAGGAAAAACATGGCTTTTTATGGAGCTGTAGCAGGAAGACATAGGGCAGAGGCAGCAACAGGAATGTGTCGCCTCTCTGTGCAACTGGTAATGATGTGTGTTACTGTCTCCAGGTCCCTCCGGGCTGGCCACGGAGGTGCCTGATTGCTAACAGTATGTCCTTTCCTGTGAAAGACGGCCATCCCTAGTGCCTCTTTTTATTTATTTATTTATTTATTTATTATTTATTTATTTATTTATTTATTTATTTTACCTACTTGCCAATTAGAAATCCTGATACAGTAAAGAAAATTTATCTCTACTGAAATAAATGACATTTTCTCCTTGTTTATTGAAGTCTATCAGTCTTTTGACTTTGCTACTGGTATTGTATGTAACATTTTGTATTTTCCTTATTTTGGGCTAAATTTTAAAATTTTTGTTTATTCTAGAAATCCCATTATTTGTACACATTATGTTTATGTGTAAGTTTTGGTCTGTTCGGATTCCTGGTCTTGTAGTTTACTACAAGATTACTCCAGTGTTCCCTCACCCTGCGAGACTCCCGTTTCTCCACCATTATCATTCGTGCCTCTCATAAGCACATCCCCAGAAGTCATCATCGTCTAAACTTGTTCCGTTTCTGCAAACCCGTGCTTCCGTTTTCCTTTGCTTATCTCAATCTCTAGGTTTATGCTTTCTTCGACTTACTCTTGGTCCATAAAATTTTCTTAAAGACCTCTCTTCTTTGCTGCCTTCTTGTCTCATGTTGCCAACCCCAGCAGAGTCACATGACTTCCATTGACCCTAGGTGTCATTGTTTGAATATGCTTGGCCCAGGGAGTGGCACTATTTGGAGGTATGGCCTTGTAGGAGTAGATGTGTCATGGTGGGTGTGGGTTTTAAGACCCTCATCCTAGCTGCCTGGAAGCCAGTCTTCCACTAGCAGCCTTCAGATGAAGATGTAGAACTCTCAGCTCCTCCTGCACCATGCCTACCTAGGTGCCACCAGGTTCCCGCCTTGATGATAATGGACCGAACCCCTGAACCTGCAAGTTAGCCCCAATTAAATATCATCCTTATAAGAGTTGCTTTGGTCATGGTGTCTGTTCACAGCAGTAAAACCCTAACTAAGGCACCAGGGATACTTTTTCTTTTGTCTTTATGAGCCCTGGAAGCTTTGTATGCTCTGACCTTAATACAGTCTCCCTCAGCTCTGCTCCTGGCCATTGATTTACTACTTTTTGCCACTTTTCTGACACCACTCTGGGCTCTGTGGCCTCCCCAGCCCATACCCCATCCTATGCATCCATACCACCTTCCATTCTGGACAAATTCTTGAGCTCCAGCCCTCCGAGATAAGAAACCAAACAAAACAAAATGAAAGATAAAGAATTCCCATTCTGTGATAGCTTTGAGGTTTATGACATGAGTTGTTCTCTGGATGTGATCTGACAGCTGATTCTGTAATGGTTTTGGAGGCCAGAAGTCAAGAGTTAGCATTAGTGGGCCGCAGTCAAAATGTCAGCTTTCTCTAGAGGCTGCTGGAAAGAGTCTGTTCATGCTGCTTTTAGCTGCTGGCAGTTAGCAGTACTGCACGGCTTGTGGCCACATTACTCCAATCACCAAGGGCAACATGTTCCTTTCTCTTTTCATTTTATCTTCCTGGTACCGCCTCCACATGTGTCAGAGCTCTCTCTGCCTTTTACTTAGGAGGACACATGTGCCTGTATTAAGGTCTACCTAGTTAATCCAGGAGAGTCGCTTCAGTTTAAGAGCCCCAGTGTAATCAGGTATATAAAGGTGACAAAGGCCTCTGGGATTAGGGCATGACCTACTACTGTCTTTTGGCACAGCCCTTTTCATCTTCACGTTGAAGAATGAAAGTATCAAAAAAAAAAAAGTCAGAGATTTACAGGAAGTTACGAGCAGCTGAAAGGCCTGATTAATGAATTTGAAAAGAGCAGTATAAAATTTTGAGGGTGTTTCTCTTAGTTAGGGTTCTCCTGCTGTGAGCAGACACCATGACCAAGGCAAGTCTTATAAAGGACATTTAATTGTGGCTGGCTTACAGAGGTTCAGTCTATTATCATCAAGGTCGGGAACATGGCAGCATCCAGACAGGCAAGGTGCAGGAGGAGCTGCGAGTTCTACATTTTCATCTGAAGGCTGTTTGTGGAAGACAGGCTTCCAGGCAGCTAGGTTGAAGGTATTTAAGCCCATCCTCATAGTGACATGCCTACTCCAAGAAGGCCACACCTCTTAATAGTGATACTTCCTGGGCCAAGCATATATAAACCAACACAGTATTTAAATAAAAATGGCTGGAAACTGTTCTCCGGAAGAATACATGATAACTCTCAGGCTTGAGATGATGAACAGGAAGTGGGTGTCATTTCAGTGGATTGCGTGGGAAAGCGTCAGGAAAGATACTCTCCAGTTGAGATAAGCAACCAAAGTAGCAATCTCTTAGGTGAAAATTTAGCTCCGTTTGACAGTTATGATAAAGTAGTTATGAAAGTCGTTTTTGACGACTATCAATCAACCTGCAATTCTTATGTCTTTCAAACTAATAGCTGTAGCAAGAGCCATTCCTCATGGTTATCCTGGTCTAGGCACTGCATATTACCATTCATGCATGATTAATGAATTGTGGCTGATTTGAATAAATGACTAAATTTCATATGTGTAGTACTTGACTTTGTGCTTCAGACATTTTAATGAAATGGAATTAATTGAGTAATGATTGGACGAGTACAGTGTTCTATGGAAGGGCATACGTCCCTAGGACACTATCCCTGGGGACTGTTTTGTCTATTGACCTGTCACAGGACATATCCTTTCTTGTATAGCCAACTAGTCATTCACAACCACACCTCCTTAAAACTAATTTGTGTCCATATATCCCACCTAAAAGTTTAAGAGTTTAAAATGCAGTTAAGTTCTTAACAGTAAAATCTTACTTTAAAACATGAATCTTTTTTTAATATAGAGAAAAAAATCCAGTGTTGAATACGATAGGCAAAAATTATAGGTAAAAAATAGACCATAATTGCTCCTGAAGCAGGGGCTATTGATTTTTTTCCTCCATTATCTCATCAAAGAGAAAATGAAGGAAGAAAAAATGCCAGTTCACAGAGGCCTGGTGCTCAGGTAGCAGTCAGGAACAGCAAGTGAAAAGTTCTGGCTGATTAAAACCATTTAATGGAAAGAGTTTGCCTTGGCCCAGGAATCGCAGGAATCACTCTTCTCTGTTTGAGTTCATGCTCTGCAGTTTTCACCTCTTCGGAGAGGTCAACCCATCCCGTGCCATCTCTAAGAAGTACTTCTTTAACGGGAAGGATCTATGTTAAGTTGCTTCAGGGTAGTAGACAATCCTGGAGCAAAAGACCGTCGAGTAATTAATGGACAGCAAAAGACCGTCGAGTAATTAAATAGATTTCTTTTTCTCCTTGTACTGCTCCACGGTTTTTAAAAACACTTTGCTGAGCATGCAAAATCAATTTCCATTACTGGCCTTGACCTTTGCAGTTTTATAAACATGTTTTTCCCTGTGTTTGGAATGGAGTTCAAAGACAATGGGACTGGAGTAGAGACAATGGAACTGCAGCAGGTTCTTTTAATAAAAGCTCTGTCACAACAAAAACCTTATTTTTCACAGCACTCTGAAAATTGATTCATAAATATAATTTTATACATGTATATATACCCTTCTGTATTTAGGCTTTTAATGTATGTGTATGCTTGTATTAGAGTATTGAAGTATACATATTTATAGTTGATGTTATAATTATGTATTTTATGGATGCTATGTGATGTCTATATTTATATACAGTGTGGAATGGTTAGGTACTTAGCATATCCCTTCACTTTCTTGCCACTTTTTGTAGCCACACACTTGATATTTATCAAATATTTTGAAATACGAAATACATTATTGTTACTGACTGTGATGTCTGTTGCTATGTCATAGATCTCAAAGTTTATTCCTCCCAATTGTACCTTATGCTCTTTGATTAACTTTCTCCCCTTGCCCCAAATACTCAGCTGTTCTCTCTGCCCCCTGCTCTGCAGGACAGACCCGTGCATTGTTTTTATTGCTAAATGATGTTTTCCCCTTCCCCTTCCAAGAAAGTAGCCAAGCCATTGTGTTCTTTTGCCTCAGGGGCTTTGGGTTGCTAAACAGAAAGCAAATGTTGCCATAGAAAAGCCTTTCTCGCACTTTGTTTTTAGAGATTAGGATCTTGGTGGCGACTATTTCTTGTCAGCCCAGAGAGTGGAGGAGAATCACCTTTTGCAGATGCTGAGAAAAGTGATAGCAGCAATGACTACGGGTGGTGGGTGGTAATTCCTTAAGACAGGAAAGGAGAGGATTTGAGGGGGATTTGGGTAGTTTCTAAAAAGAGCAGTGAAAAGGTCCTGGCTATTCTCACTTGGCAGAGGACTGCCACAGTCTCTTAGAAAACAAAGACTCCAGTGGCTATGGCATCTTCTGTGACAAAGGGTCCACAACTCTTCTCTAAGATGATCAGAAGCACTGCTGGTCTCTCCAAGTATCAGATCTTGTGGGAGGAATACATTTGTGTCTTCCTGCAATGTCAGTAACAATAGACAAGAGGGGTTTCAGTGGCAGCCATTTGGCAGATATTCTTGCTTTTCTTAATAATCCTGACCGAGACGAGTACCAATTCTTTTTATTCCTACCTTAATTATTAATATTAATTTTTACACCACACATTATATATGAATGTGTGTGTGTTCCAGAATGATTACAATAGGTTAAAATGACGTCTCAGAAGTCAGAGAAGTTGATAGAAATGCTAGCAGAGGGTGACTTGATAAGATAATGACCATAAATGAACTGCAGGAGCTGGAGAAGGTACTCTGACTGCCTTTGCAGGCTACAGATGGTCAGGATGCAGGCGCTGAACTAAGATGCTAGAGTAAGGTAAGGCAAAGCATAGGACCAGGTCCAGATATTTGAGCAGGCGAAAGGGTGAATGGCGAGTGTAGATGTGTGAATAGGAGGAAGGACAGAGTTAGTTGGGTAGACCTTGTCAACAGCAGGACTGAACTGACATCAAGCCCTGGGATGGGGCACTCAGGAGTTGTCTCCTTTTGAGTTTATTGTTACTTACACCCAGGTCAGAGGACAGCTCAGTGGGGCCTGACTCGATTGCAGTGCTAGTTGTCCATGTCGTTATGGGGCCCAGGTGAAGGAATACACCCTTGAAAGGGTAATTTCATGTCTGATAAATTCTTGGGTCCGGTTCTCATGATAGGATCTTAAATGCCGACGCATGCTCCTATGGTCCCAATTCACTCTTGGTAAGTTTAGAGACTGGTACTCTTTCCACTCCTAGGAATGAATAGTCTGCCTGTGCTGTGGGTAGGGGTAATGCCAGTCATGAGGCGATGAACATTCATCCAGCCAGGTACTGAGTCATCCTCCATCCTCAGAATGTAGGCAAGGCTGCCTGTAAAGTCTCTCAGGACAAGGTTAGGGTCTGAGCAAACACTGTTCTACATAAAGTGAGGTAGTTTAGGGCTTTGCACTGGTGATCTCAGCACCGAGGTGGGTATCAGTGGGAACCACTTGGACTTTAGATTCCTTTAAGTATTTGGAACTTCAAAAGATATTACCACCTCTGGGTTTTTGTTTTTGTTGTTGTTGCTGCTGTTGTTTTGTTTGGTTTGTTTTGTTTGGTTTGGTTTTTTTTCACTTGGAGATGGTAGGGGAGGAGGGACATCCACAAATGACTGAGGTGACTGCCAGCCAATGGCCTCTTCAGGCCGCCTGAACGGATAAGTAAATGTGATACTTCTTCTACCCAAAGCTAAGGTGAAATTTTCACTGTTTTCCCTTCTCTTCACCATGTGCAAAATGGTGGCTATAAAAGTCATCGTGCTGAGTCATTTCAGCGTTAATTATGCTGACCCCTGTGTACTATAGTTGTAGATGGTCCATAAGATGTCACAAGTGAATATGTGAATGTGCCCATACTGTTGTAAGAATGAAATCAGAGGCCTGGGGAGACGGTTCAATAGTTAACAGGGCTTCCTGTTGCAAATTGCAGAGGACTCGAGTCCAATTCCCCGCCATCCACTGCCGGTAACTCCAGGTTCAGGAGATCTGAAACTCTCATCTGAACTCTTCAGCTTCCCTACGTTCACACGCATGTGCCCAACACCCCCAAAACACATACACATGATTGAAAAATGCTAAAGAAGAATGGAACCAGGCGTTAGAGGTTTTTCAAAGGAACACAAGATATACCTTCGGTGCTCAAGAAATGTATGTCCCATGATGGAATGGAGAGTGAATATGTTGAGTTATCCGAATGAGTAGGTTCATATCTCGCAACAAGGAATGGGAACAAGTGAAACGTGAGTGTGGCACAGGGAAACCGAAGAGAAGGATTTGGAGGCAGGAGTCATGACATAGCACAGAAAAGCTACGGGACTCCTAGAGATGAGAGCTTGAGGGCCGGAAGGAACTGGAGTGAGATGCTACCATCCGAGAACTTTCTCCAAGCAGTAGACACTCATGCAATATTTGGACAGCAAGGTTTTTCTTTTGTGCTCCCCCTGCCCCTAGCTACTGAATATTTTCAATAATCGAAATTAAAAGGTACACAAAGCTTAAAGACTAAAATACCGACTACTACAAGATAAGAAATCCCTTTAGTTTCTCGCATCCACGTCTCTTTACCCAGAACCAACCCCTTTCTACCATTTTATGCTCGTCCCTAAGATACATCAAACCCATGCTTCCAATTTGTAAATGTAACTTTTATTTCCTGTAGTAGTTGTTGTCTGTAAGGTTTGCTGCCCTCCATCTGCTAACCTAAGTCGAGTCCTGGAAGCTTCTAGCCTTCGTACAATCTTATATAGGCCTAGAATGGTTTCAGCCTCTGATACTAGCTGCTAAATACGCTCACACGCTCACTTTCTTGTTCTTTCTGAATGCTGTTGGCTGTTTTAACTCAGCTGTTCTGGCTCAACTCATTTCTGTTAGGGTTGGTCTTATGTGCTGTGTATTCAGGAGCTGAGCTCTATGCCCTGGCCCAGATTGCAGTAGGGGGCATAGGCTATGTTAGTCTATGTACTGTACAGAATGCTCCCCAGTAACCCCTGGGGGGAGGGATGGAGAGAGAGAGACAGAGAGAGAGAGACAGAGAGAGAGAGAGAGAGAGAGAGAGAGAGAGAGAGAGAGAGAGGGGAGGAGGAGGAAAAGGAGGAGGAGGAAGAGGGAGGGAGGGGAAGAAGGAGAGGACTAGGAGGGGAGGAGGATGGGGGAGAGAGGTATCCAGAAGGTGGGATGGATAAGAGAAGCTGGTCCTGAGGACACATATGGAACAGAGCATGCTGGGAGTGCCATGAACTGCAAGTAACACAAGGCCTGTGGTTTGGGTATCGGTTAGAATAGCTCAGAACCTGCCCAGTCTAAACTTATAAATACATTTACCATGTTTCTGTGTCCATTGCTTGGGAATTACATAAACAGAGAGCAACCTACAGATATTAGGGGATAAAAGAAGCATAGCAACCCCCCCTCAAGAATATTAATATTGTATTAATTGGTACCCAGCTCTCCAGGCTGACTGATTCAATATGGCTTCTCTCAGCTTCTGATTGAATCGCTCTGCTTGGCCTCAAACTAAATTTGGCAATATGTTCTAATCTCCTGTCTCTTCATTCTGTCTTCTGGTTTGTTCTCTCTCTGCAACCTATCTCTGTACAACTATCTGTCTCATTAAAACTGTCTCCTCCCTCCCTCCTTCCCTCCTTCCCTCCCTACCTTCTTCCCTCCTTCCCTTCTTCCCTCCCTCCTTCCTTCCCTCCCTTCTTCCCTCTGCACTGTACCCTCTTGTGTTGCCTCTCTGTTCTTTTGAGAGTTGGCCAGAGCCTATTTTGTTACATCTTTCTCTGATTCATCATTTTGTCTGCCTCTCAATTAGACATCACGTTCAAATGTGGATGCTTCCTCTACAACTAATTTTATCTTCATTGTTTGGGATTAGAGGTGCGTATGAAGGGTGTGTTCTACATTCCAGCCAGATCACACAGACCTGGACAGCCCTTGGATGTGATCGCAGTAGCCAGGATGCTAGATTAACATACCTCCACATCACCTACTGTGCTGTGGTTTTACTTTTTTTGGTCTCAGTCATTATTTATTACAACTTACTTCCTCCTTCAGAATGGGATGGATTTTCTCCATCTCTCATTCCTGTATCTTATCTCCTGAATCCATTTGTGCTTTTTCTAGTAAAGCTACATCATAATTTGACTTAGAGCAGAATTACTGTATTATTATGATGATATTAATGTTATATATAGCCAAGGCCTGTAAAATAATTATTTGTATAAGTGTTATTCTTTCCATCACAATTATGTCTTTCTTGGGTTGAATCTTTGGAATTTTTTAATTGTTTTTCTATCTGTTCCAACATTCGATTTGTGTAATATTCTTCTTATTTCATGTGGCCAATTGTGTAGTCTGCTACTGCAAATCCCCAAGAAGAAAGGATAAATGCCTTTAGTGTGGAAAGTCTGACCTCAGACTCTTCTCCAGAACTGTGGTCATGAGTTTGCTCTTGGTCACGGGATGTGAACCTTTCCACCTCTCTCTGTGGCTCTCACATTTTACTTTTTTAATTAAAAAAATGTATTTTACCACTTCTTCAAGTGTCTAAAAAGGACATAAAATTTCTGGTGCTGTTAATGATGTCCATAGTTTGGTGCTGCTGAAAATGCCCATAGTTCCTCATCTTAATGCCCAGTAGAGAGACCTAGCTTAGGAAATGCTTCCCTTTTAGAAGCTTTAAAACATTATTCTGATGTCTATCTTCAGTCTTAATGTTCACCCTCTCCAAGCCTGTGCATGTCCCCGTGTGACAGGACTGTGATTAGATGTGTTTCTTTATGAGTCATCATAAACCAAGTATCCTGAACTCCTTCACTCCTGGTTATTTTGCTCTGGAAAATTTACTTGTAATCTTTTTAAAACAATTTTCTCTCCTCGTTCTTGTTATTTGATTGTCCAGCCCATGACTTTATCTTCTAGTTTTCTGATTTACATCTTTTCTACTTCTGTATCTTTTTGTTTTTCTTATTCTCCTCCTCTACCTTCCCCCCATGAAGCTATTTCTCTAATTTTACATTGGTATTCAGGAGTTTTAAAATCTTATTCGTTTTTATTTTATGTGTGAGGGTTTTGCATACATGTATTTGTGAACCATATGTGTGTCTGGTGACTGAAGAGATCAGTGGAGAGTATTGGATCTCCTAGATATAGTTACACATGGTTGTAAGACACCAGATGAGTGGTAGGACTGGAACTCAGTAAGAGCACTGAGTATGGGGGCTGGAGAGATGGCTCAGCGGTTAAGAGCACTGACTGCTCTTCCAGAGGTCCTGAGTTCAAATCCCAGCAACCATATGCTGGCTCACAACCATCTGTAATGAGATCCCATGCCCTCTTCCAGTGTGTCCAAAGACAGCTACAGCGTACTCACATATAATAAATAAGAGCACTGAGTGCTGCTAACTGCTGAACCAACTCTCCAGCCATGCTATTTAATTTTTAGTGTATGTCGTTATATATATATATATTTTTTTTACTATTTTTGCATTCCTAAATATTTATTTTATTTTAAATTGCATGTATATATCTGTGCCTTTGCCCATGAGTATAGGTGCCCACAAGTGTAAGGCCCCTGGGGCTGCAGTCCCTGGCAGTTGTGAGTCACCCAGTGTGTGTGCTGTCACCCAATGTGAGTGCTGTCACCCAGTGTGTGTGCTGTCACCCAATGTGAGTGCTGAGAGATGAACTTGTGTCCTTTGCAAATACTTGTAACCTCTGACCCACCTTTTTGGTTGCATATGTTTTGAAATCTTAAAATAAATTACTGTATCTTTTAAGGTGTTGAGAGTTTCACACATGCCATCCTGGTGGTTTGCCACCAAACTGTATTCTGAAACCTATTGTTTTTATGGTTGAGTATTTATTTAATTTTTTTGTTCCTTTTTGATTACTTACTATATAGTTCCACATTTATATAATAATTTATCTCTCATTGACTCATGGGTATTTGGGTGTACTTGTATGTTTTGGATTGTAACATTTTTATTATACTGCATTAGGTTATTTTCAGTCCAGTATATAATGTACATTGAAAATATCCCCCCCTTTTTTTTTTAAAATTAGAACTCTGTTTCTCAGGCAGGGCAGTTTCTCTTCTATTTTCATGCCTTATGCAGGCATGCATTATGTATATATGAAAAGTTTACAACCAATAGATGAGCAGAAACATGAACTTTGTCTCAGACTGCCTTAATTCATTTAATGTCATCGTCTCCAGCTGCAGTCATTTTCTGACAAATTGAGTTTGTTTTGTTTTTTTTTTCCTTATGATTGAAATAGTCCATTGCATACTGTACCACATTTTCTTTATCTACCCCTCTGTTGTCGGATGCCTAAGCTGATTTCATAGTCTTTTTTATCGTGAATAATGTTGGAGTACGTACCTCTGATACTTACTCTGATACATTGAAGCATCTCTATGATAGGCAACTTGGAGTCCAGTATAAAAACTGTACCTTAAGCCATAAAATACCAATTATAGGCATACAAATCATTGTTGGCATATAAGATCTTTGATACTTTCATTTACTTTACCGGCATTCTTCGAAGAAGGAGTTCTGTAGACAGGTAGTCTTCTATGGCCATAGAAGAAACTGAGGCCTGTCCTGTCCACATGCCACATGAACAAGGCTTCTTGGCCCACTGCAGGAAGATTAAGCTCAGCCTACTTGCCAAGAGTGTTAGGAAAATATTGACATTTCTTTAATTCAATTGGGGTGAGTTACTGGAGAAAGAGCTCCTCTCTGAAAGTCAGCTCTGGTTCCCAGTGCTGAAAGCCAGGTGGAGGAGGGAGTAGAAGGAGCTAGAATGAGCATGTCATTTTCTGTTTGCTATTCTACGCTCACCTCTCCTAGAGTCCTCTGTTTTAGCTGTCCTCCAAAACAAACTTCTGGACTACATTTTAGAGAACACATAGGGGACCTGGAGTTCTTTCTTTTATTTTTTTTTATTCAATAAATTTTTTATTTACATTTGAAATGATTTCCCCTTCTCTAGACCCCCACTCCCCAAAAGTCCCATCAGCCCCCTTCCCTCCCCCTGTTTTCCCACCCTGCTTCACTGAGTCTTTCCAGAACAAGGGGCCACTCCTCTGCTCTTCTTGTACCTCATTTGATGTGTGGATTATGTTTTTGGTATTCCAGTTTTCTAGGTTAATATCCACTTATTAGTGAGTGCATACCATGATTCATCTTTTGAGTCTGGATTACCTCACTTAGTATGATGTTCTCCAGCTCCATCCATTTGCCTAAGAATTTCATGAATTCATTTTTTCTAATGGCTGAATAGTACTCCATTGTGTATATATACCACATTTTTTGCATCCACTCTTCTGTTGAGGGATACCTGGGTTCTTTCCAACTTCTGGCAATTATAAATAGGGCTGCTATGAACATAGTGGAACATGTATCTTTATTACATGCTGGGGAATCTTTTGGGTATATGCCCAGGAGTGGTATAGCAGGATCTTCTGGAAGTGAGGTGCCCAGTTTTCGGAGGAACCACCAGACTGATTTCCAGAGTGGTTGTATCAATTTGCAACCCCACCAGCAGTGGAGGAGTGTTCCTCTTTCTCCACATCCTCGCCAACACCTGCTGTCTCCTGAATTTTTAATCTTAGCCATTCTGACTGGTGTAAGGTGAAATCTCAGGGTTGTTTTGATTTGCATTTCCCTAATGACTAATGAAGTTGAGCATTTTTTAAGATGTTTCTCCGCCATCCGAAGTTCTTCAAGTGAGAATTCTTTGTTTAACTCTGTACCCCATTTTTTAATAGGGTTGTTTGATTTTCTGGAGTCTAACTTCTTGAGTTCTTTATATATATTGGATATTAGCCCTCTATCGGCAGGATTAATATAGTTAAAATGGCCATTTTGCCCAAAGCAATATACAGATTCAATGCAATACCCATCAAAATCCCAACTCAATTCTTCACAGAGTTAGAAAGAGCAATCCTCAAATTCATCTGGAATAACAAAAAACCCAGGATAGCTAAAACTATTCTCAACGATAAAAGAAACTCTGGGGGTATCAGTATCCCTGACCTCAAGCAATACTATAGAGCAATAGTGTTTAAAACTGCATGGTATTGGTACAGTGACAGGCAGGCGGATCAATGGAACAGGATTGAAGATCCAGAAATGAACCCACACACCTATGGCCACTTGATCCTCAACAAAGGGGCGGAAAACATCACATGGAAAAAAGATAGCCTTTTCAACAAATGGTGCTGGTTCAACTGGAGGTCAGCATGCAGAAGAATGCGAATTGATCCATTCTTATCTCCATGTACTAAACTTCACTCCAAATGGATCAAGGACCTCCACATAAAGCCAGACACTCTGAAGCTAATAGAAAAGCAACTGGGGAAGACCCTTGAGGACATCAGTACAGGGGGAAAGTTCCTGAACAGAACACCAATAGCTTATGCTCTAAGATCAAGAATTGGCAAGTGGGACCTCATAAAATTACAAAGTTTCTGTAAGGCAAAGGACACCAACAAAAGGGCAAATCGGCAACCAACAAATTGGGAAAAGATCTTCACCAACCCTACATCAGATAGAGGGACCTGGAGTTCTTATTCTTTGGCCTTGTGTTTGTTTTCAGTCTAGCTGTACCTAGCCGATTCTCAAGACTCGGGTGTCCCTAGTATCATCTCAAGTTTTGCACCACCATCTTGGATGAAGCCCTCTTCAATCAGCTACATTAATACACTTTCACCCATGTCTTTCCATGCTGCTATCTCTTCTATTATTTTTTTCTGCTATTATTTTTATTGCTATATTTTGTTTGCCAAAATTTCCATTACAATTAATAGAATTTCAAAAATCAAGTATGTTCATTCAATCATCTTTATTGATTGATGGAGGTCATCAAACCTCCATATATTGAGTCCATACTTAGGACCTTCCAGATGGGATCCTGTAGTATCGTACTTTTTAAGTTGATGTAAATGGATAATGTTCGATGGCTTTGTTTTTTAAACAAATACCTGAGTTAATCATCTGAGAAAGAGAACAGTTTTTATTTTGGCTCGGTTTTAGAGGCTTCAGCCCATGGTCAGTTGATGTGCAGCCTTTGGGCCAAGGGCTATTTATGGTGGAAGCAAGCTGTTTACTACCTGTGGCCCAGAAGGAAAGGCAGAGACAGATGTGAGGGCCATCTTCCCCTACGCTGTGTCCCACTGATTAGAGCACTGCTTATTAGATGTGGCCCCCACCCTACAGCAGTGAGTTATGAACTAAGTCTTTAACACATGCATCTTTGGGGGGCATCTCAGATATGGCAATCCCCCAATTATTTTAGAATCCATCCCTCCCAGGAACAATTAGAAATCTGTGTAAACTATGACAAGCTTCTTTTCAGTGTATTAGTCTGTTAAGTCCATGTGTGAGTTCTGGCTAAGTCTTCACAGTCGGCAGGTCCCACATGGGATCAGTGTTTATTTTTCTCTCGAGTAGCTTAAGCTATGGAGGAGTCCCATTGTTTTTCCCTTCTCCTGAATCCCTACCCCACCCAGCAGTTACACAGAGAGCCGTGATTTCATTAAGTACTGTTGTCTTTATTGCTGCTTGTTTCAGACGGTACTAACCACCCACCCTACTCCTCACCGCCTCCATGTCACCACATTATGATGGCTTACAGGAGGAAAGTCACGCAGTGTACCTCTCTGTAACCCCCCATAGTGCTGCGTGCTGAGGCACTCCGAGAGCAGAGGCATATCTAGGACACTTGCCAACCTTTATCTTGTATCACTTCCGGCAAGTACCGGATAAGCATTTACATGTTCCTTCTCTTTACAGAAACTCTACATGGAAGAGTTCTTTCCTCCTGAGTTAAATCTGAGGTAGAGGGGGTCAAGGAACCTTTATGCAACTATTGTATATTCTATAATCTATATTGCATACTAAGCATCACATCAGGACTTGAGGCCGGGTTAAAGGTCATGTCTGAACGGCTCCCTCTACCGCTATCTGCCAGCTCATTTTCTCAGAGCTGAGGTAGAGCCTGCATGTTGCAGGCGTACACAAGCAAGCATCTTATCTAATTTTCATATAGATTTTTAATTTGGATTAAAAATGGCCACGGAATCCCATTCTTATCTTGATGCCTCGCAATGCTAATTCTGTCTTTTTCGAGAAGTATGCATTCAGTTTGCTGAGCAAAAGTATCTGTCTCTTTAGGGGCATTAGAGTCTGGTAAGGGACAGAAAGAGACCAAATATCAATACGCGTTTTATCTGAAATCCAGAACCCTTCCTGGATCTTACAATAACAGGACTATTATAATGACATAAAGCTTATAACTTATGCTTCATTTCCTTCTCTGTAATTCTTTGCTCCCGCATTTTAAAATCAACAATGTCTCTGTGATATAATAGACCAGTGCTGAGTTTCCAGGAGAAGTGAGCGCCAGGGATGTTCTGTTTGTAATGGAAAGATGTGAATTCCTAGGTCTATGAAGATCTCAGCAGCGCTCAGAGACAGACCACGCTGATTTAAGCAGGGCTGCCAGTGAGAGCGAGGGCAGTGACGCAATGGATGCCGGTATTTTAGTAGCATTCTAGAGAAGGGAAGAGGTGGGGTTTCTCTGGAGCCAGATGACCTCATAATTAGTTCTCACACAGGCTGCTTAAAGCAATTACGGTGAAACCAAATGTCATTACTTTCTTCTTCTCCTTCCGATGAAACCTTCAACCCTACTCCCTCTGCCCCGCAGGGCCCTTGGCTGGCCATTATTCTGAACACCGTAGACACAGCTCTCACCTTTGTTTGCAAGCTGCAACTGTCACTGTGTAAAATAAGAAGCGTGGGGGCAATACTGCGCACCTCTCTGCCTCACTGCTTCAGAGGCACCTAGCAACCCTGTCTCTAAGCAGGCAACGCTCCTCTTCCTGGTAGTTTACTGCCCACTCACAGCAGAGGCGGGCACGCTCTGCAAATAGCCTATCTCTTTGCTGATGCCGGCTTGGCAGTGGGGTGGTAGTGTCATTCGGTGCCCTTAGGGACATCTGGTTCTTGTTCTCGGAAGACTGGGGCAAAGCAATAACTATTTCCCCAGAGCTGTTAGTGGAATCAGAAGTTAGGTCAAGTAGTTCTCTGTCTGAGGTTGGATAGTCTGAAATCAAAAAGAATGGTTTGGAACCTTTGTTTTGTTTTGTTTTCCCATGGTGCTTGGTGCATTGATGTCACGAATCATCCAGAATGTTCTAAAGGCATTAAAAAGTGTTCTCCAGGTGTATGCTGGCAACGGGCAACTCTCCTCCCGGCTGGTTTTCCATTAAGCAATTCACTTAATAATGACACATGTCAGCCGTTCACAGATCCACTTCGATTTTCAAAATGCCAGTCGAAGTGAAAAGAACCTTCTGTGGGTTTTCCAGCCAGTGGGCCTTCCATTTCAGGCTTTCGAATCAAAACTGGTCACTGTGTGGCTGCTTAGAGTCTAATTCATTGTAATTCATTCCATTTCTATACCTGAGGAAATTTGTAACAGTGTTTCTAAACGTCTTGTATTTAATTACACAATTGTGTGTGTGTGTGTGTGTGTGTGTGTGTGTGTAGGTCAGAGGATAGCTTTGGGCATTGCTCTTTACTTCAGTGTGGGTCCCAGAATTGAACTTAAGTCATCAAACTTGGCAGCTAGCGCCTCAACCCAATGACCCATCTCGCCAAGCCCACTTCTTATTGTATTTTTATCTGCATTTCAAAGACGTTCTCCAGTAAAGAGCCCTGGACCAAGAAAGCTAGACCCTTTGGGGGAGGAAAACAGAACTATTGTGATAGTGATTGATCAGAGGATGGAGGGGCTCAGGTTTCTAGGAGTATAAAGGTTTGGGAGTGGGGTGTGGGCATGATGCATGGAAAAAAAATCGAGTGTTTCTGGGTAGAGGGATGATGTAAAGGTGAATGATGTAAAGAGATCAGAAAGGGAGAATGTTTTAGCCTCCACTCACTCGCAAAATTATTATTGAATCCCTACTGCCTGCCAAGCCTTCAGCTAGCAAGAGAGGCAACGGAGAATGAGAAACCTTATTGACAAGCCCGTGGGTACTGGCGTGAAGCCACGAGCAGGAGCAGTGGCTGATTCACTGTCTCGCATCTTCCTGCAAATGTTTTGGGATCTCCAGGGGGGATTGGATCTCTCGAGTGAAATCAACGGAAATGATGGAAGTTTATTATTTTGTCGGTTTCGGTTTTTGAAACGGGGTTTCACCGTGCAGTCTTAGCTGGCCAGTCACTCAGAGGATCAGGCTAACCCCATCCTCACAGAGATCAACCTGCTGCGTTTGCCGCCCGGGCGCTGAGATTAAAGGTGTGTGGCGCCATGCCAGACCGGCAAAGAACATTCCCATCATTTCATTTTTAATAATAGCTCTATCTAAAAAGTGCCTATAAAAACTCAGCACCTGCCTCTGAAGAGCCAGTGGGCAGTACACAACAGGGCAGCAAAACTGAACAATGTAGCCGTGTCTAAGTAGCCACGCCAAGGAGTTTGGAATCACTGCACCAAGCAGGAAAACTTGAAATACTAATGAGAAAGTTTGTTTTACTGTTTACATATTTTTTATTTTACTCATTAAAAGGTTCCTAACCTTTATTTTTTGGTATCTTAGGATCTTTAAAAATTGTTTTAAATGATGTATCTTATGTGCCTTGTGTTGTCCTTGCAGATAGGATTTTGTAAGGGTGTCAGATCCCCTGGAACTGGAGTTATATAATGTTGAGAACTGTCCTGTGGGTGCTTGGAATCGAACCTAGGTCCTCTGGAAGAGCAGCCAATGCTCTTAACTGTTGAGCCATCTCTCCAGCCCCACTTTTTCTTTTTGTTTGTTTTTTTAATTTTTTTTCAGAGCAGTTCTCAAATATTTCTAGACACTTTCTTCATAGAGCCGCATAGATATGGTCAAGGTGGAAAACAGGAGGGAACATTGTAGCATAACATGAGAGATCTGTCCTTGAATAGTCTGATTAGTAGCATTACAAATCTCAAAGTGTTCTTTAGAAAAATGTTTTGTTCTTTCTGAATTTCACACCATGCCCTCCATACCATTCATCTCCCTCTCCCCTTTACCCTCCCTCCAGCCTTGCAACCTCCTCCACAACAGAAGAAATAAAAAGACAGTTGTGGAAGTTTTAGGGAGTCACTGTGTGTCCTACAGTCTATCCTTCTGTCCGTACATCTTTGCTTGCAAATGTTCATTGCAATGACTTGTAGGTCTGGTACTAGGCCTCTGGCTTCTGCTACTTTGTTAATCCTGGAACCTCACTGGGACTCCTCTCCTACAGTTCTGCATCTGTAAAACCAGCCCCTCCATTTGCTTCAGCAGTTCATTGATGGGGTAGGTGTTAGATTGGCCCGCTCAAAGCCCTGTATTTGGGTCTGAGAGGAATCTGGTCTGGGCAGTCTGTTGGCTCTCCTGCTCACACAGCCAGGGTTAGCTGGACCCTATCTGTTGTCCAGGTGAGGTACAGGGCCTGCTCTCCTACATGTTGTACTAGTGAGGGACAGGACTACTCTTGTGACTCCAGGGGCCAGCTCTCTTGTCTGCAACAGATGGCAAGGAATGAGGGAGAGGAGAAGGGTGTCTCTCCCTTGTCATGCCCACCACACAACAGACAGGAGGTGGAGCCAGCACTCCCTCGCTCGCTCACTGGTTTGTTCGCGCTCTCGCATGCTCACACCCTCAGGCCATCCCCTGAAACACCCACATCCAGGATCCACTCCCCTCATTGCTGCAGCAGGTGAGGGGCAGGGACAGTTCTCCTGTTCTCATCAATCACCCCAGAACCAACTTTCCTCCCTGTTGCATGTGGCAAGAGGTGAGGGTCGGGAAGTGTTGGTTTAATTTTTACTGTTAACTTGACACAGTCTAGAGTCTGTGACCCAATAAGGCCTTTGAGAGTTGAAAATATCATGCAATGAAAGTGCCTTTACCATACCTCATCTACTAATCATCTCCACCGATGACTGTAGCAGACTGAAAAGTATCAACTGTTTGATTTTAATGATGTGTGCCTGCCCATGAGATGCCTTCCATGACAAGAGAACATGCCCTGATGCTTAATAGCCCAGGAAAAGGTCAAAGAGAAGAAGGAATTGCAGTTGACACATTATCCAGATCAGAATGGCCTGTGGCCTTGTACGTGAGGGGTTGTCCTGGTGGCTGGTGTGGGAGGGTCCAGCCCACTAGGGGTGGTACCATTCGTAGGCAGGTTGGCCTGGGTGGTATAGGAAAAGCTCATGAGCATCATCCAGGGAACAGGCCAGTAAGCAGTGCTTCTCCATGTGTTCTGCTTTTGTTCCTACTGGAGTTCTGGCTTTGATCTCCCTCTGTGATGGACTATGACCTGGACGTATAAGCTGAGAACAAACAAAAACAAAAGCAAAATACAAGAACAAAAAGCCTTTCCTTTCCAAGTTGCTTTTGTTTGGAGCATTTTATCTTAGCATCAGGAAAGTAAACTAGAACATTGAGGAAAGAGTCGTTGCTTTGCCTTAGTCAGACAGAGCACAATTTAGTGAATTTAGAGAAGGCAGGTGATGTGATACTTCTGGACTATGGCTTGGAGGCAAATGCACATCTCTTAGGCTGTAGAATATATTTCTGGCACAGTTCTTCACATTACCATCTACTCAATAAAGATACATTTAATAAATGAAAGAGTAAATAAGCGAATAATTCTGATACACAAGCAACTGCATGTTCTTACACTAGACAGGGAAATAGTCTGGTCCTTTTACAGAAGACCTGGATTCAGTTCCCAGTAGCTAAATGAAGCTCTAAACCATCTGTAGCTCTAGTTTCAAGATGCCCATTCTTGGCATCTGTAGGCAACAGGCACATGTGGTGCACGTATAGTACATTGTGAGAAAACCATGCAAACATTGGGGAAACATAAAGAATGAATAAGGATGAGAAACTGCTGGGCTGTGGTGGTACACGCCTTTAACTCCAGAGCTCAGGAGGCAGAGAGGCAAGTGGATCTCCAAGCTAGAGGCTAGCCTGGTCTACAGAGTGACAAAGAGAAAGACTGCCTCAAAAAAACAAAGAGAAAAACCAAACACAAACAAAAGATTGAGAAACTACAGTCTATGAAGAAATCTTCACAAGTGATAGACCCGATAAATATCTATTATCTCAAAAGACAAATGACCATAAGAATCAGCAATGAGAAAACAAACTACCCCCATTAAAAAGGCAAATGTGTAGAACAGACACCATCTTTGAAAATGTTGATTTTCCTGTGTAATTAGGGAAGTGCAAAGTTAAACAATGAGATGCCACTGGATATCTATCAGGATGGTCAAACCCCAGAACACTAATAACGGAGCAACAGGAGCTGTTGATCATTGATGGGGATGTGGGGTGTGCATGAAAAATGGCACAGCAATCTAAGAAGGAACAGTTCCTCCCACACCGTACACCAGTCTTGCTTTTGCATTTCTACTTGGGTCAGAAGCTTTTGTCCAAGTCATAACTCCACACAAATGTTAATAACAGCTTTATTCATAATGAACAAGACTCAGAGAACAGTGAGCTGAAAGGCAAACTGTAGTATGTCGGAACAATTGAGTGTTATTCAGAGAAAAAGAGTTACCTAGCTATGGAAAGACATGGAGAAAGCAGATGTGTATTATTAAGCAAAATGAACCAATTGGAAGATGTTCCATCCTGCATGATTCTAACTGTAAGTGCTCCTTGCTTTATGATGGGTTATGACCCAATTAGGCCCTTGGGAGTTGAAGATATCATAGAGTGGAAGTGCCTTTACCTCACCTCACCTACCAGTCATCTCCACTTACTATCGTAGCACACTGAAGAGTATCAGTTGTTTTGTTTAGTGATGTGTGCCTGCCCAGAGCGCCCTGGCATGACAAGAGAACGTGCCCTGATGCTTAATAGTCCAAGAAAAGGTCAAAATTCAAAATCCTGTCTTTAGTGAACACACATATTTTTTGGAACACTTGTAAATTCAAACATTGTAAGTTAAGCCATCAAAAGTAGGGAGCTATGTGCATATTGATTCTATAAAATTAGAAGGAAGTAAAGATCAGGGGCTGCCAGGAGATGGGGGGTGGGAGTAGACTAGTAAAAGCACACAGGGTTTGTAGCAAAGCAGAGACAACTTTCCGGTCGTCATTACTCTTGGAATTAGGTCATAAAATAGAATGCTCATCCATTGAAGGGACTGTCTTGTAAACCATAGACAGCGGGCCACGTTTAGAATGCACATCCATCAAACGGGCCCTCTTGTAAGCATAGACAGTGGGTCGTGTTCAGTTTAAAGGAAACATTGTTTTGGATGAGGTTTCTAAACCCCAGCAGACCGGACCAAACCAGAGTTCTTTTAACATAACCAAACTAAATTTTAAAATGATACATTTTCCCAAATAATGGTGGATTCTCATCATTTTGAATCACCATGATGAAGAGATCTGATATTAAGAAGGTGATTTTTATACGACCACTCTTCTGGGTTCCTGCTGCTTCTTTCATAGTACCTTTCTGCAGCTGTAGACAATCCCCTGTTCTCTATTTACCACAATATTCTGTTTTATAGAATGGGGCATTACCCAGTTCTGAAACCTCAAATGAATGCCCACAATGTCTTTACATGTGTGGTAATCCGCCCGCTTTTTTTTAAACCAGGGGTTTGAATGAATAATGTAGATGCACCAGTTTTAACAAGTGTACCTCTTTGCAGTAAATAATAGATAGTTCTATATTCTATGTAGAATATAGATAATAGAATATATATACAGTAGAATATAGATAATGAGAAATAGGAAAGTAAGGGATATATGTGAACGATGTACTTTCTACTCAGTCTGAATGTGAACTTTAAATTGCCCTTAAAAACAAAAATCAAGTCTACTCAACATTAGTGGGTGGGGAAGATGAGCCTGGGATATTTGCATATGTATCCATGATCACATCAATAAAGACACACGCCAGTGTGGGAGAGGGACATTTAGATACACTTCCTTTTAAGTGTGCTAAAAGAGCAGAGAATCTGCAGTGACTGGTCTGCAGATGCCATTAGGTGTGGACCACATTGGGATGCTCTAATCGCTGAGCTCTGCGTGGCTGTCTGTCATTCTATCACTTCCGGTCCTATAGTCGGAAGTGATGGCAAAGCCGCGGCCCAGGCTGTGTCATCAAGCAAACAGGTATTTACTGGGAAGCAGGCACCGTCGTGTATTCCAAATGCTTGGAGACCTTTCACTTGAAACCTTGAGGAGCATCGTCCTGAAAAGATCTCGCTGAAGAGACGGTTGCATTCCAAGGGACAGATCACATGTCCCGTCTGGACAATTGACCCAGGCAGGGGTTTGCTTATGTCACTTCTGTAAAAATAGAGACATCTAATCTCACATATTACATACCTTAAGTCCCATACATTTTCCCAATTAAAATTCCTCTAAATGTTATTTTTTAACATATATAAAGACACAATATAATCTAGAAATCCTTCTGTCTCTGTCTCTCTGTCTCTCTGTCTCTCTGTCTCTCTCTGTCTCTCTCTCTCTCTCTCTCTCTCTCTCTCTCTGTGTGTGTGTGTGTGTGTGTGTGTGTTCTGCATGCACATTGGAAAGGAAATCTACATTATGAAAAATAACTTCGAATACTGTCTAGTCAGTTCTTAGGATATTAACTCCATGAGCACATTTCATATGCCAATTCATCCCTTGACTATAAATTTGAGTTCCTTTGTGCTCAAAAGTTCCCTTTGTTGACATTTTACAATATGGTTATGAAAATTAGGGCAGATAGTAAAGACAAAAGAAATGCCAAGAAAAATATCTCAAGCTTCAGCACTCAAATGTACCTGTCTTTTTTTTTTTTTTTTGCAATGAATTAGGTTTTATGACCACCTAATCTTTGTACATGTGGCCAGTAATTGTGCTCCAAACCTAGTGCATGCAGACAAGGCTGTCTAATGTTTAAGGAAACACAGCAAAGGAGTTTGCTGTCTTGGTTCATGAAGCATTGTGGATCCATTTTGAGATCTGCCATTACTAAAGACAAGCAACCTTTCACTTATGAGCTTACTTGATATATTTCTGTTTATTTGTTTGGGAATAGGAAGAAACACAGTACCGTTGATATTTGAAAAGAGCAGAAAAACATTGCAGAGAGATGTTGTCATAGAAACTGTACGAGAAGATCAGGTACCCGAGGATAGAATGCACCATCTAAAAAGGGGGGAAGTCAGAATTTTAATGGCTCTATCAGTTGCAGAATGTAAGTCCTTATGAGTTTTCCCAGGGGATTTGTGCTCAGTCCTCTCAAGAGGCAGTGGGACACTATGATGCTCGAGCTAATGATTTATATTCCATGGGATTAAATAAAGTAGATAGGGCACATAAAACCAAAGGTTAAATGCCCAAGATATATAGTACTAATATATGCATATACTACATCTACTATATATAATATGATTCTATATAGGGAAAGGCTAAGTATAATAAAAATGATAATATTTGCATGAATTGGTTCCTATAGTATCCTCTAGATAGGACAGTGATTCCCAATTTACAGATGTGATAGGTCACATGGTAAGAGGTGGGAATTTTTGTTTACAGTTTCAGAAGGTTCAGTCCTCACACTAGATCCTACTTCTAAATAGTGCAGAAACAGTGGAGTGAGGAACACTGTTCAGCTTACAGCCGACAGGAAGCAGAGAGCAGAAGGGATTGAGGACACTATATAACCTTCAGAGACATATCTCTACTGACATTCCTCCACCTAGGTTCTAACCCCTGAAGTTTGTATAGCTTCTCGAAATACTGTCACCAACTGATGATGAAGTGTTCAAAATATGAGTCTTTTAGGAAACTCAAACAGCAACATGAAATGATTAAAATCACATGGTCAGGCCTTGTCAGTGTAATTATTGTCCTTACAATGGAGCAAAACAGTGCTGGGGCTAAGAACCTGCCATCCCAAAGGAAGATATTGGTATGCGGAGTGTTTGAACTGAATGAGATCTGAAAGGTCTGTGAAGCAATGTCTCTAGGATCCTTTCTCCCTTGGAGGGAGGATTTCTCCCTTCAAGGCAAGTCAGAGGAAGCAGAATTCTTCTCCTCTAAAGTAGGTCATAGAGATAGGAACTCCTCCCCATGAAAACAAGTCACAACACTTAAAAATGTCACTCTCTGACCTCACCCCTTCTCTCCAAAGATCTTTGTGTTCTGAAGGGATCCTATCCTACATCTGGAAGAAGAACTGATGCACAAAGTGGAACCCACAGAGCTTGCTAAGTTTCCCTCAGAGTTGATCACTATTCCCTAAGGCCACAGTCACATTTCCACACGGGTGTCAGCTCTTCAGCAAGCCTTTTCCCTTCTGATGGCTCTCGGTCATATAAAATTCTGATGAAATAGATTTGCTTTTTTTGTTTGTTTATAAACTTTTTGTATTAATTCAGGATCACTATAACAAAGACAATGACCTCAAGGGAAAAAGAACTATCTTGGCTCACGGTCTTGGAGGTTTCAGTGTGCCATCCCTTACTTTAGGTCAGTGGCAAAGCAGCATATCTTGGCCACAGTGAAAGCAGAGCAAAGCTGCCCACCTCACCCTCAGGAAGCAAAGACACAGGGGCTAGGGACCAGAAACTCTCTTCAAAGGCGCATGCTCCCTAGGCCTCACTTCTAAAGAGCTATACGACTACCATTCCAAGAAGACCTCTCTGGGGATCCAGCGTGTAAGAAACAGGTCTTCGGGGGATTCAAGATAGAAACTCTGGTATAGGTGTTTGGAGGTGTCGGCCATCACTCTTGGAGCATGTAGTCAAAGGTTTAATGCACATAAGTCAAGGAAAGAGAGGAAGGGGTGAGGGAAGGAGGGGGGAGGAAGGGGAGAAGGGAGGGAGACACTAGACAGATGTGCACTCACACACACACACACACACACACACACACACACACACACCAGAGAGAGAAAGAGAGAGAAAGAGAGAGAGAGAGAGAGAGCAACTCTTGACTCCTGGATCTTGGACTTCTATCCCTACAACTCAGAAGAACTATATTTGTGCTGTTTAGCCCACTCGGGCTGTATTACTTTGTGAGGGAAGTCCTGTCAGTCAAATGCACACACTGTGGTGCTAACCATTAGACCTATTGTCAGATGGTACTACCTTTTCCTCCTTGTCCAGCCTCCTCTTGGCCTCTAGTGGTTTTGACAATTTCATAGCTATTAAGCACTGGAATGGAAAATGAGAACCTACTGCGCAAGATAGCGCAGGTCCACCTTGAGGTGACTGTGACCCAGGAGCATTTTCAGAGAACATGTCTTGTTTGTGTTCTGGGACCTGCCTCCAACCTGTGAAACTCTCCTAAGAAAGAGTGGCTTCCTCCAGGCTAACACCACACACTGCTCACATCTGGACATGACTTCTTACAGGGCGACACACTATTGATTTGTTTCATATGTCTGTTTATACTTTCACTGCACCCGCAGAAAAAACCAGAATTCAAAGGCACCGGCATTGTAAACATAAATTATTCATTTTTAGTAACTCCCAACACACTGTTCATGTCTGAATTTCTCGGAAGGATATATACAACATCAAACCATATAAGACTCGTAATGTGCTTAAAATAAATTCAAACCAATTATAAATACAACGCCAATGACCATGAAACAGAAAGTGTAAAAACTGTTGCAAAATGTGCTAGAATTATTAAAAGGAATCTAGAGTAACTCTGGGAATAGTAAGTGAATAATTTAAGGGAAGGAAACAGGATAAAGGTAGAAAGTGGAGGGATGAGGTTACACCAAAGAAAGGAAAAAGAGGAGGAACAGAGGAATTGTATTGAAGGGAAAGAAAAGAGAGCAGAGATCAGGGGGAAAATAATAACAGGGAAAAGATTCCCCAGTAATAAAAGGTACAGAAATAAAGCAGGTTAAAGCCCAGGATTCCCAGAACCCATGGTTGACTAGGAAATGACCTTCACACACATTGCAAGCCTTGCATGGTGGGTGTTGGGACAGTTCCCTCACAGTCCCCAGAGTTCATAGGTTAATTATGTCCCCTCTAGCTGGGGGAGCGTGTCTTTCAGATGCCTTGCATGCGTGGGGAGCGTTCTCACACTGAGGTCTACTCAAGTGGAGCACTTGCCTTTCTACCTGTTCCGCAGCCTGAGTACTCATAACCCCGATGGAGGGAATGAAGCCGTGGGCAGCAAAGTGTGATGTTTGTGTTCTCCTGCAGTAGCAAGGGTGCTTCACAGGCTGATCTACCTGCTGACCTGAGGCTCAGAGTGACTCCATGGTTACTATCAGCAGTTGAGATCTGCCCTTGGCTACTGATCACAGAGCCCTCTTTTTCTCTCAACTCCCCTGCCTGAGCTGTTCCTCCCGCTAATTGCACCTTTAGGCTTGTTAATGCTGCCTCCCACGCTCTCCACAATTGCCTCCCTGGGCTTTCATTCACCCGGGAGCAGTGACAGGCCAAGTGAAACCTTCTAGGCCAATGGTCTTTCTTTGTTCCAGGCCTCCTGCATGGCTCAGCTTCTTTTGTTATTATTATTATTATTATTATTATTATTACTTCCCCTGTTCCCCAATCAACCCTCTCCAGCTTCCCAGTCCTGGTATCCCTCTACACTGTGGCACTGAGCCTTCATGGGACCAAGGACTTCTCCCTCTGATGTCCAACAAGGCCATCCTCTGCTGCCTATGCATCTGGAGCTGTGGGTAACTCCATGTGTACTCTTTGGTTGGTGGTTTAGTCCCTGGGAACTCTGGGAGTACTGGGTGACTCATATTGTTGTTCCTCCTATGTCCCTGCAAACCCCTTCAGCTCCTTGGATCCCTTCTCTAGCTCCTCCATTGGGACCCTGTGCTCAGTTAAATGGCTGCTTGAGGGTGTTCCCCTCTGTATTTGTCATGCACTGGCAGAGCTTCCTGTCAGCAATTACTTGTGGGCATTGATGCAAGTGTCTGGGTTTTGTAACTGTATATGGGATGGATCACTAGGTGGGGTAATCTCTGGATGGTCTTTCCCTCAGTCTCTGCTCCACACTTTGTCTCTGTATCTCCTTCTGTGGGTATTTTGTTCCCCTGGCAGCTTAAGGACCAGAGTTTCCATACTTTGTTCTTCTTCCTTCTTGGGCATCATTTGATATGTGAAATGTGTCTTGGGTATTCCAAGCTTCTGGGCTAATATCCACTTATCAGTGAGTGCATACCATGTGTGTTCTTTTGTGATTGGGCTACCTGACTCAGGATGATATTTTCCAGTTCCAACCATTTGTCTAAGAATTTCATGAATTCATTGTTTTTAATAGCTGTGTAGTATTCTGTTGTGTAATTATACCACATTTTCTGTATCCATTCCTCCATTGAGGGACATCTGAGTTCTTTCCAACTTCCGGCTATTATAATTAGGGCTGCTATGAACATAGTAGAGCCTGTGTCCTTATTGCATGCTGGGGAATCCTCTGGGTATATGCCCAGGTTGTGTGTCAATATGGCCCTCTTCCACTCTCTAAGTTACACTGAGTGTTAAAAGTGGCTTTCTTTGTGATTGTCCTCCATTTCAAAGAAGATGACTGCCTCAGTGAAGCCTACGGCTGGAATCCAGAGAAGGGTTTGGGCTTATCTTCCTCTCCTAGATTCCTTTAGGAAATAACTTGTTACTCCATCCCCCCCCCCACACACACACACACTTCACCCCGTGTATTCATTATTTTTCTATTGCTGTGATAAAACACTATAACCAGAGCAGCTTAGAGAAAAAAGAATTCATTTGGGGCTTACAATTCCAAGAGTCCAGGATTGCAGAGCAAAGGTAGAACCAGGCAGGCAGCTGGAGCAAGAGCTGGCCACTTAAGATGAATTCACATCTTAAACCAAAGCACAGAACAGGAAGCAGAGAGGGCTGACTTGAAATAGCAGGAGTTCTTTTGAAACCTCCAAGCCTGTGTCCAGTGACATACTTCCTCCAGTGAGGCCATAGCCCCCAAACCTCCTCAAACACCCACCAACTAGGGACCAAGTACTGCAAATGTCCAAGATGATTGGAGTCTTCTCATTCAAACCACCACACCCTTCCAGGGGCAGCTGCTGGCTTTGGCTCATTTCTTACAGGTCTATCACTCTCTATCTCTATCTTCAGATAGCCTTTGCTACCGTTGTGGGTTTCCAAAACTGTGGTGCCAGAAGACCGTGGATCCTCTAGCAGAGGAGTTACAGGTGGTCATGAACGACTTGAGTGCTGGGAACCAAGTTTTGGTCCATGCAAGCAACCATTCTTTCTTCTTTTAAGATTTATTTATTATTACATGTAAGTACACTGTAGCTATCTTTAGACACAGCAGGCACTAGAAGAGTGTTGGTTGTGAGCCACCAATGTGGTTGCTAGGATTTGAACTCAGGACCTTTGGGAGAGCAGTTAGTGCTCTTACCCACTGAGCCATCTCACCAGCCCAGCAGCAACCATTCTTTACTTTTTTATTTATTTTTATTTTTGCCATTATTTATGATGATTTGTTTTCTTTTTTTATTCAATGCATTCTTTATTTACAATTCAAGTAATTTTCCCTTTCCTGGATCCCCTCTCCCCGAAAGTCCCATAAGCTGTCTTCCCTCCCCCTGTTCCCCCATCCACCCCTTCCCACTTCCCTGTCCTGGTATTCCCCTACACTGCTGCACTGAACCTTTCCAGGACCAGGGGCCTCTCCTCCCTTCTTCTTGGGCATCATTTGTTATGTGAATTGTGTCTTGGGTAATATCCATTTATCAGTGAGTGCATACCTTGAGTGTTCTTTTGAGACTGGGTTACCTCAGTTAGGATGATGTTCTCCAGCTCCATCCATTTGTCTACGAATTTCATGAATTCATTCTTAAAGGTAAAACCTTCTCTCTAGCCTCACCTCTCAGAAATAGAGCTCATGTTTTCATATTTTAACTCCCATGGGAAAAAAATATTTTAGTTTGCTATTTGCCCCAGAAGATCACCTTTCTTCCAGTTACCTCAATTAGAAGGTTCTGAAACATGTGGGTCTCTTTTTGTCATAGAGAACCCAAGTATGACAAACACTGTGTTGCCTAGGCAAATGGCCGTCATGACTCCTGCTGCTTCTATTGAGGGGGCACAGGCACCTGGGAAGTGAGGAGCAGAGAGAAAGCATGCTGGGTAACAACTGTCAGACACCTCCCTGGAAAATACGGATTTTCCCTCTAAAGATGCTCTAAGCTTCTTTCCGTTGTTTTTTGTTTGTTTGTTTTGTGATGAACTGTGTCTTAGTCAGGGTTTCTGTTCCTGCACAAAACATCATGACCAAAAAGCAAGTTGGGGAGGAAAGGGTTTATTCATTCAGTTTACACTTCCACACTGTGTAAGGATAAGTGTGCAGAGTTTGTAGTCAAACACCAAGCCATTTTATTAAGAAACTTGAACGTAGGCTGAGTTTTCTCTCTGTAGAAGTCTTGGGACCAGTCCTTTCCCAATTTTGGGCAGTTTTCAGTCTTTCGCCTGAGTTTCCCAGAACGCTCACCTGCTTGGGAGCCTGAGCTGGTTAAAGGATAGGCACTGGACAAAGCCTGCTGCCTCTCTAGCTTCGCATTCCTTAAGGCAGTCGGTCTTCAAGAGTTTCTGTTTGTAGGACGATTGCCAGTGCCCCACAGATTTGTGTCAATGACACTAAAGAAGCAGGATCAGGCACTTCAAAGAAGCAGAATGACCTTCCGGCTAGACTTTGTAGTTACCAAGAAACACGCTTAACTGAAGGTTAGAGCTAAGGTCCAGGTCCTTAGATATGATTCCCAGGGGCAGGAAGACAGAGAAAATAGTGACTGAGGCAACGCCCGGTGTTTGAGAGCAGAGGAAGATGGTTCTGCTTGGATGCCAAATGTCTACATTTTCTATTCTCTAAAGACACTGAACTTGATGGGACTGAATTCTGAAAAATGTAAATTCCTTGTGTTTGATCTTGTCTGGGTAGTAAGAAGATTGTTTGTTTGCAGGTAGGAAAGTCTTTTTCCACAGAGTGCTAAAAACCCAACAGCATTCAGACTTCAAAAGAGTCACAGTAAACAATGCAGGTCAGACGAGATGTTTCTGATCTTAAAACATAATGTAAAACTGTGTGTCCATAAAAAGATATCTGTACTATTTATCATTCGCTAAATCTAACACGGGGTCACGTTTCTTTTTTTAAAGTTATGGTTAAAAATAAAAAGATGAAAAGCCCATGATTATTTCCAAAAGCAAACAAAAGAGAACAGCAACAAAAAAAGCTTACGAGTATGCACGGGCTATGTTTGTGTATATTTTTCATCATCTTAGGGGCTGAACTCATGGTCTCATGACAGGGTCAACGCTTTGGGAAAGTTAACAAAAAGTCCACAAAAGGGGATGTGGAAGAAGCGCCTGGAGGAAATGGGCTGATAAGCGTACTCAGTTTCGTTCCATTTTCAATATGCCAGTGCTCTACAGGTTGCCATGGTGATCATCCCTGCTGTTCTGCATTTTCATTCCTAGGAAACAGGGAACATTGTGAGTACTAGGAAAAACACGATTTGAAAAAAAAAATCTGTTAAGTATCATTCCGAATTACCTGATTTAATTCACCCCCCCCTTTTCTTGTTCCATCTTCCTCCCTCTCTGAGGGAAATGAAACATGTCCTAATACAAATTGTCCAAAGAAGGCGCAGAAGCCTGAGTAGTCTCAAGTGCTAAGACCTGGGCATGACGTCACAGTATTGCTACGGAAACCAGCAACGAGGGCTCTAAAGCAAATACCTTTCAGCAGGAGCTGGCCTAGAAGGTCAACATTGATGCCAGGGGAAACTGTGGAGTGGGAGACGCTTTCAGAGGTGGCGTGTGTTCCATCCAGTGAAGTCACACTCTGTTTGTTCTTCACGCTCGAACAGATAGGGCTTGCAGTTGTAGCCCGTTGGTACGGTGTCTTCCTAGCCTAGCCCCGACTGGGGGTTTTGCTCCCAGTACTACAAAAATAAAGCTAAGGTTTAAGTAGAGAGATGTGAGAGCTTTTCCTCACAGAACTAACTTGCATTGGGAAATTTATAGGGCATCAGAAAGGAAACTATAACAGCAAACAGCAAAATTTTACGTGTTTTACTTCCTGTTTTACTTTTTTTTAAGATTTATTTATTTTTTATGTATATGAGTACACTGTAGCTGTAGAGATGGTTGTGAGCCATCGTATGGTTGTTTGGCATTGAACTCAGGACCTCTGCTCCTTCCAGCCCAAAGATTTATTTATTTATTATATGTATGTACACTGTAGCTGTCTTCAGACACACCAGAAGTGGGCATCAGATCTCGTTACAGATGGTTGTGAGCCATCATATGGTTGCTGGGATGTGAACTCAGGACCTTCGGAAGAGCAGTCAGTGCTCTTAACCCCTAAGCCATCCCTACTTTTCAAAACATAAAAGTCCTTTCAACTCTGATGAAAGGTATCCAGAGTCGTGTCTGATCTCGAAATCCTCTTCTGTTTACATTTCTGGAGATTGCAGTGTAACACTGTTAGCCTGTGTGAGCAATAGAACTCACATTTAAGAATCTGAAAGAGATTAAGTACACCTGGCGCTCCTGTACACCTCCATCCCTAGAACCCATACCATGTGACTGACAGTGAAGTCCCGTTCTCGGGGATCCGATGGACACCCTTTTCCGGCCTTCCCGGGTAACCGCACTCATATGCATACACCCTCACAGACACACCTACTCATACAAACAGTTAAAACTGCAACTTTTAAAGAATTCTTCTCTCATACAATGCAATCTATCACAGATTCCCCCTCCTCCATTCCTCATTGCCACACCCTCTTCCTTTTCTCTTCTAAGATCCGCTGCTCCTTCATTTCCCTTCAGAAAAGATGGCGTCTCCCTGGGATGTCAACCAAATGCGAAATAACAAGATGCAATGTGACTAGGTACACACCCTCATATCAAGGCTGGATGAGAGGCAATCTAGCAGGAGGAAAAGGGTCCCAAGAACAGGCAAAAGAATCAGAGACACCCCTGCTCCCACTGTTAAACACACACACACACACACACACACACACACACCATATATAAAGAGGACACAGTGCAGACCAGACCATGTGTGTTCTTTGGTTGGTGGTCCAGTCCCCGGAAATTCGGAGGGTTGGCCTGTTGACACTGTTGCTCCCTCCAGAGGGAGCGAACCTCCCTCAGCTCCTTCAGTCCCTTCTCTAACTCCTCCATTGGGGACCCTGTGCTCAGTCCAATGGTTGGCTGTGTGCATCCGCCTCTGTATTTGTCAGGCTCTGGCAGAGCCTCTCAGGAGACAGCCATAGCAGGCTTCCATGAGCAAGCTCTTCCCAGCATGCACAGTAGCGTCCGGGTTTGGCGCCTGTATATGGGATGGATCCCCAGGTGGGGCAGTCTCTGGATGGCCTTTCCTTCAGTCTCTGCTCCACACTTTGTTTCCATATATCCTCCTGTGAGTATTTTCTTCCCCCTTCTAAAAAAAGCATTGAAGCATCCACATTTTGGTCTTCCTTCTTCTTACGCCTCATATGGTCTGTGAATTGAATCTTGGGTATTCCGAACTTTTGAGCTAATATCCATCTATCAGTGAGAACATACTGTGTTTGTTCTTTTGTGACTGAGTCACCTCACTCAGGATGATATTCTCAAGTTCCATCCATTTGCCTACGAATTTCATGAATTCGTTGTTCTTAATAGCTGAGTAGTATTCCATAGTGTAAATGTACCGCATTTTCTGTATCCATTTCTCTGTTGAGGGACATTTGGGTTCTTTCCAGCTTCTGGCTTTTATAAATAAGGCTTCTATGAACATAGTGGAGCATGTGTCCTTATTAAATGTTGGAGCATCTTCTGGATATATGCTCAGGAGTGGTATAGCAGGGTCAGCAGGTAGCACTATGTCCATTTTTCTGAGGAACCGCCAGACTGATTTCCAGAGTCGTTGTACCAGCTTGCAATCTCCCAGCAGTGGAGGAGTGTTCCTCTTTCTCCACATCCTCGACAGCATCTGCTGTCACCTGAGTTTTTGGTCTTGGCTATTCTGACTGGTGTGAGGTGGAATCTCAGGGTTGTTTGGATTTGCATTTCCCTAATGATTAATGATGTTGAAGATTTCTTTAGGTGTTTCTCAGACCTTCAGGTTTCCTCAGTGGAGAATTCTCTGTTTAGCTCTGTTTCCCATTTTTTAATAGGGTTCTTTGGTTCTCTGGAGTCTGACTTCTTGAGTTCTTTGTATATATTAGATATTATCCCTGTATTGGATATAGGATTGGTAAAGATCTTTTCCTAATCTCTTGGTTGCCATTTTGTCCTATTGACAGTGTCCTTTGCCTTATAGAAGCTTTGCAATTTTATGAGGTCCCATTTGTTAATTCTTGATCTTAGAGCATAAGCCATTGGTGTTCTGTTCAGGACCTTTTCCCCTGTGTCTTTGAGACTCCCTTCCCCAACCCCAACCCCTTTCTCTTCTATTGGATTCAGTGTATCTGGTTTCATGTGGAGGTCCTTGATCCACTTGGACTTGAGTTTTGTACAGGGAGATAAGACTGGATCAATTTGCATTCTTCTCCATGTTTACCACTACTTGAAACAGCACCATTTTCCCCTAGTTTTATTTGGTTTTACCCTAGGTCTCAGAGTCATCAGGTTTCAGGATGATGGATACCCAGGCAATGTAGGGTATGGCTGCCTCTAGCGGCATGTGACTCAAGTTAGACCAGTCATGGTTGGCCGCTCCCACAAGCCCTGAGCACCAGCACATTTTGCAGTCAGGACAGGTGGTAGGTTGAAGGTGTTGTGACTTGACTTGTGACCCAGTCCCACCACTGGAAGCCTTGCTTGGTTACAGAGGATGGCTGGTTCAAGCTCTGATACCTCCATGCCTAGCAGTCCTGAATAGAGCCACTCTTGTAGAATCCCAGGAGTCCCTGCTGCACCAGGTTTCTTAGCTGTAGTCCCCCTCACACCTCAAATGCCCTCCCATTCTGTTTATCTCTCCCCACATTCTTTTTCTCTCCATTCTTCCCTACACCGGATCCCTACATGTTTACCATTCCAATAGTTAAAAATAAATCTTAAAGAAATAAAGGTTTCGAAACAAGAATCTAGACTGTAAAATCTCTCATTTCCATTGCCAAAGCAAGCACAATAAATCAGCAAAGAAGACAAATGTAGACCAGAAAAGAGAAAAAGGTCGGAGGATTATAGGAAGGATAACATGCTAGAACATATATCTACAAGATCCAGAAGTAACACTGAGCTTAACCTACTAAACCTTTTTTTTTTGCATGTTCTATGTGTCATGCTAGATACTTAACTTTGTAATTGTACTTGATCCTCATGACAGTTACAGGTGGTTATTAATACCTCCTTTATATAGATGAGGAGAGAAATCTGAGAGACTTTAAAATGAGTTGTACAAGAAATCCTACTTAGGATGGCATAAGGGCAGGAGGCTACAAGGACATCATTCTCTGTCATAATCCTACAACCAGTGATGGGTTATCAATTTACATAATAAATATATTTGAACAGTTGTACTTGCTATTGAAGGCTCAGGAACGAGATTCTAAAGACTCAAGAAGACTTTGTGCTTCATGCATGTGTGAATGCGCACATTTGTGTGGACATATTGGGTGTCCTTCACAAGCTGCCCACCTTATTTTTTGACATGGGATTCCTCAGTGGGACCTAGGACTCACTTATTAGTCTACACAGAATGGCCCCAGAGCCCCAGAGATGGTTCTGTTTGCTTCTTCCCAGCACAAATATGTGCAACCATCCCTTACTATTTTTCTTGTATGTGTATTGTGCATGGATGTGTGTGTATGTGTGTGTGTGTATGGATGTGTGTGTATTTATGTATGTATCTATGCAGGTGTGCTCACCCATGCATGCATGTGTGGAGGCCAGAGGTCCATATGTAGATGTGTTCACCCATGCATGCAGGTGTGGAGGCGTGGACAGGCTACGCAGGGTTTCCTCCCACACCTATGAGTTGTCTATTGGGTCATTTTGTCCAGTCACATTTCTAAGCAGTTCTTTATGATTGAACAATCTCAAGCATAAAAGGCTTTCCTATAAGAGAGGAGGAGTGGATGAGAGGAGGACTAGGAGGAGAGGATGGGGAGGACTAGGAGTGGATGGGGAGAAATAGGAAGAGTGGATGGGGAGGTCTTGGAGGGGTGGATGGGGAAGGACTAGGAGGAATGGATGGGAGAGGACTAGGAGGAGTGGATGGGGAGGACTAGAAGTAGATGGGGAGGACTAGGAGGAGTGGATGGGAAAGGACTAGGAGTTGGTTGGGGAGGACTAGGAGAAGTAGATGGGGAGGACTAGGAGGAGTGGATGGGGAGGACTAGAAGGAGTGGATGGGGAGGACTAGGAGGAGTGGATGGGGAGGACTAGGAGTGGTGGGGGAGGACTAGGAGGAGTGGATGGGGTAGGGTGGAGACTGGGAGGAGAGGAGGAAAGGGAACTGTGGTAGGTGTGTAATATAAGAGAAGAATAAGTATAAATTAAAAAATAATTTAAAAAGCTTTCATGGGGGCTGGAAAGATTCAGTCAGTAAACTTCTATGGACAAGCGTGAGGACTTAACTTCAGATCCCTAATGTCTCATAAAAATCCAGATCTGGAGCCAGGAGGAGGAACAGGTATTTTCTGTGCGGGAGGACTGGAGCTCAGATTCTAGGAGCCAAGTCCTAAGGCAGGCAGAGCGGTCCACGTCTGTAACTCTAGCACTGGAGGCTGGAGAAGGCAAAGGAGCCCTGGAGCTGCTGGCCAGGCAGTCAGCTGAGTCATAAAGCAGAAAATGATAAAGGAAGACACTTGACATGCACTCCCCATCCACTCCTAGCACTCCCCCATCCACTCCTAGTCCTCCCCATCCACTCCTCCTAGTCCTCCCCATCCACTCCTCTTAGTCCTCTCCATCTACTCCTCCTAGTCCTCCCCATCTACTCCTAGTCCTCCCCCACCTACTCCTAGTCCTTTCCCATCCACTCCTCCTAGTCCTCCCCATATACTTCTCCTAGTCTTCCCCCACCCACTCCTAGTCCTTTCCCATCCACTCCTCCAAGTCCTCCCCATCTACTCCTCCTAGTCCTCCCCATCTACTAGTCCTCCCCCACCCACTCCTAGTCCTCCTCCCATCCACTCCTCCTAGTCCTCCCCATCTACTAGTTCTCCCCCATCCACTCCTAGTCCTCCTCCCATCCACTCCTCCTAGTCCTCCTCCCATCCACTCCTCCTAGTCCTCCTCCACCCACTCCTAGTCCTCCCCATCCACTCCTCCTCTCTTATAGGAAAGCTTTTTATGATCGAGGTTGTTCAGGCGTGAAGAACTGCTCAGAAATGTGACGGACACAATGACCCAGTAGAGGATCCGTAGATGTGGGCGGAAACCCTGCGGAGCCGGTGCAGATTCTTCTCGGCTTCTTTTTGTTGGCAGGCCTTCCTTCCACGTGATGGGATCAGATCCTTGGAAAAGATCCTGGGACCAGGGAAGGGGTGGGGCCGCCTTTGAAGGTCCCGGGCCTGCTGAAGAGGAGGGACCAGCCCTGGCCGCCCCGGAGGGAAGCACGTTGTCGGCTTCTGTGACTCACGTCGGAGGTTGGCAAGGGAAAACTGGAAACTGCCCTCAGTGCAGTTTTCTAAGCAAGCCACTCTTTAAGCCACACCACGACTAAGTGGTGGTTCTTGTGTATGTAAAATAACAAAAAAATCAAGACAAACAAACAAAGCAGCCTGGACTCGGGAACCTGGGTAAATACTACGGAAAAAGGGGGGCGGTGTGCGAACCCAGAGTCACAAGAGAGAAGCGACCTGCACCGCAGCGCTCACAGCACTGCCACTCGCCGGCCCTGTGGACTGACTCCAAGGGCCAAGATGTGCTTTAGTAACAAACTGACCCCTGTGCTAGGTAATTTCTAATGTCGAGGGTATTCACAAGGTCCGCTGCCAAAACAAGCGACCAAAGAGCCCCTGGCGAAGAGGCCACCGGAAACCGGGAAGCAGGCGTTGCTCTTACAAAGCCCCTTTGTACCTGGGAGAATTTTCAGATGCCCAGGACAAAATTATTTATGCTTATATGTGAATCCACACCCTCGTGTACCTATTGGGAATCTTGTACATGCTTCTAAAATAACTTCCAATACACAAGAAAGTGATAAATTTATACTTTATAAATTTTTAAAAAGTGGTTCTGGAGACTGAAAAAACAACTGTCAGATTTTGTGCTGTTCTTAGAAATCCAGGATGTGTGTAAAAAGCAGTGGTTATCAAATTTCATAATTTCCCGGGGAGACTTTAGAAGCTTATCCAGGAAGTTCCAATGCACTTTATTCCATACTAGTTCACCTCAGACAAGATTATTGGTGTCTCTTGTGTGAAACAACTTGCATAAAATAGCTCCCTCCAAAAACTAGTTATGGAAAAGACAGTTACCGCAGTTCACCACAGGAGGGCGCATTAGTACTTTCAAGATGAGTGAATCGACAGTCAAAGCCATCGATGGGCGGAGAGAGAGCCGGCTTGCTCTTCTGCAGTCGCTAAACATCAAATCTGAGTTTCTTTATTCATTTTTATGGTACTTGAAAAGAATCATGAGATTTTTGCTCATTAGTAAACAAACCACACAAATTCTCATTTACATTGAAAACATCACTTGTGTTTTGACTAGAATTCTGTATTCCTGAATTAGTATCATTATATGTATATCATAATATGTTTATTAATATCATTTATGTATATGCATGCATGTTTCATTTCTACATGTATATGATTCATTTTCACCAGTTGGCAAGGTGAAACATTAAGAAAACAAGGGGTTTCCTTTTGTTATCTGCAATGCAAATTGTGTACTGATGAAACTGAGGTTCATCTTAGCCGATAGAAAGAAGTTTAAGAATTGCAAATTATACCGAAAATTATACCAAGCTGACATATCCCTCACACACATGTGTAGGTGATTATATATTAATGTCCTTTAAATTTTATTCTTGAGCGTTTCATACAGGGTACATTTGTTTGTATAATATCTACCCCGCCAGCTTCTTTTGTCTCTCTCACTTTCTCTAGGGGTCATGACCTCTCCTTGTACAATTACAATTGTTTCACAAATATATACTCACTTACACACACACACACACACACTCATACACACACACTCATAGACACATACATGAAGACACTCAAATGCATATATACTCACATAGACAAACATACATTCACACAGACTCATACACACAGACATGCATGCTCACACACACACATACACTCACACAAATACACTCACACACACAGACCCAGACATATACTCACACAGATGCAGATGTATTCTCTTTCTCTTACACACATTCATACAGACACACACAAACAGACACAGGCACACACACAGAGATGCAAACACAAATACACAGACACACACACATGCTCACACACACATACTCACACACATAAACATGCACACAATCACAGAAACACACAGACTCAAACATACACAGACACACACAGAGACACAGACACACATACTCACACATACAAACATACACACAGACACAGACCCACACATTCACACAGATGCAGACACAGGTACGCACATAGAGATACAGACACACACTCACACAGACACACAGACACACAGATGCATGCACTTTCTCTTACCCACACACTCACATAGGCACACACATGCAGACACAGACACATAGACACACAGACACACACACATGCCTGCACACACCCTATTGGCCCAGTTAGCCTAACTTGTATTTATCTGTGTGTGTCTGTTTGTCCACTTGGCATTGGATAATCAGGGGGCTTCTCCTCTCCTCAGCAGCCATGATTGTCTGTAGCTCTTCATCCAGTGGGGGGGGGGCGCACATTTCTCCATCCCAGATAGCATGTCGATCATGATCATTCTGCACTGTTGCTTTTACTGATAGATCATCTTCAGGTCTTCATGCTGCTGCTCTAACCATCAATGGAACATCAGAGAATTTGTATATCGTTAACAAAACAGAAGATCAAAGTAAATAAAGGTAAGTGAACTGCAATAAAATAAAACAGAGTATGATTCTGCCTATCATGTGTGGGCCCACCCTAGAAATATATGTGATGCTTTAGCAACAAACTAATAAAGTCATATGTGTTCCTCACTAGAATTTCTTTCATCCAAGGGCGGAAAAACTTTTTTTTGTAAAGAGTTATGAATTCCTGAATCATGTGTTGTCTTAGTCAGGGTTTCTATTCCTGCACAAACATCACGATCAAGAAGCAAGTTGGGGAGGGAAGGGTTTATTCAGCTTACACTTCCATGCTGCTGTTCATCACCACAGGAAGTCAGGACTGGAACTCAAGCAGGTCAGGAAGCAGGAGCTGATGCAGAGGCCATGGAGGGATGTTTCTTACTGGCTTGCTTACCCTGGTTTGCTCAACTTGCTTTCTAGAACTAAGACTACAGCCCAGGGATGGTACCACCCACAATGGGCCCTCCTCCCCCTTGATCACGAATTGAGAAAAATGCCTTACAGCTGGATCTCATGGAGGCATTTCTTCAAGGGAGGCTCCCTTCTCTGGAATAACTCCAGCTTGTGTCAAGTTGACACACAAAACCAGTGTATAATACACAAAACATGTGTATTATAACAAAACACCTAACTCAGGCTACTTTAGAAAAAAAATAGATTCAGAACTTTGAAACCCCATTGGTCAGGTCTCTGGTAAGGGCCTAATGGTAACATAGTATTAACACAGAACATGGAAATGGAATTATTTCCCAGACAGGAAGGCAGACTGTTTTAGTCAGGCTTACCTTAAAGTAACTCGTTTTCGAGAGAACTCAGAGTTCTGTGAGAACGGCCTCTATTGTTTCTGTGGGAAGTGCTCTATGACTGAGTGCCCGCTCACTAGGCTCCACTACCTAAGGGCTCATCACCTGTCAACGCTGCTACATGAGGTACCAGGTTCCCAGCCTGTGAACCTTGTGGACATACCTACCACACGTGAACCATAGCAAGCCAGGTAGGACGTAACTTCTGGCTTTGCGGCATAGACGGTCTCCATCTGCCTCTGGCTACTCTTCTTTGCCAGTGTGTACCAGAGAGTGGATCCTGGCGCGCTTGCGTTCCATTAACACTGTATTTATTACAATTATAGATACGCTTCCTTCTTCCTCGGCGCTGCCCACGAGGTGGCTGCTGTCTGTTTTGCGGCATCGTGGCTGTGCTCCGGGCTCCGGGGAAGCCCGAGACCATCAGAAAGAGGACCAAGAAGTTCATCCAGCACCAGTTAGACCCATGTGTGAAAATTAAGCAAACTGGCGAAACCCAGAGGCATGGACAACAGGGTGCGGAGACGATTCAAGGGCCAGATTCCTGATGCCCAACATTGGTTACAAGAAAACCAAGCATGTGCTGCCCAGCGGCTTCCGGAAGTTTCTGGTCCACAAGGTTAAGGAACTGGAAGGCTACTGATGTGCAACAAATCTCACTGTGCTGAGAGTGCTCACAGTGTGTCCTCTAACATTACCGAAAAGCCATCATAGAAAGAGCAGCACAGCTGGTCATCAGAGTCACCAGTCCCAACGCCAGGCTACGCAGTGACGAAAACGAATAGACGGCTTGTGTGCATGTATGTTTTGTTTTTAAATAAAATCACAAAAACTGCAAGGGGAAAAACCCCTATAGATACCAGGCTCGCCTTGGCCCCCTGGCTGTCGTTGGCTGCGCCGTCCTTCTAGTCCAGCTGTACTTCGCTTCAGCAAAGAAGTGAATGAAGAGAAATTCATTTTTGAGAGCGGCATGCGGATGTGGAATGCTGAGATCCTCATTTATCCGGAGAACTTAGTGGAGCAGAAGGCACCACTGCCCTCTCCAGAAGAGTCCACCCAAGTCCTCAGCAAGGAGCCAAAGATGCCTGGGGAAATGGGCATTTGGTTGAAATGTGTGCTGGCACCACATCTAGACTAAGGCTCTGAAGGTGCAGTGAACCTGGAAGTGTCTATGGAAGGGTCTATCCTGAGCACCAGGCCCGGGATCCCGAACCATTGGTAAGTAAAGAAAACCAGGAACCCTTAGAAAGGCAGCGCTTTGCAGCAAGACAATGGTACGTGATAACTTAGCCCTAAGAATGTCTCCACTTTCTAAATTTAATTTCTACCCTAAGGGCAATTCATAAAAAATAAATAAATAAAACAAACACTGGAATTTTGAATATTTTAAAATTGTATTTCATGGTTCAAAGACAGATGAAGTTTCCACGTGCAATAGAGTGACCATGGCATTATATGTTGATTTGAGAAATCAGCTAAGATTTTTATTTTTCTCAGAATCAACTAGTTACTTGGTGAATGGAAACAAGGCTTAGACGAGAGTGTCCTGCTATGGTTTGAAGTCTGACTACAAAAGACGTTGAGGAGAAAAAGTACCCTTTGCCAGTCCAGACTCCAGACTTAACTGGATTCCCTGGAGCCTGTGACCCAGCTATTGCCCAGTGTTTCTAGCTTGGGTCTTGGCTAGTGCCCTCTCAGGGGTTAATATTTGGGAGCGAGAGGATAAAGGACAAACATAATTGTTTTTTGTTTGTCTATTTTTTTAAAGGCTGGCCATGCTGTGTTCAAATCTAGCCTCTGGTTTCTTGAAGTCATTTGCCCCTGAACTAGTAAAGAGCGTTAACATTTCCAGAGTTCCAGTTATTGGGGACCCAGGGTCAGCTCCTGTAGCGGAAGTGGGGCTGTAACAGTGTGTGCAGGACCCACGTCATGGGGACTTGTCTATACCTATAATTTAGATCTTGTTTCTTTTCTTTCTTGGGACGGTTGAACTGATTTCACCTCGCTCACCAACACACAGGCTTCTACTGAAATGAAAGCAGTTTTCCAAAGTAGATATATAATTTTAGTTTTGTTCCAGAACTGGCATTTCTTCTAAAAATGTCGTGAGAACTCTGAGATCAGGGGATGGGTGAAGAGGGGCACGAGAGATGGAATCGCGTGTCCGCCGTTTTCCGGGTGAGGTCACATCGCAGCCTGTGCTAACTTTCTCTGCATTATGAAATAAGGTTAATCCTGTTTACTCGGGGATGGGCTTTCAATTAGAAATTCCTGCCAGGCCTTGTTCACACACGCAGAGGTAAGGTGGTTTTGTGCTCCTTTGTTGGAAGTGTGGTTAGGCCACAGTGAATTAGGCCACATCTGCTGATCCTTTAAATTTTTACTTTCATTATTTTATTTTCTCCCTGTTTTGTCTGAACAAAGAACATCATTTCCTCTCAATCTTGAGTGTGGAAAAACACAGGGCGGCCCAGTGGCGGTTACTTGGCAGGAGACACGATGCAGAGGAGGAGGAGGCTGGCCACGCCCTTCTTCCGGCCTCGTGCTTTCTTCTTTCTCGTAAGCAATCATTCATCTTCTCTTGGGAGGACACTCTGCATTTTTCCTGAATACACACGTCTAGCAAACGTATCAAGGAAGACGGTAATTACACAGTGCATGTCGTTGATGCTCTCTCCACAGTTGGGAAGAATCTGCGAAACAGAGAAGGATACCGGCGATCAGTTATTTTCTTAAAAGAAGAAAGCCAGGAAATCCAGAGTTGTGATTAATGGAAGTATCGGTTCAGGTTTCCGATCCACAGAGTTGTCTCTGATGGTTGTAGCCAGTGGCTCAGAGGCTGCAGGCTGTGTGAACCCATAAAACAGGTCTGTTTCTTTACACCCACTACCGCATTTGCAGACTCTAATTAAGAGTCTGCCATTTGGGAAAACAAGAGTGGAAAATCGTATTTAATGTTTCCATCGGTTCTACCAATCTTCAAAAAGCACAGTGAAGGAGATAGTGAGGTTGTACAAGAATCAAACTAAGACAGGTGAATAGCTTCCTGTGCTCATGTGGTCTTTTGGGGAGGGATGGATGACAAATTTATGAATGGCGACACAACTGGAAGGCCCAACTGCCAAGAGACATTAGAGGAAATTCCTTCAAATCAATGTACATCTTAGAAAAAAGAATATCCCCAAACTAAAACGTGACAGTTATTTTTTACAACACCACCACCAACAAAAAATGCTTTCCGAACCAAATATTAAAGCAGTGCACAGATGGTCAAATGAGTCAGAAGTACATTTGTCAAACAAAGTTGGAATGTGCCTGTGACGGGCAAAAAGGCACGCTCAGCTTGTTACTACTTAAAAGATATTTTTCTTCAAAGTAGCCTTTCAATCTATAAAGATGCTTATCTATAAGACAAATTATTTATTCTTTTATTTGACTACAATAATGTCTGAAGGGATTGCTTAGGGGTCAGTGGAAGAGTACTACGTTAGGTGGTCACGTTTTCAGGCACCTCGGTGTCTGTGATTGGGAAAACTGTTCTCAACCAAAGAGAATATCATCTCACAGTGTGGCGCTCACAGCTCTTTCTGCAGATGCGTTGCTCAAAGTGACAGCAGTCAGGCACTATGCTGCAGCACAAGTCAAGTCCTCGAGGCCAGGTGAATAATAAGGGACAGGGGACAGTGCCACCGAAGCAGCTTGCTGAGGGGGCTGAGGAAGGACCTCACAAAGCTACCTGGCCTTGGTGTTACCGTTGCCTTGTTTCTCCCATTGCCTTATTTCTCCCATTCCTGGCGCGCTTATGAGGAAAGCCTGGTGGCTGGACGCCTGGGTAAGCTGGCCCGAGGAGTTTACCAGAGGAATTACCCAGATCAGTGCCAGGTGCCAGCATGGGCCCCACAATCTGGGCCCAACAATCCACATTGCTTCCCTCAATAGATTTGCTCTCCCTAGTACACCAAGGTCTCCTGTGGCTTCCTTTGTGGTCTGTTGGTTTATTCAGAGCTAGCTGTTGAATGTCATATTCACTGTTCAGAGCATTTGTGTGGAGCATGATTTGTTAACGTTTCTATTTCTCCAGCCTCTCAGTCAATATTTAGTTCCATATTTTTTCTCTCTTTTCTCTCCTGACTATTGGAACTTTTTCGCGTTTAATGTAGAAATTATGATTGACCATAAAGATGTAGAAATTGATCAAGTTGGAGCTGTGATGGGGATATCGCTCAGAGAAGCAGACAAGCAATTCTTGGGTTAGAAGAAATCATTGCCTCAGATAGGAGGGCACACATCAGGGCTTAAGCCCCTCATGTTCCTGTAAGCATGAAGGATAAACTTAAGACTTATGGGAGGAATCAACCTTGGGCCTCGATGCAAAGGTGCTACTTCTATGACTAGCACATAAATATTTGACCAAATAGCACAGAAAGTTTCAATTTTCAGGAGAGAGAGAAAAAAAGAAAGATAAAACAGAAATTCAAATAAGGAAGGAGTTATTAGGGATTTTCCCTCCACCAATTGGGTATACTGGTTGGCTTATGTCAACTAGACAAAACCTAGACATATCGGGTAAGAAGAAATCTTAACACAATTCCTTGGGCTGGAGAGATGCTCAGTGGTTAAGAACACTGACTACTCTTCCAGAAGACCCAGGTTCAATTCCCAGCCCCTACATGGCAGATAACAAGTGTCTGTCACTCCAGTTCCTGGGGATCTGAAACCCTCATACATGTAAACCTTCAGGCAAAACACCTGAAGCACAACACCTCAGGCAAGTGAAATAAAAAAATAAATAAAGATGTGAAAAGAAAATGCCTCAATAAGATTGGCCAGTAGGCAACTCTGTAAGGTATTTTCTTGATTAACAATTGATATCAGAAACCTGAGCCCACTGGGGACAGCGACATCCCTAGACAGGTGGCCTTGGGGTATATAAGAAAGCAAACTGAAAAATCCAGGAGCTGTGAGGCGGTAAGCAGCACATCTTTACGGCTTCTGCTTCAGTTCCTGCCTTTAGTTCCTGTCTTGGCTTCCCTCAGTGGACAGGATAAGGAAGCCAAACAAACCTGTCTCTCCACAAACTGATTTTAGCAGTGGTATTTTATCACAGCAACAGAAACCTTCCCTGAGACAAGTGCTTTAGGTGGTTTTGTGCTTCGCAATTATTGCAATTTAGTTTATAAGTATTTGAAAAAATGGGGAATATTTCACGTTTCCCCTCCCCACTTTATGGCATGATAAACCAGAGAGGCTCTAGGCATCAGAGCTAAAGGCCACACTGGAAAAGTCTGTTTTGATTCCATTGAAAACATATCAAAGACATTAAAGTGCTAATTTACCAAAAAAAAAAAATTAAATGTATCAAAAATTTAAGAGAGACGTTAAAGCATAGGAAACAAGGTTTTAGGGGTCATGTTGGAATTAAAGATGAATTCTGAGAACCCTCATTTTTCTCAACACCCTGGCCTCTTATATCCTTTTGTGACTTTGTCTTTTCCTGTCACCGCCCTTTACCTTTACTCTCCTCCCTAAGAACCAAAACAGAATTCCTTGTCAGAGGCAGCTGTGGCCTCTTTATCCTAAAGTACGAAGCGAGCTAACACCAACTCTCAGGGTCTTCTGTAGAGCTGGATTGGCAGACAGATGTCTTGGATGTTGTATACTTGGATATTTCTCAGATTTAGCATTTTATTGGACTGAGATTTTCATTTCTTATATGCTGTCATCAAAGGGTTGTTGAGAAAAATATTACAATTAGGGATGAATGCTCATGTCAGTTTATATCAGAACTTAGACCAGTTAGGAATCTCTGCAAACACGCTTAATCACCGAGTCACCTCTGTAGCTCTAGGGATTTTCAATGAGGCTGAAGCTCATCATTTTGACTGTCCTGGCCGGTCAGCAACCCTGAGGGCCACCTGTCTCCACATCAACCAACACTGCATTTCTGGGGACCCGAACTCCAGTCATCATGCTTGCATAGAAAGCACTGTGATGGCCAGGCCATCTCCCTAGCCCCCGATTTTGCTTTGCCTCAAGCCCTGTCTATGTATGATTAGTTAAGCTCTATATCTTTGAAATCTAAAGTTTCCTACCTTATTTTTACAGACATAAGCCTTATATTTCAATAGATAGAAAACTGAGACAAGGGACAAGAGGTATACATAATTAAGTAGTCTTGGTTAGGTGCTGTCTGATTGACCATTGTCTTAGGTCTGGTTCTGCAAGGTGGTCCAAAGAATCTTTTTATCTTAATGAGATACACTTTTCAGGAAACCTTCTTACTATGCTTGACTATAGATTTAGGATGGAGATTTAATTTCTGTGCATTCACCTGTAAAGTGGAGTGAGGTAGGCTGGGGATACCACAGTGGTCAGACACTGTTTAGATGATTAGATAGATTATTATATAGATATAAATAGATCATTGCTCTATAGAGGCAAACAGGCACATATTATAAGATTCACAAAGAGCAACAGAGAGAGACCTTATGTAAAATAAAAAAATAAAAATAAAAATAAAAAGTGAACCAAAATCCCTCAACCAGATTATCTACATATGAACTTTGGAATATATATTTTAAACATGCTTTTCAGCTGATTCTTCTGTAGCCATTTTCACACTTATGGGAATACGTGAATTAGAGGGAGAGGAGAAGTCAGCATTTCCTACCACAGTCCTCAAAGCTCTCTGTCACTGTGCAACTCTCATCCTTGTTCTGGTTCCATTTAGGCTGTGATAAGATGTAACTTAGAGGAGAAAGGGTTCAGGCATTAAAAAAAAAAAATACTGGAACATCTGCAGGTTAGGCCAGGGCAGTGGGGGAAGTATCTGTGGTCAAATACAATATTGAGTATATTGGAATTGGCTATAAGATCTATATAAAACACCCAGTCTCATAAAACTTAAATTTCAAATAGGATTACAGGTCAAAGTAAAGGAGAAAATGTATTTCTGACATAAAATGTCCTCATTCTAGGTAATAAGCAAACCATAGATGGAGTGATGACTGATTCGGCGCTATAAAGAAAGAGAGTTGTGTTCTGAGAGGATGTGCTTCTTGAGCCAGGGGGGTGAGGATGGGGGGGTGTTAGGGCTCGGAAAAAGCTCTTAGAGAGAGAGCTTTGAGGTGAGACGTGGATATCACAAAGGAGCCAACAGGAGGAGGCACACTCCAAGGATTCGTCCTTGAGAGAGGAGCGTGTAAGAGGGGAGAACCAAAGAGCTGCCCTGTGCCTAGAGCCATTAGGAGAAGGGCCAAGCTGCGGAAGTAAGGATGCAGAGAGCAGGTGGCAGAGGATGTGACTGCAGCTTTGCAGGATGCAGCGATGCCCAGAATGCAGGATGCTTCAATGCTATGCCCAGTACAGCAGAGAGCGCTTGGAGCATTTGAGCAGGAGGGTATGATGTTAATGTTACCAATGTTACCAAGATGATAAATGTTAAACAGTTATAAGTATCAGAATTAGGTGGCATCTATTTGTTGTGTTTCAGAATTTTGTATTTTTTTTAAAAAAGATTAATTTATTTGTTATTTGTAAGTACACTGCAGCTGTCTTCAGATACCCCAGAAGAGGGGCATCAGATCTCATTAGAGAGGGTTGTGAGCCTCCATGCATTTGAAATGCTGAGCCTTCTCTCCAGCCCCAGAATATTGCATTTTCAATGTTAGAGAGTAAAGAAGGGGTAGGGCGGTAGGCCCTTGCCAGCACTGAAGGTTTAATGTGTAATACAGACTGCTTAGGAGCAGTCTAGAAACATTTGAGGACTGTCTAGAAACATTGTACATGCTGCTTTTGCGTTTGTCGAAGGTCAGCATCTAAGATGTATTCGAAATACTTTTGTTTGCAATGGGTTCGTTCTGCACCTCAGAGTCATTTGTCTGTTTTGATTCGGGAAGTGCCATATTTATTTCAAAGTGAGAAACCATTTAGCTACAAGCTATCAAAATCTTTATCCTAAGAAAACCACTAAGTTTTTTTGCAGAACGCATAGGCAAAGAAATTAGACACAGGTAACTGTGTGAAATATACTGGTTTCATAACCCTCTAATTTTTCCATTGATATTTTTCTTTAGTTTTAAGTGACTGATCTGGCACTGTTGACAAACATCAGCAGCCTCTAAAAAGTCCGAACTCTGACATCACACTAAATTAGAAGGAAAGTAAAATATTTTGGGGATAGAAAAAAAATATAGATAATTTTTAAATATATTTAAAACAGAGACCGAGAAAAGGAAGTTCAAAGATTCAAAGCTCTCTGAGGGTTGACTTGGTTCACGAGTAGAGGCAGGTGCTAGTGTGTTGTGTTCTGTAGCTGCCTACAGCTACTGCAAACTGTTCTGGAAGAGAAACTTAGGGATGGATGGAGAAACGGAGAAAAGAGAAATGAGTCAAGTCAACATCGAGCTGATCAAGACTAAAACTTTAGTAAATATTAGTCAATGTATAGCTTAGGAAGAAAGCCCTCCTCCCAGACTTGAAGGAGAGGTCCGAGAACTTGCTGGCTCCAGTCTCAAGCGGGTCGCCTGCTGAGATCAGAGCACTTCAAGTCTAGCAGATGCTTCCAGGTGAGGCTGCCCATGGCCTCCAGGTGAGAGCAGCAGCTGTATTGTTCTCTAAAGAACAAAGGCCAGGAGTTTCACAGGCTGATAACTGATGATCCCAGCTGAGGCTGAAAATCCAGCTCAAGGCTGGAGCAGGGAAGGGACACTATTGAGAGAGCACATTGTTTAAAAGCTTACACACTGGGCTGGAGAGACAGCTCATCAATTAAGAGAACTGGCTGTCCTTCCAGAGGACCTGAGTCTTATCCCCAGCACCCACGTGTCATTCCATAGCCACATTTAACTCCAGCAGGGTACCCATCGTCCTCTCCTGCCTCTTCAGGCACCAGACACACACATGGTACACAGACACACATGCAGACAGAACACTCATACACTAAATAAATTACATGTTTTCAAGGTTAGTTTAAAAAAAAAAAGAAAAGAAAGAAATGTCATTTGTTTTTCTGGACGTGCTGAGTATGAGGGTTCCCATGGGACATCCAGGAAGAAATGTTGAATAATCCATTAGACATGCATCCCTGAAGCATTAGGAAACAGCTATAGATTAGAGACTGGTTTTCCTATAGGTAAGTAGTTATAATCCTTATGTGGCTGTGCTCAGCATGTGTGGGCCAAGGATGGGGTCTGGGAAATGCCAGCATTGTCCGAGTAGGCGGAGTTAATGGAGCCCACAAAAAATATGCAGGGAAACCAAAAGGATTCTTTAAATTTTTATTTTTTAATTTACATGTGTATATGTATAAATGTATACATGTTTATGTATGTATGGGTGAACATGTGTTTATGAGCATGTACATGTACATACCTGGAGAGACCAGGGGTCAATATTGGGTGTCATTAGTTAGCAGAATCATCTACCATGTCTTTTTTACTGGCTGGCCATCAAGTGCTAGGGATTTCTTGTGTCAGCTGCTTTGTACTGGTGTCACATGTACATGCAACCATGCCTGGGGGTCACAAGTGCATGTCTGGATGCTCTTGCATGGTTTCTGAGGTCCTAAGGCACAACTGGATAACTCCCCAGTCTGGAATAATTTTTAAAATAAACACACTGTTATCGAGGGCTTTTATTTCTTTTTTAGAAAATAACCCAAAACAAAAAAGCGCAACATTCTAAAGAAACCCAAATTCATTAGTAATACAAACTCATATGGAGTTTGCTGTGGTACCTACTACATACAAAGTAGTAACAGAACCCAAAACACTTAGGAACAGTCAGAATTAGATGCTCTACAGTTTAACCTTATGTAGTAGCTTCCCACAAAGCTACAGGCAGCACAGAAAATAGCCATTTCTCACGAGCTGTTGAGAAACCTGTACAGATTTATACTGAGCTAATGTTGAATTTCACACTCTTAGCGAAACAGTTGTCTGAGCACACACACTGCACATGTGAGTGAGTGGCCGTTTTCCTCCTTCCTCCTCTTCCTCCTCATCCTCCACCTCATCCACCTCTTTACCACCTTGTTCCTTTCTCTTTGAGCCTGTGAGCCTGCCAGGGTCCTCTCTCCTGTTTCGCGTTTGGCTCCTTTAGGTTAGCTGCCTTCTGTTCACTCTCGATCTTTGGGAAACGCAGCCAGAAAATCAGAAGGCAGATGGTGGTCTTTGAGGAATGTTGGGTTACTTCTCCTTCTCCATAAGCTTTGGAAGGAACACTCATCATCTTGCTGCCATGGTGAGCTTGGCTACTTTGGCAATATCTTCAAACTTCGATTTCCTTTGCATCGTCCATCTCTTGAATCATTTCTTAGAGATCACAGAGAGACTGCTGGAAGAGGCTGAATGTTTCCTCTTCTTTTTGGCATTTTCGAGACAGGGTTTCTCTGTGTAGCCCTGGCTGTCCTGGAACTCACTCTGTAGACCAGGCTGGCCTTGAACTCAGAAATCTACCTGCCTCTGCCTCCCAAGTGCTGGGACTACAGGCGTGCGCCACCACCCGCCCAGCTGTTTCGTCTTCTGTTCTTCTTAGAAAGTCCCCAAAAAGGTACGGATACACGGACAGTTTGCCGTCCAGCTTTTTTTGCACTTCCTTCTACCCATCTAAACAGACCTATGCCCACCCCACATTCCTCCTACTTGGTAGAACCCCAGGAGACTCTTTACTGAGGCCAGAGAGAAGTCTCTCTATAGGTAAAGAACGGGTCGATGAAGCCAAGGATCTCCCAAAGGAATGCTTCTTACAGCAAAAACTAAACATCCTAGCTAAAACTGGTAGTATGCCATTGTTGGTGACTTGTTAAGACAGATTGAAACAGAGACTGAAAGCTCACTAAACTTGGAAGGCTTGGCAGAGAGGATGGAGACAAAACAGAGACTAGTGCGAGGGGAATGGACTTTAAACAAAAGAATCAGAACAACGGGAGACTATTTTACAGACTAAGGAGATGAAGCATACAAGGAAGACACTGAGTACTTAATGAAGGTGAAGTTGGAGGGGGGGCACTATAGTGAAGCATTCAAAACAGCTGTATCTGTGAATTTGGTGTCTTAGGAAGAAATGAGGTGAACTAAAACAGGCATGTTTGAGCACAGGGTCTAAGCAACACTTAAAATAAAGGGGATTCGTAGTGAATGGCCCCAATTATCGTACTTAATCTAATTAGTTATTAAGAGGGTGTCTGCCACGGAGCTCAGTTTATATATCCTGATTCTTTCAAAACATATATTTTCTTGAGATTAAATTTTTACAATGGACTTAACCGAGGATGCGATGGAAGGCACAGTTCAGTTCCAAGGCTGGGCTCTCGTTGAACTCCTCTCTGCTTCCTTAGTTAACAAGAACACTTCCCATCAGAGCTGAGGTCAAGCTTCTGATAGTTACTTCTCGTTTGCGCATGTCAGTCAACCCGAGACTCAAAGAGTTGGTTCACTCATGGCCTGAATGATTTCACTGGCAAGTAAGTGAAAAAGTGACCACCTTGTTACTTAGAAGATTTCTGTTTGATGTCTCTTAGACTTATAAAATGATATGCATCTGATTGTGCAGCAGGTGTATAGAGAATATGAGGGAAGAGTTTGATTTGGCAGGTATGTGGTATCTAGGAGAGGGGGTTTGGATAGAGTCCTGTGCAGTAATCGCTTTTCCGATGTAGTTGTGTTAGGTGATTTTGGTTACATGAGAACCAAAATTTGCTAACATGGAACTTGTTATCAACATTCCAAACATTTTATCTAACAAGATGTTTCCAGATCTGGACAAGTATACTAGCTTCACATTCCCTTAAATTCACAGGAAACCCTGAATTCCCAACTCTTACACCTCAAGTTAACAAGTTCTGGAATCACAAGCATCCACACCTTTTAGGTGATCACTGCTGAACAATCCGAGAATAATTGCTCTTGGACAGCTCTGCAAAAAATTAGCTTACATTTAAGTCATAGAAACCCAGGATGGAAGGATACTGGAATCTGCATTTCCAGGTAGTCTAGGTTTCTAGCAATTTATTTTTCTCCTGACTCAGGACCCAGAACACTCAAAGCTATGTTAGAAAGAAAATAATACTGGTGAGGTCTGTTGCAACAGTTCAATCCCCGATAAATTGATGACTTTGTAGGCAAGCCTGGGACAAGCGAGGATAATCTTTAGAATCATACAAGAATTCGTCAATGACCTTTATATACCAAGAGAACTCCCCAAAGGTTATTTCATCACCTTTTTAAAAAATATATTTATGTATATGGGTGTTTGCACGTATATCTGTTCACAATTATCTACAGTTGTGGGCTGCTGTGTGGGTGCTGGGAATTGAACTCAAAACCCTTGGAGGAAAAACCAGTACTCTTAACTGGTGAGCCATCCCTCCAGCCCTATTTCTTTGAAGAAAGTGATGACAAATTAAAGGAATCTCTTGGAGACTTCTGAGAAGCTGCTGTGGCCAGCTTATCAGGCTATACACCCGTTTCCAACATAGTAAAAATATCTCTGCAGCTTGCATCAGGAAGGGAAGTGTTTTCATGCTGACACATAAGATACATAGGCCAATGGACTGGAAGAGAGGACTCAAATATAAACACATACAACTATTGCTCCTTAGTTTTTGACAAAGAAGTGAAAAATTCATACTGAAGAAAAGATAGTCTCTTCAACGAAGGGTTCTGGGAAAAGTGGACATCCCAGAACCCACACAGCTCCTTCCATCTCCTTCTGCACAGTAATCAACTCCAAGTGTATCAATGACCTCAACATGAAACATGAAACTTTGAAAATAAGTAGAAAAAAACATCAGGGAGTACATTTCAACATACAGGAAGAGGTAAGAACTTTCTAAATAGGACTCTAGTGGCCTAGGCAATAAGGACGCTAGCCAACCAAAAAAAAAAAAAAAGCCCCAAAACAAACAAACAAACAAAAACAAAAAACAAAACAAAACAAAAACGGTTGTTATGGAGTTAAAAGTTTCTGTACAGCCAAGTGGATCTTCGTTTGGAATCTTAGGTTCTATGTGTTTAACCTGGGGCACCTGGAGAAGCCACAACACTAAATACGGTGCATAGGGAGATGTCTTAAAGGAGAATAGGCAATATAAAAGTATAGAAGGAAAATATCAGTAACAAGGATGTTCAACCAGGGACAAGGGTGGGGGACAGGGAGATGAGGTATTGGGGAGGGAGGGTTAAGTAAAATAGCAGACTTATAAAACAGACATATGAAAATCTACTACTTTGTAACCCGACTAAAATTATAAGTTTAGAAAGCATAGTTAGATAGTACTGCTCCTAGAAGCCGTTGTTTATCAATAAGAATCCCAGTGTGGGTGTGTGCAAGAAACCTCCTTATGGGTTGTTGGTTAGGAAGGGCTTGGAGATCCCCCACCCCTAAATACAGGACATTTCCACTGGTTGTGGTTGCCCACCAGGACTAGATGATAAGACCTTGTTCCCGAAGACACCATACAGTTTGGTTGTAAGACCAATAGAGAAAGGGAGCTGGAACTGAGTTGGGAACTTTCTAAGGAGTAGCTTTCCTTGTGCTGGAATGAACTATGTAGGCTGCTAGGAAGAATAAGGCATCATTGGTGTTACCCAGCTGAGCCCTGTGGACTATAAGGCCAAAGTGTCATGAAAGATGTACCTGTTGTCACAATAATAGTACAACTGTTCTCAGGTTTGATTTGAGGTCTGCTTCATAGGAGAGAATGAATGTCTAGTGCTGTTCACGCAGTCAAAAATTCATAAATGGTCTGGAGACGTGGCTCAGTGTTTAAGAGCCTTTGTTGGTCTTGCAGTCAATTCAATTCTCAGCACTCACATGGCACTGACAGCCATCCATAACTCCAGTCTGAGGGGATCCAGTGCCTTCTTCTGACTTCCACAGGCACAAGGCATGCATGATGTGCATATACAGAGATGCAGGCAAAACACTAATACACACATACAGTATTAAAATAAATAAAATCTAAGAAAAAATAACTATTATTGGGACGGTCATTGGCCTCAAGAGAAGGGATCATTATTGTTGTTTAGCTAAATTAACACGATCCCTAACTGCAGTTTAAATGTTGGTCATACACATAGTGAAATGCTACTCCTACCCTTAATCAAATAAGCTTCTCTTTTCAGTGAACAGTGGTGAATGAGAGGGCAGAGATAGTTAGAATAAATAATTGGTGAATGTTTAGCCTTAAACAGGACATTTATGAAGAGGGCTTAAAAAGAGAGAGGTTTAGGGAGTGTGGCACTGCGGTGTGGGGGGAAAGGGGGAACCTAGGCGGGCCCATGCCCAGGCACCTCTTCCCCTGAGGGACCACATGCACACAGACATGGTATAGAATAGAGTTTATTCAGGACAGAGGATGGGAGTTAATGGTATAGTGGAGGTAGAGACAGAGAGAGAGAGAGAGAGAGAGAGAGAGAGAGAGAGAGAGAGAGAGAGAGAGAGAGAGAGAGAGAGGAGAGAGTAGATAAGTGGAGGCCGGCCATAACCACGTGGAGAGATGGGGGAGGGGAGGAGAGCCCAAGGCCGGGCAGAGAGGTGAGAGTGTGATGAGAGAGAGGGAGGGGGCAAGCAGCCCCTTTTATAGTGGTCCAGGTCTATGGGGTGGGGCATACCTGGCTGTTGCCAGGAAAGTGTGGGGTGGAGCTTAGACAGAATACTAACGATGTATGTAACCCCGGGTAAGGTCAGGAAACGTTGTGAAAGAGAGAGAACAGAAAAAAACTGTACAAGCTGGGACACAGAGAGACTGTTGTGAAATGCTGCCCTCAGGGCATGATGCGGCAGTGCAAACGTGATCTCACAGCCTCTGTGGTTGCCTGCCTGTTCTGGGCCTGCCCAAGCCTTGGCATGCCAGCCGTGGATGGGTGAGGGCGTCAGAGAGCCCTAACTCTTTCAGCTGAACTGCTGGGAGCTAATGGGTTCTGGAAGATGGACAAGTCTTCCTCTGATACCAAACCAGTGAGCTCTGATGGCTGTTCCAAACCTGTGACCACACAGATGGTACTGGATTAAAAATCAGTGGATCATAAACAGGACGTGAAGGCATGGATGTAGCATGCAGTTGTGCGGGGAGGAGTGGAGAAGGACAGGGGTGGAAGGAGGGTAAAATGGGGTACGGATGAAGGCACTGTATACATGTATGCAATGGGCAAAGAACAAGTTTACTTAATTAAAAAAGAATAAGTTAAAAATAAATCAATTTTAATTTTCTTCTTTTGTTTCTTTCTTTTTCAACGGTCAACAATCATAGGTAAGGGAACTGGGAAGGGGGTGGGGTGAAGTAGGCAGAGGAAAGAGACTTCGGAGCCCCACGCAGAAGTGTGGATCTACTCTACCGAGTAGCCCCAAGTATGTTTTATACAGTCTTTGGACTAATGGGGAATCGACTCAAGCTCTGGAGAAACCAACCATTCGTCTGGCCCTAAGGGAAGGAAACAGGCTGTCCGCCTCAATGGGACATCTGTAAAGACAGGGAAAGCAGTCACCATCCTGTTCTGGGCCCATTATAAAGTTCCACTCGTTTGCTACGTTCCTCTACTTCGTGTCACTCCATAAGCCAGCAGCACATGTAGGGGAGCCCCCATCACCATCACCAGGTTTCACCTAGGGGCCATAGCACCCACACACAGGGACAGTGGAATTTCCTAGACCTGTGTGTGTGTGTGTGTGTGTGTCTTTGGTATAGTTGTTTCCTATTGTCTATGTTGGCCTCCAACTCATTATGTAGACAAGGGTGACTTTGAATAGGAATGCACTCTATTCAAATACTCATGTATTTGAATGCTTGGCCCGCAGGAAGTGCCATTTTTAGGAGATGTGGCCTTGTTGAAGTAGATGTGGCTTGTTGGAGGAAGTGTGTCACTGTGGAGGAAGACCCTGAGGTCTCCTATGCTCAGGGTAGACGTAGTATGGCACACAGTCTCCTTCGACTGCCAGCGGATCAAGATGTAGAACTCTCGGCTCCTTCCCCATATCGTGTCTGCCTATGCGCTGACCATGATGATAACGGACTGAACTTCTAAAACTGTAGGCCAACTACAATGAAATGTTTTCCTTTGTAAGAGTTGGTCATGGTGTCTTTTCACCGTAATAGAAAGCCAAAGACATGTGGTTTGAGTACCAGGGTGACCATAGCCTCATAAAAAGAATTTGGCAATGTTCCTTCTGTTACTATTTTGTGGAATAATTTGTGTGACTAATATTGGCATTCTTTGAAAGTCTGGTAGAATTGTGTACTAAAACTATCTTGCCCTTGCCTTTTTCTTTTTTGGGGGGTTTGGTTAGTTCTTGTTGTTGTTGTTGTTGTTGTTATTGTTATCAATGGTATTGTGTGTGTGTATGTGTGTACACGTGTGTGTTTCCATCTTTTGGTTTTTCTGGAATTAGATTATCTGTTTTCTGTGTTTTCCTGGGTACAGTTAACTTCTTTGGGTTGAAGTTTTTCTTCTTGTTCTTCCTATAGGGCTGGATTTGTGATAGATATTGTTTAAATATGACCTTATCACAGAATATCTTATCTCTTTCAATGGTGGGTGAAAGTTTTGCTGGGTATAGCAGTATGGACTGTCATCTGTGGTCTCTTAGATTGCTGGGCATATATCCATGCCCTTCTGGCTTTTAGAGTCTCCATTGAGAAGTCAGGTGTAATTCTAATAGGTCTGTTTCAACATGTTACTTGGCCCTTTCCCCTTATAGCTTTTAATAGCTTAGTGTTTTGATTATGATGTGGCAAGCATGCTGGTTTTTTTTTTTTCTGGTCCAATCTATTTGGTGTTCTGTAAACTTCTTGTTCATATATAGGCATGCCTTTCTTTAGGTTAGGAAATTTTTCTTCTATGATTTTGTTAAAAATATTTCCTGGCCAAGCGGTGGTGGTGCACACCTTTAATCCCAGCACTTGGAAGGAAGAGGCAGGCAGATTTCTGGGTTTGATGCCAGCCTGGTCTACAGAATGAGTTCCAGGACAGTCAGGACTATACAGAGAAATCCTGTCTCAGGAAAACAAAAACAAAAACAACAAAGAAAAATATTTTCTGGATCTATGAGCTGGGATTCTTCTTCTATTTCTGTTATTTTTTAGGCTTAATCTGGTCATGAGTTCCAAATTTTCTGGATGTTGTGTCAGGAACACTTTAGAGTCAGCATTTTCTTTGACTGATGCATCTATTTCTTTTACTGTATCTTTGAGCACCTGAGATTCTCTCTTCCATCTCTTGTATTCTGTTGGTGACCCTTGCAACTGTAGTTCCAGTTTGCTTACCTGGCTTTTTCATTCCCAGGATCTCCTCAGTTTCTGATTTCCTTATTGTTTCTTCTTTCATTTATTGGGTCTTGAACAGTTTTCTTTTTTTCTTTTCTTTTCTTTTCTTCTTTTTTTTTTTAACTTTCTTTAAGGGATTTATTCTTTTCTTCCCATTGTTTGTATTTTCCTGGATTTGTTTAAGGAGTTTATTCATTTTTTAAAATGTTTTGTTTGTCTTTTCCTCAATTTCTTTAAAGGATTTGCTAAGTTCCTCTTTGAGGAGCTCAATCATCTTTATAAAGTTGGCTTTACTGTCTTTGTCCTGTGTGTCTGCTGTGGTGGAGTATTCGGGCTTGCTGTAGTAGGATAGCTGGGCTCCAGTGGTCAGCAGATCGCTGTGACTGTTGTTGATTGTGCTCTTATGCTGACCTCTAGGCATCTGGATTTGGGGTGACTGCAGGTGTAAGTGTTGATTTCTGAGATTGTATTTGTTGCCTGAGTGTTTTGTTCCTTGGTTTCTGTTTCCTCTCTGGTCTTCTGGATTGTATGACCTGTGGTTGAGCAGAGAGTCTCCACTCAAATTGGGGGCTAGACTTCTGGTGGCAAGTATAATGTCTTGTGGAGCAGGGAGTTTCTGTCTGAGTTAGGGGATGGGATATGGTGATGTGGGTATGGGTATAGAGATGCACCTGAGGAGGGCTGGAGGTCAATGGGATGCTGGCTGTCTTAGTCAGGGTTTCTCCTCCTGCACAAACATCATGACCAAGAAGCAAGTTGGGGAGGAAAGGGTTTATTCAGCTTACACTGTGAAAACATTGCTGTTCATCACTAAAGGAAGTCAGGACTGGAACTCAAGCAGGTCAGGAAGCAGGAACTGATGCAGAGGTCATGGAGGGATGTTTCTTACTGGCCTGCTACCCCTGGCTTACTCAGCTTGCTTTCTAATAGAACCTAAGACTGGTATACCAGCCCAGGGATGGCACCACCCACAAGGGGCCTCCCTCCTTGATCACTAATTGAGAAAATGCCCCACAGCTGGATCTCATGGAGGCATTACCCCAAATGAAGCTCCTTTCTCTGGGATAATTCCAGGCTGTGTCAAGTGCAGTGGCCTACATGGACTTTTGGCAATTGGAATGATCTCTGAGAGATCAGGGGTTCTTCACCCCAGTAGGATACAGCAACAAGAAAGGGTCCAGAGATAGGGTTAGTGGGCACTGAGGAAGAAGGGAGATCAGAGGGCTTGGGGCCACCTGATCTTCCTGTGGCCAATGTGCTTTCTCTCCTAGACTGTGCTTGATAATAAATTTGGAAACATTTTTATCTTAGATGATAGTGATTTAAATCAAAGACCTTTAGTCAAATAATAGCAGTTTGTGAGTCAGAAACGTCATTATAGCATTTGCTTCAAATTGAAGACTAACCATTGACATCTCTTCTCCGATATCAGAAAGACATTCTCTCTTTAATTTTACAGGACTATCATAACAAAGTACCACCACCCAGTTGGCTTAAAATAGCATACGTTTGTTTTCTCAGTTTTAGAGGCTGGAAGTCTGAAGACAATGTGTTGAAGAGGCTGCTTCCTTCTGGAACCTCTAGGGGAAAATCAGTTCAATGGCCCTCTCATAGAGCTTCTAGTGAGTGTAGAAATTCTCAACTTTAATGGCATATAGAGGGAGCACTTCCACTTCTGCCTGCAATCTCACATGACTTTCTATGTATCTTTTTGTCTCTAAATTCTTTCCATATGCAGGTTTTTGTGTCTGAGTAAGGACAGTGCATCGATCCTACCTGACTTTATTTTAACCCGTGCACATTCACAAAACCCCTATTTCTTAATATGTTCATATTCACAGGTAATAAGGGTCCATATATTTGAAGGTACAACTTAATTTATGCAAGTCTCCAACAACAATTTCAAAGCCAAACTCATGGTCTTACCCCTAAAACTATCTTTGATTTTCTCCATTCAGCTCAATGAACATTGAGCGTTCTCTAGGTTTGTGGGCCTTGTGGGTATCAATAGGAAAAGATTGACAAGGATCATGATAATCAGTGTGTTAAGTCATCAGTTTTTCACACCTCATGCTTATTCCTATTTCTTTTTTTATTAGATATATTCTTTATTTGCATTTCAAATGATTTCCCCTTTCTTGCCCGCCAAAAGTCCCATAAGCCATCTCCCCTCCCCCTGTTCCCCAATCAACCCTCTCCTGATTCCCTGTGCTGCTATTCCCTTACACTACTGCATCAAGTCTTTCCAGGACCAGGAGCCTCTCCTCCCTTTGATGTCCAACAAGGCCATCCTCTGCTGCCTATGCGTCTGGAGCCATGGATAACATCATGTGTACTCTCTGGTTGATGTTTTTGTCCCTGGGAGCTCTGGGAGTACTGGGTGGCTCATATCATTGTTCCTCCTATGGCACTGCAAAGCCCTTCAGTTCCTTGGGTCCTTTCTCTAGCTCCCCCATTGGGGACCCTGTGCTCAGTTCAATGGCTGACTGAGAGTGTCCCCCTCTGTATTTGTTGTGCACTAGCAGAGCCTCCCAGGTGACAGATAGATCCAGCTCCAGTCAGCAAGCACTTGTGGGCATCTATAATAGTGTCTGGGTTTTGTAACTATATAGGATGGATCACTAGGTGGGGTAGTCTCTGGATGGTCTTTCCCTCAGACTTTGCTCATTCCTATTTCTAACCATCACCATGCTTGGCTGACATTTCCTGAATATTCCTAAGGTCCTCTCACCTGTCTCTATTTTCCTTTCTCTTTCGGTCTCTGCAGCATAGACTCTGCTGTTATCTTGCTTGGCTTATCACAGCATCTTTCCTTACCCCACTCCTTACCTCAGAGCTAAGAATGGAGTCAGAGTCTTGCACTTGCTATACACATGCTCTACCACTGAGCTGAATTCCCAAACGTTGTGACAGCATTGTTCTTGCAAATTAGATACAATCCTCAGCACTAATTATGTTTTCCTCTATTGTGATAAAATTGCCCGATAAGAAGACACTTAATGGGGAAGGATTAATTTTGACTTACCGTTTGAGAGTGTAGTCCACTGTGGTGGAGAACACTTGGGGGTAGTCCATGGCTTCAGGAGCATGAAGGCACTTTCTCCCATCCTAGAGGGCAGGAAGGTGGAGCTGGACTGGAAATGGAGCTATGCTATGGAGCCAAAGGCACAGCCACAATGGACTCTTTTCCAGATCAGCTCTACCTCCAGCATCTCTGTAAAACAGTCACGAGTGGAACTGGAGTTCAAACACATGAACCTATGGGAGGGGGGTTATTTTACATCTAACAATATTCTTCTACCAATACACATTTTCATTTTAAACTGAATTTGAATTTGAATTTTAACATTGTCACTAGATTCCATCCTACTTAAGTCCTCAATATCTTCATATACTGTTAAAATAAATGCCAACTCCTAAAAATGATCAATGAAAGTATGAGTGCAGGATGGTCCCTAGCCAGGATTCCCACCCAACGCTGTCTGAGCAACAGTCTTGATGGTCTTCTTTTAGCTTTTCAAATTTCAAAGTGTGTCCAGACGGCTCAGGAATCATGTTGAAACACAAACTCAGTAGCTCTGGAATGAGGCTCCAGTCTCTGCATTTCTAATCTGCTCCAAGCGATATGGAAGGTGCTGTCCCACTGAGTACTGAGCTTTGTCAGTGAACATCCACCCCTTCCCATTTGCCTCTGCACATGTTCCTGGCCTCCCTCAATCTCCGCTTCTCTTCCACAGGTTGTAGCAGATCCTAATTCTGTTGACTTCTCAGGGAGTCTTCATTGACCTAAGTTAACCAGTTTCTCCCAGTTCCACTATAAGCCCCGTGTTCTCCTGAGTACTCAGCATCTCTGAGTTCTGTGTTTTCCACAGACCATTTTTCCTTCTAGTATTTATCTCCCACAACCATACTGTAGGGACCACAATGGACTATCTGCAAATGTTTCTCATTTCCATTTGCGTTCAAATCCCGACACAGTGTGGGCTTCTCGGTGAGACACTTACTAAAATCTTGTTCAGTGAGTGCATCAGAGCTATCAAAGTCCCCAAGAGTCTTCTTCAATACCACGGTAAAGGATAGTCTGAGTCAAGACCCCACTACACTGAATATTCAGACCTTCAGAAGAATAGCCGTTTTCCGACACCGGCATTCTGTCATTCTGGGCTTCTTCTGATGACATCAGCAGCCATTGCACACAATCTGGATTGGTTTCTACCTTGGACAGCTCAGCGTATAAGGTGGCCCCAATCTAACAAAAGCACACCTATTTTGGGCAACAGAGCATCCCCTGGTTTTTCCAAGCAATAGGGGCTCTATAGATCTTTGGGAAGCAAGGCAAGTGCACGAGGCTGCTGAGGAGAACAAGGTTTTCAGGTCTTGGTGCAGCTCTGTGACGGCTCAGGTTGCTCTGACCTTGGTGTGGCGTAGTCTCAGCTGAATGGCTCACCATTGTAGTCAGCTCAACTGTTCTCCATGTCTCTATGTTGTGTAAAATGTCTTCCAGCTTCTGTTTTACCTTCCATTTCATCATCTCCCACCATCAGCTGCTTCCTGATAGGTCCCACCTCGTCCTGCTTCCTGTGACGTCACAGTCGGTTGGATGTGATGCGTTCCTAGCATCCTTTGTCTGTTCTGAGCTATCCATCATCTCTGTGTTCTTTACATCTCTGGTGGACTATTTTCTCACAATTTGATTTAATTACTACTTTGTTTTTCTTAGTCTTGTGCCACAGGCTCAGGATACTGATAGACCGGTGTCATATTTGTTTCCTTTGAGCTCTGTGTACCTCGGAGGGTCAAGTAGATCTGAGTAGGACAGTGTGTTTCCATGACTGTTGGAAAAGAGGTTAGGAAATAATTGTAAACTCCATGATCCTGTTGTTAGACAATTGAAGCTTAAAAATCAGGCAGGAAACTATCCCCAAACCAATTCTATGGATGCCTAGCATTGAATGGAATAGAAAATAAGTCTCTCCTTCCCCAAAACTTTTGGGCCATTTCCTGTGGCTGGTTGATTGCCATTCTCAGTTTTCCCAGCTGGGCAGTAAAACTCTCTGGTTTCCTTTACCTGATCTGTGTCCCCCCACCCCCCCTACCCTCCCCAACCCCCCCACCCGGTTGTGCCTAGGCTTGGGGATGAGTTTTTCTGGGGAAGAAACTCTGGAATGAAGATAGGGAGAGAAGGAGTCAAAAGGCAGTGTCGTCCAAAGAGCCAAGGATGTGAGAGCGACTAAGACAGTGGCTGCTCGTCAAGCAAGGCAGCTCCCTTTAGAAAGGCTGTGTGTCCCGGGAAGGAATTTAGCTGAAAGTCACTGGCTACCAACAGTCTTGGTAGGTGGGAGAAAGAATCTGCTCTGGAGAGAAATCTGGATGGCACACACATACTCCCTACACGTGGGAGGGGAAAGCTCATTAAAAGTTGTTAAAAGACAACTTTTCCCTAAAGTGCACTGAAGTTATTTTTTAATGAGTTTCCAAGCAAGACACCTTCAGTCATTTTAAACCGATCCTTAAAGGTTGGAGCTCTTGTTTTACATAGTTCTGCCATCTTTCAGAGAGCCCTTATGTCCTCAAGAAGAATTGTGTCCCCAATAACCTCACTTTCGGAATTGGAGGAGAAAATAATTGACATTTCACAGTATTACACCCGTCCTTCCCCATCCTCCTCACCCTGCTCTGTCTGTACACGTTCGCTTCAAAGGACTGTGTGTCTCCTGCAGTCATGCAACGAGCTGGTGTCTTCTGATGACTCTGCCCTTTCTCTTTGCCTTTCAAATTTTCTGTTTGGTGTTTCCCACATCTTTCTTTGGCAGCCCTTCTCTACTTGTTAGCAGGTATATAGAAAGAGTTTATCTTGACATGCTGGCACACATGTCCCTATTAAGAAGTGATACCTTGGAAAACCTTGCAGGTAGGGATCGTTGGAAATAGCCACAGGGCTTGCAAGATGGTCCAATGGGTTGCCATTGGCCAAGTCTGTTGTCTCTGACCTGCTCGTAGGTGGCCTGACAAATATACAAACACAATACACTGGATGCATTGCCAGCCTGGGTCTGCTTTTCCCTCAAAGGAAATCCAGGGGCTGTGGAAAACCAGGCTGGACTGTAAGAAATGAAACTTAGCCAGGCAGGTGGGTTAGCAGGATCTGGGTCAGTGTGAGTGTGGGAGAAATAACCTTCTCTGGAGATGGTTTCAGTGAAACATTTCTCCATCATTTGGGGGTAAAAAGGGCTGTGTAAATCTTGGGAGTGAGTGAGGGTTTTCAGAGTGAGTTATATTATTGACTAGGGCCTAGGTGCTGGGAATGCTTCATTTGCATGAAGAGGAATTCCAGGTGCTAGCTGGACAAGTCCTTATAGGGAGAGAAGTTTAACCTGTAATCCGGCCACCAGGCTACATGACTACCTCAAGAGTTGCAAAGGTGAGGGTCATGAGGCTGACATGTTTTGGGGCATGACGGCCCAGAGCAAGGACAAAGAAGTCCTACTTCCGCTGGTTCAGGATGAGACTTTTAGGGTTTAGACACGTCTCAACCTCACTCTTGCTCCAGACTGCCTTCCCCAGTTGCCTGGCTTTCCGGACCCACATCCATGACCAACAAGAGGGTAGGTGGGGTGAGAGTACATAATTGTGGCTTAGTGATCATTAGAAATGAAGTTTAGGGTCATGGCACACACCTGTGAGCAGGCCACGCATTTAGAAAGCTGCCAGGATGATTGTGAGTTTAAGGTCGATCTGGCCTACATGACAAGACTGGGTCTCAAAAGACCTAAGGGACAAAACCAAAATGCCAAAGTGACACTGTGCTGATTGGTAGCTAGACTTTTAGCATTGGCAAACTCTGCTTGCTTGTTCCTAGACAGCTTTCTGAAGTGCACCAAGCCCTTTAATAGTGCAAGTAGGGATGCAGAGACTTGCTGCTCTTACAGAGGATGTGAGTTTGCATCCCAGCACCCATGTGGGGAGGCCCACAGCTGCTGGTAACTCCAACTCCAGGGTATCAAATGCCCTTTCCTGGATTCTGTGGACTTGTGCTCACACACAGAGACATACACGTAATTTCAAAATAAAATAGATCTTTTTAAAAGTGCAAGCATTGGAGACCTTCAGGCTAGTATAAATTCTCTGCTGAGAGGCCCAGGCAGAGCTCACCTTGCCTGTCTTCCCTGCCAGTGGCAGACCAATCTGGAAGACACAGAGTGTTGGGCCTAACTCGGCCAAAAATCTATGTCCTAATGGAGAGACCTGAGCCTGGCTCAAATCCGGGGACCTGTCTTGCTCACTTCCATACTAGAGTGACTGAGCAGGACCTGCTTAAGACCACCTTCGCCTAGCTACGCTGATGTAGTAGAATAACTTCATTGGCCCTGTCAGTCACCCCATACCCTCTGTCACCCTCCCTGCCTCCTACGTCATCTCACCCCACCAAAAATCCCCACCCAGTTTCTCAACCTTATATAAACGAAGACTCTTGGCCCGGTGTGTTTCTTTTGGGCCTTCAACACTCACCATCCCACTCAGTCCCGGACAGACCCTGATCGATCAGGTTCTCTCCTCTCACCTGGACCTGCCGGCTAAGGTCCGACACGGGACCCCTTGTTAGGCCCATGTGCAACTAAATACAGTACTCAAGATCAGTCTTCATCAGGGACCTAGAGAGTCACCCAGCTGAGTCCTTTCCCAGGACCATACTGTATAATTAAATGGCGATCCCATTTAAGCCTCTAAGGTTTGGATGACCTTAAGGTTTGGATGTTGTGTCATCAGGTGGGTGACAGCATCAGTAACTGACTGGGAGAGCAGTATTCCTGGCATTTCCATAGTTATCCCACAAATGTTATGGGTAAATGGTCAAAAAAACATGTCACAAACTTAAATGTTGAAACTTCATAATGGAGCCAAGAGTCTTCGTCATCATTGCTATCTGAACAGTCATGTGTGTCTTCAAAACTCTTGTTTCCTGTTTCAGATAAACTCGCCATGTCTTTGTCTTTCAGTTTTCTGTCCCTTCTGTTCTTTCTGGTTAATCGTCCTTTTATCTCATTTATACTATGACAGGAAGGACTATGAAGTTGATGCATTATGGGGTGGGAGTGGGGGTGGAAAGCTATGGTTTTTAGAGCTACCTTCCCTCCTCTGCAACAGAGTGAAATCCTGTGCTACATAACCTTATTTGCCAATTATGAATGGTACAAAGACATTCCCACAAAGACAGAGTTGGGTCAGGTTCTTGGAGACATTTGAACTAAAGTTCCCCAACTTCTATTTCCTGGTTTCTATAAAGGGTTCAGGGAGCTCTTTAGGGAGTGTAAGTATCCAAGAACTGGCTAAGATGTTTTCTTGTACCCTTCTAGAAGGAATAACAGATATATTTGGAGGGAGATTAGCTTTTTTTTCAGTCAGTTTCTCTCCATTCTTTCAGGGAAAATTGAATTTTCACTGAATCGTGAGGAAAATATAGAACTCATGGAAGGAAATTATGCCTAAATCAAGTTGGACAGTGAACAAAGGAGTGTAATTTCTGCACACTGAGGCTTCAGCCTTATGAGCCTTGCTATTGCTGAATCTCAGGTGTCCATAGAATATCAGTCCTCTGGGAAAGTTCCTGAGAATCCTTTGTAACTTGCCTTCCCTGCTCCTTCTTGGTGCACTCTGGAACAAACCCGAGCAAGCATACAGAGAAAACAGGCCTGAATGTTCACTACACTATATGAGAGTAGTTGTACTTCTTTCTGGGCATTAAAGTTACAGAGGTAAGGAGATGCTGGATTCCATGGCCCCTTTTACTAATGAGGTAAAGGTAAAGTGTGGAGAGTTTTAAGTGACTTGTCCAGTGTCATGGACCCAGTTATCAGCAAGCTGGGATCAGAAAACCGGTCATAGTTTGGATTGTGGTTACATCAATTTCTACTTTTAGAGTTATAGTTATTCTTTCAGAACTGCTCATTGTTTGGTGCCTCTTATTGGGGTTGTGTTGGGCACTGTTGATGAAGGACAGAATAAGTTAGACACAGGCTTGATCTCATGCAGTTTGCTCAGAATTATATGGTGAGATAAAAATCAATACCGCTGAAAATAATATTAAGTTAATTAGAGGACAATCAAGTTGAGATATTCTTGGCATAATGGTGCTGACCAAGTCAAGGCACAGGCCAGCAGAGTGTCTTCTGGAGGAACTAAGTGGAGAAAGGGCTGCCCTTCTCACTTGCTCTTGTTAATGAACTCAAGACTTGACGTTTAAAGGCTTGCCTTCAGTTCCTTGGCAGTAATAGGTTTTATTCTTGTTTCAAAAAGTGACCAACTCCACTTTGCTCTGCTATAGTTGATAGTCTTCCACAGGTTTCTCAGTCTAATAACGATCTTATCAAGTGGAATTTCCTACTGTTATGAGAAGAAAGACAAGTTGATACAGTCTATATCTATATCTATATCTATATCTATATCTATATCTATATCTATATCTATATCTATATCTCTCTATCTCTATCTCTATCTCTATCTCTATCTCTATCTCATCTATCTATATCCATATCCATATCCATATCTATCTATCTATCTATCTATCTATCTATCTATCTATCTATCTATCTATCTCTATCTCTATCTCTATCTCTATCCATACCCATACCCATATCCATATCATATCTATCTGTATATCTATCTATCTATCTATCTATCTATCTATCTATCTATCTATGATTACCGTATTACAATTAGTGCCTGAAGAAAGACTCCAGGAGAACAAAAGGAGAAGATATAGTTATGTTTCACATAGAAAATTGTCAGGAGCAGTAGTTGAGTGAGAACTATTCCAAGTTTTCTGAGGAACCACCAGACTGATTTCCAAAGTGGTTGCACCATCTTGCAATCCCACCAGCTGTGGAGGAATGTTCCTCTTTCCCCACATCCTCGCCACACCTGCTGTCTCCTGAGTTTTTGACCTTAGCCATTCTGACTGGTGTGAAGTGAAATCTCAGGGTTGTTTTGATTTGCATTTCCCTAATGATTAATGATGTTGAACATTTCTCAAGGTGTTTCTCAGCTCTCCGAAGTTCTTCATGTAAAAATTCTTTGTTTAGCTCCGTACCCCACTTTTTAATGGGGTTATTTGGTTCTCTAGGTTCTACCTTCTTGAGTTCTCTGTATATATTAGATATTAGCCCTCTGTCGGATTTAGGGTTGGTGAAGATCCTTTCCCAATCTGTTGGTTGATGTTTTGTCCTTTTGACAGTGTTCTTTGCCTTCCAGAAACTTTGTAGTTTTATGAGGTCCCATTTGTCAATTCTTGATCTTAGAGTGTAAGCTATTGGTGTTCTATTCAGGAACTTTTCCCCTGTGCCCATGTCCTCAAGGGTCTTCCCCAGTTTCTTTTCTATTAGTTTCAGTGTGTCAGGTTTTATGTGGATGTCCTTGATCCATTTGGAGTTGAGCTTAGTACAAGGAGATAAGAATGTGTTTGGATGAGCTGTAGAAAACTGCCTGTATTTCTCTGTTTGCCTGATTTTTTTTTCCTTCCAAGTGCTAAGAATCAAATTCTGGGCCTCACACTACATGAGTGGTCTCCGTCTTAGGGTTTTAGTGCTGTGAACAGACACCATGACCAAGGCAACTCTTATAAGGACAAAATTTAATTGGAGCTGGCTTACAGGTTCAGAGGTTCAGTCCATTATCATTAAGGCAGGAGTATGGCAGCATCCAGGCAGGCATGGTGCTAGCAGAGCTGAGAGTTCTACATCTTCACCTGAAGGCTGCTAGTGGGAGACTGACTTCCAGGCAGCTAGGATGAGGGTCTTAAAGCCCATGCCCACAGTGACACACCTATTTCAACAAGGCCACTTCTCCAAATAGTGCCACTCCCTGGGGCAAGCATATTCAAACCATGACAGTCTCCTACTAAGCTATATGCCCAGGTGAGGACAGTGACCTTTATGTAGTTCAAGCAAATATATTCTACTGCATGTTTCAAAACCAATTTGGAAAAAAAAAAAAAAAGCAAAGACAGACAGTGTGATTTAATAATTGTTTACTCATCCTATTTTAAAGCAAAATCCAGAGTTAATTTTACCTCTCCATGATTCACTTTCCGCCTTTGCAAGCAAGACTAGAAGAATCTGTTTGTTCATTTATTTATTAAAATAGATTCCTCTAGCCTATCTCTTCTATTTCAAAACCCCAGGTGTCCCCACCTTTACTCTGCTCTTTGGATTATTTAGGTCTTTCCTCCTCTGCCTCTCAATCACAGGATGAGATGACTCCGTTGCAAGCCACCTGTACTTCGCTTCATGGGTTCAGCACATTTACCTCCCATCTGCTACCTTCCAGGCTTTTCCATTTAGATAAGAGCTGCGCATCTCTGGGCTCACAATTAAAGCGCCTGGCGAGCTTTTCACCACGTACAATTGCCTGCACTTCACCTAGAGTGTCGGAATCACTTGTACATCTTTCGCTACGTTCAGTTGCCAGCACTCCACCTGGAATATCTGAATCATTGCTTTAAAGAAAAACCCTTGAGTGATCACAGTAAGCAGCCTGCATTGATAACGAGAATGTCTTGAGAAGTTACTCCATTGTTGTAGACCATAGTTGATTATTCTCTTCTTTGGCACAAGGCCACAAAATTCTGAATACTTGCCCAGGCTAGGTTTATCCTGTATGTCTGGGTAGACCAGAAAGCAGAAAAATAGGAATGTTGGCAATCAGCTAAGTTTCTTCTTCCTTTCTTATTCAGGTCTGGACCGAATACATGGAATACTGATCCCCTCCATTACAGACACATCTAATAGTGTACCTCACTAATGCCCTAGGCATTTTAACTATTTATTAGCATATATTGTAGTAAATGAATAATGCCATTGTGTTGTCATGCACTTATATAATGCTTTTTGATCATATTATTCCCCTTCCCCCACCTCTCTCTTTTTTATAGAGATTTATTTTTTATTTATATGAGTACACTGCAGCTGTCTTCAGACACACATCAGAAGAGGGCATCAGATCCCATTACAGATGGATGTGAGCCCCCATGTGGTTGCTGGGAATTGAACTCAGGACCTCTGGCGGAGCAGTCAGTGCTCTTAACCGCTGAGTCATTTCTCCAGACCCACCCCCTCTCTTTATTTCTTCCACTCTTGTTCATCTTCCTCTTCCCAACTAGCAGGAACATTTTTTAAAATTTAATTTTAGTTTTTACTTATTCACTTTACATTCCTCTCACTGCCCCCTCCCAGTCACCCCTCCTCCTGTCCTTCCCCCCTCCTCCCCCTCTCCTCTGAGTGGGTCAGGGCTCCCCTGGGTATCCCCCCATCCTGGCATTTTAAGTCTCTATGAGTCATAGGTGCTTCCTCTCCCTCTGAGGCCAGACAAGGCAGCCCAACTAGAAGAACATATCCCATACACAGGCAACAGCTTGTGGGATAGCCCCCATTCTAATTGTTTGGGGACCCACATGAAGACCAAGCTTCATGTCTGCTTCATATGATTCCCCCAAATTCCCCTCGCTATCACCTCTCCTTCCCAGGTCCCTCCCTCCATCTGCCTCCTATGACTATTTTATTCCCCCTTCTAAGTGCGACTCAAGCATTCTCACTTGTGCCTTCCTTCTCTGGGTCTGTGGAGTGTAGCATGCTATCTGTATTTTATGGCTAATATCCACTTATAAGTGAATACATACAGTGCATGTCCTTGTGGGACTGGGTTACCTCACTCAGGATATTATTCTCAAGTTCCATCCATTTGCCTGCAAAATTCACGATGTCTTTGTTTTTAATTGCTGAATAGTATTCCACTCTGTACATGTTCCACATGTACACATTTTCTTTATTCATTCTTCAGTTGAGGGACATCTAGGTTGTTTTCAGTTTCTGGCTGTTATGAACATAGTTTAGTAAATGTCTTTGTGGGATGTTAGAGCATCTTTTGGGTATATGCCCAGGAGTGATATAGCTGGGTCTTCAGGTCTAACTATTTCCAGTTTTCTGACAATCCATCAAATTGACTTCCAATTGGGTTGTTTGTACAAGTTTGCACTCCCACCAGCAATGAAGAAGTGTTCCCCTTGTTTCACACCTTCCACGGCTATCCTTTGAGTTTTTGGTCTTGGCCATTCTGATGGGTGCAAGATGGAGGTGAGAGACTTTCAGGACTCAAAGGGAAGGACCTTGGATGAAGTAGGAGGAGGAACTTGTAGAGTTCACCTCCACTGAGGAACAGGACATCAAGTGGAGGGATAAGGTTGGCATCATCCAGAGTCAGAAGCTCTGACCTAGAATTGTTCCTGTCTGAGGGAACTGCAGGAACACAAAAGGAGAAGAGCCTGAGGGAAAGGAGGTCCAGGGACAGGCCCAAAGTGGGATCCAGATCAAGGGGAGGCCCCAAGGCCTGACACTGTTGCTGATGCTGTGATGTGCTTGCAGACAGGAGCCTCGCATGGCTGCCCTCTGAGAGGCCCAACAAGCAGCTCCAAGAGAGAGATGCAGATACTAGCACCCAACCAATGCACAAAAGACTGGGACCCCTGTGGTTGAATTGGGGGAAAGCCGGAAGAAGCTGAGGAGGAGGGCGATCCCACAGGAAGGCCAGAAGCCTCAACTGACTTGGACCCTTGAGATCTGGCAGACACCGAGTCACCAACCAGGCAGCATACACCAGCTGATATGAGGCCCCTGCCACATGAGCAGCAGAGGATGGCCTGGTTTAGCCTCAGAGAGAGAAGATGCACCTAACCCTTGAGAGACTTGAGGCTCCAGGGAGTGGAGAGGTCTGCTGGGGTGGGGATGGGGTGGGGGATGAGGACATCCTCTTGGAGACAGGGGTGGGGGTGGGGTGGGGTAGGGTGGTGGCTGGTGAGGGCAGGAATATGGGATGGGGTGAGTTCGAGACCAGCCTGGTCTACATAGCCAGGACAGCTAGGGTTACACAGAGAAACCCTGTCTCAAAAAAAAAAAAAAATCAAATCCAAAAAAAAAAAAAAAAAAAAAAAAAAAAAACGGAAAAAAAAAATCCAAAAAACAAAACAAAACAAAACAAAAAAAAACAAAAAAGAATAGAATGTCAGAGTTGTTTTGATTTGCATTTCCCAGATTACTAAAGACTTTGGCATTTCTTTAAGTGCTAGCAGGGGCATTTTTTTTTTGTAAGCATTTCTTAAATTTTTTATTTCTTGAAAATTTCATACGTGACCCTTATATTTACAAAATTTATATCCTAACTTCTCCCTGTTTCAGCTCCTTCCAGGTTACCTCTCTCTATTTCCTCCAAACCCATCCTTTAGGGACTCAGCATCACCAAATGTGATGACTTCCTTCTTTCCCAAATTAGCATTCAGTTTGAGGTAAAAATTCTCATCACTAAAGAGTGGGCTTGCTGGGTCGGGTGGTGGTGGCGCACCCCTTTGATCCTAGCACTTGGGAGGCAGAGGCAGGTGGATTTCTGAGTTCGAGGCCAGCCTTGTCTACAGAGTGAGTTCCAGGACAGCCAGGGATACACAGAAAAACCCTGTCTCGAAAAACCAAAAAAAAAAAAGAGTGGGTTTGCTGACTAATTTTCAGAGACCTTACTAGAATGACCTTACGAGAATCACACTCCTATTTGTGACTATATTATAAGTATGCTTAAGAGCATTGGGGATTTCACACCGTAAATGGAGTTAAAACACATTGCATAGATATTTGAAAAACATCACAGGGACTGTGATAACACTCAGAAAGCACTATGAAAGTCAAACAAGCTTTTGCATGGGTAGAACTGGGATTCCTTTCCTAACACTAAAACAAGTCATGCAGTTTTCTTAAAGAATGCATGCAGGATTAATACTATGTTTCCTAAAAGAACAAATGGATGTTAAGAAGGATTATTAAGCATCTATGCATAAATCTTCCCTTTTATATTAATTCTGGGTTTTGTCCAAACTCACAAGAGAATAGATCAAGCTTTTCTGTCTAATTGAAAGCCACCGAAATGCATAGAAACCTTTCTGTCAGTCGGTAATAATTTGTTTGGAGGTGTTATTCACAAGCAAACGCAATAACCCAGCTGCTGGTAGAGTCCTGCTGCCCCTGGGATAGCTTAGCTCTTGCTGGAGGAAACCCATCACCCAAAATCATGGGCAAGGGTAACTCGGGAGCTGTCTGCCTTTGCTGCCCCCATCTATCATGTTTTTACCCCACATCGTGCAGAAAGTTGGTCTGCTGTGAATTTTATCACTGGCTGTACTTTCATAAATTGAGGCTTGAGATTATTTACCCTGAAATCTCATCCGGTGTTACATGGGTGCACATGTCCATCCCAGCATTTGTAGGTCTTAGAGATATAATAGGCAGCTTAAAAAAAATTCCAGAGGAGGGCCTCTACTACTTCCTGAGTAGATCACAGACAGGGATTAGAGAGAGTGGGCGGGGAGGGGCGGGGCACTTAACAAAAGTGAGAACAGAAAAAGCAGGAAGTCTAACAAGACAATGACATAAACATCAGCTCAGTTCGGGAAAGGAGACTTGGGAGCTAGAGTGAGAGACAAGACTCTGGAATGGAAAGGAACCAGAAGGCTCCCAAATCCCAGGATGCTGCCCCGTTTAAGTGCTCTATAAAGATTTTAAGTGTTTATGAAATTTCTCTCCACTCTGCCCTTTCTATGAACGAGACTGGTAAGGAGGCAGGCTTGTGATAAAGCAAGAGGGCAAACAGGCAAAACTCAACCCTGTTAGCTTGAGGGTGTCTTGCCTGTGCTCTGGGGATTTCTATGTGAAATTTATACCTTCTGACATTTAAGTCCTTAATCACTTTTGACTTAATTTTTATATCTGGTTTAAGATAAAGGTCCTCAGCACACAGATATTTGATTTTTTTCCAGTCTCGTTTAATGTTGAGACTATCCAGCCCCCTTGTGTGTCCTTGGCACCTTTGTGCAAAATCAATTGACCATGAACACGTGGGTTTATTTCTGGGCTCTGTCCTGTTCCGTCATCTGATGAATCTGCTTTAGTGCCAGCACCAGGCTGTTCTCTCCAGCACAGGCTCCAGCTAGGGCTGTGAGGTATGGTTACACCACCACTTATTTTTGTAAACCTCACAAAAGAAACCATGGTCTTCAGAATGGAACTCTGTTTGCTTTCTGATGCTCTTGTCCCTGTGCTTTGTTTAAAATTCAGTGGCATTGGGGGCGAGGAAGCACATTTAGCAATAGTCCAGGCAGGCATGCATATTGATAGGTTAGCATATATTTAGAGGATTTTAGGTAGCTTAAGTTGTAATGATTAATCTTGAGGGTCAGTCTCACAGGGTATAATACCACTTAGGGAACAAGCCTATGAGAAGCTTTCTTGATCAGCTTAGTGGGAAAATCCACCTATATGGCGGCAGAAGCAGATCAGGCAGGGCTGTGAACTGGATAGAAGAGAGAAAGCAAACAGAACTTAAGGTTCCCCACCACCCTCTGCTTCCCGACTGTGCATACAATGTGACCAGTTGCTTCAAGCTCCTGTTGCTAAGATTTCTGTACCATAGCTTCAAACTGTGAGACAATTGAATCCTTGCTTCTTCAAGTTTTTCTTGGGTAATTTCGTTACAGTAATAAGAATAGGAAGCAATAACAAAGAAGAATGTTGGGTGCTTAATTTCATTTAATTGGACTGTTCCACAAGAGAGAAAAATACGGTCTAGTTGTGGGTCTCTGTGTAATTACCATCTACTGCAAGGACTGAACAATGCTCTGATCTATTGGTATAGCAATAAGTTTTTAGGAGTAACTTTATTGCTCTGTTCATTTGTTGGAATGATAGTAGTAGACTATTCCCTAAGAGCCATGACCTAGCAAGGTCCATGATGGGTTCCATCTCATGGAGTGGGATTTAAATCCAGTCAAAAAGTGGTTGGTTACTCACATAACACTTGGGCCACTATTGAACCAGTTATTCTCACTGTTGTACATTGCAGGCTTTGAAACTGGGAGCAATTGATAGTTACTGGTAGTGTGAGAAGCCTTTCAGCGGCCTGGCTGCTGGTAAGCCAGGGTTAAATTTCTAGCTGGACACCAGCTTGGTCTCTCCATGCTTGATGATGTAAATTAAGTGATGTCTTCAGCAATAGGGCCTTATCATCAGGTTGTGGAGAAAACCATAACAGGACCATAGTCTGTGTTGTTAGGAGGAGGTCTATGGGATCCCTTTGGCCAGTGACTCAACAAATCTAACCATTTTTTGGGACTGGAGATTTTATTGATGGTATAAGATTTCTAGTTAGGGCATTTCTCTCTCCATTATATGGTGATACCATTTAAATTCTTTTTGTGTGTGTGTGTGTATGTGTATATATATATATATATATATATATATATACATATATATATATGTGTGTGTGTGTGTGTGTGTATGTGTATGTGTATATGTATTATGTATGTATGTATATATATATATATGTGTGTGTGTGTGTATGTGTGTTAGGCAACATCTACAGTAATAGGTTTCCATACGACTTTTCAAAAGTTTAGTGTTTGTAGCCTGTGTCTATAGTCCCTCCTTTGCCACATCTCTCTCCCTATTTAATCCTCCTTCTTCTCATTTCTTATCTCTTTGTAACATCTATATTCTATCTCCCCTGCCTTGGAAGGTCTTCCTAACCCAAGTGCCTCCCTAGAGGCTTATTCTGATTGAAACACACTCAGCTAAATCTTAAAGGCTAACATCTGCATATAAGACAAGTCATATTTGTCTTTTTGCTTCTGGGTCACAGTTGAGCAGTATCATTTCCACCCTTGCCTTTTAATCTTTGTTATTAGGGTCTGGTCCAATCTACCGTACACTTCTGATTGGTTAGTTTATTATTCCCCTTGCAGCTTCTGTGGACTTTCTGATAAGTAGCTCTTTTTATATCAGTTCTACTTTATTAATCACTTAATTCTTTGAGATCTAAAAAAAAAAAAAGCCTCAAGTGCTTGTATTTAACCTTTGTGGTGGTTTGAATGTCCTTGGCCCAGGGAGTGGCACTATTAAGAGAGGCGACTTTGTTGGAGGAAGTGTGTCACTGTGGGAGTAGTCTTTGAGAGACCTTCCTCCTAGCTGCCTGGAAGCCAGTCTTCTCCTGTCTTTGAAACAAGATGTAGAACTCTTACCTCATGAATTATGTCTGCCTGGACACTGCCACATTTTCTGTCATGATGATAATGGACTGAACCTCTGAAACTGCAAGCTAGCATTAATTAAATGTTTGCCTTTATAAGAGTTGCCTTGGTCATGGTATCTCTTCAAAGTGATGGAAACCCTAAGACAGCCCTCAAGGTCTGGTCCGATATAGATATAGATACAGATACAGATACAGATACAGAGACAGAGACAGAGACAGAGACAGAGACAGAGACAGAGACAGAGACAGAGACAGAGATACAGATACAGATATAGATGATATAGATGACATAGATGATATAGATGATATAGATATATATTCCTCACTGTCCCCTCTCACCCATTCCCCCCCCCACACCTTTGTACCCTAGCCTTCCTGCTCACTCCCTTGAGGCCATGGCAGCCATTTCTTTAGGTCCCTGGAAAATAGCTGTTTATTTTCTTCTTGCAACATTCATGAAGCTCTCTCAAAATGCCTCTTCCTCTCACCCTTCAGGATGTGATTCTCCATTTAGTCCCTGCCTCTTACTTTGACTTGGTTTCTGTTTAGTCATACGCACAAAGGACCCTACTCTTTGTAAGGGAAAATAGACTTACACTCTCTTTTCTATGAGCATTCTGCCTTTAAACCCACTCTTTAACACTGCTCTTTTCCGTGTGCTTCTTTGTCTTTCTCTAACTCCTTGTTAAGTAACTAGCAAACTCATGCATTTCCTAACTGTTTCAAGGGTACTTAAGTTTTGAACGCCCCCATGGATCACACTATAGTGGAATAGAAGATGTGTCTCAATTTTCAGTATTCTACTAAGTAAATGGAGAAAAGATCTAATATCTGTGTTTTACTCTCACTACGATAGTCTCTATGGTGCTGTGTAAGGTGGGCATGGGCTGTGGGGAAAATTGAATAGTTTCTCCTTGATAATATACTCAGAATTTATTGTTTTCTAGTTCTGTCTTAAGTAGGCCCCACAATAGGAAGAGTTTAATGGCGTAGTTTCACTAGTTTAACCTTCCCATGCAGAGAGGCAAGCATGCTAAGATTACTTAGAGAAAGCTCTGGCTGTAATTGATGACCTTGGTTTGTTACATATCTGAGAAGGTTTGGCACTCAAATACAGGTAACTCTCAAACTGTGGTATGGATTGACTGCTAACTGAAGGATAGATTGTACACCGTGCAGAAAACATGCCTGTAGATTATGGTAGCAACTCTCTCAAAATTCAGAAAAGCTGGGCTGACACTTCTGTGTCCGAACCTGCAGTGGCCCGCTGTTGGCATCTGTATTCATTTGCCCTTCATTTTCGTGAGTATTGTGCTGTACCAGGAAACTCTTTCCTCTGAAAGCACTTATGAGTTTTTCCCCTTGGTTGTTCCTAGAAGAATAGCTTTCATTTTAACACATTAAAATACCTTTAAGGTCAATCTTGAGAATTCTGCCTTTTTATCCAGAAATCTGGACATTATTCTTTGATGCTAAACAAAACTCATATATGTTATATATATATATGACATATATATGGGACATTATATATATATATATATGACATATATGGGACATTATATATATATATATATATTCACATTTGAAGGAAAAGCATTTACATGTACTTATGTTTAAAACTGGGAGCCTACATTTTATTCTAACAACATAATAGGCTATTGAAAAATATGCAAAGATGCCAAGTATTTTCACTGTAGCTGTGACAGGCTAGCTATGACATCCGTCTTACTAATGAGTGCCATATCATTGCTAAAATGTTCTCATTCTAGAGAAACACATTGGAGAGAAGCCATTTCATCTTGGCTTATATTTAACTTTGACTAGGTGGTTCCCAGTTTTGAGTCCAGGCGCATGCCCGGGATGGCAAACCACAAGGCAGTTTCTGGCAACAGCCAGTGAATGCAGCCCTTTTCCTGGAATATTTTCTAAATAAAAGCTTTCATGGTAAGCATGTAAAGGAAAATAGGGTTACAGTCTCCTGTCTACGAGCATTTTGCCTTCAGACACACTTTCTGGCTTCCTTGTGGCCTCCATAGCTTGTCTCTTCCTCCTGCTCCTTACTCCGTCAGCCCCACCCCAGACCCCTGCCTATTTGACACCTCAGCTAATGCTAACTGGTCCTGCCACTCCTCTCCGTGCTAGGGCAGAACTGAGTTTCATCACTCTGGACTGACGGCAGATGTACTTGGTGCCATCTAAATTGGAAGTTCAAGTCTGTTTCCCTTGAGAAGTCATGTTGTAGAAGGTTATCTTCAAGAATAGCTTTTTCTCTCAGCCTGTATAAGTTACTTTTTCTGTCTCCGTGATCAATGACAGAGCAATTTAAGGGAGGAGACACCGATTTTGACTTACAGCTCTGGAAGCACAGTCACTTATGACAGTTAAGGCACAGAGGTAGGAGAAGCTTGATTGGCGGTGACAGGAAACTGCATCCGGTCACACTGTGATGGAGGCCTGGAAGCATGGAGCTTGGGGTGGAAGTGGGGTGAGTTTATAACCAAGTGACCCACCTCTATAGGTGTGCTTTGGCACACAAGTACACATACACACACACACACACACAGACACACTCGAGCGCGCGCACACACACACAGTCTGTATGCTACGCTCACTTGTGTTTGCATATACACATGCACACACAGATGCCACAATAAAAATAAAATTATAAATGTGATAAAAGATATATAAAATATATTCAGTGATGAATATACTTTACTTAAGCTAATTTATTGAACTTAAATTTCATTGGAAGAGAGCTGCATTCTTCTGTTTGTCTAGGTCACACTCAGCCCCTATGACATGACATAATCATAGTCATAATCCATTTGGCCTGGGAGACAAAGCAGTACAGTCAGCTGAGGGAGCTGATGCAAGAAACTACCTTGCCGAGCTGGACACAGAGGATGCCTTCAAGGGTACAAGGCTCCATCAGTGGCATCCTAACAGGAGGCAGATAGCCACGCCCTTCCATGTGCTGACTCCGTTTCTTCCAGGACCATCAACAATTCTAGACTTCCTTCATAATGGCCTGCCCATTATTTTAAAGACTCCCACTAGTCTGGTCATATTCCAAACTTCAGGATTTTCAGACATATTAAAGGGATGGCCCTGCTGCTTTTCAGAATTCTCTTGGTACAGATGCCCAGACTTGGTACCTTTTGCAGTATTATTTCCTGGGATGGGTTGTCCAGCATCAGTTGTCTCCTCACCTGTGGTCAAGCATCCCTCCTCACTCTCCACAGAACTACCTCCAGTTCCTTTTTAGATCTATCTCCAGGCCAGGTTTCTTGTTCTCTGAGGAACTGCTCATCCCCTTTCTGCTTCTGTCACCGTTTTCTTCATTCAAGTTTCTGTGAACAGAGTTGGACTGTTGGTACATTCTCTGGACTGTATGTAAATCAGCACACTCCTCCAAGGTGCCTTGCCTCCTCTTGCCTTTAATGCCTAAACCTTGCTGGATTGACTAAAGCACGGCACACTCATGTGGACTAAGGCTCTGCATTTACACAGTGTATTAAGATTTCCGGTGACTTAAAAAAATGGAAGTGAAAAACACACACAAGGAAAGTCAATCACATCGGTTACTGTGGGTAAACTGATGGAAAGGGTTCTCAGAGTCATAACTTGTGAGTGGCGCTGTGATTCAGATTCCAGAAGACTCCTTGACCAGATATGATAATTAAGTCAACGGCTAGGACATGGTAGGGGCTCTGCTGCTTTCTGACAGGATTTAACTTGTGATCCTTCTGTTTCAGTATAACTTAAAAATATTAGAGAAGTTACCCTGAAAAGACTAAATAGAAGCGGCTAAATCCTGGCCAATTAAAAAGCTATTTTTAAACCAGTTCTATCACTGTGACGTCCAACTGAACTGAGAGTGTACATTGTCACATATAGCAAAAGGGTATGCTCCTTACTAAATCAAAGGCTTATTCCCTTCCTGATGTGCTTCCTGATGTACAGGTCTTAGTGTCCCAGTAAAGGGCTTTAAGCGCAGGCCTTCCAATACTATCCACTTAAATAAGCATAATAGAAGTATTTTACGAAACAGGCATTTATCATTCTTATAGCTGCAATTTGAAACAGACGCAATCTATATGCTAAATTGCATGTGCTCATTCTCCAGGGGCCCTCCCTGTTTTCGTTACTTTCACAGATTAAAGCTATTGCTATAAATCCCTATCTCTATTTCCATAGTAAACGTGTCGTTCACACCTCACTGGTGACTGAAGGCAGTGGGTTGGCATCTTGGCGAGGGAGAATCCCAGACAAGCCTAGACAAGACAGAAACGTGAGAAAACATTTAACCACCTACAGCACACACGTAAAGCAAGTGTGTGATGTTACTCACTGAGCCTGTAGCTGTTCGTACAGAAAAGGCTTTCTGGGAGTGCGGATTTCTGTGTATGCTCAGTTTAGGATAATATTCCTGAGCATGCTTAGGGATATTGCCCACATCCCTCCTTCCTGTTTCTGTATGAAACACACACACACACACACACACACACACATATATATATATACATACCCACACATGTATGTATGTATTTCTACTTTTTATTGCATTGGCAAGCACTCACTTTTCTTTCATGGGATATCCCTTCATACGTGGAATAGATATGAGTACCTTTTTCTACTAACAGACTATGGGCAGTTTATCTTCTAGATTCAGTTATGGAACTGTCTTAGTTACTTTCTACTGCTGTGAAGAGACACCGTGACCAAGGCAACTCATAAAGAAGCCATTTAATTGTGGCCTTGCTTGCAGTTGAGGGCAACCCCGTGGCCATGAAGTCAGGGAACATGGTAGTGGGCAGACAAGAATGGTGCTGAAGCAGGAACAGAAGGACTGCATCTTATCCACAAGAAGCAGGCAGAGAAAGACAAAGGGATACAGGGCCTAGTGTGGAACTTTTGAAGCCTCAAAGCCCACTCCCAGTGATATACCTTCTCCAACAAGACTATACCTCCTAATCCTTCCTGAATAGTCCATCAACTGGGAAATAAGCATTCAAATATGTGAGCCCATGGGGGCCATTCTCTTTCAGACCACCAGAGAGGAAAAGAGATGTTTTTCCTCTCCTACTGAACTGTGCAGCTTTTTCTACGTTTTATTTTATTTTTAAATTAAAATATAATTTTTATATTTTATACATTTATAATTAAATTTTATAATTATATAAAGGGAATATATTATTTCCCCTTTCCTCTTTCCTCCCTCAACCCTTCCCATGGCCCCTTTATTTCCTCTTAAATTCATAGCTTCTTTTTCTTTTATTATTTTATGTATGCATATATGCATAAATATATAAATTTAACCTGCTAAGTCTATTAAATGTTGCTTATATGTATATGATTTCAGGACTAAACAGCTTGGTGCTGTATAACTAATTAAGAAGCTCATCCCTAGAGAAAATTAATTCTCCCTCACTCAGAAGTCATTGTTGCCTAGGATTGAGTCCTTGGGTGCCATTTCCCTTTTTTTTTTTTCCATTTCCCTTTTATGTTAGCATGTCTGTTGGCTTCACTGTTTGGTTTTGTTTGGTCATCATATTTGAGGTATCATGGGCTTAGCTACACTGCCATTTCTAGTAGATACAATCTTATAGCAGACTTAGGGGCAGGAATCATGTAATAGAGTGTTCCCTTGTGCTGGGCACCCAGAGGTCAGTTGTTCTGTGTATTTTGAACAGTTGTAGTTTTCTTTAATGATCTCTGCTGCAAAGATAAGGCCTCTTTGATGAGGATGAGAGCTATACGTTCCTGTAGGTATAAGTATTGAGAAGACATTTTAATGCTGTCACTTACTAAAATATATGGAAAATAATCACATAAACAACACAAGGCCTCCTCATCCATTTACATTTACAATGAATAATCGTTCATATTTACCACCTCACGATATACAAAAAGTTAGAATAATAATGGCCACTTTCAATTGTATATTATGAATATTACAATCTTGTGGGTGGAATGCTCAACTAAGGGTTGTACTGAGTTACAATATATTGTAAGAGTGCCTGTTTACCCACAATTTCATCAACATAAAATCAATTTCATCAACATAATTGTCGAATTTTCTTTTCTTTTCTTTTGGGGGTGTTGTTGATGAATATCTCACTGTCTAGCCTAGTTTAACACTGAACTGAAGGTCTTTCTTCACCTCCCTAAGTAATGCAATTATGACATCATATGTTTGACTTTTAATCCACCTACTAAGTAAAAATGAGCAAATCATTCACTTATAATTTATATCATATTATAAGTGAGATTATACATCATTTTCATACTGTATTGAATAGAGCATTGAGAAGAGAGCTAACCTCCGGTCTTTAAGGAACCATCTCTTCTAACAGCCATAAGGAGCGTGATTAAACAGACATTTTAAGGACAGTTATCTCTAGTTTCAGATGACTGGGTAGCAGTGTAATCAGTTTATCCTATAGTAGTCCATTGCTTGATAACTATTCTAATATTATCTGACAGTCACCAGACATTCTGTCCTCTGTACACCAGATTGCTGATTATGAGGTCTTGGGTCATTGTTTTTCTTGTTTCTGTTTCCTGAAGTGGCTAGCTTTGTGGTCAACATCTTAATCATATAGGTGGCGTTTCCCTTAGATTTTTGAGTGCCAGGAAAAGAGAGACAAACAGAGAGAAAAGACAAACAGGTTTGTAAAAGATAACTTGCAGGGTTAATATATTTAAAACCCAAGACCCATTTGTATTTATTTTTTGTCACCTGCCCACTTATATTTTATGCATTCATTATGTTTTTCTTATTTACTGAAATATACTGTGTGTTTTAGAGATACCGGTTTTTGTTTACAACATAAACTTCAGATTTATATGTCAAATTCAAATGCCAGCTTATCTCTTACTTTTAGCTTTTCTTATGGGGTTTTCAGTGTTTGCTCTTGGGGGTGTGGTGGGTGACTTGCCGCGACCTTGCTTATAGCAAGACAATGGAATCATTGTGTTGGAACACTGCATTACCTAACTGATACACAGGGACAGGAAGTCCATGTCTGGATAGAAGCATGAAGATCTGCTGTTCTAAGGACACTTGCCTTCCCCTTCATGCATTATTCGCAACTGGTCTTGAAGGCAGAACAATCTACAACCGGTTTGTTTCGGCCTTTCTCATACAGCTGCTTGCACACACTTACATGGTCTCTGGGTACTTTTCTGACTTAAAGATTAACATGGACTTCGGTGATACTGGGTGTGACCTCTTTCAGGCCTTTCTGTTAAACTTTGATGACAATGGTCCATCGATGTGTATGTTGGAATGGTTCCAAGTTTTTAAGTTCTTACTAGCTTGCTTTCCTGCAGGAGTGTTACATGAAATACATATATACGTACATGTATGTATATATATATATATATATATATATATATATATATATATATATATATATAAAAGCATCCACGCTAGTGCTGGCTGTGTTCTAGTACTGCCGCAGTTTCCCCCACTGCTGCGAGGGTCTCCACGGTCCCCAACCTGCCATGCAGATCCTGCTCACTTTCCCAGCCATCTGCCCCCTGTGGTTAGCTGTCACAAATCCCCGGAACACAGTAAAATCAAAACTCTATAGGCTTGTAATTTATCAGTCAGATTTATATTAGTAAATTCTCAGCTCACAAAATGCCCACACAATGAACTCGAAACTCAATTGATGCAAGCTACATCCCTAGATGTGGCAGACATACCCTATTTATTATTTAATCATCTATCTAAGAAATGCCCAATACTTATGGCTCCCAGGACTGTGTGGTTCTGGCTCCACTTCCTCTCCTATAGGTTCCATCTTGTCTCTTCTTCTGTCTCTCAGTATTCATCCCTAAAATTCTCAGCCCACCTTTTTTTTCCTACTGCCCAATCACAGGCTAGAGCCTTATCTTTCACTTGCCTCCTCCACCTGCTTGCAGACAGCAATCTACACTTCCTCCTTTTTGTCCAATTAAAAAGGCTCTTTCATATAAACTGAGCACAACTATTACCTTCTGTAATTTATAAAATATAAGATACATCTAACACCCAGTCCACCCATTTATTTAATTTTGTCAATTAAATAAAGCACTCTGCCATCTATCCTAACTTTAAAAAGCTTGTAAGTCCACATCTGTTATGTCCTGGTTTAGCTTGTATACTATCTGAAATTATCTTTTCAAATATATTCTCTCAATGTTAAATAGCCTAGGTTGGCTATGAGACTATAGCTAGTCTTTAATCCCATCAGAAATCCAAGAGTGACTAATATTATCTGAAAATAGAGGAAGCCTAACACAGCTTCCAGAACTGGGATAAATTGTAAAGACCTGCAAATTATAAAGTGCTCAGGAAGTTGGAGCATCAATCTTTAGCCTTCTGGCTGAAGTCTGGATGGGCTGCCCATCTCGTTGTCCACAGGAGTAGTACTATTTTCCATTTTTCTAGCTGTGAGTGTATGTGCGAGTGTGCATGCGTACATGAGTGTGTGTGTGTGTGTGTGCATATGTGTGTTGCTTTTTTATAAGCGAGTCCCTGAAAGCATTAGCATGTCATTTAAATTCTATCCAGATTAACCAGAGATGGTGAGCTTTGCCCCCAGGAACTAAAACTGAAAACAGGTGAATCATGACAGGAGCAAATGTATTTTTTTTAAATGGGTGTTGTTGCTTATTGTGGTCTTTTGTTCATCTTTCTTTGCCTCACCTTAGAAAAGTCAGGAGGTGTAGTGAATCTGGCAGAAGCAGCCAGGAAGGTAGTTAACAAATGGTAATCTTTCCTCGCCTCAGGGCCCATCACTCTGTCTAGAAGTCTCAAGAAAGCAGCTGCCCATTATCCATCCTTGACACTCACAGAAGAGGAGGGAGGGAGAGAAAGGGAGATGGATGCCTCATGTCTAAACGTGGAAACTTAAACATGCCCTTGCTCAAACAAAACAAAACAAAACAAAACAAAAAACAAAAACAAAAAACAAAAACCAACCCTCTCCAAACTACAAATTACTCTTGGCTTAAAAAAAAAAGAAAACAAAACAAAAAAAAACCAAAAACCAAAAACCAAAAAAAAAATCCTAGGGGGAGGGGGAACCCTCAAACCTTTTACCATGAGACACTCTGATAAGAAAGAATAAACAGGCAACATATAAGCAATGTTGTATATGTTGTTTGGCAGGTGTTAAGATTCTGTCTAAGCTCCACCCCACAATTACCTGGCAACAGCCAAGTATGCCCCGCCCCATAGTTGCCTGGCAACAGCCAGGTAGGCCTGGCCCACTATAAAAGGGGCTGCTTGCCCCTCCCCTCTCTCCCTCTCTCTCTCTCTCCATCTCCTCTCCCTCTCCTCCTCCTCCCTCTCCCTCTCCTCCCCCTCCCTCTCTCTCTCCCTCCCTCTCCCTCTCCCTCTCTCTCTGTCTCACTCTCTCTCTCATCTTTCTCATCTCTTTTGCCTCTTGGCACTCTCACTTCTCTCCTCTCTGCCTTCTTGGGCTCTTCTCCCCTCCCCCCTCTCTCATGTGGTCATGGCTGGCCTCCACTTCTCTACTCTCTCACTCTCTCTCTCTGCCTTTCTCTGCCTCTACTACCCCATTAACTCCCATCCTCTGCCCTGAATAAACTCTATTCTATACCATGTCTGTGTGTGTCTGGTCCCTCAGGGGAAGGGATGCCTGCCTAGACACCCCCTTCCCCACAGTGCCTTATACCATTCTCTAAACCTCTTTCTCTTTTTATGAACCCAACGTTTGGTGTTGAAACCCGGGAACAAAGATGCAGATAGTATAAAAGTGCCACACCCAGTTGTGGCTCCAGAGGAAACTAAAGACTCTTCCCATTGGCTTTTAGGTCAGATTCAGGTAAGGTGACCTTTGTCGGAGAGGAAGGCGGAGGGCTGGCTTGTGGCTCTGATGTTCCAGTGCTTGCCTGGAAGGCACAAAGCCCAGAGCACCCCACGACACTGTATACACTGGCTGTGGCTGTGCGTGTCTGCAATCTTAACCTGAGCTACAGAAGCAGTCGGGTCAGAAGTCACAGGTCATTCTAGACAACACAGTGTGTTCAAGGCCAGGTCATGTGTGATACATGGGATAATAAAAGGAGGAGGAGGGGGAAAAGGAGAAGGAAGAAGAGGAAGAGGAGGACAAGGAAGAAGAAGATGGAAGATGGAGAAGAAAGGAAGATAAAGGAGAAAGACATTCAAAGTCCACCCCTGGCTCCTATACTTGCCATGGAGATATAGAGATAGTATTAGAGATAGAGATGATAGATAGATAGATAGATAAATAGATAGATAGATGATAGATAGATAGACAGATAGACAGGTAGATGGATGAATAGATAGATGATAGATAGATGATGGCAGAACAGAGGCATGCCAGCTAGAGCTGAACCAGTGAGATTTTAAGGCCCATCTCCAGGGACATACTCCTCCAACAAAGGCATCCTCCTAAGCCTCCCCACAAAGCACTACCCACTGGGAACCCATTGTGTTCAAATGCCCAAGACTATGATGGGTGGAGACTCTCATTCAAACTACCACAAGATGGAAGAAGAGAATACTCAGATCGATTCTCTGACTTCCACATATGTACCATAGCATTCATGTCCCCACCCGGACGGAATAATAACAATAACAACAACAACAATAATAATAATAATGCAATTATGAGTGAGTACATAACATGAAAATATATAACCTTCCTCGACAGGTTGAATGGTGGAAATTTTTACCATGATTTTTTTTCTTTTTTTTCCTTTTTGATTTGGTTTTTTTTCGAGACAGGGTTTCTCTGTGTAGCCCTGGCTGTCCGGGAACTCACTCTGTAGACCAGGCTGGCCTCGAACTCAGAAATCTTCCTGCCTCTGCCTCCCAGGGTGCTGGGATTACAGGCGTGTGCCACCATTGCCCGGCTTTTACCATGATTTTTAATGCACTATATTTGCAACTAGAAGCAGTTTTTCAGATGTCGTGAGCCACTGGCTCTGGGTAGACACAGAATTCCCTGAGAGGTTTGTTAAAACACGAGGTGGCTCACCTCACCCTCAATATAGAATCTGCCAGTTAGAGCACAGAGCATGAACAATCTATTTCTTCTCTTTTATCATTCCCTTCTCCTGTAATTTACTCTCCCCTCTTCCCTCCCTCGCCCTTCTCAATCTTTTCTTTCTTTAAATTAGGGTCTTATAAACCCAGGCTGACCTGCCTCTCACAAACCCGAACCTATAACCATCCTGCCCCATTGCTATAGCTACCTTCCCCTAATTTTATGTAGAGCTGGGTATTGAACCCCGGGGCTAGGACTGTGCATGCTATGTAATCACTCTGTCAACTGAACTACGGGATCTATGTGCTCTGGCAGTAATCTATAGTGATTGCATGTCCCTCATAGAATTTCTCCCCAATCACACTTACACAGTTGGATCTTATGCTGCCTACTTTATTTAAAAGACTCCAGGAATGGTTTCAACCTGGCCAGTGCATCAGGAGATTTAACTAAGTCTTCGTAGTTGATTATTTAAGGGTTGGTTGCTCTTTAAGCTTGTGATGGAATCCAAAAGAATCCTTTTATCATGGTCCCTCACTCCCAGGGTAGTTTGGTAGCATATGCAAGTTAGCTACCGACGTGACTTCAATCATGGTTGAAACAGTGAGGTCTAGTATGGAAATACTTCATTAGGCTTCACACAAACCTAGAAGCTTCTTGGCCTTAGTTGCTAAGATCTTTAAAATCTGGGGTTATAGGAACATAATTTGTGGGACGCCGTACAGAGAAAAATGAGAAGTCCCTTGTTTTAAAAAAAAAAAAAAGAATTAGGAATGGGTGGAGGAACTGTGGGATGGGGAGCTAGAGGGGGGGGACAATGACTGGAATGTAAATAAAATGGGGCTCATCTAAGAGGAAGACCTATATATCTATCCAGGTGGCATGTCTATGACGTCATTCTGACCTTTGCTATGGAATGCTTTGTCCATTTTGGAAGAGAGAGTTGATGCCAGGGAGGACTTGAGTGGATCTGCAGGAGCAGTGTGATTTGTGTAAACACAGTCAGGAGCCTGTTTCCACGGCTTTTCTAGATTACTTTCTTCTTCTTCTTCTTCTTCTTCTTCTTCTTCTTCTTCTTCTTCTTCTTCTTCTTCTTCTTCTTCTTCTTCTTCTTCTTCTTCCTTCTTCTTCTTCTTCTTCTTCTTCTTCTTCTTCTTCTTCTTCTTCTTCTTCTTCTTCTTCTTCTTCTTCTTCTTCTTCTTCTTCTTCTTCTTCTTCTTCTTCTTCTTCTCCTCCTTCTCCTCCTCCTCCTCCTCCTCCTCCTCTTCCCCTCCTCCTCCTCCTCCTTCTTCTTCCTTCTTTTTCTTTTTTTAATTGGATATTTTATTTGCTTACATTTCAAATGTTATCACCGTTCTTGGTTTCCCTTCTGCAAACCCCCATCCCATCCTCCATTATCCTGATTCTATGAGGGTGCTCCCCCCCCACCTACCCACTCACCTCACTGCCCTAGCATTCCTCTACACTGGGGCATCAAGTCTTCACAGGACCAAGGGTCTCCTCTCCCATTGACAGGCCAGATAAAGCGCTTTCAGCTCCTTTAGTCCTTCCCCTAATTCCTCCATTGGGGGGGTCCCCGTGTTCAGTCCAATGATTGGCTGTGAGCATCTGCATTGGCTTTCTCTCTGCCACATTGCTTAAATGGATAGGGACCAACTTCTGTTGCCTAAATCTGTAGCCTTATCAGGGATTTCAAAGTTCCCTCTGACAGAGTGCCTTGGGGCATTGCATGCTTATCAGTTACCTTTCGCGTCATAGTGAACAAATTGTCTATAAAACAAGGGAGAGGGAGATTTGAGTTCAAAGATTTGGTTCATATATGTGGGCTGAGGAAGAACTTGGGTGGGAATGTGTGGCAAAGGCTGTTTTCATTGGTGAACAGAAAGCAGACTGTGGAGAAACACAGGCAGAGACCAGCATAAGATACAGGCCCCAGGGACAAGCCCTGTTTCCCCCAACTAAATCCTCTTACCCGTGATCATGAATTAGTTACTTTTCTGTTGCTTTGATAAATTATCATTGTCAAACAGTGGATCATGCCAGGAAACTTGGTAAGGTAGGGCAGGTCTGAGACCCTGGAAACTCACACCTGAGACCATAGGAGCCTCCTTGCTTCCTGTCCTTGGGTTCTTTATCTGTGTATATGCCTGTGAAGTCCAGAAAAGTAGATCCCAAGGGACTGGAGTAATTGACCATTGTGAGGTGCTATGGAATGGTTTGGCAATCAAACTTGCATCCTACGGAAGAGCAGCTGGTGTTCTTACTGAGCTGTCTCTCTAGTCCTCATATCTATGTATTTCTGAAGGACTTTGTGGGGGGAGAAGATTTACTTTCTATGAAGAGGCAGTGTGATCTGGGTAGTGGATAGGAGGTGAATTTTAATTTACTCAGCCATTTTTTTTATCACTTAATTGAACAGTCAATGAACCAACACCTATTTATTGAGTCAGTTAAAGCAAATACCATGCTTCCATACACAGTTTGTTATAAATAGCAACATTTATTTTTCACAGTTCCAGAGAGGAGAAACTGAGATCAGAATGGTAAGATGGTGGAATTCTGAGAGTCCCTGTCACAGTTGCTGGAGAGTTCTCAGAAGTGTACTTCAAGTTCACTGCTGCCACTCAGGGGGCTGCTCCATCCTTATCACGTGACCCCTTCCTAAATGCCATGGCTTGTCTTCTGGGCATGTCAGTGAAACAGGAAGAGCCCACAAGACCTTACAGAGCTATCAAGGGGAAAGGTCAGGGCTGAAGGAAAGGCTGATCTGAATGAGTGAGTATCACATACTTCCTCTTGCCCTGTTTTCTTCCCTGAGACACCTGGCTCTCTCCTCCTGTAAGCGGTACCTGTTTTGACCAAAAACTCTATCTGTATGAGGAACATATTGCCTTTAGTATTTTAATTAAGAGAGATGATTTCTGTGCTCCTCCATTCACTGGTTTATTTTTTACTACTTTGTCTTTTTAAATGTTGCCTTACTGTTACTCACACTTGCTTTCTTGATTTTCTGGTAAGATTCCCTCATCTCATGAAAGCATCTACTGATAGTCTTTATTATGAATAGCTTTCCTTGCCATCTCTTTATGGTTTCTAATGAAGTCAGGCAGGACTAGTAGCTAAGGATGTTGATGTGATGGTTTGTACATGCTCAGTCCAGGGAGTGGCACTATTAGGAGGTGTGGCCTTGTTGGAGTAGGTGTGTCACTGTGGGTGTGAGCTTTACTTCTCTAGTCCTAGTTGCCTGGAAGCCAGTATTCTGCTAGCAGGCTTCAGGTGAAGATGTAGAACTCTCACCTTCTCCTGCACCATGCCTACCTGGACGCTGCCATGTTCCTGCCTTGATGATACTGGACTGAACCTCTGAACCTGTAAGCCAGCCCCAATTAAATGTTGTCCTTTATACGACTTGCCTTGGTCACTGTGTCTGTTCACTATAGTAAAATCCTAACAAAGGCAGAGAGGTATTTAATGAAAATACCTAACATTGACCACTGGTCTCCACATACATGTGCATACATGTGTGCATCCAGACAAACACTTATATAACACTTATATACATCATAAGTACACACAAAATAATCAAGTCATATTGAAAACTCTCATGGGAATTTTAATTTTTGGAGACAATTTACAGGCGTTCATCCTTTGGTACGTCAGTCTGAGAACTTGTTACAGTCAGACATTCTCTGAGATCCAAACTTTATGCAATGGGTAACCGTGATTTTGAGTGGGTATGTTCTCAGTAAGTACCATAGAAACTCTGAAGGAGGGGGGCTGACGGAGATAAGGAATATCGTAGCATGGGTTGACCACCCCCAAAGTCTATGTCCTATGCCCACTCTATCTTTCTAAACATTTGTAAATGGCATGCTTTAGAAAATTCTCAAACAAGAGACAATTTATTTACTCAGGAAAAAAAGAGAAAGAACACCATCCTTGAAACTGCCACGCCTTTGCCCACCCTTGTTTTCTTGTGTGTCTAGAAAGATTCCCTTATCTTCAGATGAACACATCTTAGTCAGGGTTTCTATTCCTGCATAAACATCATGACCAAGAAGTAAGTTGGCGAGGAAGGGTTTATTCAGCTTCCATGCTGCTGTTCATCACTAAAAGAAGTCAGGATTGGAACTCAAGCAGGTCAGGAAGCAGGAGCTGATGCAGAGGCCATGGAGGGATGTTACTTACTGGCTTGCTTCTCCTGGCTTGCTCAGCCTGCTCTCTAATAGAACCCAAGACTACCAGCCCAGAGATGGTACCACCCACAAGGGGCCCTCCCCTCTTCATTACTAATTGAGAAAATGCCCCACAGATAGATCTCATGGAGGCACTTCCCCAACTGAAACTCCTTTCTCTGTGCTAACTCCAGCCTGTGTCAAGTTGACATACAAAACCAGCCAGTAACTAACATCTGATGACAGTATCTGTTAGTGACTACTTGGGTCATTACTGAAGGCAGGCAGAGCATCCACTGAGTGTTTTTCTCTTAGAGATGTTTGAACTCTTGTCTGTCAAATTCTTCTCCAGCTTTGGGCATGAATGGGGACTGGTAAACTGTACAGCGGTGGCAATAGGCAAAGGAATTCCCACTGGTCTTCAGGTGATCTTCATACTACTTGTCTGTCGTGGGTCTGTCTTAGGGCATTGGTGTGATTCTCTCTGCTTCTGCCTCCTTCCCTAGAAAAATCTGAACTGGGTGCTGCTGCTGATTCTGAGCAGTTCCAGGAACTCGGAGAAGATGGAAGTCTTTGAGTTTTATTCTTTCCCCTACATGCTTGCCCATCAATTTAATAAAACATCCTAAGAGTCAGAGAAATGGTATTTCAGGGGAGCTGTTACAGCTGTTAGAGCACTCTTCTGTCCAGGTTCCTTCCCCAAGTAGAAACTCTTTCTCTCAAACATTGCTTTAGTTGCCAAACTAAAAGCAAAATAAAGATGAACTATAGTGACACATCCCTAAGAGATCTTACACTTTTTGCTAATTCAGAATAAGATGTGGCCATTCACTTAAAAAAAAAATCACCCACTCAGCAGAATTTGCTCCAGTTTTCACCCTGTAATTCACTTCCTGTTATGGTTTAATAGGACAATATACTCTAGTTCACTGTCCTCATAAAACCTGCAGGCAGGGAAAGAGCTACACTCAGATACATTCTCATTCTGGGTGGAGAAATGAAATCTTGAAGCCAGGTCATGGAAGTGGAGCTGTGAAATTACAAAGGGAATTGTGTTGGCTGGGCATTTTTGCTGAGGTCGGGATGCTAGGATACAGGCTGGACCTGCATAACTCCTGAGATCCTGTCTCACGGGTTCCCTCGACTGCTCTCAGTTTTCTATTGGAACATCCATTTATGTCAGCTGTTCATGTCAACTCATACAATATCACAAGACTTATGATGAAAAAGAATCATGTTTCCATGGCTTTCCCAAAGAGAACACTTCTCAGTTATAGAAGCGTTAAATCCACAGTAAGTTCAACAGCCTTAGTTTTCTGTTTTCAAAACACACATTCTTCACGTTAGCAGTAATAAAAGGGGAAGTAAAGAATCTCTGCTGTGCGGTTCTGGGTGCTTGTTAACTAATGGGAATTTTTAATGATCTAGGTATAGATTTGTGACTAGGTATTGACTGATAGCAGAGAGTATAGCACTTTCGATTAGCTCCTATGTTTTAAAATAAAACTAAAATTTATGATCTGGGTCATTTAATTTCCTTGGACTGTGATGTATAATTTCTTTAATAAGAGACATTCTAGTAGGAATGTTACTTGTGAGGCACATTTGATGTTTAAAATTCTAAACAATTGGAACATGTAAGCGGTTATGAGAATAATGCATTTAATGAAGCAATACTATCCCTGCATATTAGGGAAAGTGACTGAGAGTCTAAATCTCGGGTCTAGGGATGTTTCTCAGTGGTAAAACACTTCCTAGTATGCATAAAGGAACTTCAGATACCCTCACTCCCACTAATAGAAGTCCTGTTATCTAGAATGCCTGGTCTCCTCTCCAAGCTCGACTGGTTGCTGTTGCATGATGCAGTTAACTCAATATTAGTGTTCCAGTTTCCTGTCTGCATTACCGCCTACTGCTTATGTTTGCTAACAAGACTAACTTATTCAGTGCTTACAAAACTACCTCATGGAACTGTGTGATTATATCACAATTTTTTGTTTTTTGTTTTTGTTTCTGTATTTTTTTTTTTTAAAGTTTCTGTATGTCATAGCCCTGGCTGTCCTGGAACTCACTTTGTAGACCAGGCTGGCCTCAAACTCACAGAGATTTGCCTGCCTCTAGGATTAAAGGTGTGTACTACCATGCCCATCAGTATTACTTCACAATTTTTTTTAATATTTTTTTTTATTATTCGATATAATTTATTTACATTTCAAATGATTTCCCCTTTTCTAGCCCCCCCACTCCCTGAAAGTCCCGCAAGCCCCCTTCTCTTCCCCTGTCCTCCCACCCACCCCTTCCCACTTCCCCGTTCTGGTTTTGCTGAATACTGTTTCACTGAGTCTTTCCAGAACCAGGGGCCACTCCTCCTTTCTTCTTGTACCTCATTTGATGTGTGGATTATGTTTTGGGTATTCCAGTTTTCTAGGTTAATATCCACTTATTAGTGAGTGCATACCATGATTCACCTTTTGAGTCTGGGTTACCTCACTTAGTATGATATTCTCTAGCTCCATCCATTTGCCTAAGAATTTCATGAATTCATTGTTTCTAATGGCTGAATAGTACTCCATTGTGTAGATATACCACATTTTTTGCATCCACTCTTCTGTTGAGGGATACCTGGGTTCTTTCCAGCATCTGGCAATTACAAATAGGGCTGCTATGAACATAGTAGAACATGTATCCTTATTACATGGTGGGGAGTCTTCTGGGTATATGCCCAGGAGTGGTATAGCAGGATCTTCTGGAAGTAAGGTGCCCAGTTTTCGGAGGAACCGCCAGACTGCTTTCCAGAGTGGTTGTACCAATTTGCAACCCCACCAGCAGTGGAGGAGTGTTCCTCTTTCTCCACACCCTCTCCAACACCTGCTGTCTCCTGAATTTTTAATCTTAGCCATTCTGACTGGTGTAAGATGAAATCTTAGGGTTGTTTTGATTTGCATTTCCCTAATGACTAATGAAGTTGAGCATTTTTTAAGAAGTTTCTCCGCCATCCGAAGTTCTTCAGGTGAGAATTCTTTGTTTAACTCTGTACCCCATTTTTTAATAGGGTTGTTTGGTTTTCTGGAGTCTAACTTCTTGAGTTCTTTATATATCTTGGATATTAGCCCTCTATCTGATGTAGGATTGGTGAAGATCTTTTCCCAATTTGTTGGTTGCCGATTTGTCCTCTTGATGGTGTCCTTTGCCTTACAGAAACTTTGTAATTTTATGAGGTCCCATTTGTCAATTCTTGCTCTTAGAGCATACGCTATTGGTGTTCTGTTCAGAAACTTTCTCCCTGTACCGATGTCCTCAAGGGTCTTCCCCAGTTTTTTTTCTATTAGCTTCAGAGTGTCTGGCTTTATGTGGAGGTCCTTGATCCATTTGGATTTGAGCTTAGTACAAGGAGACAAGGATGGATCAATTCGCATTCTTCTGCATGCTGACCTCCAGTTGAACCAGCACCATTTGTTGAAAAGGCTATCTTTTTTCCATTGGATGTTTTCAGCCTCTTTGTCGAGGATCAAGTGGCCATAGGTGTGTGGGTTCATTTCTGGATCTTCAATCCTGTTCCATTGATCCTCCTGCCTGTCACTGTACCAATACCATGCAGTTTTTAACACTATTGCTCTGTAGTATTGCTTGAGGTCAGGGATACTGATTCCCCCAGATTTCCTTTTGTTGCTGAGAATAGTTTTAGCTATCCTGGGTTTTTTGTTGTTCCAGATGAATTTGATAATTGCTCTTTCTAACTCTGTGAAGAATTGAGTTGGGATTTTGATGGGTATTGCATTGAATCTGTATAGTGCTTTAGGCAAAATGGCCATTTTAACTATATTGATTCTACCGATCCATGAGCATGGGAGGTTTTCCCATTTTTTTGAGGTCTTCTTCCATTTCCTTCTTCAGAGTCTTGAAGTTCTTGTCATACAGATCTTTCACATGTTTGGTAAGAGTCACCCCAAGATACTTTATACTGTTTGTGGCTATTGTGAAGGGGGTCATTTCCCTAATTTCTTTCTCAGCCTGCTTATCCTTTGAGTATAGGAAGGCCACTGATTTGCTTGAGTTGACTTTATAACCTGCCACTTTGCTGAAGTTGTTTATCAGCTGTAGGAGCTCTCTAGTGGAGTTCTTTGGGTCACTTAGGTAGACGATCATGTCGTCTGCAAATAATGATAGTTTGACTTCTTCCTTTCCAATTTGTATCCCTTTGACCTCCTTATGTTGTCGAATTGCCCGAGCTAGTACCTCAAGTACAATATTGAAAAGATAAGGAGAAAGGGGGCAGCCTTGTCTGGTCCCTGATTTCAGTGGGATTGCTTCAAGTTTCTCTCCATTTAGTTTGATGCTGGCTACCGGTTTGCTGTATATTGCTTTTACTATGTTTAGGTATGGGCCTTGAATTCCTGTTCTCTCCAAGACTTTAAGCATGAAGCGATGCTGAATTTTGTCAAATGCTTTTTCAGCATCCAATGAAATGACCATGTGGTTTTGTTCTTTGAGTTTGTTTATGTAGTGGATTGTATTGATGGATTTCCGTATATTGAACCAACCCTGCATTCCCGGGATAAAGCCTACTTGATCATGGTGGATGATCGTTTTGATGTGTTCTTGGATTCGGTTGGCAAGAATTTTATTGAGTATTTTTGCATCGATGTTCATAAGGGAAATTGGTCTGAAGTTCTCTTTCTTTGTTGGATCTTTGTGTGGCTTTGGTATCAGCGTAATTGTGGCTTCGTAGAAGGAATTGGGTAGTGTTCCTTCTGTTTCTATTTTGTGGAATAGTTTGAAGAGTATTGGTGTTAACTCTTCTTTGAAGGTCTGGTAGAATTCTGCACTGAAGCCATCTGGTCCTGTGCTTTTTTTGGTTGGAAGACTTTCTATGACTCCTTCTATTTCTTTAGGCATTATGGGACTGTTTAGATGGTCTAGTTGGTCCTGATTTAATTTTGGTATTTGGTATCTGTCAAGGAAATTGTCCATTTCCTCCAGATTCTCCAGTTGTGTTGAGTATAGGCTCTTGTAGTAGGATCTGATGATTTTTTGGATTTCCTCAGTTTCCGTTGTTATATCTCCCTTTTCATTTCTAAGTTTGTTAATTTGGATACTTTCTCTGTGCCCTTTGGTCATTCTGGCTAAGGGTTTATCTATCTTGTTGATTTTCTCAAAGAACCAGCTCCCGGTATTGTTGATTTTTTGTATGGTTCTCTTTGTTTCTACTTGATTGATTTCGGCCCTGAGTTTGATGATTTCCTGCCTTCTACTCCTCCTGGGCGAAATAGCTTCTTTTTGTTCCAGGGCTTTCAGGTGTGTCATTAAGCTGGTAATGTATGCTCTCTCCATTTTCTTTTTGGAGGCACTCAGGGCTATGAGTTTTCCTCTTTGCACTGCTTTCATTGTGTCCCATAGATTTGGGTATGTTGTGTTTTCATTTTCATTGTGTTCTAAAAAGTCTTTAATTTCTTTCTTTATTTCTTCCTTGACCAAGGTATCATTGAGTAAAGTATTGTTCAGTTTCCACGTGTATGTGGGCTTTCTGTTGTTTCTGTTGCTATTGAAGACCACTTTTACTCCATAGTGATCAGATAGGAGGCATGGGATTAGTTCGATCTTCTTATATTTGTTGAGGTCTGTCTTGTGACCAATTATATGGTCGATTTTGGAGAAGGTACCATGAGGTGCTGAGAAAAAGGTATATTCTTTTGTTTTAGGATAGAATGTTCTATATATATCTGTTAAATCTAATTGGTCCAAAGCTTCAATTAGTTTCATTGTGTACCTGTTTAGTTTCTGTTTTCCTGATCGGTCCATTGAGGAAAGTGCAGTGTTGAAGTCACCCACAATTATTGTGTTAGGTGCAATGTGTGCTTTTAGTTTTAATAAAGTTTCTTTTACGAAAGAGGGTGCCCTTGCATTTGGGGCATAGATGTTCAGGATTGACAGTTCTTCTTTTTGTATTTTTCCTTTGACCAGCAAGAAGTGTCCCTCAGGGTCTCTTTTGATGACTTTGGGTTGAAAGTCAATTTTATCTGATATTAAAATGGCTACTCCAGCTTGTTTCCTGAGACCATTTGCTTGTAAAATTATCTTTCAGCCTTTTACTCTAAGGTAGTGTTTGTCTTTGACCCTGAGGTGTGTTTCCTGTAAGCAGCAAAATGTAGGGTCCTGTTTACGTATCCATTCAGTTAGTCTGTGTCTTTTTATTGGGGCATTAAGTCCATTGATGTTAAGAGATATTAAGGAATAGTGATTGTTACTTCCTATCATTTTTGACGTTATTTTTTAAATTTGAATGCTTAACTTCTTTTGGGTTTGATGAAAGGTTACTATCTTGCTTTTTCCAGGGTGAAGTTTCCCTCCTTGTATTGGTGTTGTCCTCCTATTATCCTTTTTAGGGCCGGGTTTGTGGATAGATATTGGGTAAACTTGGTTTTGTCATGAAATATCTTAGTTTCTCCATCTATGGTGATTGAGAGTTTTGCTGGATATAGTAGTTTTGGTTGGCATTTGTGTTCTCTTAGAGTCTGCATGAGATCTGCCCAGGACCTTCTAGCCTTCATAGTCTCAGGTGAAAAGTCTGCTGTGATTCTGATAGGTCTTCCTTTATATGTTACTTGGCCTTTTTCTCTTACTGCCTTTAGAATTCTTTCTTTGTTTAGAACATTTGGTGTTTTGATTATTATGTGACGGGAAGTATTTCTGTTCTGGTCCAGTCTGTTTGGAGTTCTGTAGGCTTCTTGTATATTCATGGGCATCTCTCTCTTTAGGTTAGGGAAGTTTTCTTCCATAATTTTATTGAAGATGTTTGCTGGCCCTTTAAGTTGTAAATCTTCACTCTCATCTATGCCTATAATCCTTAGGTTTGGTCTTCTCATTGTGTCCTGGATTTCCTGGATATTTTGGGTTACAAGCTTTGTGCATTTTGCATTTTCTTTAATTGTTGAGTCCATGGTTTCTATGGAATCTTCAGCATCTGAGATTCTTTCTTCTATCTCTTGTATTCTGTTGTTGATATTTGCATCTCTGACCCCTGATTTCTTCCCAAGGCTTTCTATCTCCAAAGTTGTCTCCCTTTGAGTTTTCTTAGTTGTTTCTACTTCTGATTTTAGATCCTGGATGGTTTTGCTTAGCTCCTTCACTTGCATGTTTGTGTTTTCCTGTAATTCTTTAAGAGATTTTTGTGTTTCGTCTTTCATGACCTCAGCCTGTTGACCAAAGTTCTCCTGTATTTCTTTAAGAGATTTTTGTGTTTCGTCTTTCATGACCTCAGCCTGTTGACCAAAGTTCTCCTGTATTTCTTTAAGTGTTTTTTGCATTTCCTCCTTGTTGGCTTTTGTATTCTCCTGGATTTCTTTCAATGATTTTTGTGTTTCCCTTGCAAGGGCTTCTAACTTTTGATCCATTTTCTCCTGAATTTCTTTATGTATGACCTTCATGTGTTCCTGTACCAGCATCATGACCAGTGATTTTAAATCCAAATCTTGTTTTACTGGTGTGATGGGGTATCCAGGACATGTTGGTAGAGGAGAATTGGGTTCAGATGTTGCCATATTGCCTTGATTTCTGTTAGTGACGTTCCTGCGTTTGCCTTTTGCCATCTAGATCTCACTGGTGTTAGTTTATCTTGTCAGTGCTGGACTCACCAGTGCAAGCTGCCCCTTCCCAGTTGGCCTCTGGTGCACAGCTTACCTCCTGCACTGCTTCTAGACAGTGTGCTGCTGCCCAGGCTGTTCTGATCCCAAAGCAGGCACCCGAAGGCTCCCGCTGGGGCCCGCTGGATTCACTGGAGCACACTGACTTCTCCCAGCTGGCCGCCCGGAAGCCCAGCTAGCCACTTGCAGGACTTGGAGATGTAATGCTGCCGCCCAGACTGATCTGGATCCGGAAGCGGAGAGAGTAGAGCTAAGGGCTTCTGCCTGAGGCCTTGCCCCAGATTGTGTCTGTGGAGCAGATGGAGCCCGTGTGCACTCCCAGGGAGTGCCGACGGTGTATGCTACTGTGACCTCCCCTGTGTTCCGCTCACTCCGCTGGGCAGCCGATCTGCCAACCGGGCTGTCGCACACAAGGTTAGCCTGGCCGCCCAGTCCCTGAGTCCAGGCAAAAGCCTGGGAGGCCAAGGTCCGAGCAAAGTTCCCCTAGGGCTATGACTGTTAATTGGGTTTGCCAGGTGACTAGGATGGCGGGCGTGCGCGCCCGCGCTCCCTGAAAGCGCCAGGAGAGTCTGCTTTGCTAACAATCACCTGGGCGGGTTGACTCACAGATGGCCCACCAAGCTGCCCAGTTCTTGGGGTCAGTCCTGTGCCTTTTGGGGCCTGGACCCCCGCTTTGTTAGCCTTAGGCTATGCCTGTTACAGGTCTGCCCGCCTGAGCTCTCTGTCGTCCTGCAGGCAAAATGGCGGCGGCGCGCTCGCAGGCCTGGGCAAAAAACCTCCTGGTTGGGTTGGCACCCCGATGGCCCCCCGACCCGCCCAGGGCCTGGGTGCAGGCCAACGCCCGTCGGGCTCAGACCACCGCGGTGTTGGCCTCGGATTATGTTTGTGTACCTCAGTCTGTCCGATTCCTGGAGTACGGAACCAAGATGGATGCTCCTCTCCTGACTGGTGGGAGGCCGAGTTCTGAAGTGGCCTCCTTGCAGGAAAGGCGCCGCACAACTGCAGCTGCTTGCTGCCCGGCTGGTCAGCGAAGGTCAGTGGTCGTGGGCGCAGGGCCTAACTGGTCCCTGTGACGCCTTGGTTCCACTGCTGATGGCCCTTCAGCTGGAGCAGCCACTCACTTCACAATTTTTATTATCATCAATTTCAAAGTCCTCTTAGAAGTTTAGTCCAATGGTCTTTCTTTAATAATCCTGCAACCCAGAATAACATAAAAGAACCTGTCTTATATATTCAAATATATTATTGTGGTTACAAATTTGTATGTATATTTAAGTATCTTTAAATATACCAGTTTGTGCTTCAGATAAGGTCAGAAGAACACCTCAGAGAAATCTGTCTCCATTTATTTTGGCTTGACATTTAGACCCTTGGGATTCTTCCTTAGTAGCAATCTTAGCTCAATCTGCTACTTGGTCAACTTACTGCAAGCTAAAATCATCTGGGAAGAGGGAACCTCAACCAAAAAAAAAAATGCCTTTATCATATTTGCCTTCAGGCAAATCTGTGGGGCATCTCCTTGGTTGATTGATATAGGAGGGCCTAGCCCACTACAGGCTAGTGTATCAAATTGACCTAAGTTGTCAATCACTCTTCTGCTCCTTTCATACAAGGGCTGGAGTCTGTCCTACTTTGATTTTTATTGCTATGGTCAATACCATGACCCAAAAGTGATACCACTCGAAGAGAAGAGGGTTTCTCAGACTTAAACACTGTCCGATCATGGTCCTTCACTGAGGAAAGTCGAAGCAAGAACCCAAGGCAGGGACCTCCTGGCAGGAGCTGAAGCAGAGCCATGGAGGAATGCTACTCACTGGCATGCTCCCTGGATTACATTCAGCTACCTTCCTTACACCTCCTAGGACCACCTGTCCAGGGGCGGCACTGCCCATAGTGGGCTAGACCCGCCTACATCAATCAATGAAGACAACGCCCCACAGACTCGTCGGAAGGCCCATATGATAAAGGCATTTTTTTTAGTGGAGGTTCCATCTTTCCAGATGATTTTATTTGATTATTTTATATATATGATGAGTACACTGTAGCTGTCTTCAGACACACCATAAGAGGGCAACAGATCCCATTACAGATGGTTGTGAGCTACCATGTGGTTGCTGGGAATTGAACTCAGGACCTCTGGTGCACTGAACTCAGTGCTCTTAACTGCTGAGCCATCTCTCTAGCCCTTTCCAGATGATTTTAGTGTGTATCAAGTTGACCAAATACTAGCCAACATAGAGCCTCTTCTTAGTGGCTTTCTCAGGTCACCAACGATGCAGCCAGAAGTTGAAGACTTCTCAAAAATGTGTATCAGGAAGATAGCTTACTGAAGACTGCATACAAATCATTGATAGAATTTATATCTGACAGCTCTTCATAGCAATAATAGTCATAAACATCAGGCATAAGTTCAAAATAACACATTCAGATGCTGTGTGCTTTTGTGAGTGACTAGGTTTTAATCACTCACATTTAGCATGGGGTTTATTAGTTTCAAGAATTTTACACTGTTCTGAAAACCAAAAGGGACCTTTACCTAAAGGCCAAAAATGTAAATGTGTGACTTTCCCCCCAGGCAAGTGACTCGCTGAAGGTGCGAGTGACTTGCTGAAGGTGCAGTGACAAGCTGTCTTCTGTTTGATCAGTGACCTGGAAGTAGAGCTGCAGCAAATTTATAATGTAAGGAAATTGGATAAGCAAGATTATTTCTAAAATAAAACCATTTTAAATGAGTCACTGCAGGAGCTAAAATGAATAGTTATCAAGAATTGGAAAGAGTGTATTCATAAATTCAAGTCTTTCAACATTAATTTAATTGCATCTCCCACCATCCCTCTGTATGGGGTGAGGATATAAAGGCAGGAGGTGTTCCCACGCTTAGAGAATTTTCATTCTTTAGGGAGGTTAACCCTAAACAAATGCTTTCCAAAATAGAATTATAGGTGAAGCATGATAGGATCACAGAAATTTAGAGATTTTATTCGTCAGAAAATTAAACAGTTAATATGGACCTTACAAGGAAAAAGAGAATGTTCCAGAAACATCCATAGAGTTCACTTAAGGTTACATGGGATGTTGCTATGGTTTTACTGTACCGTCTAAAAATTCAAGTGTTGGAGACAATATCACTGAATTTATATATTAATGATCTTTATAAATGGGGTCTTCTCGAAGTCATTAGATTGGTTGAGGTCATGAGCAGAAGTCCTTATGATGACATTAGTGTCCTTATAAGACAAGAAGAGAATCATGAGCTTGGATCCCTGCTCTGTCTGACCAGGGGTTGCATGAATGTGCAATGTCTCTCACAGGTGGATGAGTTTAAATACTTGATCTAGCTAGTAGCACAACTGGAAAAGATTATGGGACTTTTAGGAGGTGGAAACTTGTTGGAGGAAGTACATGACTTGGGGTAGACCTTGAAGTTGTTAACAACCTGGCTCCACTTTCTAGTCTTGCTTTGCTCCCTGAGAGGATGCAGTGTGATCACTTATCCTGCTGCCCCCATGCCGCCATGCCTTCCCTGACTGCGGCCACACCTTCTTTAAAAGGATGAATTATATCTGTCTTGAGATATAAGCCGAAATAGACCCTTCTCCCTTAAGTTATTTTTGCCAGTATCATAGCAACAAGAAAGTGACTGAGAGAACAAATAATGCCCTTAGCTGCAGGTGATGGCATGCGTGGCAGAGGGGCTTCTGGAGAGGTGCCATGCTCTTAGGCCTCTCAGCCTCCAGAACTGTGAGCCATTGAGCTTCTTTCATACGTCATCTTGAACATTTTGTTATAGCAATAGAATAAGAACTCGAGAGAGAGATTTTCAGAGAAATGGTTGGAGGAAGTCTTCCAAAGAAAAATGTCCCAATTGGACCCTGTGGTAGAGAGTTTTGAATACTTTTCTAATAGAGAATATGTCCTGTCAACTAAATATTCACCCCTACCTCCACTTTTTCTCATCATTATGGTGCTGAAAATTCAGTCTGGAATCTCGCACGTAAGAGCTGCTTCCTAAGTAGTCACACCTCTTAGCTATCACTCCAGAATCTAAGTGCAGACTCTCTCTTCTTGGAGGCTGCATTTAGCATTTTCAATACATAGTAAAAGACAAAACCTCAGAAGGAGGGCACGCCTGTGACCCAGATGATCTGAATCTTGGGGCATAGTAGCTGTGAAAAGCTTAGGCCCAGGCATGGGATCCCATGCTTCTAAGCCCTGGAGACCGAGGCCAGTCTAGTACAGAACAAGCTCTAAGAAAAGCTCAGGTCCAGGCATGCTGGTGCACGTCTCTAGTCCCAGAATTCAGGAGACAGAGGCATGCAGATCTCTGAGTTCAAGGTCAGTCTACAGAGCAAGTTCTAGGACAGCCAAGTTTAGACAGTGAAGGAGTTGGAAAACAGAAAGCTGACGATAATGTAATAGAACAAGGGGGCCATGTTCCAGCTCCGACAAGCAGCACTTCAGTTTTATCCATGCAAAGCTTTAGAGTCAAGAATAGACTCTTGGAAAGAGCGGGTAGGAGGGAGGTTGGTAAGCATGGGGAGGGGGGATGGGATGGGGGGTTTTCGGAGGGTAATGAGAAAAGGGGATAACGTTTGAAATGTAAATATAGTAAATATCTACTAAAAAGAATAGACTCTTGGACAATTAATTCTGGTTAGCTGGAGTTACAAAGTTAGTGGTGATTAGGAAGAGAGCAGCATCACTGAGGTGAAATCTGGGAAGTGTTTCTGAGAGCACAAAGAAGTTGTGTTCCGGAGATAGCCAAGGTTATACCTTGTGCTTCAGCTGGACTTAGGAATGTGTAAGAATCTCTCAGCTGGTACCAGTTTTGAAGGTATGAAAGGGTCATGGTGAGCAGCTGAGGCTCAGCACTGTGAGAGGTCAGGGAAAGCCATTGGTAGAAGTGCAGCCTCAGTTGCAGTTGATGGCTGTATTAGTCAGGGTTCTCTAGAGTCACAGAACGTATGGATAGTCTCTATATAGTAAGGGAATTTGTTGATGACTTACAGTCTTTAGTCCAACTCCCCAGCAATGGTCAGCAGCAGCTGTGGATGGAAGTTCAAGGATCTAGCAGTTGCTCAGTCCCATGAGGCAAGCAGGTAAAGAAGGGAGAGAGTAAATCTTCTTTCTTCCAGTGTCCTTATGTATGTCTCCAGCAGAAGGTGTAGCCTGGATTTAAGGAGTGTGCCACCTTACCATGTGACCTTAATCCCAGATGACCTTAAACTCAGAGGTCTCCCTGTCTTAATCTTCTGGAATTTATAGCCACTATGCCTCAAGATCTCGGTGCCAAGATCCAGGTCAAAAACGTGTATCTCTCAGCCTCCAGATTAGGATCACAGGTGAGCCTTCCAATTCTGGATTGTAGGTCATTCCAGATATAGTCAAGTTGACAACCAGGAATAGCCACTACAACAACCCAGGACTAAAGGGGGCATGCAAAGAATTTGAGGCTTGGTACCATGAAGAGAACCTATGAGAAGCTATTGGTGAAACTTAGTTGCAGTAGAAGACCCTAGTGTGTTGGAAATGCCATTGCCATGGGATGACCATTAAGAGCAGCATCAGGAGTAGCATGGAGTCAACCAGAGCCTGGAGTGCTACAGGGGCTAGAGGAGGCGGGGGGCTGGAGATGTGATCCAAGTCCTTTGGAGGCGCCCCAAAGATCATGTGTGGATCCCAGACACTAGAACAAGAAGTTGTAATGTTGAAGTTGCCTTGGATACCCCAAGATGCTAGAGATACCAGAGCTGTGGGATACATGCTGAGGAAAGCCACTATCAGTGAGTAGAACCAGCCAAAGAGAAAACATTGTGTTGCAGTCATTGAAACAGAAAAGAGCTGGCGAGCTTTGACATCAGACATAGAGATGCAGAGTTTGGTGTTGGCCCAGCTGGGTTTTGGTCTTGTTTTGGTCCAGCAATTCTCCACTCTGGCATTTAGGAATGGTAATGTTTATCTTGTGATGTCTGAGGTGTGTGACCTACTTTTTGATTTTCATTTGATAGGGGATTACAGTTAAGTGATTGGATGAATCTCAGAAGAGATTTTTAACTTTGTATTTGTTATTACGTTAACATTGTTGAGACTGTGATAAGCCTACAGGGACTTTTGAAGATGGACTAAATGTATTTTGCATTATGCTGTGGTTAAGTATGGCCCCCATAGACTCATGGGTTTGAACAAGCCTAGAAGACAGTCCTCTCCTGGCTGCAGTTGAATCAAGATGCAGAATTCTCTGTTCCTTCACAACTTTCTGCTCCTTCCCTAGCACCATGTCTGCCTGAAAGCTGCCGTATGTCCCACCATGAAGATAAAAGACTGAACTTGTGACACTGTAAATCAGCACCAATGAAATGTTGTCCCAGTATGAAAGTGTGCCTTGGTCATGGTATTTCTTCACAGCAATGGAATCCTTAACTAAGACAGTGAGTTAATTCATACAGCATGACCTTTCATACAATGGTTACCCCTTTATTGTGGATTCTTCAAGTCATTAATGGTATAGCTAGAATTTGAAACATTTTCAAGACATGTAAAGAAGTTGGCTTTTCACAGTTCTGGGGATTAGATAGATGGACTTTAGATCTGACATCTCTTTAGTAGTAAAAATGATCACAAATATCAGAGCTATCACAAAACCAGAAACAAGGTGCTCTAGACTTACCTGTTTGTTCTAGCTCCCAAGGAGTCCGACTCAGTGTATAGTTTTAAGAAACCTAAAGTTGGTGATCCCAGCACTGAGTAGATGGAGGCAGGAAGGTCAGGAGTTTAAGGTAATTCTCACCTACATAGCAAGTCTGAGGTCTACATGTAACCCTCTTCCCAAAAAGCAAAACAGGTGGGGGGGATGGGGTGGCTCACTTGGTATACTGCTTACTATGCAATAATGAAGACTGGATGGAAAGCTGTGTACTGTGGCAGTGCTCCTGTAACCTCAGCACTGGGGAGGCAGAGACAGCAAGACTACTCAGGCATGCTTGCCAAGAGCCTAGCAAGCTGCTGAGTTCCAGGTTCAGCAAGAGACTCTGTACCGAAAATATCAGGTGGAATAGTGAATTACAAAGATACCCTGGGTTGACCACTGGCCTCACATGTAAATGCACACACATGCACATGAGTGATCTGCCCACACAGACTCTCTACACAAACACATACAAAATAAGCTCATATAGAATCACAACAAAAAACCAAAATAAAAAGTAGAAAATAAGGCCAGACTTCGGGCTCTGGGTGTTACTCGTTGGCTTGGTTTGGAGTCAGTTTCCCTGGCTCTCAGTGGAAAAGCACACAGGTGAATCATGTATGTGGGCATTCCATTATGTTTCATCTATTTAGACAGCTGAGTGCTTACCTCATTATTTTCATTTTAGACACATACGTTCATTTTGGTTCTCCTTATGGGTTAAGATGCCAGGCTTCTGTTATCCTTAACATGTTACCTTATTGATCCGCTTCGTCTATGTAATCTGTCCTCCTTTGGCTCCTCTGCCTCTTCTGCATATGTTTTTTGGGGCACTGACTTCCTACTGACAGGCCCCACCTCTCTCTCTGCTGCCTTCCCTCATGGGTACCCTCCTTATCATACTCTAAAGGTGGTCTGTGTCAAGGCATCCAGGTAAGACCTGTTTGCACCACACCTCTCTGAGCCCCTGTGGATACCTGCCTTATAGTAAATAGTAGTTCTAGAACAGAATAGTTTCAGAAAGAAAGAAGCCCCATGGCCATCTGCGGTTTTCTCCGGGTATTTTTCCGATTCTGTTACTGTTAGGTTGACGGATCAGAACTCTCAGAGATGGGACCAAACCACTGGTCACTTACAGATGAGGATTTGTGCTCAGCAGAATTGTTCATTCTCTTTCTGTTCTTTAGCACTACAGGAAACGCAGGGGGAGGGTAATTGGATAGAGCCTCATTTGCTTCTAATTGTCATCAGGTTAGTGGTAATGACTGAGAAGAGGGCCACTTACCCCCAGATTTTCAGATCCTGTTTAATTGTCTGCCTGGGTTCCCATTCCAAATTCATTAACACATGAGGGTGGAATCCGGCTTCTCTCTGAGCTCGTTTCCTGCTCGGCGTGTTTAGCCTTCTCCTTGGTTCCAGTATGCAACATAGAAATGCCTGATCTCTTGCACGAAAAATATTTGTGCAATGAGGGACACGGGCTTTTGTACACACCGTTCCAATATGGCTCTGTTATAGGAATCTATATGGCTCTCATGGGACAAAAGCAGCAGATGAAGAGGAAGAAGAGAAAAAGAAGAAAAGAAGAAGAGAAGGAAGGAGCAAAACAAGGAGCAGAAAAAGGAGTGGTAGTAGTGGTAGAAGAAGAGGAGGAGGAGCAGCAGCTGTCTAGGTGTCCAGGTGAAGGTGGCAAATACATGAAAGCTATGAGGGAAAAGTCAGGAGACCGGGGCTCCGGCCATGTCTGTGACTAACGAAACGTAGATTGCCCGAGCGTTCTAAGCAACTGAGGAATGAGCGCATCAGCACCATCCAGGCCTCAGGTCTCTCAGCGTTGCCTCAGGAGATCTTGGTAGCGGGTTGGGGCCTGCAAGGAGAATCGCTGAGGTAGACTTGAAGGAGACTCTGCCCAACTGGTGTGACCTCTTTCACATAAATCCACAGCAATTCTGTTCTCACATATGTTGTTAGTCTTGAAAAAGGTTTTTTTATGGTTATTTTTTAAACCACAGTGACTTCCCCAAAATAATGTTTTTTTTTTAAAAACTTTTGATTCTCTGTGAATTTTACTTCAAGAACTTCAATCCCACCTATTTCCCATCCCTCCATATGTGCCCTCTTCCCTTGCAACCTCCATATAAATAAAAATATAAAAATGAAAATTAAAAATAAAGTCTCCCATGGAAGCTGTGGTGTGTCACTGTGTGTCCCACAGTATATCCATCCCTTTGCCCAAACAGCTTTACTTCCAAATGTTGGGTCCTTTCAGCCCTGATTAGGTGGCTCTGAGCCTAGGATAGACGACATCTGGGCCTCCTGCTAAGTTTCTGTCAGCTGGTGTTGCCATCTGCTTCACACAAAAACAGAAAACGGCAGAGGGGGGTGTGTCTGCCATCGATTGAGACGCTGTGAAACACGACAGGCAGTTCGTCGTCAGTCTTGTTCGAGGCCTCTGGCTTCTGCTACACTATCAATCCTCCTCCTCTGACTCCTCTCCCATTTCCTGTTGTTGCCTGGTGTCATGGAGATCCTGTAACTTTAGGTCTGCAGGACTGGCCTCTTTGTGTGCTCCAGCAGTTCATAGATGGGATAGATCTTTGGGCGAGCAAACTCAAAACCTTGGGCTCTCGAGGTAGCTGAGTTGGTCAGCCCACCAGCTCTCCGGTGCCTGCCCATACCACCTGGCTAGCTCTCCCTCTTTGCCCAGGCGAAGGGCAGGGGGAGCAGATCTCCTGCCTATGGCAGCCAGCAAGGGACATGACCAGCTCTCCTACACCCATGCCCTTGGGGCCAGCTTTCCTGTATGCACATCACCAGGGCCAGCCCTCTAGAGCTGCCCCAGCAAGGGGAGGGGCCTGCTCACCAGAGTGCCGCAGCTGGCAAGGGGGCAGGGACAGCTCTCCCAGTCTAATGTTCTTAGGACCAACTTACCCACACCGATGCTACCAGGGTCAGTCAGCTCTACCTCCATTCCCAGGTGAGGAATAGCTGAGGAGATGGTGGTGTGTGGCAGTGTGTGTGTGTGTGTGTGTGTGTGTGTATGATTTCTCCCACACCTACGCCAAAGAGGCTAGCTCTCCTGACTGCTGCAGGCTTCAAAAATTAGGGTCAGGTTCTGCGAAGCCCTTGTATATCCACATGGCCCCAGACGGTAGCCCAGAACAGGGACATCGGCATGGCCTTTGGTGGTAACGTGCGCCATGGGCGTTGGCATAGACTCCTGTTGTTCCAAGGCCAGAGAAGCAGACATGGCCCTCATTAGCAGCAGGGACTGGGCCATCACTGTGGTCTCTGGTGGCACTACAGACGACTCACATCAGGCTGTTCCTTACCACCCTCTCGTCACCTCCAGTTCTGCCTCTCTTAGTACCACAACCGTTCTGATTCTCTCTCTCTCTCTCTCTCCCTCATCTCTCCACCACACACTTGGCTCTTCATAGCATCATCTGTGCCACCTGTGCCCATTTTATGATTATTTTAACTAAAGGTCTCTGCTAGAAAAAAAAAATAAAAGATCAGTTCTTAGCTCTTGAGACTCTAGAAAGCCCTTCTCCATATCTAGATGCTGGCTATGAGGGTAATAACCCATACGCTGGCTTTTTTCATCTTCTGAGAAGAGATCACTCTGGGACTGGGAATGCTTTCATATGTGGACAAAATGCACTGTCGTCCTGAAGGTTGTGGGTCTACGGCCTCATAGTTTGTTCGTACAAGTATGGAGATGAGGAGGAGACAGAAGAACGGGACTTTCGTTTCTCTAGCTCAGCTGCTCCTCTGCACATTTGCTTAAGTGCAGGAAGCTTTTTAATCTCTCTCTCTCTCTCTCTCTCTCTCTCTCTCTCTCTCACTCTCTCTCACACACACACACACATACACACACACACTCCTCCTCCACCTGTTTTTCTGCTTTTGTGTGAAACAGAATGGCAGCAAACAGCTGACAAACTTAGCAGGAGGCCCGGTTGTCGCCTTTCCTAGTTTCGAGCCACCTCATCAGGCTGAACGGAACAAAAATACCTCCACAGCAAGAACGCCAGCAATATAGTTATTTACCTCGTCGGTCCTGGGGAGCATTCGTGATCTTCTGACATCCAGGACTACGTGAATTAGTTCTGATGACCTGATCCACATCCCGCGCTTGCTTGCACGGACCTCCATCTCCTCCTTCACCTTCCCGCTAAGTTTCTGCCATGCTGTTGCTCCCCGTGTCAAGTCACACAAACACAGCCTACCATTGGTGGCACAATCAACTTTAGAAAAACCTTCCCAGACCTGGTCAGCATTGTGCTTGACAGATTTCTCAGCTATCTCTTAATCCAACCATCCAAGAAAACTAGTAAGATTAGTCACAAAATAAAAAGATTCAGGACAAATAAAAATAGCCAATAAACAAAAGGAAAACCCAAGCACCTTCCTGCCATTATCCTTTCAACATTATCCTTTCAAGACAGAGCAGTAGATAGTAGAGCTGATAATATCCCAGAATAAAAGACAATTCTGCGACTCGAACGATGTCCTAAAGTTGACTTGTGCCTTTGCATTGCTAAGATACAAGCAAATCAGCTTTTAGGGGATGCGCTCTCCTCATGAATCAACTTCCTGTATCGTCATCCTACTGTTGGTCCCATGAAAACATTCTTTTTCATTAGTTTTGCCTAATGTAGTTTTAGAGAAATGTATGACTAGGTGTTAAAGCTACAGACATTTTTCTGTCTTTAACATAAATGCTTTCAAACCATGCATAGAGAACCGTGACCCTGCTTATGAAGCAGGGTAATCTCGCCATCTCTGTCCACTTCCTTATACAGGCTCCAGTTTCTTCTTGAATGGAACCACACTTCCTTTGTGGGCGCTCAGCTCCGTTCTGCTGTGCACGCAGGGCCTGGGATGGTTTGCCATGTGCACTTTTATTAACATTCATCATAGCTGCAGGACATTGGATCCTTAAGGATCAAATTCACTCCCACTTTTGACAGGTTAGAAGTCGTTTATGTAAGAGAGGCAGATGGTTGCCCAGTAGCGGCAAAGCAGGCTTAGTGACAAGTCTCTGAATGTCAGGTAGCAACCCTTCAATCCTCGAGCCCATGGGAACTTCCTCTTCCACCCTTATCACTGTTCAGTTGCCTCCTTGTACGGTACCGATGGTTCCTTGCTTTGAAGCTACAGATAGACTTTGGGACTTATGAGCTCCGACTTGGCTATCTTCCACATTCTCTGTCCTGACTTTTCTTATAAAGTCACAGACTCCCCAAATCCCTGCCAGAGAAGAATGCAGCATGTAATGAGGCCTTTAGAAAAGTCTCAGATCACTGTACTTGGTACAAGCATTTACTGAGAGGACAAATGAAACCTGCTTTTGTGTGTGTGTGTGTGTGTGTGTGTGTGTGTGTGTGTGTAGAGAGAGAGAGAGAGAATGAGAGAGAGAATGAGAGAAAAGAGCACATGAGAGACACACAGAGAGAGACAGAGAAGAGAAGAAGAAAGAAGAAAGAAGAAAGAAGAAAGAAGAAGAAGAAGAAGAAGAAGAAGAAGAAGAAGAAGAAGAAGAAGAAGAAGAAGAAGAAGAAGAAGAAGAAGAAGAAAGAAGAGAGAAAGGAAAACTGGGCTGGCCAAGTGGACTTGCTTGGTGAAGTGTTGGCTGAGCTAATTTTGTCTACCTAGCCCCCCATACAAAAATCTAGGGTCTGAAGGCATGAGCCTGCAGTCTCAGGACTGAGGAGGCTGACAGGTAGGTCCATGTGGCTATGTAGCCAAGAAGAGGGTTCCAGGCTCAGTGAGAGTCACTGTCTCAAAAAGCAAGGTGGGAAGACATCAACTGAGGAAAACACCCAAGGCCAACCTCTGGCCTCCATGTGCACCCACACACACATATGCATACACAAGACCAAAGACACAAACACATTCCATGAAAAAAAAATATGGGCTGGAGAGATGGCTCAGAAGTTAAGAGCACTGCTGCTCTTGCGGAAGACCTGAGTTCAGTTCCCAGCACCCACTTGGTGGCTCAGGACTGCCCAAGTTCCAAGGATCTGGTGATGTCTCCTGTTCTCTGTGGCACTAGCCACAATGTGGTATACACAAGCAAACACTCATAAAAATAAACCAAACTGCAAAAAAGAATAAATTAAAGAACTCTCATTTTCCCCATATGGCATTTGCAGTAGCTTTAAAGTTATTTTCTTATCCTACACTTGAAATTTCATCTGTTGCATAAAGGTTTTGTGAATTTTCTTCTTGAGAGACAGATGTATGAAATTTCAGATTTGTCCCAGTGGAGCTCAATTTAATCAGCTTAACTTTACTTAAATTACACACACACACACACACACACACACACACACAAATGCTTTATGTGGCGAGACCTTACAGTCTCAGGGATTTGAACATCAATCTCTTCACTGTTTGGGCGTGTCGTGGAATGTTTAGGAGGCAGACCATGGTTGGAAGAAGCCCAGCACTGAGGGTTGGCTCTGAGCTTATAGCCTTCTGGACTTCCTGTTCACACTCCGTCTGCATCAAGCCTGCCAAGCGCCCCACTCCTTTACTGGGGATTGAATCCAGGGTCCCGTGCATGCTAAGCGAGCATTCTGCCACTGACCTACATCTCCGGCATCATGACCTAATTTTTTGATGAAATAATTGAAAAGGAAAACACATGGATGTCAGAGGAAGGCGTCACGTGATCAGCCCGCAGGGCATCAGCTTTTATTCTGCAGGCAACGGTAATCTTTTCCAAAGATCGCTGGAGCTAAGAAGCAGCATTATCACATTCCTTTGGGAAGAGAACTCCAGGACAGTGAAGAGCATCTGTCTGTATGAAGCACCAAGTAGCCACCAGTGCCACCTGGTAATATGATAGGCCAGGGTGTGTGGGTGTGTGTGGTGGGATGGGGGGGTAAGTCTCCAGTTTCTCAATTGATTGAGAAACCCTGGGGATGAGGCCCCAGGTTGACAAAACTTGACTTTTGGAGAAGCACCAATTTAGAGGAGAAATGGGAGGTACTTCCCATCAGTTCCCAGAGGCCCAGGATAGTCAGGGAGCTGGAGTGGAGAAGCCATGTGGAAATAATGAGTAGTGGGTACTACTGATTGTCAACTTGACCGGATATGCAATTCCCTGTGCACAACAGTGAGGATTTACCCAGACGATGTTAACTGAGGTGGGAAGACACACCCTACAGGAGGGGGTCACCATGCCTTGGCCTTAAGTCCTGGATCGCATAGGAAGAGAGGCAGCTGCATATAAAGTTCATCACTGCCTGCTTCTTCACTGTGGGTGCAATGTGATCGGATTCCTCAACCTCCTGCCTCTGTGATTTCCTCACCACAGTGGACTGTATCCTCTCAAACTGTAAGGTGCAATAAACCCTTCCTTCCTTGAGTCGCTTTTGACAAGAAGGGTGATCTACCACTGTAACAGGAAAGGTAGCTAGTTCCTGTATTAACCAGTCACTGGAAGAGTGGCTCAGGCACTTTGTAGAGTAGCTACTAACACACTTTTAGAAGACATTCAACCCTGGTTCTGCCTCTGAAGTTTTTCACTTATTCATCCACTCCACAGATACTCAAGGAACTAGGAATCATTTAGTACGACCAAGGAGAATATTTCCATGACTATTACTGGTTTTATTGGACCAGCCCTTTCATGAGCTCAGTACGTAGAAACCGAATGCCTTTAGTTATTAGTGGAAGTGCTGGTTTGTGTAATCTTGAAACAAGCTAGTCACGTGGGTAACCTCAATTGAGAAAATGCCTCCGTAAGTTCGGCTTGTAGTGCATTTGTAAGATTAGTCATTGATGAGGGAGGGCCCAGACCACTGTGCTGGTGTCCCCCTGGGCTGGGGGTCCTGGGTCTTATAAGAAGACAGGCTGAGCAAGACAGTAAGCACCTTCCTTAGAAGTCCTCTGTATCAGTTCGTGCCCCTCAGGTTCCTGCCTTCCCTAAGTGATAAAATGTAAGCTGAAGGCTAAGAGAAACCCTGTCCTCCCTAGATTTCCCTAAGAATAAATCCTAAGTAGGAGACTGGACCAGAGGCAGGTGTAGCACAGCCTCTGTTACAGGCAAAAGAAAGCTGATTAGTTGCTTTAGGGAGGGAAGAATTTAAGCACTGTAAGATCACCTAGAATGCTGGGAAGGGAGGCAAGACAAAAGTAATTGAGTGCTTAGTCCAATCAGACATAGCAAGCAAGGACTACTCAATACCTGCTGTCAGTGACTTCTGTCTTATTCTATGCCTAAGGATAGTGGATGTTCCTACTGATAAGGCTGATGCTCTCTCAGCATGGGAATCCCCGTAGGCAGTATCACCGCTTCAACACTTCAACAGTTGGGGTGGGGAAACCCAGATGCCAAGTGGTCAGGTCAGCAAATCTCTAGAGATAAACTTGGTACCCTATGCCATATCCCCCAAATAGCACATCAACAAAATTTTACTGATATAAAACTGAAATTTCAAGAGGGTAAAAACCCAAGGTATCATTTAGATCGGACTGTAAACGCGGAGATTTTGAATGCCTTCTTATTTAGAATTTCATTTACATAAAAGGGTGAAAACCGCCTTCCGGTTCCCTCCTGTTTTATCCACCATGTTTTGGGTCCCTGCCACACTCCAAGACACCTGTAAATAAGTCTAAGTTCTAACAAGGCACTGAAGAAATAAGGGAGACCAATTTCATAGCTAGTTTGAAAGGAGGCAGTTTGGGCAACTGACTAAAAATAATTTAGTGAGCAGAGGCTGAGAGAAGTCAATATGAGTTTCTTTTAATGTCTCCAAGTAGAAGCTAAACAGGAAAACTTGGCTTGGGGTCTAGTACACAACTCTACTCTTCATCTGTATTTCCTCCCTGATGTAGTACTATAATATCAGCACTATAATTAATGGGTTTATTTTTCAGACAGTCTTATGTAGCAGTCTGGCTTCCAACTTGTTAGAAAGCCCAAGGGTGACCTCGAGTTCCTGAACCTTTAGCCTCCCCAAGTGCGAGACTACAGGCATGCACCCAATGGGGTGTAGGGTTACGGTTTCCGAGACTCCCAAAGGTGATTAACATTCTCCCAACATATTCATTGCTTCAATTCTTAGATATTACTTACCGTGTGTGTAATCTACTTCCTATCTCTTAAACAACTGTCTGTGTTTCTAGGATTTAAATGATCACCGTATAAAAACATCATAAAAATTTCTTTAAGTCACTGATGAAGGACGGTGGGATGGTTCAGTGGGTAGAGGCAAGAGAACTGACTCCACAAAGCTGTCCTCTCTGGCCTCCACTGCACACCATAGCCATCTTAGCTATGAGCCATCTATCTCTTTAGTCCTAATAAAAATTCAATCATGACTGAGAAAAGGCCAATTTAATACTGATTCACTATGTTAAACTGACCATAAGGATTTTTTACAAATACTGTTTCCTTATTTCAAATGTTCTTTAAAAAGTCAACTGAAATATAAGCATATTTTATTCATTTTTATGAATTTTTATTTTGGATATGTGAATATTTTGCTGCACACCACCTGTGTGCCTGATCCCCAACGGAGGACAAAAGAAGGTACTGGATCCGCTGGGAACTGCAGGTACAGATAGTTATTAGCAGCCATGGGGATGCTGGGAATTGAACTTGTGTCCTCTGGGAGAATTGTTAGGGCTCTTAACCAGAGGCATCTCTCCAGCCCTCTAAAGTTTTATTCTTAGTAGCTCAACTTGGGGGAAAAAAAAAAGCAAATTCATTCAAATTGTTCAAGCAACTAACTGGATAGATAGGGTTTTAGTTAGGGTTTAATGCTGTGAACAAACACTATGACCAAGGCAAGTCTTATAAGGGACAACATTTAATTGGGTCTGGCTTACAGGTTCAGAGGTTCAGCCCAGTATTAACAAGGCGGGAACATGGCAGCATCCGGGCACGCATGGTGCAGGCAGAGATGAGAGTTCTACATCTTCATTTGAAGGCTGCTAGTGGAAGACTTGGCTTCCAGGCATCTATGAGTAGGGTCTTAAAGCCCACACCCACAGTGCCACACCCACTCCAACAAGGCCACACCTCCAAATAGTGCCACTCCCTGGGCCACACACACTCAATCCATCACACAGAGTAAGGTTATACAAAAGCTTCAATGTAAGCAAGCTACTTGATTAAAAAGAAGAAAGAAGAAGGAAGAGAAGGGGAAGAGGAGAAGGAAGAGAGGGAGGAAAGGAAGGGAGGGAGGGCGGGAGGGAGAGAAGGAGGGAGGGAGGGAGGGAAGGAGGGAAGAAGCCAGCCAGGCAGGCAGGCAGGCAGGTCAGCCCTTTTACCACTGACTGGGGCTGGAAATATGGCTCAGCAGGTAAAGGGGCTTGCTGTCAAGTCTGAGAAGCAGAGAACCTCGTGGTAGGAGGACAAAACTGGCTCTAGAAGCTTCTGACCTCCATAAGCCAAATGCGCCCGGGACGCCCACCTCCAGTTAAACACATAAATGTAAGAAAATCAACTGTGGCTCGGAGATAGCTACCAAAATATTTTTTTTTATTCTTTTAAAGTTAAAAATAGTAGACAGACTTATCTGGTTACAGTTTCAAAGCAGAATACAAATATATAAATTGCATATAACTCAGACGATGACCACATAAACAGTTTTTTTTTTTTTTTTTTTGGAGACAAACTTAGCTTTGACCACGGCAGTTTCATTTTCGCTTTCCAAATGGCAGCAAAATTGTTGACAAGAAGTTTCCATCAGCACAGATTAGAGTTCAAGACTGCTGCAGATGCAGCCAGGTTTAAAGCAACATTTTGCTGTCTCTCTGTCTCTGTCTCTCTCTCACTCACACACACACACACACACACACACACACACACACACACACACACACACATCACTAAACACTTTTTAAAGCCATCTCTTCTGGAGGCAGTAGGGCAGGGAAAAGAAAAAGAAAAAGAAAATCAAACCAAACCAAACCAAACCTCAAAGCCAAGCCCACCACACTTGGTGGTGTGGACAGCTTTAAACAAGTCCCCCTCTGGGACGTTTTTTTTGCTTCACGTTGATAAACTTGAAATGGGGGGGAAATTACTGAATAATTATAACAGAGCCTGCTTCAAATGAAAAGTATCAGTGAAAACATTTACAAACTAAAATGTTACAAATCCTAATGATTTCCACCCATGTGATCGGTTCCCACCAAGGTGGGCTGGGCCTGGGGCTGCTCAAGAGACAGCTGATATCAGCAGGGGCACTGAATGAACGTAGGGAGATTCTAGGCGAATGCCACACCCGTAGCCCTGCATGGCCTTCCCCTTCCCCAAAGGGTTCGATTACTTCAGCCCATAAACTCTTCTGTACCCGGCACCTCAAAGCTTATCTTGGCAAGGGGGGCTCTGTCCTTTAGTGATTTTTGTTAAAAAACAAACAAACAAACAAAAAAACAATTTTTCTCAGAAAGAAAAAAAATGCTGTTCAAGGTAAACCTGGAATCAGACCCAAATCAAATCAAGTCTCTGCTTTAAGGTCATAGCTTAATAGAGGGTATATTAAAATTTCTATACATATGACGTTTTAAAAGAGCCACACTTCTAACTGTAGCATGAACAACAGTAACATCTGTTAGCAAATGAACTTGCAAAAAAAGTAAAACAAACGAGTCCTCTAAACCATCTAAAGAAATCATGACGAAAGGAATGCTAACCTCTACCATTCGATAATAGTTCATGTCCATGGAATTAACTTGCATGGTCACCGAGATCTTTAAAGTTCCTACTTAAGTTTGGAGCACGCCAATTCCATACGATGTTAACAAACAGATTTCTTGCAAAAAGAAACAAAATAAAACCCAAACTGGTACATGTTAACACATACGGATCTCAAAAGGATGACTTCAAAAATTAACGAAAAACCTGATAGGCCTCAAACGGAATAAACACCAAGGTTTATGTAAACAAACAAAAAGGTAAAAGCCAGTTTTCAATGGTACATAGGCCATCAGCGAGAGAGCAAGAAATCACAAGCTACCTATCAAGACGGCGACGGAATATGCTTCAACCATGTTCCTGCAATCGATTGCCGGCATGCACGCAGTTTGAGAAATAATCCTTAAATGTTTATTAAAAAAAAACGGGAGAAACAAACATGGCGCTTGGAAACACAAGGGCTTCCCTTCGCTCCAACACTACGTGCAAGAATCGTACAGCAAAGCAAGTACGCTGTTTAGATCGTTAGCACAGTGTGTCAAGTGAATGCCTGTTCCAAGGAACTAACTTAGAAGTTCATACGAGAATAAGGCGATAATCTCTGGAGAAATGCTACAAGAATGGACGACATGAAAATTTAAGCCAGGAATGGCAGTGTGTCAATCCCCCCTCCCAGCCCCCCATTCGGAAGGATGAAGTGCTAAAAATAGCCTGACCAACATAACAGAACCCAAACCTCATCTCTGCCCCATTCCTTATTTTTGCATATACAATAATTGCATATTCGCTCAAGCTCGGAGTAGGGCATATACCTGAATCACAGCACTAGATCTCCTCCTGAGGCCGAACTGTTATGAATCCCAGGCCAGCCTGGTCTACAAAGAGAATTCTAGGCTAGCAAAAGCTATGTAGCAACACCCTGGGTCAAAACAAGCAAGCTAGCAAGCAAGCAAGCAAGCAAGCAAGCAAACCACCAACAAAAAAACCCAATCGAACTGGTAAATTATCCAAAGTAGTCTACTCCAGCCAAACCCGTGAATGAGTACTAGTGTTACTCTCAGCACCAGATAGAGACTCAGGAGCACCATTCCTTTGGTGATTCCAGTGAAATAGCTAAAAGAAATGAGTCAGAGCTCCCAAGTTAAGACCTTAAGAGTACACGAGAGAAATCCTAATTATTTCAAACTCATTAGTAAACTGAACGCTTGCCAGAGAACTTCTTAAAGAGACAAGCAAACGTTTTTCTTTGGGTAACACTGGTATTCAGGACTGCACCATAGAGGTCTCCTATGATAGAAACACACTGAGTGCTGCATACACCAAAAGCTGCCTGCCTCACACTCCTACGGCTGCCCCGACTGCCTTCCCATCATCCAGACAGAAGCCCGAGTGTGCAATACACTGGCTGCTGCCATTCTTAATGAGTTAGGCTAGGCAGGAGTGCAGTCAAATTGGAAAACGTAGCCATAACAACCAAGCGCTGAAACACTTACTGGCATAATCAGGACTCCGTCTTCGCCCAGCCTGGAAATGTGTGTCCTTCCATATTGCACACGTTCAATTTAAAGCTTATCAAAACTAAGCAACACATTCACCTCCGCTCTTGGGATTTTAAATTCACTTGGGATGATTCAAAGAACTGAGAGAAACTAAAAAGTATTTCTTTTTTTTTTTTTTTCAAAAACTCCTTCCAAAAAGCTTCAAAAAGTTTTCTTCAGGACAAAGCAAAAACAATAGGAAAACAGTGGGATATTGAAAAATGCACACAGCCAGGCCAGTTTAACACATCCTAGCATTAGGAAAAGGTGCATTTTCTAGAGTGAAACAGCTGTTTGCTTAGTCAAATATTATTTATGTTCAATATTAAAGTCTGACCCTTGCCCAGATACAGACCGCCAGCGTCAAGGCAGAAACCATCTTAGGTGTGAGGCTGCCAGGGCTTTCCTTTGTGCAAGCAAAACATATCTACCACACAAATATATTCTAAGCACCAGCTAAAGAGTTTATCTTAATTTTAGACTAGTTATAGCTTTTAATTTATAATTAAAACTTTTCTAACATCTTGAAATAATTTATTAGTTAAGAATCTGAAACCAAAGTGGCTTATATTATCCTTTTTTATTGAATTGAAAATTTTTTTTGGTCCTGTAATCTTCTATCCGTTTAAGATTTTTAAAACTTAGAAAAGTACCTTAAAATCCTTTTTCTTTTCTTTCTTTCATAGTTTATTTTTATTTTTTTGGACTAATTTCAGTGATGTGGATAGTGGAATTTGGACAGTTAACAGATTATTGGAACTCCATGTGAAGTGGCACACATAATAATTTTATTTTTCCCCCCAAAGGAGGACCAGTACAGTTTGAAGATAGCTGACCTACTTTGTCCAAAACTAACACATCACAAAAGTCTTGAGAATGAAGAAGTAGGGTGGGGCTTCCTTCTAGTTTTACGGAGGCGGACACATACAAACCAAAACGGTGTTTTCTTCCTAAGCTAATTCACCATTGCTCTCATTAGACGACAATAATGTGCTTTATTTACTTGGATGTTTGCTTTAAAGAGCGATTAATTCCACTTTCGTATGCTGCTAGTAGTTAAAACAGCCCAACTAGGCAGACTGCTGCTTCTCCAAATAGTATCCAAAACACATTTATCTTTGGAAAGAAAGATTAAGTTATAAAAACACTGTATCGCCAAAATGCAGCAATCTCCACAGAGGTGAACATATTCACACAACAAAGTGCAAATACACATGGCCATTCAAATACAGATTTATAAAGACAATGAAAAATACCCAAAATAGCAATTTTATATATAAAAATTTATATTAAAATATTGCTCATAAATAAGGTGATATTACGAATCCTATTTCCCTCTTAAAAATTCTCTCTAGTAGTTTTAGGCTAACATTAAGACCTTAGTAGGCTTCCATTGTTTTGACAGCTGAGTTACAATAAAAACTGGTCAATAAAAAAACACTGTAATAGCATATTTAAGTAGTCATATGGTCAAAGTGAGGGAGGGGCATTTAGTAATTCTAAGAGAAAGTCCCCAAACGAAGTCAAATGATTAACCCTGGACTAGAGCGATCTGCTTTATTAGATAAAGATAATGAATATTATCTTACGTTTTGCAAGTACAACAGCCGTAAAAATGGACCCTAACTTTCTTCCAATGTTTTCTAGGTACATGTGCTTAGCAGAGCCACGGAGGATGGAGCCCGGCCGCTCTGTTCGGTTCAGTGGTTCATGGGCAGGTGTGACCGCGGTCCCGTCCGCCCCACTTGGAGGCACGGTAACTTGGAGCAGTTCTTGAGGAGCTGTTCGATGGCCACGTGACGGACGTGGAGTTCCGACGCCAGAGAGTCTTTTTCTTGCACCTGGTGGGTTAACTCTTCAAACACTTCTGTGAGGATTGAAGAAGCAGTTTCGGTTTTTAGTGCACAGACAGCTAGCGCTATGACTCCATCTTAAGTAAATACAGGTACAAAGGCATCGGGGCAATTTTAATTAAGAAAGGAATTTGATACCAAGGAAAACAGCTGTTTCCTTCCGAGCCTCTCATTGTGTTGATCATTCTCACACTTCATATAGGAAACTGCGACACCCAATGCTCTCCACCCTCCTCAGAGACTTGGAGCGGACTACCTGGATTTCCAAAACCCTGGTTCCTACTATTAGGTAGGTGTCTGCTTCAGACAAGTAATCCAAATCCTTAGACTTGAATTTTCTTTTACTGGTAAGACCATTAATAAAGGCAACCATCTCACAGAAACACTGTCAGAGCTGAATGAGATCCTATTTGTGAATAAGCTCTTGGTGAGTGTGAACTGGGATAATCAGTGCAATTTTTAATGCTTTTCGGAGGCTGTGTGCTTAAAGTTTTGCACTTGAGTCTGCTAATTTCTGTCAGCGACTTAAAGGTTTTCAAAGCTCAACTAACTGCTTCACTTAAATGGAAGGAAGCTGGAAGAAATGAAGATAAATGCAGATTTTTTTTTAAAAAGAAAATCCTTTCTTTTCTAAAGAAAAAGATTTGTCTTTATGGACAAAACAATACGTTTTGTTAGGGAATCTCAAAAACAGTCCATGCAGGTGTGCTGAGGTGGGCTCCCAGAAATAGAAACAGGGGATAAGGAAAAAACAGCTGTTCTAGTCACAGGTGCATCAGATGACCACAGGAAGTGGTCACTACACGTATCTTACTACTTTTGACGGGTTTCAAATGGTTCAGTTTATGCAGATAACCAGGGCTAGTACTACTGCCTTAAGGAACTATCAGGACGAATGCCCCAGAGTGCCCGGTGCACTGAGTGGCCCTTGATAAAGTCGATGATGGCCAACGGCAGAGGTTAGCTGCAGTCTCTATCCTACTTAGATTACTGATCGTGAAGGCTCCCTCTCCTGTTTGCCTCTCAAACCTCCACAGGTCTCAATGGCTAATTCCCCAATTTAAAGGCTGCAGAGGCCAGCAATGTCCAATCACGGGGCATAGTTGGTATCAACATTTTTACACATAGTAAGCACTGAGACGGAGTCTTTACCCTGGATTTGCTGTTGGAGCTTTGTACTCAGTTGCACTACTTCAGCGAGAGTCATCGAATTCACTGAAATATGAAAACACAGGAACTGTTAGCACACACAACCTCAGCGAGCAAGCTGCCGGCCAGCTTCTTGGGAACAGCTTCTTAGGGCCGCTAATGCCCCAGTTCAACATTCAACCGAACCCCAGGTTTCCTTCATTGCTTCTTAAAGTGTAGTAGATTCGAACCACAAAACCCTCATAGGAAACACATTTACACACCACTACTGCAACACTTCCATCCTCCACAGGAAACAGAGTTTAAAAAAAAAAGGTAGGTAGTGGCCGTTGGATTCTGGTTTCTCCCCTACTTCCGTTTTCTGAAGTTCTGGTCACTGCCCACTCACACCGACTTTTATTAGGTATGAAATGAGTCACGACATGGGGCTTTAAAGTACTGTGAAATGTCTATCCAGCAAAACAGCCTTTACATGAAGAATCAAGAGAGATCAAGATTCTCTCTCTAAAGACAGAGTCAAGGACCCTTCTGGATTTAAAATAATTTCAGCTAAGCCAATTAAAGTCACCTTAGTGAGATTTTATAGAAAATATGCAGGCAAAAGAGGTCATTTTAAAATTTAAAACACATACCCGTTACCTTTTAGCCTTTAGTGAATTGTCAGATGTCTGTTTTTAAACTGACCACCCCTGGCCAATTAGTCATATAAGGGGTTAGCAACATGACAATATACACTGGCCAATAGTTCCAGTTACATAAACAGAAGCAGCCCTGAACTCTCCATTCGCTTTGCTGATTCTATTCCATTTGGCCACTAATAAGTTCAAACTAGATGATAGCGGCAATGAAATTTGGTGTGAAATGATATATGATATATATTTTTTTTTCAAGAACCCTCCAAGGAAGTTTTTAAGATATCTCACTTTTATTCAGGTCAATCTGCCACTTAAAATAATATTTTCACCAAATCTGTAATCCTACATTGTAATTCCACACACACACACACACGTAGGAAAAAAAAAAAAAGAACTCCAAAACATCCAATACCCAACCCTCTCCCCAAAAAGGTCAAACCACAAACTCTTCTTCACCTTTATTCTTCAGACACTACTTACGATCTTCTCGGCTGTAATGTGGATTCTGGGTCTGGACATTCCCCTCTGGACCAGAGCTTGTCTCTTCTGTTTTCTGTGTCTGGTTGCGACTGTGAGTCCACAATGAATCCGCATCTTCCAAAATGCCCAGCCTGAAGTCCGTCTCTTCCCCGTGCTCCAGGATTCTTTGTGTATAGCTTGCGATGCCGCCTGCATTTCCGGCTAACCCCTTTGCTGAGTACTTCGGCACCTGAGAGTCAAACTGTGGGAGTAATTTCGTCTCTGGCTTATGCCTGAAATTGAACAGGTGATGCTGGGAAGTTTTGGAACACTCGGAATCCAAATCCATATTTTTATTTTGGGCATACTGCACAATCCAGTTTATCTTCTTACTCAGGATGGTTTTAACTCCTTCGTATGTACTTTTGGACAGCTTGGAGCGAGAGCAGTCCTGGTTTGCAATTAAGTGGTACTTTTCAAAGCAGTCTTTATGGCCTCTCAGCGACTTGGTGTGTAAAAGATTAGACTTGGGCACCCCTAAAATGGCAAGAAGACAAGGAGGACTCAAAAAATGTTCACACTTTCTTCATAAAACATTAAAGTGCAAATGAATCTTAGTGAAGTCTTGATAGAATTCATTTGCAAATCTGAAGCAGGTAAATACTAAAGGAGCCTAATCTGTGTTTCCATTTAGTTTTATATTCAAAATACTTTTATTGATTTTACTGTATCTGTGTACCTGCAAGTGTATGTATGCTCACATAGACTAGTTATGTGTTAGTGCGCAGGCCCAAGTTCAACCAAGTGTCTCCCTTAGGTTGCTCTCCATCTCTAGTTCTTAAGACAGAGTCTTACTGAACTTAGAATTCAGTGGAGAGTTGGTCTGGTCCAGGTTCCCCGCCCCCACACACCTATCTATGCATTCTTGGGATTGGCATCAGGTGCCCAGACTTGACTGAGCCACATCTCCAACTCAGCGGCACTGTTTGCATGACTAGAAAAGACTTTCACAAAGTGTAGTGATTCACTTTGAGTCTTAGTCCAGTGACATTTCGATACATACACTATAAAAATCACACAGCACTGTTCCCAGCAATCATTAATCCTCACGAAGTACATATGTACAAAGCTCTCCTTTATAACATTCATTCAATGACAAAAATCCTTAAGGGCTGGGGAGATGCTTCAGTGGACACACTTGCTGGGCAGTGCGAGGAGGGCCCGAGTGAACTCACAGAACACACACACACTGAGCTCTGGGCTCATCAGGAGGCCTGGCCTTAGTAAATAAAGTAGAGAGAGATCTCAGGAAATCCTGACCATCATACTCAGGCTTCCACACGACACACTTAGGAATCTGCACACGTGAACGCATGAACGCAATTATATGCACCTCAAACATGTGTTCCCCCAAGCTTTTGCTTTTGGCCAACAAAAAAACAAAAACAAAAAACCCCCCCAAAAAACAAAAACCAAAAACAAACACGTAGTTTATCCAGGCTGCAGAGCTGGCCCCAGAGTCCCGAGAGTAAGAGAATTGGCCGTGTTCCTCACTGGCTGTGACACTCCAGAGAGCAGGCACCTTGCCTGGGGAGCACGGTGGAGCTGGCTCTCATGGGGTAGGTGAGGACGAGCCAGCCCCGGAGGGCATGAGATTGGCACAGTTGGCTGTGCCCTTGTTGGTGGTGGCACTGGATGGGCCAGCCCCGGGCAGGGCAGGAGAGCTCGGCCCAGTGGTGTGGTTGTGGGAGCGCTGGTGGGACACCTGCTCAAACAGTGCTCAGGTACAAATCCAGGGCTTTGAAGTGACCTAACCCAACATCTATCCCATCAACGAACGGCTGGAGCGTGTGGAGTCCCACAGATTCAAAAAACGACACAATTCCGTGACACAGGGCAGCAACAGCTTATCTGAGAGTCCCAGTGATGTTTCAGTATTGATGGTGTGGTAGAAGCCAGAGGCCTCAAACCAGATCAACATTGCAATGAAAGTATGGACTAAAGAGTATACTATAAGACACACTATGGCTTCCACATGTCTTAGTCAGGGTTTCTATTCCCGCACAAACATCATGACCAAGAAGCAAGTTGGGGAGGAAAGGGTTTATTCAGCTTACACTCCACAATGCTGTTCATCACCAAAGGAAGTCAGGACTGGAACTCAAGCAGGACAGTAAGTAGGAGCTGATGCAGAGGCCATGGAGGGATGTTTCTTACTGGTTTGCTTCCCCTGGCTTGCTCAGCTTGCTTTCTTACAGAACTCAAGACTACCAGTGCAGAGATGGCACTACCAACAATGGGCCCTCCCACCTTGATCACTAACTGAGAAAATGAGGCCCACAGCTGGATCTCGTGGAGGCACTTCCTCACCTGATGCACCTTTCTCTGTGATAACTTCAGCCTGTGTCAACTTGGCACACAAAACCAGCCAGTACACATAACCAGGTTTTTTTTTCCTCCGTTGGCAGGGAGGTGGCAAGTGTGGACGGTGGGTACAAGGTGAAGGGGGATGAGTGGAATTGGGGTGTGTGATGTCAAACTCACAAGGAACCAATAAAAAGTTAAAAAAAAAGAAAACCAAAGTGGAGGATATATGTTAATCATATTCTTGCCCTGTTTCCTCATTTTCAATCCCTCCCCATTCCTCCACCACTAATCCACTATTCTTCCCTAATTTTTTTTTAAACTTCTGTGAAGCCCATTTAATACTTCCAATAAGTGCTGTTGTGAGTTCATGTGTAGAACTCTCATTTCCCAAACAAAAACAAATAATAAAACAGAAAAACCCACCATTTCATTACAGGCACCCACTGCCCCAAGCTCTTACACTGGTCCCACCCATCTTCTGAAACACTGACGTGAGACTACTATGTCACACTTAGGTCTGAGATGCCCACAGTTTGTTACTCTCTGTATTCTGACAGGTTTTGGGTCGTTGGGTTAATGGCCATCTACTGCAAAAACAAACTTCTCTGATGAAGGCTGGCAGATTACTGATCTATAGGCAGAACGATAAGTAATGTAGATAGAAAGGCAGTCTAATACTATGTTCATTTAGCAGATAGTAGGAGCTTCTTCTCTAGGGCCTAGAATCTACCAGCCACAGGCCTATGATTTACCCAGCCACAGGTTCTTGGCCCAGTGTATGAGCTTTGGTACCAGGCAGGAGTTTTGTCTTATAGAACTGGCCTTATTCTGCCAGGGCAGCTGTTACTCACAGCTGGATAGCAGTATTTAATACTTTTCTCCTCTGGTAGCATACATAGTACCTTCCAGCACTGTGATGGTAGTCAGTAAGGATGAAGCATCGGGGTTGGTACCAGACTGATGTTACTATATTCCATGACTCATATACGTGCCACGGGGCCTTACCATCAAGGTTTTGGGGGTAACCAAGAGTAATGTCAATATCCTGTAGTGTCTGAGGGTCTATGGGACTTCGCTACTAGTTACACACACACACACACACACACACACACACACACACACACAATTATATAATATTAATTATATTATATATGATATACAACACATAACATATAAAATATATTATATATTATACATAATATATACATATAATATGCCTTACAAATGTAATGAACTGTTTCATTTATTTTGTAAAAAAAATCAAAATGTCTATACTTTCCACAGTTCAAGTTTACACTTATTAAAACTGATCAAAGGTAATTTTATCTTCTAGAAGAAATGAATCCCACACAATTATTACTCATACAGCACTAAATACATTAGCTGGCATAAATTTAACTCATAGGTATTCATGACACAGTAAAAATAATGGAAATATTTTGACTCCCTTTTTATAGTTCCCAGGTTTTTTTTCTTTGAAGCTTTTCAAAATAGGACACATTTTTCACATTCAAAGTATATTTCAAAATGGTTATATATTTTCATAATTCAAGACATTAAAGTCAAACAGTGCTCCCTCTATACGGAAAGTAAATCATGCACATGGAGTTTTATATGAATACCTGCCACAACGATTCTAAGTTTGCAGGAAAATAGTTCAGAGACCCACCAAGGCATGAGGTTTAAAAAACAAAAACCAGTGAAACACATTTCAAGGACCATGAGAAATTATATTCCTTTTTCTCTGCTAAGTTCAAAAGCTCAGGTTGTAGTTTTGTTAATTGAACTTGAAAGTCTGGTGAGTAATGAGCTAGTGGAAAAGTAGTGTTTCAGTGCTATAAAGTAAGGAATAAAAGTGCAATGCTAGCCCATACCAGGACTCGATCCGCTCGCCCCAAATCCCAGGCTGGGTAGCCCATTGACTCCACATCCCGAACACATGCTGTGTATAACCTACGGACTTTTGCTGTTGACGGTCCTGTTGGCTCTCTGAAGTCATTATGGCGAAATGAAACTCCTCTGCTTCCATTCTCAACACTGAAAGGCCCCTCACTCTAGAGATTGGAAACCTGATTTTTCAGAAAAAAAAAACTGGGGCATTTGTCCTGAGAACTGCTCCCGCCTGCCCGTCCCACGGTTATATGTTCTGCTACTCATCTTTAAGGGGATTATTCCTCCTCCTCCTCCTCCTCCTCCTCCTCCTCCTCCTCCTCCTCATCTCTAAACCCTGCTTCACCCATTGCACACCTGGGCATTATCCACACCTAGCTAGTCCTCAGTTTCTCTAACCAACACACCTTAGGTTGGCTTATTACACATGATTTTACAACCACCTCGTCACTGGCCTTTATCTCTTGCCAGCCAAGTTCAGGGCAACAAAGGGGCCATTATCTAGCTTAGTCACAGGCACCCGGAGTCTTAGTGTCTGGCCCTCCACAAAAAGTAGTTAAATGCAGAGAAAGTTAAAGAGTATTTAAAACACAGCAACAACAATGATAACCGTATAAGCCTTATTTTACCAATTGTCACCTATAGACTGCTTCACTGTGGTCTCACTTAAAGGGTACTGGGAAGTCTGGGCAGCTTACTCAGAGGATAATTAAGGGCATCTTTCAGTGAAGTCATTCCTATACTTAAGTCCAGAGGGCTGACAGGCCAAGGAAGTGGTGAACGGCACTAATACATAAATAGATTCCTGTGCTATCAGTCTGCCAAGAAAATCATAAGGTTTTCTTCATTATATATTTTAAATAGCAATCTACAAAAGTATACAACAAGGGCTGATTCACAGAAACCACCACTTACCCCGTGACACCTGATCCTTCAACAGTTTAGGTCAACTTATAATAAAAATTTAATGCCACTGAATTTTAAAATTCAATTTGAATATATATATATATATAAACATAAATATATATATATGAAAGCATACCTTATCCCATTTAATAGCTATGTAAAAAGTACAACAATAATATCATGACTACCTTATACAGTATATTTTTAATATAGAAAAACATTTCTCAATAACAATATGCCTGTCTTAAGTGATCCCCCCCCCCCATTTTAGCATGTCAAATTAGCGTCGGAGAAGGAAGCGTTTCTACCATGATAACTTACCTCAGGACTCAAGATGCAATGGAGAGCGACTGAGGCCTATCACTCTGAAAGGCTATTGAGGCCATTGGGGAAGGTGTAACCTTGGTGGCAGTGGAGACTCCAGGATTAGAGGACATTTCCCAAGCACAGCCTGAAGCAGGGAATGGAGCTGTCCTGAGCCTCCAAGGTAAGCAAGCTATGGATGCAGAGTGGGAGAGGTGGAGCTCCCGAAGGCCTTTGGGGCCAAGGCCAAGAGTGAGTCCCAGGTGTCAGGCACTGAGCTACCCAGTGTTGGAATGACGCTGTTAGATTTCTTTGTACTTTTTTTTTCCCCCCCCCCGAGACAGGGTTTCTCTGTGTAGCCCTGGCTGGCCTCAAGCTCAGAAATCTGCCTGTCTCTACCTCCCAGTTTTATGGTCTTGTTCTTCCTTCTTGGAGTAATAAGGATTTAACTGACTTTGGATTTTTCAGGAGCCCAAACTTAAGAGACTATAATTTTAAAGAGAAACTGAACTTTTAAGTGATGGGATTTTTTTTTTAAAAAAACAAACTATAGGACTTTTAAGGCTGTAGTATATTTTATACCATGATATTAACATAAGATCTTGGGGACGAACAAGAAAGGAAAGGTTATAGTTTAAAGTGCTGTATCAAGGCTGGCAAGGCATGGGTTGTCACAGCATCAGCTGCCAGCCTGACGGAACTGACAGAACTGACAAAGCAACCGAAAACAAACCACAACACAGAACTGTAACTTAAGCCTTTCTACTATGTCCTGGAAACTCCCCTGAAAACCCATCTGGCAGGCTGTCCTCACAAATACATTCTTTGATTCTCCCTTTAAAATAAAATTGCCTATATCAAATCCCTCAAAGAGCCCAAAACTACTCAATTGTGAATATTTACCTGTAACTGCCACGGTCACTCTTAAAATTGAGGCTATTCCTGGGCTTTTATTTAATCTGCTTACTGTGGGGACACAATTCTTCTTTCTAACAGAGACAATGCTCCAAAAGTCATTTTTTGAAAAGCTATAATTGCCAAAACTTTTAATGAGTTGTCCGTCCATCCATCCGTACGTCCACCCACCTATCCATTTATCCATCCATCCACCCATCCATCCATTCATCCGTTTATCCATCCATCCATCCATCCATCCATCCACCCTCCCTTACCTAATGCAGATATTCATGATTCAGTGAAATCAACTAAGCCATCTTTTCTTGGAGGTGTGCCAGCTGGTCCTGTTAAGAAGCCTGGTCTTGGGCACTGTCCCCACCCATGCCACACAGCTTTCCTTCATGTATTCTTCAATCGCATCATCTGTCTACCTAGTGCACGTTTAGTTATGAACGGGACCCTGATCTGATTTTGTGGGGTTTCCGATTAGCAGGACTGTGTACATTTTCCCCCCTTACTCAGATGAGAGAGTTTAGTTATGACTTAAGTTCCAGGTTATTAATAGTCAGTAAAGCAATTTAAGCACATCACCTTCCAATAAAACAATCACTTGTGCGGCAATAGTCAGCAATATTGCTTCCAAATGTTTTTTCTTTTTTCAAATGGAGGTTCATATTGTGCCTAGCTTAGATAATTTCTAGGATTCAGAGCCATTTGTTTTGATAAATTCACCTTGGTTGCTAAGAGAGAAGGACTTGCATATGTTAAATAATACCATGCTTGTTTAAGCAACTGTTAATTATAAAAAAATGAGTGGATGTGCATATGCGATAGAAAAGATTAAAATGATTGAAAGGCCACTTCTTTGTTTTTGAGGGGTCGATAACTATTTTTGATAAGTGGAACAGAAGAGAAGCCCTGTCTGCAGAGGTGGGGCATTCACAAGGTCCATACCACACGTGTTTTGTTTGGTCTCTGAATATCTTAAAATAGAAGAAAAACCACTATACTCACATCCAATTCTTGACTGCTGTTGTTCAATCGAGTCCTTCAGCCTCTGGCTTATATAGAAGGCGGGAGACTTTACGGGAATAGAGTACACGTTCTTCAAATCAGGACAATCCATACCAGTGCCTGACTGGATTCACATACATCTGAGTGACCTCAAAGGCTCTCAGGCCAAGTGATGTCATTTTAATGTATGTTACAACGGTAGCCGTATTTGGACAGACTGGTTACAACAATGCTTGACACACCCAGTTGGACTATATTACCAGGCATTCGTTGAGCAAGCATTGGGCAAGCTATGGTTCAAAAAGATCTTACCAATTGTTGCTGAGCACTGCCAAAGGGGAGGGGTGTTCGGGCTGTCTATTCTGTCACGGGACTAAAGGAGAGAAGGTGGGCCTGGGATTGAATAGATCCTTCCTACACTCCACATCCTGGGCCCCTTCTTAGAAAGTTTTTGCAGTTGTTTTAGCGCCTGCAGAACAGTGTGAACAAGGAGAACCCCACTCTTTGACCCCCCCGGATGTTTAGCTAACTCAAGTGTCAGGCTAAAGCCTGCTGTATTCTAGGTCTTGACATCTGAAAGTGCGGGTAACCCAGCATCTCTGCACTGGGGAGCAGATGGAATTATTGGTGATCACATTGAGTCAGCACACAGACGGGCTCAGCTGCTGCTCCGGGTATTCGAGAACCGCCGACTAAGGAGAGATATGCAACAGGTGGTCTTAAAAGGAGGAAAGATTTCAGCTCAGGGCTGGTTACAGCCAGGCTCAGGTTTTTGGGTGCTAAGAGGATTAAGCTGATAATCAAATCAGCTTGCTTCAATACATAAACTATGAGGAAGAACTTCAGTACGCCAGGAGGAGTTTGGAGAAGTCATGTTAAAATACAAACTGCAATATCAAGTACCAGAGAAAGCAAAGTAGAAGTGGGTTCATTGTATTGACAGTGTGCAATGATTTCAAAACCAAATCAAACAAAAAAATTTCTCTCTCCCTGTGAATTCTACTTTTTCATTTTAACAGTTGGGAAGTTAGAAAACACACCTACATAACAACTGTTTATTACTAAAAGAGTACAAAAAAAATCCCAGATTCGATTCTACTCTCTAATTTGGATTCTTATTTTTTTTTCTTAACCAGTAATTTCCAACAGAACTTTCTGTGATGGCGGTTAGTTTCCATCTGAGCTACTCAACACTGTTACCACCGGCCACATGGGTATTTAATATTAGCACTGAGGTTAGCGTGACCTGGGCACTCAACTCTGATTTTGATTTCTTTTTCATTTATTGAAATTTAACCTCGCTGGTCAGGTGGCTGACTTGGCCAGGACAACTCTTGTACAGACAACTGATTAAGAAAAGAGACTCAGTAAGAGAATCGTTGGATGGAAGCCACGGCCATCTCTTTGAAAGTGTCACTGTAATGGGGAAGGGGACACCAAGTTCGAAACCATACAGAATTAAAAAAAAAAAAAAAAAGACTAGGTCTGCTTTTTAAGAACATAAGACGCACCAAATATAGATAATTTAAAGTGATGCAATTAAATAAAATTATACTATATCAAGGCTTTCTTTTTTTTTTTTTTTTTAATCCCTGGTTTTTCAAGACAGGGTTTCTCTGTATAGTCCTAGCTGTCCTGGAACTCACTCTGTCGACCAGGCTGGCCTCGAACTCAGAAATCCACCTGCCTCTGCCTCCCAAGTGTTGGGATTAAAGGCGTGTGCCATCACTACCCAGCTCATATCAAGTTTTAAGCCAACAACCCAGTTTTTTAATCCTCCATATTCAAGTTTTTCACTAAATATATTTAACTCATTGTTCTAATTTTTATTAGAACAATGCTATTTTTGTGTGTGAGGTTATCATATAAAGCAAAATTAAGTTATAAAGCAACAGAGCATAGCTCTGGGTACAACAGACTTGGCAGTTTTAACCATCCACTGATGTGGCATAAAGGGATGCTGACGTTCAGGAAGTCTGACAGTGTCTCAATGGTAAAGTTATAAAGATGAGTGGTATTTGAAGACAGCCTGAAAGATGCTTTCCTAGTAGCATCCACATGAATGAGGACAAGTCAGCCAGACCTAGAAGTGGATGGGAGACTGTGATGGTTTGTATTTGCTTGGGCCAGGGAGTTGCACATTTAGGATGTGTGGCCTTGATGGAGTAGGTGTGTCACTGTGGGCGTGGGCTTTAAGACCCTACTCCTAGCTCCCTGGAAGTCAGTCTTCTCTTGGGGCCTGCAAATGAAGACGTAAAACGCTCAGTTCCTCCTGCACCAAGCCCGCCTGACTGCTGCCATGCTCCCACCCTGATGATAATGGACTGAACCTAGGAACCTGTGAGCCAACCCCGGTTAAATGTTGTCCTTCTAAGAGTTGCCTTGGTCATGGAGTCTATTCATCCATAGGAAGAACTTAGCTAAGACAGAAACTAAGCTGAACTGTGGTGCATCTCCTCAGTTACTGTCTCCGCAGCCAAGGTTCAGACTGAGACACTGATTTTAACAGCTAGGAGACAAAGTGACCTCAAACTATTACTGTAAAAAATTAGTTCTACAACTCCTTTTCTTTGCTTACATTTGAACCACAGACCCTCACGTTCCAGGGAAGTATTTTTTTTTAAGTGTTCGGTAACATCCTTCAATGAAGCTGTGGAAAGCTCAAGCTATAACCTGTGTTTCTGACCAACCTGAACCACACAGATGTGTCATCTCGGCAGCAGCCAATTCAGCTTCCTTTTACTATGCTCAAAGCCAGATAAATATTTCTTTTTATAACATTTCTCAATGGAGACGGACACAGGAGCCTATGAATACCGGAGCAGTAACCCACCGACAGATATTTTACCTTAGGTAGAATAACCATCTTGAAGTAGTTTGGCTCTCTGTCATTACTATCTCATCATAATGCTGGGGTAAAAAAAAAACTACTTTGAGCTAAACGAACAGGTGAGAAAACTAAGGGAAGCCAACGGTCTGCACAACAAAACAAGAACACGGATTTTTAAATGACAGAGCGCATGGTATCAATTGAGTAGTGTGGGAAAGACACTGAAGCGCAGGGCAAGCCTAGTTTCAGTGCCTACATCTTTTCCTGGGGATTTAAGCTGCATTACAACAGGAATTTAAGGAGGCAAGTGGAAAGAGCTGTGTCACGCATGGGATTTCAGCACTGCGAAACCCGAAACTAAGCAAGCAGTTCCCAGGGCCATACTGGCGCTTTGAAAAGCTGATGTGTTAAAGAGTTGCCGCTCCTAATGTAGTAAACGAAAATACTGGATGGTAATGGCAGGGGCACTAACTTTTCTTTTACAAGTACAATTCCCCTCCCCGCATGCCTTCGCCCCAGAAAATTCAGCAGTGCAAACACTGAGATTAGTAAATTCACCGTCGGCTGCTTCTGAGCCCCTCTACCTCCGCCTTTCCCTTTCTGTATTTTGACTGTTTTGTCTGAGAAGAACAATACTGCTTACTTTTTTTTTAAGCAGGAACATTTCAAAACCCCACAGGAACTTCTGAAAAGAAATATAGTTTAGTCTGAAAATAAATGAACACCACTGTTCCTTAGTTCAAGACAAATTGGACTTAGGTTCCGTGCCATGTTTCAATCAACTATGACAGGAAGGACGAAGGCACTGGAAGTAAAAGACGCATTCTCAACGCAAATGCTATTAAAACCTTTGTGAATTCTTCCTCTGCTAACAATGCTGTCTAGTAAAACATTTAACCTCAAGGGAATACAGGTGACCTCATTCCCATTCCCCCTAAAAGTAAAATCATAACCCAAACAGATTTTTCTTTACCCGCCAATCCTTGGTGGAGAACCATAAATAAAAGGGGCACCAGGGGAAAGTTGCAAGGTGAACAAAGTGTGCACGGTCTGCTGCTTTGGGCTTAAAACAACCAACACGTCCGACCCTGCCGCAGGAACAGGGGCTCAGATGCAGAGGTGGAAAACCAACTCCTCGGCTCTTCAAACGTCATCATCCACACAACAGGAAGCTATGGTGTCAATGGAAAGGGGGCTCAATAACCCAGTAACGGCAGTGCCTAGGAGCAAACGGACTCCTCCAACCCAAACCACACTACACACACTTCATCACATACTACATTCTATTACATTCACACACACACACACACACACACACACACACCCCAGATCCGTCATCCCGTCTCAGTCCAATTACATTCAAGGAGGAGGGATACATGGTATTTTAGGACACAGGGCACAAGGTAACCGAAGGCATAAATCAAACGAAGACAGGAAGAAGGGAATGGGAGGTTTCCAAGGGCTGCCTGAAAACTAAAACAAGTCGGGTATCAGGTTTAGCTTTAACACCTAAAAAAAAAAAAAAAGTAACGGGGTGGGGGTGGGGGGGATGATAAGAATACTCCATGAAATTCTCTGAGTTAAGTAAAACAAAAGTAGCTAATCATGCAATACCAAGCAAGCTACATCCGGGAGCTAAGAGCTTGACCCGGAAGAAATGACAAAGGCGGGCTCACTGACAAAACAAAATAGCAAAACAATGCAGGATCAGCCTTGGATTTTAAAGACCCTTCTTGGTCACCTTGATGGAGAGGCCTCCGTGGGTGTTATGGTGAGCGAGAGGAGAGGAAAGAAATGGTTTCTGTAGGAAAAGCTGTGAGGGAGTGATGCCCCAACAGGAGCAGCAGAAGCGGAAGTGAGCAGCAGGAGCGGAAGTGAGCAGCCTGCTTCCGCCCCGCCTTTGCCAATGAGAGCTATCATGTGCTGCGGGTGCATGTCAGTCAGCAGTGCTTCGGCCCCATTTCGGCCCTGACTCTTCATTTCCTGTCCTCGTTTTCTTCACAGGCCATGATTCCGAGCGTGTAATAACAGAAATCACCTTTTAATCCGGGGTGGTTGGCTTTTATCTATGATCTGGGGGAGTTGTTCATGCTTTCAACCATGACACCTGTTATCTGCTGCTGGAAATAATTCTGTCCTAAGTATGGAGTAGTTTCAATTTAGATTTAATGTTTCTGTATGTCTCATAACACATTCCACTTCTGGCTACTGGGGTGAATCAACCACGACTTTGAGCTGGAGAGTCTTTTTTTATGCATTTGTTATTGATAATTGTAATATTATCAACCGAGTGCTCTGGGTTGCCTGGTTCATGTGCTTGTTTTGATCACGGACTTCAAAGTAGTCAAGATTATCTGCAGTGAGTGCCCACTTGGCGGCTGCTGTACCCAGAAGCAGTGTTTGCCAGTGTGAAAGGAACTCAGAAAAGCATTCCAAGGCAGCCTGCTCAAACACTGTTTTTAATACTTCTAGTTAACTAAAATAACTAGACACAACTGTTAGGGCTAGCTGTTATTCTGAAGGGAAGATAAAGCTCTCTGGTTATATTAGTGAGACTCACAGCTGTGAGTAGATTCCAGAAAGACCTTATGTAATTTGGTAAATTGACCAGTTTCCTTGTGGGTCAGTTTAGAAGAAAAACCTTAAAGGCAATTCTCTAAAGTTCTTCTGACATGGCCTTAGGAGGAATAGAATGACATGGTCCCAGGAGGCATGGGCTGAGGGCTCGTTTCTGTAATAATGTACATATTTTCACAGCCCTTCAAGGTTAACATTAATGATGCCCATGAAAATCTTAGTATCAATCCAGGAGGCTAAGGTGTGGCTAATGTTTTAGCAAGATGGTAAATGCTGGGACCTTCAGGACAGCCCTTACTTAACAGTCCTGAGGAAAAGGACTCTAAAAACATTAGTTTGAAAATACATTTATATATATTTGGTTTTGAGACAGGGTTTCTCTGTGTAGCCGTGGTTGTCCTGCTACTCACTCTGTAGACCATGTAGACCAGGCTGGTCTCAAACTCAGAAATCCGCCTGCCTCTGTCTCCCAAGTGCTGGGATTAAAGGCATGCACCACCACTGCCTGGCTATAATTTTTCAACTATGCAAAAAATAAGGATGCAATATGAACTGTATAAGGAGCTTCACAGATCTAAAGAAACAGAGACAGCTACATTATGAGCCAGCTGGTTAGAAAGATACAGATGGGCAGATAGAAAGGCAGGCAGATTCCTGAGTTCAAGTCAGCCTGGGACAGAGGGAATTTAAATCCAGGGGAGGTAGAAATGGTAATTTCAGGACTGGGTCCCACCCAGCTAGTTTACTGACTGTGCTTAACAGAGGCAGGCAGATCTCTGACTTCTTTTGCAACGTTAAAAGAAAATGTGTGTTTCCTGTTTTCTAAGAATTAAGGGTTTGGGGGTCACAGGATGCCGATTCATAGGATAATCAAAGGGAAACCTGGAGTAAATGACTGGATTGATATGTAAAATAAAAGACTCAGCTTAGGCTTATGATCTTCAAGAGAAGAGATATCCAGAGAATTTGTTTTTTAAATCAGCAAGAGAGAACTGCCTGGAGCAGAACGTAGAGACAAAGAAAGCAGAACAGAGAGGAAGCAGGCAGGAAAGCTGTCTCCAACAGAGCACAGGCCGCCAGCTTCAAGCCACATTTGACTTAGAGTCCTTTCCTTCACTGCTCCCACACAGCCCCTTCCTCAGAAGTCCTCTCCAAGCCTAGGCTGGTCCTTAGCGTTCTTCCTTGTTAATTCACCAATTAAATATACAACCACTGTTCTGCTCATCCTTCTGAGATGGGTGAACATCCTCTGGTTGTCATGGAAATACACAGGAAAGGGAAATGGTGCAGGAGACAAAAGTACCAGCAAGTCCCTGCCGCAGTAAAGTGGACAGATTTCCATGAAGAGGGTGCAAAGGTACATACATACATACATACATAATATATATATATATATATATTATATATATATATATTATATATATACATATACATACACATACCTTCCATCATATATGTGTATGTGTACACACACACACACACACACATACACGCATGCACGCCTTCAATCCTGGTATGTGGGAAGCAGAGGCAGGTAGAACTCTGCATGTTCAAGGCCAGACAGGCCCCGCCAAACCTACATAGCAAAATCCTGTCCCGAAACAAGAGCAAAGAATAAAATAGAATAAAATAGAAAGGAGGCATGTCTCATCTGAGGGAATTTTTTTTTTTCTGTGTGAGGCGGAGTATGGATCTGCATCTTCGGCTTGTCTCAAACAAGCCACAATCTTCCTGCCTCATTCTGAGTTCCGAAATTATCTGCACGAACGGCAGAGCCCAGATGAGAAACTTAACCTTTTCAAGGACCCTGACTGCAGTCATTTTGCGGCGATGCCCCTCCTGCATCATTCCACAAGGTGTCTAAATCTTCGTCGTCTCCGTGCTCCGTCTCCAACAGCAGACAGGAGGGAGGATTCCAGTCCAAAAATGACATATGGCGTAGAATGCTTTACCTTCAGACATGCAGTCTCAGGTGCTCACAGATTAAATAAGTGAGGACGTCTAAAATTAGCTGCAAATATAGATAATTTGAGGGAGGAGAGAGAGAAATAGAGGACAATCTGCTAGATATTACAAGTACAGGGTCACAAAAGACCAGGGGTGAAGCTACCACTGGGCTTGGGCAGAACGTGCCACTATAGTTTTATCGAACAGAACAAATACAACACAGTGTGAAGCAGCCTGTAGGACCAACTAGAGACAATGGGAGAACCCAATGAGAGCGACACTCAGTAAGGAGTGCTGGTCACCATCACAGAAAGGATATCTCCATCACAGGGAAGGTGGCACTATTATAGAGAGAATGTCACTACCATAGAGAAGGTGCCTCTGACCTAGGGTGCGACGATCAGCGGCTTTGATCTACAGATAAACCAATCCAAATATAAGTCAAAGAAACATCCTTTACCCAGTGGCTGCAGCTGTGTCAGCACCGGCCTCAGACACCTACCCAGGTCTGAGCTCCTTCATGTCTTTTACTATTTTAAGTGATCGGAGGTAACATACAGATGAGGAAAAAATTATATCTGCGTGGTCAAGATGGGAGAAACCTACATTTCCTACAACTGCTAGATTCCACTTGAGAATCAGTTCATATTGTCAAGGGTTTCCAATTTCCCCACATTTTTTTTTTTGCTGCAGTTTATCACTGAGTGAGAGGAAGTGTTACTCATTTCCTGTTGCCTATGTAGATGACCGTGAACCTCTCCACAAACTGAGTGCGTAGTGCAGACAAGGAACCTGCTCAGTCTCACAGAGGCAGGGATTCCCGTCTGTCGGTCTGGCTCCGGACTGTGTATCACTGTGTACTTCTGAAATGGTTTTGTTAGCTGAACCTCTCTAGAGATGCAAGTGGAAAGTGAGTTTCACTAGAGAGGAGCTGGAATTATAGGATGTTTCCAAAGAAAAGCAGCTGCAATCCGAAGGGCGCATGACAAAGGCTTGTCTGAACGAACCCCATGTGGGCGGAGCTAGGTTCAAATTCTTACCCCTGACCTACTTACACTAGCCTATTTCCACTAAGCAAACTTTTCTCCTTGACTTTCTAGTCTCAGTTTGAAAGTCTAGATTAAGTTTTAAAGTTTGGATCACCCACAAATGTTGGTCATGATGGCTTCTTTGTTGGGATTTGGTTTGGGCCTATATGACCGTTAAGTGAACTACTGTGGAGTGGTATTTGTCATACAAAAAGAAGTTGGGGGTGAGGGACATGGCTCTGTCAGTAAAGTGCTTGCCGTGTGAGCATGAAAAATGTTTGAACCCTATCGTAAAAGCTAGGCTTGGTGGCATAATCCTCAGACCCAGCCCTAGAGAGGCAGACACGAGACTCCAGACTCCCACATCTCACAGGCCAGTCAGTGCAGCCTGTCGAGAGCTCCACATAAAAGTAGCTTCGGGGGAATTGAGATTCAGTGAGAGGCCCTGTTTCCAAAAATAGAGTCACTGAGGAAAGCTCCTGCCTCAACCCTTAGCCTGTGCCTGTTCTGCATGTGTGACCCAACGTGTACAAACACAAGCCCAACACAGAAGTTAAGTTAGGAAGTCTGGGGTTGACAGCTCTACCCTCTGAGCAGGAAGACCCAAGCTTTTGTTTCTTTCTGTTTTACTTTGCTTAAGCTACGGTTCCCAATTTCAGGCTTCTGCCACAGGCCAGGGAGGTCAGGTTACTCGGGCCATTATTTACTTATTCCTCAATAGAAGAGAAAGGGTTGGGTGGACATTGCCTCCCTGTGTGGAAAGGGCTATCCCTTAGTTCCATTTCCTGATGTTCCTGATGTTTATTATGTTTAAGAGTTGCTGCTCTGTGTAAGATCGATGTTTTACAAAGGCACATTGTGTATTGAGGAGGCAACTAATAAAATGGGCTATATGAATACTTTCCCCCCAATATTAAAGGCTTCATCATATTGAGGGCAAAACTGTTTCCATTTTGGTTGAGATCGATTAGTGCTCAGATCAATCTTCTGGCCTCGGGGCTAAAGAACTGCCTCGTGAAAGCTTGCTGAATAACGGTTGCACTGTGAAGACCAGCATGTAGCCATACTTAAAGTGGTCTTGTCAAAAAGCCGTAAGGATTTTCAATTTTTTTCCTTTGGCCTAGCTCAGTCCGTAAAACATCTCGTAATTAATCCAACTCCCAAGGAGGAGTGCCCCAGAAATTTATTATTGGGTAAGAACAAATGAAATTAAACCTAAGTAATTTGGTGGTATATTTTAAGCTTGGGACGATTCCCTGGTTTCTCTCTGCTTCTGTTCAGGAGAGATTAATGGCTTCCCCTCTCCCTGGGTATCTCTTCAGAGATGGTCAGCTGCTGAGACCATCAGCCACTTTTGAGGCCATTTCTCAGGGATTTAAAAAAAAAAAACCAAAAAAACCAGCAGTTGAGAAAGAGCACCTTTAAAAGTACAGAAACAGCAATAATAGGCTTCACACTTAGATGAACTAAAAATGACCATTTAAGCTTATCTTTTAAACATCTATTTGCTTTGATTATATGCGTGTGGGCTTTAGCCTGCAAGTATGTATGGGCACCGTGTGTGTTCGCCTGGTGCCCAGTGAGGCCAGAACGTGGCATCGGGTCCTCTAGAATTGGAGTGTGAGATGGCTGTGAGCCATCTTGTGGGTGTGGGCAACCAAAACTCTGCACTCTCTGGCTTTGCAGTTAGGTAACTTACCCTTTCTTTCCTATAGTGAACGCTTGGTCGATAACTAAACCAGCAAGCAGCAAGCGCTCTGAACGGCTGAGCCATCTCTCCAGACCGTGTTTTTAGCCAACCCTAACTCACGGTGTTGCCACTACAGGAAGGGACCAAGAGAAAGAGGCTGTGGTCAGATGACCTTTGTTGCTTGCTGGCCCCTCTGTCTACTTGGGCAGAAAGGCGCTGGCATTTAGAGCAGGGTATGGGGGAGGAACAGAAGACCTTCAGTGATAAACAACCACTTCCTGCTTTTAGGTGGAAGCAAGGATTTCACAACCAACCAGTGATGAACAAAGTTATGGCGGGAAAAACCCCAGGATGGAGGCATGGTAAAGGCAGACACGGGGCACACCTATGCTTTAATAGGAGAAAATTCAGATTCTTTTTTTTCTTGCTAGAAAGATTCAGGAACCTAATTTACCTCAGTTTCCATGAAGGAACAAGAAATTCTGGAGAACAAACGACTACACAGAGAAGCTAGCCGCACGCTCACTTGTCAGCTAGCGAAGCCAGGTTAGACGGAAATCGAACTGGATTAGTTATCTAACGGTTGTATCTATCGCTGTAAGAAAGCAAGCTTTAGTCACTCATCTGGGAAGCAGAGTAGCTCCTGCCTTCGGGGATCCGTTCCCAGGATGCTTGCTGCCTCTTGTACATTCCGCTGTTTCTTTGCAGGCCTCTAAGGCCTGGCTTCAGTTTAGGGACTAGAGGTGATTTGGTTATTAAGTAGGTTGGAGTGTCTACCACAATACACTAGAGGCCTGTGAGTGTACTCGATCACTAACACTGCAAAATCTTAGAGTGCCTTAGGAGTAGATCAGGGCCTGGTCCTCTGTTTGTGCATCCGGGTCTCCTTATCTTACAAGTGCATACATTATCCCAATGGTGAGTTAGTCATAGGCTAGGAAAGTCACCCCTGGAACAGTTAATGGCTGGAGCCCTTGAAATACATCTTTAGGTTTTTAAAGAACAGGGCCATGCTTTGGGAATGTGAAAGTTAGTGAGTACCCACTTTCCTTTGAAATACTGTGAAACCACAGGAAAGAGACAACTCAAAGCCATGCCTAGAATACAGAGTCCCCCCCCCCCACCCCCAGTGAGATCAGCCCGTGTGAGGTCAACTCCCTTTCATCCTTTGTCCTTGTTGCAGAAATACATGCAAGCACACGGCTCTTACACAAGGGGCTCATTCTTAGGAGGCAAGCGCTCATTTCATGTAAACAATCTAAAGTGTATAAAAGGGCGTTTTATTTCAAATGTGTGAACTGGCCCAATTGCTGTGGTCCTCAAGACATTTCATTTCACTTGGGCCCTTTGCAGAAAAAAACAGAAAAAAGGCACACACACACACACACACACACACACACACACAAGGTTGAGAGAGAATTTAAAGACATCACCACATTCCAGACAAAACTCTACTAAACCTGTAAATGTCCCATTCAAATGCCCCTCTTACGTCGCAGTTACAGAAAGGAGACTAAAGAACTCAAGTCACTAACGAAGGTGAAGAATATACCCTATCTTCACTTTTCCCCACTGATTTTAAAAACGTGTGGAGCGTGTGTGTGGTGTGTGTGCTGTGTAACAACTCATACTCGGAGGAGTCAGAGGATGAGGGAGCTGGTTCCTTCCATGTGCGAGATCCTGGAATTAAACTCAGCTCCGGAGGCTGGGCATCACATCTCTTTCCCTGCATCTTGCCATCTTGCCAACCCCTCCACTGATTTTTTTTTAAAACAAGCCCTGGGTGGGTACTGAAATAAAAACTGACATCGGTGGACATCTTTCCTCTTCTTTCCACAGCAGTATGGCAATATTAAACTAAACAAACAGTGCAACGGTGCAGTAACAATGGAAATACATTGGTGACCAAGGAACAGACACTCCAGACAAACCAAGAAGCCTTTTGAACTACACCTTTAACACACCCAGAGGATGAAACGGTTCTAATTCAGACCGGGAACCATTTTTTGTCTGTTAGACTAACAGACAACTATTATTTTGAAAACATAGGACCGGGGTCATGTTTACACATCAAGGCCTGAAATGCTCAGTTAGTTAAAAGGCATCTTCAGAAGGGCCAGGAAAGCAATCATGAAAACGGAGGTCTCTGCAGTAACATTTTATATGGCATGATGATTGACTTATCAGGACGCACACCGATTAGGGAAAGCTGGCTGAACCAAAAACCAGGATTGCCAGCGTCTTTCCCCACAGGTAACTACCTATTGACAGTAGATCCATGGGATTGAGGTCACCTCCCCAAGAACTAGACGGCAGAGCCCAGAACTATCAATTACTAGCGAAAGTCTCTCGGGTTCCATTCCACCACATTCAAACAAGTAATAATAGCAGGCATCCCAGAGCTATTTTGAATGAAGATAATCCGGTAAGACGCTTAGGGCCGTGCTTGGCACAGATGTGCTCCCTCCCGGAAGACATTTGTGTGGCACATAACAACAGCTTGCTGTCACTGTGCCGGCAAGCTGGAGCAGCCCACCCGCCAGACCTCGGTGTCTTCCACAGAAAACACAGAGGCTGCAAGTTGATCATTTCTGATGTCTCTGCCCTTCTAAAATGTGAACTTCTGCAAGGTGTCAGAACACACAGGGGGAAACTGTGTCTTTCCAAAGAGAGGAAAGAGTGTACCCTCTTACTGTGGCACAGAGCCCACCAACAGGAACTCCACCCGAAAATCTTATTTCTAAAGTCATGTTTTTTAAACTAGCTGTGATCACTACATAGTAACAAGAATACTACTTAACCCACAGATATTCCCTGATGCTCCAAGAGACACCATTTGGAAGCTGCAACATTTCTGAGTAACAAGTCCGAGAACAAGAATATCAAAGTCTATGATCATAGTGCTCGACTGTGTTTCAATAAGGATATTAGGATATTTTGTACCTCTTAACAGGAAACAAAAGAGATCATGAAAATCTTTAAAGACAAAATGAAGTGTTTTGAAACCAATATTCAATCTAGGTATTTCAAAATATCTAATATCTAGTAAGGTCTTTCTCCACTGACACATTAGAACCTCAACATTTAAGTTTCAAGCAATTCTTTTTTATTTTTGTGGGGGGGGGGAGAATTTTAAGATTCCTCTTCAGTGATTCAGAGATACCCCAAAAGACTTGGGGTTTCACTGTTGACAATGTGACTAGTAAGGTTACATCCCATGTTTCCTGGAAACAAGAGACTAGTATCTAGGAAGCAGTTATCTGTGTACCCAACCCAACCTTCAGCAAAAAAAAAAAAAAAGGTTTAATTTCCCAAGAGTTTCTTTAAGAGTTTCTTTTATACATTCTCACAATGATACTGGCATCAGGAAAAATGTAAAAGCCCTTTTTGTTTTTTTTTTTTTAAAGATCACTAAAAGTAAAAGAAGCTATTTAAAATTTTATATAAACAACTTAGAAAAAGTTAAAGTTAATTAAAATTCACCACATGATGGGAAAACAGGGTCTAAGTTTGGTGGAAAGGAATAAAATTACATCTGCTCATGTAAACGCTCATGTTGATTCTAAACACGAGAGACATGTGCTAACCTGTCAGACAATACCTGTGCTTCATTCACTTCTTAACATTGTGTTAATTTTCCCCAACTCATAACTCTGTTAACTCTGGCCTCATTTCCAGAAAACCTTAGCAGATACTCACGTAGCACAAACTCTAGGCTTCCAAGCACTTTCAGTGTTACCTCCAAGCATCTCAGCGCTAAGTACAAAGTACAAGGCATGCACTTAAAACCGCAGTCTCCTTACCCTCGAGATTTAGCTCAAAGCAAATGTGGCAGAAGGACAGCGTGTCTTTGTCTGTTCCCAGTTTACAAACACTGCAAATGTTGTCATCATTCAAGTCAATGTTTACAAACTGCTCCTCTTCGTTCATAGTGCCCCTGTGAGGAAAGAGAAAAGGCAAGTTACACAATGGCAAAAACTTGCTCACGGCCTGCAGTACCGACAAAAAACAAAAACAAACCGAAAAAGGAGGCGATTGCAACAGCCCCATCGGGCAAGCATCGCCATGCTTGGAGTTAGAGTCTCAGTTTTACAGCGGAAAATCACAGGGGTAGAAAAAAGGTTGCCCACGAGAGACACCCGCCGCCCGCGTCGCTCCGGCAGACGCCGGGTCTGTCACCCAACTTCAGGTCGGTCGCGGTGGCCAGAAGGAGCCCTTTGCCAACTTCTAGGCGAGCGCCTGGAGGCGTTCCGCTAACTCGGTTACCCGGTTCCCCGGCTCCGCCGCGGCAAGACGCACGTGGTGTACGGGGACACCCGGGAAGGGTCGGCTCACGTCGGAGACCCCGCAGTCACGGACCGGAGGGTCCCGGGGGCGCCACTCGAGGGTCGTGGGCGGCCGGCACGGCGTGGGATCCGTCTCGTCTGTCTGTCCGTCCGTTCCGGCACCGGTCCTGCGCACCGGAGCGGCTCGGAGAAGGATCTCTACCGTCCGGCTCCGCGGCCCGCCGTCCGCGCGCCACGATCCGCACTATTGTTTCCGCCGCCGCCGCAGCGCAGACGGCAGCGCGCTCCGCCCCGCCCCGGCCGCCTGCGCCACCCCGAGCCGCCCACGGGGAGAGCGGCGGGGCGGACCCACAGCCCCGGGGTCCCACGTGGTCACCCAACCGCGAGGAGGTCAGCAGCCCTCCGCCCGCCCGCGCTCGCCCCGCGCCCGGGTGCGCGCCCCTTTCCCCGCCCCCGCGTCTCCGCGGCGAGCATCTCGCGCCCCTCCGCGTGGCGCACGTGGACCCGTCCGGCCCGCCTCCCTCCAGCCCCTGAAAACTCCAGCCACTCGCGGGTTGCAGGAATGGGTTCCACGGCTAATGCTGAGGATGGGGGGTGGGGGTGGGAGCAGGAGGAAGGCACCCACGCGTGGGGAGTGGATTGCTTCGAAACCAGGAGCCTGAACCACGTATTATCCCTGCGCTCCAGTTTCTTGTTGGTTGACTTCCTGAATGAGATAAAAGTTGGTAATTTCAGGTATCCCGATTTAGGTATAATCCTGGAAGCAAGAGTATCTTTTCCTTCTGGTTATGTCTTGATGAGGCGCCACTCCCCACAATGTGGTATGTCCCTGGCACATCCACGGGAAACTCCCGAGGCTCTGCCTCTTGTTTTTAAGTCTACCCTTTCGCTAAACTTTTTTTTTAGTATGTAAATATACTTTCATCATCTGCTTGACTCCTTAAACCTTGCCTAAACCACAAGTCTACGCAGTACTTTCAGTTACGTTTGCTATAGTAGTATTAACCAAAAGCCCAAAGAAGGAAACTCAGCTCTGTCTTGCAGCTAGCTCAGTGCTGACTAACCCTTTATCGCAGTTTCTTAGAAACAACTGGAGCTCGAACTCAGGGCTGCAGAGGTAAAACCACCAACCGAAGTCTCAGAAAGTCTTCTGTGCCCCTGCTGCTGAAGTGTGGGAGGTGACTCAAAGACCCCGACTCCAGGAGGCATGATGACAGAGACAGAATCCCTAAATCAGTACCTTGCTCTCAACAAGACCCCCAGATCCACGTCCCTGAGGTCCCTCAGTGGGTGAAGTGTTCACTGTCGCAATCCTGGCAACCTGAGCTCCATTCCCAGTTGAAAGAGAGTACTGGCTCCACAAAGATGTCCTCTGCGGGTCCCACACTCAACATGATACATGTCAATAATAATAATAATAATAATAATAATAATAATAATAAATATCCCAGGCCCCTATGCACATTAAAATTTGGGGTGTGCTAAATATCTTGCATTTGGATTCTACTCACCTATTTAATAAAAGTGATGTTTAAAAAGTTTATATGTGCATGTTTGTGCATGTGCATGGGATGCTGGATGATGTGTGCATGCTCATGCCCTGGCATGTGTGTGGAGGTCAGAGGACAACTTTAGATGTCTCTCCTCAATTTTTTTTTATCTTGTTTGAGAAAGGGTCTCTCCCAGCACTTGGGAATCAGAGGCAGGCAAATTTCTGAGTTCAAGGCCAGCCTGGCCTACAGAGTGAGTTCCAGAACAGCCAGGGCTACAACCCTGTCTCCAAAACAAAACAAAACAAAACAAACAACAACAACAACAAAAAAGCTCTCTTTGCCGTTCATATGTTCATAGCTGTGTAGCCCAGGCTAGCGGGCCAGCCGGTTCCCAATGATCTAGTGAATTGATACCTGTTATGACTTAAATCTAAGACTATTGCCTATAGATTCATGATCTGAAGGCTTATGTGCCTTTACCGTTTTAGGGACCATGAAATTTTCTGGAGGTGGACCCCAGCTAGTAGAAGTGGATTACTGGGAGCACTTCTGAAAATTACTAGCCTGGTCTCTAGTGCTGGATGCCCTCTGCTTCCTACTCTCCCAACATGTAAACACCCACGGCCACTTGGTTCACGTCATCTCCCAAGAGCGGCACTACTTCCTGGCTCCTTCCCTGACATGGGATGAACTGAAATCTTTCTGAAGTCCTGAGACCAAATAAAATTAAGTTGTTTAGGTCTGGTGCTTTTGTTACTGTGGTACAAAAATCACAAATACAACTATTTTTCTTTGAAAATGAAAGGGGGGGGTTTCTGTTGTTGCAAAGAATATCTTTGAGAAGGTTGTTTTGTTTTTGTTTTGAGACAGGGTTTCTCTGTGTAGCCCTGGCTCACTCTGTAGACCAGGCTGGCCTTGAACTCAGAGATCCACTTGCCTCTGCCTCCCAAGGGCTGGGATTAAAGGCGTGTACCAATGCCTGACAAAGAACATCTTTCTTCTTTCTTCCTTTCTTTCTTTTTTTCTTCCTTCCTTTCTTTCTTTCTTTCTTTCTTTTTTTCTTTCTTTCTTTCTTTCTTTTTTTCTTTCTTTCTTTCTTTCCTTCCTTCCTTCCTTCCTTCCTTCCTTCCTTCCTTCCTTCCTTCCTTCCTTCCTTCCTTCCTGTATTAGTCTGGGTTCTCTAGAGTCACAGAACGTATGGGCATCGTATCGATGACTTACAGTCTATAGTCCAACTCCCCAACAATGATCAGCAGCAGCTGTGGATGGAAGTCCAAGGATCTAGCAGTTTCTCAGTCCCACAAGGCAAGCAGGCAAGAAAGAGTGAGTGAGTCTTCCTTCTTCCAATGTCCTTAAATAGATCTTTAGCAGAGGGTGTAACCCAGATTAAAGGCTGTAGGTCTCCAGCAGAGGGTGTGGCCCAGATTAAAGGCTTGTGCCTCCATGCCTTTAATCCCAGATGATCTTGAACTCAGAGATCTCCTTGTCTTAATCTTCTGGAATTCATAGCCACTGTGCTTCAAGACCTCCATGCCAAGATCCAGGTCAGAAATGTATATCTCTGAGCCTCCAGATTAGGATCATAGGTGAGCCTTCCAATTCTAGATTGTAGTTCATTCCAGATATAGTCAAGTTGACAACCAGAAATAGCCACTACAACCCACCCCTTGTCAACTTGACACAAATAATATCTCATATCCTCATGAAACAATAACAAGGTTGTGAATACGCCTAACATGATATAACTATTCCTTGTACAATTGCAAACATATTTGTAAATTTACAATGGGACAATGTCCCTTGGGAACATTCTTTTAGTGTCTCAATACCAATTGATGTTAAAGGAATTTGAAGAAAGACAAATGTATCCTTAACAAAATTAGACAGAATATTACTTATAATCCTTGTTTCTGCAACTGTTACGTGGCCCTAGCTGATATTTATAACTACCTTCCTCTGCTACCCATTCTATATTTTCTTCACCTTCAGCAAGCATCTCAGCAGGTCTTGGCTCTTCCTGGAGGATTGACCCATACCTTCATTCCTAATGGGTCTGAATAATTTGTCATCCTGCTTGGATTAGGCTGTTGTAGTTTCCCATTGACTTTAATCACAGGACATGGTAGTACTAAGAGACGCCCTAGGGAATCTCCTGCACTCCAGACATAATCCTGTTTACCCCCATTGTGGAGAGCCAATCCAATTTCCCCATGGTAATCTGGATCTATTACCCCTCCTAACACTGTTATTCCTTTCTTAGACTGTTGGTTTAAGGGCATTAGAAGCCCAAAATGGCCAGGGGGAAGTCTGAGCTTTCAGTTCAATGGAATGTTTCTTGTGGCTCCTGGTAGGAGCACTCCCCACTCTGAAACCAAAACTTCTAGGCCAGCAGAACCTAAATTTGTGGGGACAGGAAGCAAAAATTTTCCTAGATGGTCACTAGGAGTGATAGTGAGTGGAACTATTCCCTTTTCCACTCCTTGATTCCTGGACTGTGGGAGAGACTGTACCACATATTAAACGCGGATTCAAAGCATACACTGCCTTCTGAAGAACTCTGCCCCAGCCCTCCATGCTGTTGCCACCTAATTGGCGCCGTAACTGTGCCTTCAAAGGCCATTCCATCTTTCTATCAGACCAGCTGCTTCAGGATGATGTGGAACATGGTAAGACCAGTGAATTCCATAATCGCGGGCCCACTGTTGCACTTCTCTGGCTGTGAAATGAGTTCCTTGGTCAGAAGCAATACTGTGTGGAATACCATGACGATAGATAAGGCATTCTGTGAGTCCACGGATGGTGGTTTTGGCAGAAGCATTATGTGCAGGAAAGGCAAATCCATAACCAGAATAAGTATCTACTCCAGTAAGAACAAAACGCTGTCCTTTCCACAGGGGAAGTGGTCCAGTATAGTCAACCTGCCACCAGGTTGCTGGCTGGTCACCTCGAGGAATAGTGCCATATCTGGGGCTCAGTGTTGGTTTCTGCTGTTGGCAGATCTGGCATTCAGCAGCAGCTGTAGCCAGGTCAGCCTTGGTGAGTGAAAGTCCGTGTTGCTGAGCCCAAGCATAACCTCCGTCTCAGCCACCACGGCCACTTTGTTCATGTGCCCACTGGGCAATAACTGGGATGGCTGGGGAAAGAGGCTGACTGTGCACAGAACGGGTCATCTTATCCACTTGATTATTGAACTCCTCCTCAGCTGAAGTCACCTTTTGGTGAGCATTTACATGGGACACAAATATCTTCACATCCTTTGCCCATTTGGAGAGATCTATCCACATACTTCTTCCCCAGATGTCTTTCTCACCAATTTTCCAATTGTGATCTTTCCACATTCCTGGCCATCCAGCCAATCCATTGGCTACAGCCCATGAGTCAGTGAACAATCGTATGTCTGGCCATTTCTTCTTCCAAACAAACTGTAATACCATGTGTACTGCCCGAAGTTCTGCCCACTGTGAAGATTTTCCTTCACCCGTATCTTTCAGGGTGGTCCCAGAAAGGGGTTGGAATACTGCAGCTGTCCACTTCTAGGTGGTGCCTGCATAACGTGCAGAGCCATCAGTAAACCAGGTCCTAGTCTTCTCTTCTTCAGTCAACTGGTCATAGGAAACACCCTATGAGGCTATGGGCACATGCTTGGCAGCAGACGGCATTGTAACAGGAGTAGAAACCATAGGCATCTGAGCAACTTCTTCATGTAACTTGCTTGTGCCTTCAGGACCTGCTCTGGCCTGATCACATATATACCACTTCCATTTGATAATAGACTGCTATTGTGCACACTCTACTTTATGACTTGGAGGGTCTGATAACACCCAGCCCATGATGGGCAGTTCAGGTCGCATAGTAACTCGGTGTCCTATTGTCAAACGTTCAGTTTCCACTAAGGCCCAATAGCAGGCCAAGAGCTGTTTTTCAAAGGGAGAGTAGTTGTCTGCAGATGACGGTAGAGCTTTGCTCCAAAATCCCAAAGGTCTCTTCTGTGATTCACCTACAAGGGCCTGCCAGAGGCTCCAAACAGCATCTCTATCTGCCACTGGCACCTTAAGTACCTTTGGGTCTGCTGGATCATATGGTCCAAGTGGTAGTACAGCCTGCACAGCAGCCTGGACCTGTTGAAGAGCCTTCTCCTGTTCCAGGCCCCACACAAAGCTAGCAGCTTTCCAAGTCACTCTTTAAATAGGCCCGAGTAACACACCTAAGTGAGGAATGTGCTCTCTCCAGAATCCAAATAGACCCACTAAATGTTGTGCTTCTTTCTTGGTGGTGGGAGGGGCCAGGTGCAATAACTTATCCTTCACCTTAGAAGGAATATCTCTGCATGCCCCACATCACTGTACTCCTAAGAATTTCACTGAAGTAGATAGTCTTTGAATCTTGGTCGGATTTATTTCCCATCCTCTGATACGCATATGTGTTACCAGTGAATCCAAAGCGGTTGCTACTTCCTCCTCACCTCAGCATAATAGCATCAATATAGTGCACCAATGTGATATTTTGTGGAAGAGACAAACGATCAAGGTATTAGTTTGGGTTCTCTAGAGTCACAGAATGTATGGGCGGTCTCTATATAGTAAGGGAATTTGTCGATGACTTACAGTTTATAGTCCATCTCCCCAACAATGATCAGCAGCAGCTGTGGATGGAAGTCCAATGATCTAGCAGTTTCTCAGTCCCACGAGGCAAGCAGGCAAGAAAGAGTGAGTGAGTCTTCCTTCTTCCAATGTCCTTAAATAGATCTTCAGCAGAGGGTGTAGCCCAGATTAAAGGCTGTAGGTCTCCAGCAGAGGGTGTGGCCCAGATTAAAGGTGTGTGCCTCCATGCCTTTAATCCCAGATGATCTTGAACTCAGAGATCTCCTTGTCTTAATCTTCTGGAATTCATAGCCACTGTGCTTCAGGATCTCCATGCCAAGATCCAGGTCAGAAACTTATATCTCTGAGCCTCCAGATTAGGATCATAGGTGAGCCTTCCAATTCTAGATTGTAGTTCATTCCAGATATAGTCAAGTTGACAACCAGGAATAGCCACTACACTTTCTTTCTTTCCTTCTTTCTTTCTTTCTTTCTTTCTTTCTTTCTTTCTTTCTTTCTTTCTTTCTTCCTTCCTTCCTTCCTTCCTTCCTTCCTTCCTTCCTTCCTTCTTTCCTTTCTTTCTTTCTTCCTTCCTTCCTTCCTTCCTTCCTTCCTTCCTTTCTTTCTTTCTTTCTTTTTTCATGGAAAAATGTTAGCATTTAATTAACCTCCGAGTGGTCTTTAAACCACCAGGAACAGGCTCCTCCAACACCCTTAATCTTCTCTTTAGCTCTTCTGTTGAAGAATGTGGCCTTCACTACAACAGCTTGCTGAGGGAACTCTCCCTTGCCCAGAACTCTGTAGTAGCCCAGTCTAACACCATCCATGATGAGAGCAGCTCCAGTCTTGTTTTTTGCTGCATTGACTCGTGTCTGCTCACTGACCAAGGTCCACAACTTATCCAGGTTTGCCAGTTAGGCAGAAGCTCTGGTACCTCTTCAAGTGGTAATACCTCATACCAACTTTCCCAAAGTAATCTGGGTGATATTTGTCAAAGTTGATCCTGTGGTTATGCACGCCTCCAGCATCCCCAAGACCTCTTGGTGCTTGTGGTGCGGCCGTGGGCATGGCTCCAGTGGCCCCAGAGTTTCCTGTCTTCCTCAGTCTAGATGACTGGCATGGCGGAGGCAGAAAGGAAACCATCACTGGGCAGGTTTAAAAGCCGGGCAGACCCTGCAGAAGAAAAGATCTGTGTTCAGAAAGAAAGGGAGAGCTGAGAGGAAACACAGAAGGGCAAAACACAATGTTAGAGATCTCAGATATGACAGTACCCAACCTAACGCGCATGTATGACTGCAGTGCCGGAGTAAAAAAAAAACAAAACAAAACAAAACAAAAAAAACCCCTAGATTTGATGAAAAGTGTCAGCTGTATCCAAGAAGCTCAACAGACCTGAAGCTAGACAAAAGAACCCTAACCAAGGCATCATCAAACAAAAGCTAATGAGGAAAAGAGAAAAGCTGTCAAGTAGGCTGAGAAAAGAGAAAAGAGATGTATTTAAGGAGAAGGAGTCAAGAAACTGCTACTGACTTCTCATTAGAAATTGTACAAACCTAAAAATCCTGGAATAAAGGCTTTCAGAGGTGGAGACAGAGCTGGCCTCCTAAAATTCTGTTTACACAGTGTAGCTCTGAGAATAAAGACATCTCCACACAAAGAGAAGTTGAAAGAAATTGCTGTAAGAAATGGCGACAAAGAAGCTCCGCGGACAAAGGAAAATACGGCAGCTCCATGTGAAGAGCACAAGATCTAGTAAATAGTAAGGGCATGTTCAGGAGATTCAGTCCACCCCGAAGTTTGAGAGGTACTAATGGGAAAATACTGTATTTGGAGTCTTAAAGCCTAGTAATAAGTGACTCTAATCATATAAACCATTAAAGGCAGGAATCTTTCATGTCAGAGTTACTTCAGAAGATTATGTCAAAACAAGTGGGAGAATCCCAGAGATGTAAGCCACCATCACCTGGAGACAGCAAGCATAGGAATCTCAGGCTTGGTCTGTGAGGAACTACATTTAGCCAACAACCTGAAAAAACTTGGGAAACTCATTTCAGCATCCTACGGACATCCTAATTTTAGCCTCAGTGGACCTGAACCAGAGCCTTCAACTGAACTACATTTGACTGGATTTTTTTTTTACCCACTGTCTCCATCAATGCTCTACCGCTGAGAAGAGACACCATGACCACAGCAGATCCTATAAAAGAAAGGATTTCATTGGGGCTGGCTTGCAATTTCCAAGGTTTAGTTCGTTATCAAAATGGCGGGGATCATGGCAGCTTCAAGGCAGTGGAGCAGAGTTCTAGCTTTTGAAAATCTCAAAGCCCACCTTCAGTGACATACTTCCACCAATAAGGCCACATCTCCTAATCCTTTCAAATAGTGCCACTTCCCATTCAAATCCATGAGCCAATGGGAGAAATTGTTATCGAAACCATGCCTCACCAGCCATGAAATAATACATGGATATGGCCGTAGGCCATTAAATGTGCCTTAATTTGTTATGCCAGTTTTATGAAATTGATACACTGAATGTATAAAGTTTTGGAGAAATTTGGATTTTGTTTTGAGGTTATTTGAATGGCATTCTGCTTGATTCTCTCCAAACATAATTGTAAACTCAGTTTGTAAATACATATAGTTGTTCCTTTGTCCTGCCCTTACAAAATGGCTTTTTAGGCCATCCAGAGACTTGCCCCACCTGGGGATCCATCGCCCATACAGTCACCAAACCTGGACACTAATGTGGATGCCAACAAGTGCTTGCTGACAGAAGCTGGATATATCTGTCTCCTGAGAGGCTCTGCCAGTACCCCACAAATATAAAGGTGGGTGGGTGCTCTCAGCCAACTACTGTACTGAGCACAAGGTCCCCAATGGAGGAGCTAGAGAAAGGACCCAAGGAGCTGAAGGGGTTTGCAGCCCCATAGGAGGAACAACAATATGAACCAACCAGTATCCCCAGAGCTCCCAGGGACTAAACCACCAACCAAAGAGTACACATGGAGGGACCCATGGCTTTAGCTGCACGTGTACCAGAGCACATGTAGCTGCATATGTAGCCTTGTTGGACATCAATGAGAGGAGAGGCCCTTGGTCCTGTGAAGGCTCAGTGCCCCAGCATAGGGGAATGCCAGGACAGGGAAGCAGGAGTGGGTAAGTTAGTGAGCAGGGGGAGAGGAGAGATGGGATAGGGTGTTTTAGAGGGGAAACCAGAAAGGGGATAACATTTGAAATATAAATAAAGAAAATATCTAATAAAAAAACCCAACATGGCTTTTTAGCATCTCTATTATATGTCATGATGCTCGTGAAAGACTCTGTATCCTAGTTGATTAAAACTTAAACAACTCATGTTCCTGTGAGTTCTAGTAGATGTTTGACTTATAGTCTCCAGTAGTTATTCTCGCTCTATTGGATAATTTCCCCAAGACTCTTGGGGTCGCACCATACACATGCTCAGATTCTTCTTCAGTCAAAGACTTAAAGAAAAATTTGAAATGCTGTCTATGTACAGGTCTCCCTTTCTAACACTGTGTATTACAAATTCCAGTCACCACTACCATATCATCATCATCATTGTTGTCATCGTCATCATCATCATCATCATCATCATCATCAAATTCAATCTTTTCCTCCTTTCTGCAGCGTGGCCTTTCTTCATGCAGTCTGAAATACCTGTAGGCATAGAACCAGGGGCATTGTGTGCCCCATGCCATTTGCCTTTCTTTCTATTAAAAACTCCATGCCGTATCATCCATGGTCCAGCCTTTAAAAATAGGTATCTTGTATACTGTGGCCAGCTTTCTTTTACAAGCTATTCTGGTAAACTTGATTTCATCCTGGCTGGAATCCTTGGTTATTATGTCTGCAGATCTTTCATCTAGTTTCTCGGTGTATTCTTCAAAGAGTTTCCTGAGACGCACGCAGACGGCATCCTCCTCTAGAAGTTGTGGCTTTCTGCCTTTCTCCTAACAGGAATACTTTAATCCATTTACCAGTTGGACAGATACAAGCTGATTTCCAGTTTATTGTTTTTCATTAAACAATCTTATTTATTGATTTAATAGCTATCTTCTGTTTTAAGTGATAAAAATTGATTGAGAAGAGCTGGGTTGGTAGAAATCTCCTTCCATTCTGAGGGAGGTTCTGGAACAATCCTGCAAAACTCACTGAGTACCTGCGCTGCCTCCCCTCCCTCCCTGACAATATAGGGAGAAGAAAAGCCAATCCCACTGAAAGGGTTGGTCTTTAGTTCTTCATAATTCGGGAGGCAGGCCCAGAGGGACTTGACTGGTTAGCTGTACATGTAGTCCTTTCACAACTAGTAATTCGGGCTGGGAAGATAGCTCCATGGGTAAAGACCTTGTGGCTCACATGTGTTCGAATTCTTGGAACCCACATAAAAGCCAGGCTCGGTAACACATGCCTGTAATCATTCTATGGCAAGATGGGAGGCAGACACAGGAGAATTCCTAGAAGCTCATGAATCAGCTCCTCTTCTATATGCGGTGAGAGTGAACTAGAGACAGGGTGAGTAGCAAGGATCAGAGTTATCCTTTGACCTCCACAATATACTGTAATGCGCATACACACACACACACACACACCCCTAATAAACCCCTCAGATTAGCGACTCATTGAAGTGTGTAAAACTGTATAATGAGCAAAGACTATCTTTATAATTAGGCTTGATCTAAAATAAACATTACAATGAATTGGGATTTGAATAGCTCCGAATCATTTGATATACACAGAACAAAACCCCAAATGAACAGTACCTAAGGCAGGTAAGGGCTTCTGTGTGTCTCTGAGCATGCTCAGCAGAGCCAACCACACACAGCTGCCATTGTGGTCAAGACTGCCTGTTCTGGTTCATCTCCAGTTTGGCACCATATTTTCTTCCAGGAAAAAAGAATAGAAACGGAAGGTGTGGGAAAGGTCTGAGAGTAAACCACACATTTCACTTCAGCCAGGAAACAAGCCATTTCCTAAGAGACTATAGCAGATTTTGGTTTATATATAATCTTCACTGGTAACATGTTTGAGAAATATAGGTCTCTTTTTTTTTTTCTTCTGGACTCCATGACAAACAACAACAACAAGAAAAAGAGATATGTAGATAAGGTAGCAATGGCTTAAGGTAGAGAGGATTAACTTTCTTTCCTGAAAATGTCTTTGTATTAGTCATGGTGCACCCACCCCTGGAACAGTTTTGGGTCCACTCTTAGTTGCTTTGGAATTTTGAAGTTCACCCCAAGCATGTTCACGTCTATGTATGCCTCGGTTCCTCATCAATGTTTAAGAATGAGGAAATCTACTCTGTTATCACAAAGTTCTCTCACAGTGCATGACAGTTGCTTCCGTTGGTAGTGTTCTATCACTAGGTATGGTTAAGTAGCTATAAAAGGAACAGAATTTTCATTTAAACACACACAAACTTATAATTTTAGTAAGCATTTATGAGGAAAACAAAAATAGCTTAGTTTAAAAATAGAGGAACTATTAATAAAGCCATCTGCTCTGCCTGGACCAAATGACATTTTGGATTCTTTAGGTCCTTTTCTAAAGTGGTCCCAAGCATTTCCTTGTGCTCACAGTGGTTCCACTGTGACCTAGGGTCATGTGCTGTCTACAGTTCATATTTGTGAAATGGAAGAATGATTTACAGTGAGTGACAGTTCTGTGGTGACAGAGATAAACATGACACCCTGAGCAGTGAGTGTGCCATCAGTCATGAAGGGCGTATTCATTTGCTACCGTTCTGACAAGTGTTCTCTGTTGTGCACTGAGCCATGGCAGTGCCCACCGGGAGAGCTCCTACAAGTTCAGGTTCAGCAGACTTCCGTGGGGATCGTTAAGTGGATGCAGGGGGATGGGGAGATGGCTCAGTGGGTAAATTACTCACTGTCAAATATGAGTACCCAAGTTCCATGTCCAGAACACTCACACACATAGGTAAAATAAATATTAAAAAAAAGTAAGGTGGATGGTTCCTAAGGTTGAGCTCTAATATCCATATGTGCACAAAAATTTACAACACACACACACACACACACACACACACACACACACACACACACACATTCTCTTTCACATGCACACACACAAATGCAGAAGAGCAGGAAATTTAGCTTGTTAGAGGATTGCATTGGACACGCCTTTCCAGTTATATCTTGCTGCAGCTGTCATTCAGTATTGCCAACCACAAGGGCAACCTCTGGTTGCCAGGTGTCCAGTTCATATGAATGGAGATAAGATTTATCCAAGTGGTCCACTGTGCTTAAAGGCTCCAGTCTCTGACGGCAGCATCCATCTCTTATAATAATGTTTGAGGCATGGTTTTCAGAGTCTCTGTACTGAGCCTGACTATCTCTGAGAATCAAACTCAGAAATCCCCAAACCATGTCGTCCCACCATGTTCTTACAGTTCATAATTTTTCTCCTGCCTGACACAATTTGTCATTTTTTTTTTTATTGTAAGAAATACTGTCAGCGGCACCCCTCCTGTTCTGAGGTTTCCAGGAAGTAATTCTACAATCATAAGGCCAAGTGTGCTCATAAAGGCAGAGGCTCCGTGTATGTTTTACCTACTGGTTTTCAGCTTCTTCTATACCTTTAAGGCTATATCTGAGGCACAGCAGAACTCTGGTGCTTGATAAAAATAAAGTGGGTGACATTTAATTTTATAGTTAACAAGGATATCTCCCAATCTCTTTATCTTATAAATAAAATCCTCCTATACTGTACTTTATGTTTACAACTGCAGGTAGAGAAAGAATTCATTCTTAGCACATGGACACTGGCAGAGAGCAAACACAGCAGAGGATTCAGCCTGACTTTAATGATTCCCACTGAGTTAAAGCATTATTCGTAGCAAGACTTTTCCTGCAAAGTCCTGACTGCAGAACTTTCAGTCCTTTAGATCTGAAAGGGTGTGGATGAGGCTGGATCTTTTTAGGCTTACAGAATTTCCTCAGTTTAACTTCATTCTTTAAAAGAGAAAGGTGTATTTTAGTTTCTAGGTCCAGAGGTAGGTAAGGTTAGGTATGGTGGCAGAAGTGTGTGGCTACATTGTACACATGGCACATGGAGTCAGGAAGCAGAAAGAGAGGACTGTTTGGCCACAGCTCATTCTCCTTTTGGTTGTTGCTAGCATATATTATACAGAACAGTGAATTCCATGTGGAATTTTAATATATTAAATAACAATTTTCCATCATGTTACCCACTGCCCCTGTAGGTGCTCTTCCTGGTTGTCAACTTGACTATATCTGGAATGAACTACAATCTAGAATTGGAAGGCTCATCAAAGATCCTAATCTGGAGGCTCAGTGATATAAGTTTCTGACCTGAATCTTGGCATGGAGATCTTGAAGCACAGTGGCTATGAATTCCAGAAGATTAAGACAAGGAGATCTCTGAGTTCAAGATCATCTGGGATTAAAGGCATGGAGGCACACGCCTTTAATCTGGACCATACCCTCTGCTGAAGACCTACAGCCTTTAATCTGGGCCACACCCTCTGCTGGAGACCTACAGTGTTTAATCTGGACTACATCCTCTGCTGGAGATCTACATAAGGACATTGGAAGAAGGAAGACATACTCATTCTTCCTTGCCTGCTTGTCTCATGGGACTGAGCAGCTGCCAGATCCTTGGACTTCCATCCAAGCTGCTGCTGACCAATGTTGGGGAATTGGACTATAGACTGTAAGTCATCGACAAATTCCCTAACTATATAGAGACTACCCATATGTTCTGTGACTCTAGAGAACCCAGACTAATACAGCTGGCTTATAGGTTCAGAGGTTCAGTTCATTGTCATCAAGGCAGAAACATCCAGGCATGTGTGGTACAAGAGGAGCTGAAGGTTCTACATCTTTATCCAAAGCAAGTCAGTAAGGAACATCTTTACATGGCCTCTGTATCAGCTCCTGTTTCCTAACCTGCTTGAGTTCCAGTCCTGACTTCCTTTTGTGATAAACAGCAATGCAGAAGTGTACACTGAATAAATCCTTTCCAACTTGCTTCTTGGTCGTGATGTTTGTGCAGGAATAGAAACCCTGACTAAGACAGCCCCTTTACTTCCTTTTCCCCCTGTCTCACACCCGCCTAATCCCTCTAAGGATCCCCCTTCAGCCTATGGTCTCTCTCTCTCTCTCTCTCTCTCTCTGTGTGTGTGTGTGTGTGTGTGTAGGCCAGACAACAGCCTTATGTGCATGTGTGTGTGTGTGCACACATGTGTACATATGCACATGTGTTTCGGTGCAGGAAGTCACATGCTTTGCCATGTGTGGAGTTTAGAAGACAAGACAACTCTTTGTGGGGTGGGGGATGGGAGGGCATCTCTCCCTCACCCATGCCACCTTATGCTGCTAAGGGGTGGGTCCTGCTCTTTAGCACTCACAACTGGGGGTTGCAGGGGAGGTAGGGGGTGGGGATCAGGATGTCAGGTCACCTTTGCTTCTGTCACCAGGGCCAGCACTACTGTGCTACCCAGGTATGATTCAGAGCCCACTCTCCCAGGTGCTATAGCTGATGAGGAGGGGGGCAGCTCATCACAGCCCTTGGACATCATCATGGCCCCAGGCAGCAGCCCAGACCAGGGACTTCCGTATCGCCTTTGGTGGTAATATGAGCCGCAGACATTGATGCAGACCCCTGCTGCTCTATGGACACAGACCCAGCTGTAAAAGCTAATTTTTAATATAAATATAAGTGGTAAATTAATAGGGTGGCTGTTATTTCTTTATCCTAGCTAGTTCCCAATAATGAAACAGAGAAACCAAGGTTTATTTTAAAGCTTCACCTGGATACCTGGAAAGTCTACCTTAATCCCCTAAACTAATCTGGCTGCCTCCCATTATACATACGATCCAATAATACATACGTTCATGGATGTCCATGTTTCTGCTGGACTTTCAAGAACTCCTTCCTCCTTCCTCTTGCCACAGATAGGAATCGTCTTCTTTTTCTTTTTCTCTTTCCTCTTCCTTTTCTTTTTCTTTTTCCTCCTCCCCCTTTCTCTCCCCTTCCTCTCTCCCTCCCTCCCTCCCTCTCTCTCTGTCTCTCTGTCTCTCTGTCTCTGTCTCTGTCTCTCTCTCTCTCTCTCTCTCTCCTCTCCCCCCTACCCCCTCTCTCCTTCCCCTGGCTGGTACAAGTCCATCTCTAGTCTTTCTTCTGCCCAGACATCATTAGCTGGTCATCATTTCTTGACAAAGCAAAGAATAAATGGCTAAGAATCTTTTCCACAAACTTAGGACAGGAGATTCTTGACATAAACAATGCTGTGTCAGGATCGAAACAAGATATGAGGGCGGGGAAATAAGCATTCAGATAAAACAAGGATGACATTTACACAGTGCACGGAAACAGTATGCTATATCCATCCAGACACGGTCCTCAGAGGCAGCAGCATGGGCCAGGGGCATCTCATCATGGCCTCAGGAGGCAGTGTAGACTGCTCCTGTCAGGCCATTCCTCTCCATCTGGTTCCACTTCTCATCGTAGTGCAGAACCTGTTGTGTTTCTTTTTCTCTCTCACCTGTCCACCATAGACTTGTACATCACAGCGGCTCCTGCTGGAGGCGGACTGTTCCTTGTCTGACCTCCTGCCTGTGCAGCCAGTGGCATGGTGGTGGGCAGGCCTCTCGAGATAATATTTCTAATTGAGCTTGCTGCCCATCATATGCTCGATTCCCTATGATGATATATAAAACTGTCTGTAGTTATTTCTAGGTTATCATCCCCTTGTTCCATGCCTTGTGTCTTAGTTAGGGTTTTACTGCTGTGAACAGGCACCATGACCAAGGCAAGTCTTACAAAGGACAACATTTGATTGGAGCTGGTTCACAGGTTCAGTCTAGTATCATCAAGGTGGGAGTATAGCAGCATCTAGGCAGGCATGGTGCAGGTAGAGCTGAGAGTTCTATATCTTCATCTGAAGTGGAAGACTCACTTCTAGGCAGCTAGGTTGAAGGTATTTGAGCCAACATCCACAGTGACACACCTACTCCAACAAGGCCACACCTCTTAGTGCCACTCCCTGGGCCAAGATTATACAAAACAATCCTTCTTGTTAGCACTTAAGGGTTAAAATCTGTCAGACCTTGATTCTGACTTTCTTTTGAGATAATATTGTTGCTTTGTGTACTTTGGCCAGGTAGATCTTTTGAGTAGGCAGGGAAGGAGATGTCTGTTCTTGGGTTGTTATGCTATTGGCCAATCTCCCAAAAGCTACATTCTGAAATCCCTGCAATTCTTGTTGACTGACTCACCAGAGTTAAATTTGGATTAAAAAAATTCAAGCTTTTTTCATCTCCAGCTGTCATTTCCAAGTCAATTCTAATACTTGCTTAGATGTAGGCAGAATTTATTTCTTAAGGTTCATTGGCAAAAGAGACCCAAAGATACACTATGATTTCTGCTCTAATGCTTGGGTACCAAGTGTTGCAGACTTACCCTCTTTTCCACTGCTGTCTCTCCCTAGCTCCTGAGCTAGGGAACAGGTCAGAGGCCAGTCATCTCTGCATATGCATTTACTCTTCTTACTGTTCCTACATGAATTTCCCCTAACTTACTCAAGACACTCTTGGTTATGAGGTAGATCTGGTTGTGACATCTGTCATCCCTTGATCATCATCAGAGTTGACTAAGCTCATCTGTCTGCCTAAGCTGGAGTCACCTTTTCCCCTCACTGTTGCAGGTGCTTTCCCCAAGGAATGAATGAAAGATATTAAACACCTCTGGTTGAATGAGCACTGATGTTAAGAAGTCTGACCAATAAGCAACTAAGAACACAAATGCTATTTAAGTTTGCCAAGTCCCATGTTTGTGTATTTGTCTTATTTGTCCAAGAATGGGAAATGGGAGAGTCAGACTGTTTACCAAGCAAGACTAACAGAAGCTGTCATACAGAGGATAGGGCTATACGCCACGTTTTTTGCAAGGGATCACATCTCTACATCACTAAAGATGAAGACATGTGACGTTATGGCACTGGGATAGCTTTAGTTGTTACTTTCAGATAGGGTTTCACTGTTACTCTGGCTGGTCTGGAACTCACTCTATAGACTAGGCTGGTCTTAAGCTTAAAGCGTTCACAGATCTTATCTCTGCCTCCATAGCCTTAATATCTTAGTAGCTTCCTTCCTTCCTTCCTTCCTTCCTTCCTTCCTTCCTTCCTTCCTTCCTTCCTTCCTTCCTTCCTTCCTTCCTTCCTTCATTTCTTTTATTTTCTTCTTTCTCTCCTTCTTCCTCTTCCTCCTCCCCTTTCTTCTTCTGGTTTCCTGGAATATTTAATGTCAGAATACTCATGCAACAGTTGGAGAGCCCTGTTTTGGTAAACAGAAAGAATTGTACTATAGAATCTAGAGATGCTGATAAAAAGCTAGAAGGTCTTTAGATGTGATCCCTTGCAAAAACTGAGACCTTACAGTAGTAAAAAAAAAAAAAAAAGTACAGTGTAAGTGAGTACAGGGTAGTCCACCAGGAGAATACAACACACAATTAAAGTAAATTATTATGTTGAGTCAGAGTCACATCATAAAAAGCAAGAAGTTGGTGGAACATGTATTAATGTTTTATCTTACTGGTATATAGTATATGGTCTTCTAGTTTGAGTCCCACAAAAATCAGAGACACAAAAGCAATAATTCTGTATATAAAACGCATTAACTCAATCAGCACAATAATTATTCCTGATTTACCTTAACGTTTTATTCTATGTTCTCTAAATATTTTTCAGCTTATACTGCCATCCATTTTCAGTTTAGAATAATGTTTCAAGTCCTCAGTAGCCACATGGGGCCATTCTGTGTAGGACATCAATCTGCCCAGCATGGGTTACTGTTAAGAAGTGGATTCTGACTCATCAGTAAAATGGACAACATTACCCAAAGAGATGTAGAGCAGGGACCTATCAAGAATTTTTGTACTGGGCATTGTGAGAAAACACCTTATGTAACATCTTTGATCGTTTTCCCTTCATGGATAAACATCTGAATGAAGGTCAGTTATGTGAGAGAGGGTTTCGAGAAGCCAATTATGGATGCATTATTGAGCCAGTTATTTCTGTGCATGACTGGTGTGTAATTTCAACTGGTTTCCTCAGGGGACAACACAGAATAGGTTTCAGAACTCTTCCTCCAACGAACAAAAGAAAATACATCTATCTATTGAAAGTTAGAAAAGCTGAACAAAGAGACAGGCATTTGAACTTTTGCCAGTATGCATGGAAATTACTTGCCACAGGATGGAAATCGAATCACTGGTGGGCCTCAAACATAACAAAATCTCTGCTGTTTACGTTATATAACCTTTTTATGACCAGGCTGCTATAGCAATGTACTGAATCTAGATGGCTTCTACAACAGAACTTTACTTCTTATGGCTTTCAAGGACAAGAAATATAAGATCAAGTCTCTGGTAGATTAAGCATCTTGTAGTGATTCATTCTCTGGCTCACAGAGCGGTGCTTTCTTCCTGTGTTCTCACTTGGTAGAAGGGGAAAACCCAATCTCTTTGTTCCTTGAAGGACACCAATCCCACCCACGTAGGAATTCCACCCTCATGACCTCGCCAGTCTTAGTTGAATTGGGGACTGGGTTTATCATATAAGTTTAGGGCAAGAGAACATTCAGATTATATTAACAAAGCTTGCAAAATAGATATTGCTATTCCAAGTTTTAGAAGGAGAATAGAAATTAGAAAAACTGCCTATTTCCCTAATGAGATAACTCCTGCAATACAGTGGTCCTCTAGGAAAACATGACCACAAGCCCACAAAGGATATAACTTAGGGGGATTTTATTCCTGTGAAGATCCTCATTTTATAATTTTTATAGTATTTATTATTTCAAACATTTAGAGAAATGTATAAAGTAGTTTGAGATGGAAATCTGTCCAGTCAGTTCTCTTATTCCTTGTGCAGGCCTGGAACTCAGGGCTTTGTGTGTTTGCTCAGCAAGTGCTCTCGATGCTGACCTGCTTCTTTGGTGCAGGTCTATTTTTCTCACCAGGCAGCATACAAACTTTAGCTAAGAATCTCATAAGAATGTGATATTCTGCTTTGAAAAAAAAAGAGTCACATTTACCATTGTGCTTAGTATAATCTCATTTGGGGAGAGATGCCTTACAAATGTCGTATGCTCGCTTGTTCCCATCATTCACTGATGAATTTGCAGTGCACTACTCATTTTCCAGCCAACTATTAGTGCCACTGATCCCCATAAACAGAACGGACTGAAAATATCACAGGCTGGACAGCTCCCATTATCTGAAATAGCCATAAGCAGCTTGAATGTTAGATGCTGCTTTTGAAGGATTTTTTTTGAAGGATTGTCCTCGTGGAAGACTAGCTACCGTTGTTTGCTACACAGCGCGAATTATAAAATGATTATGGCTTTAGAGATGTGTGGTTCTGAATGATTGCTTCACCAGCTCATAAAGTGTCTGCTTTTAAAAAAAATAGGTGAAATATGAAAACCTTAAGAGATTAACTCTTTGGGACTGTATTAAAGATGCCTTTATGTGTTCTGGACAGAGAGCCATTAGAGTCACTGGCCAGGAATATTGACAAGTAGCTGTCGGCATAAAGAAAAAAAGGTTGAGCTGAAGATGAACGAGAAAACCTGCGAATGAGTTAGACGATAATCTAACCTAGAGAAACACTTAGAGGACTCCAGCCCACACAGTTAGCTGCGTTTTCCCTCTGCACAACGCTGGGGTCTTGGAGCATTGTTAGTGGTGACTTAGGTAGTGTTACATTAAGCCACCTTTTGTTTTTCTGGATGTGTTTATTTGAATTTTTAAATATTCAAACATGGGCTGAGGGTGGGGTCCAGTTGGGAGAGTGTTTACCAGGCATGTGTGAAGCCTTGGGTTCAGCTCTTAGCCCTGCATAAACTGGGCATGATGATGTAAGCTTATAATACCTTCACTTCAGAAGTGGGGCAGGAGGATCAGAAGTCCAAGGTCATACTTGGCTAGGTTGGAAGCTCCAGAACAGTCTGGGATATGTGAGATAAAGCATAACTTATGCAACTACAGCCGCTGGGCGGTGGTGGTGCACACCGGTAATCCCAGCATTCTGGGAGGCAGAGGCAGGTGGATTTCTGAGTTCAAGGCAAGCCTGGTCTACAGAGTGAGTTCCAGGAGTGCCAGGGTTACACAGAGAAACCCTGTCTCGAAAAAAAACCAAATCCAAAAAACCAAAAACCAACCAACCAAACAAACAAAAAACAGCAACTACAGCCATTAAGAAGAAAAGTGCAGGAGAAGTTTGAGTTTTGTGTACTGCCTCCAGGATAGCTTCCAAGTCTCACAAGATGCAATGAGAATGCAGTCGGCATTCACTGAAGAAAGGGAGAGGGTCCTGTAGCTCAGATGGCTTCAAGAGGTTCGCTTTGCACTTCAGAATATATTTCAGCCTTTCAGTGCTTCCTTAGAAATATAAATTTGCTCTTAACTGTGATTTTATGCCTGTCAGACTCATGTTATGCATTAGAGCACATGATGCCTATGGTAATATACACACAACTGAAGATTTTTAGAAAACCACTGCTGCAGAAAGCTACCTGAAATAGAAGGGATGCGTGAGGGAAGGGGAGAACTAAGTTCTTTGTATTGTTTATACTATGTGCTATGTAGATTATATAAGTCAAATATAGGTCTCTTTTGGACTTGTACTTGGGGTCCTGAGTCACCTGTTTCATTAGAGTCGCCTCTGTCCCTCACCTTGGGATGTAAAATTAGGAGTAGTTAGGGGTGAGAGTGAGAGGACAAACCTACTCCATCTTGGGACCAGACTCTATTTTAAAAACAAAAACGATTAAAAAAAAAAAGCTCAGAGAACTTGACCTACAGCAGAACCCAAGCTGCACCCACGTGCCAGGAAGGACCCCACGACTTGTCTTGGCCACGGTTACTTGGTAGCTATTTCCTAGCAACAGTCAATCAAAAATTAGTCTGATTGTTTCAGATGTTCCTTCAGACCGTTTGTGATGGTTCACGGTCTTGCTTCAGCGCACCCACCTGTCGGCTTACAACAGCCATTCTATTAGATGCTTGGCAGGCTGGACTCCCACCCACTTACCCCCATTCTCTATAAAACCTCGTCCTGAAGAGAGTTCGGGGCTACTTCGCCAATCTGTCCTGTGGGCCGGCGGTGAGTAAGCCCAAACCCAAGTTTATAATAAGGAGACCTGAAGTGGAAACTTCTAGTCTCTTTGGAAAGTAAATTATGTAAAATGATGATTTGCTGAGGTACATGGGAGAAAGGATGCTTGATGGAGTGTAACTATGACCCACGACAGTGGGGGAGGAGCCCTGGGCTACTGCTGAACAGGTCCACTTCCCCCACATCCCAATAACTGTCCTCTTCCACCCCCTCTGCTGGGTGGGGCCAGAGGAGAGGATGAATCCGTATTAAAAGTAGGTTGCAAAAAACATTATGCCTACAGAGACCCTAATGTGATTACATCAGAGTTGGTTCCTTGGTGGTCTTTTGGGGTTCACAAGTGCTTCTGGACATAAGAATAGCAAGAGAATTGGAGATATTTTTTTTCCTTTTGCTTCCAGCATCTGTCTCTTTATTGTATGTTTATGTGTGCGTGTGGAAGATAGAGGACAATTTGCTGGTATTGGTTCTCCTTCTACCATGTGGGTTCTGGGGCTTGAGCTCAGGTCATCAAGCTTGGTAGCAAGCAAGCACCTTTGTCCTCTGATTCTTCTCGCTGATCCTTATTTGATTTTTTTTTTTTAATTTTACTATGTAGCCCAGGCTGGCTTTGAACTCAAGTTCTTCCAGGCACAACCTCCCAAGGCTTAGGCTCAATGTGTCCAGCTTCTGCCTCTGTAGATCTTTTTTTTTTTTTAATTTTTAAGATTTTATATATTATTATATGTAAGTACTCTGTAGCTGTCTTCAGACACACCAGAAGAGGGCATTAGATCTCATTACAGATGGTTGTGAGTCACCATGTGGGTGCTTGGATTTGAACACAGGATCTTCGGAAGAGCAGTCAGTGCTTTTACCTGCTGAGCCATCTCACCAGCTCCTTATTTGAATTTTATTTCAATTTATATACAAGCATATCTTATGAACAGTTATGGAACTGGATATAATTTCAAAGAAAATGCATCAATTATTGGGATTCAGAGTCTCTGTATTTTGTACCAGCTGACTTCTCATTGCTGGTTCTAGCGGACTCAGCCACAATTTGATTCAAGCCCAGCCAACTAGCTCTGTTCTTGTGGATTTTACCTAAGAAAGATAATGACCTGGTCAGACCCTGAAGGTCTTTGGAACTTAACATAGAAAATGCCAAACAGTATACAATAAAGTATTAAAAGCAATAGCAGCCATTTGTGTGTGTGTGTGTGCGTGCGTGTGTGTGTGTGTGTGTGTGTGTGTGTGTAGGGGAAGGAGGTTCTGCACACTGTTTGGCAAACAGTTAAGGAAATGACGCAGAAACTCAGAAGGAAGAATTCCTAACTGATGAGAAAGATAACATAAATTGTCTTCATTTTCTGGTTCGGTCTGATTATATTTCCTGCCTTTGTTTACATAGGAGAATCTGGAATGATTATTTAGTTTAAATAGAAGTTACTTTTGGCTTCTGAAAATACATGAGAGGGTTTGGAAGAAAATAAAAATTTACTGGAAAAAAAAAACCCATTGCAACCTACTTTCTTATCTGTCTCGATTTTCTGTTCCTTTTCACCTATGGGAGGAATATACGCATTTTATCATCTGTCTATCTGTCTGTGTATTATCTATCTATCTATCTATCTATCTATCTATCTATCTATCTATTATAACATTGATCATTTTACAAATTTGTAAGAATCTTTAATTTTGATTATTGCAGAATATCTATTTATCTATCAATTATCAATCAAGCCTGCTATTTCATAAAGTATCTTGGAACTGTTGACTGTTCTCAGTTAATTGATGATGCCAACTAACCTGTTTTTAAATACAATATACGGTATGTACTTACACACACACAAACACACACTCACACACACAGATATTGACAGTATACAACTTTTTCTGAATCCCAGATCGATGAGACTTTTTCATGCTCATTAGCATATCCATTACTGAACTTCTGTTTTTTCTGCTTTGTCTCCCATCCCTAACCGAACCCATTTCATTCTCCTTATCTTCTACTTAGTGATTATTTAGATCTTCTGGTTGCTTGAGATTTAAAAAAATAAATCCTTTGAGTGTGTGTGTGTGTTTCCTTCATTATATATCTCAGTCTACTTCTAATCTCTTCTCAAACCTCATTGGCTCTACTTTCAAATTCCCCTTGAAGAAGAACAAATTAGTCTGCAGTATCTCACTTCCTTATAGTCGGTGTCGGCCTTTCTGCTGAGGACTTGACTAATTCCATAGTCTCTTCTCAACAGAGTTCCCTGAAGGAACGTCCCACAACCTTTCAATGGCTTTCCATTTCATTCAGGGCGGGAGTTCAAGTCTTGAAAATGACCTGATGGATCCTGTTTCCCAGTTCCCATCTGTGCCTCACCTACTGGAGTCAGAGCTGAGCCACATTGCTCTTTGTGGCTATGGGGCCCTGCAGGCAGCAGGCGCTTACCTCATTTTTATGTTGTTTAAGGACACAGGACATTCTTCCCTTTGGAACTGACACGGCCTAGTCCTTTGGCTCTTCTTTGCCTTCCTAGAAACTACATTGTAGAAGGAGAGAGCCAATACGAGCAAATTATCCTCCTATGGTCCCACTAGCAATGTAAGAGAAGCCACATGTTCTACGGAAAATATTCTACATATCCCACTGAAGACACTCTCTTTTCTTTTTTTCTTTTTTCTTTTTTTTTTTTTTTGGTTTTTTTGGATTTGGTTTTTTTGAGACAGGGTTTCTCTGTATAGCCCTGGCTGTCCTGGAACTTACTCTGTAGACCAGGCTGGCCTCGAACTCAGAAATCTGCCTGCCTCTGCCTCCCAGAGTGCTGGAATTACAGGCGTGTGCCACCACTGCCCGGCTCTCTCTTTTCTTAAATGAAATTTAAAAAAGTACGATTAATATAGGGGAAGCTCTCAGGATTAAGCCTAGGACTTTATTGTGCCATGGGTTATATCCTTTGTGTTAAAATAAACTGTAAAATACATTTTATTTAATTCAAATATAAAACATATTATCTTTTAACAAGTAATTAGACTTGTGAGATTAACAGGTGTTTTAAAAATATGTTCATTGTATTTAAAAATCTGATCTTAACTAGAGTCGCATCATAGTTCAAATCAGTCACATTTTAGTGTTTATCTTTATGAGAAAAATGACCTTGTGTTAGGTTACTGTTCCAACAGCATACCTGGAAAAACAAGACAAGAAAGGTTTATTTTAGATTAGCAGTTCATGGGTCCTGGAATCTTTGCTTTAGGCCGGAGGTGGGAACATGCTGCGGCATAATCTGTTTACCTCATGGTAGACAGGAAGCAGAGAGAAACAGGAAGGGGCCAGGATTAAGATATACAACCTCAAACATAACCCAGTGACCCACTTTCTCCAATTAGTTCTCCCCAACACTTTACAATTCTACTTTGTCCTACTAGTTGAGTGAAAATTTTAATACATCACTGATTACATCAAATGTTCATGATCTTACCACATTTGGTAACTCTCTTCAAGACAAAGCTATACAGTGTTTTTACCAATGTCACTGATGTCTCTCATCACAATCAAATTGATATTATCATACCAGTTCCCCTAGAGGACTGTGTAGGATTAAACCTAACCTAGAGGCAATGAGTCTTGATGAACTATTATATCTGTATTATGCTGGCATTTATACATCATTATTTATGTCAGAGTCTGTGAGCCTACTTCTTTAATCTGCCTGTTACATCTATTAACAATTCAATTATCTTTTTATATTCTTAGTTTTTAAAAATCAATTTTCCAGAATTAGCTTCTACTGTTTGTAACTAAGTAGTATATTGACATAGAAATTTATACTGAATTTTTTTGTGGGAGGATACAGACATTCAAAGAAATGATGAAGATATCTGGTTAGCTTATCTGGACTGGCTTATCTAGGAATTACTGTTAGGATTGTTTATCAAACATTCACTTTATTTTCATTATGGGTACAACATAGAGCTGTGTCATTGTTTTGAGGCTTGGCCATGTGATTTACTGGCTTTAACTAATGGGTGTAGGAAAGGGAAATTGAGGGGTATGGGGAGGGGAGGGAAAGGGGGAGGGGAGAGGGAGGGAAAGGGAAGGGGGAGGGGGAGAAGAAGATGGAGAGGGAGGGGAGGGAAGAGGGAGAGGGAGGAGGAGGGGAGAGGAAGATGGAGAAGAGGGAGGAGGAGGAAAGAGGGAGGGGGAGGGGAGAGGAAGCTGGAGAGGGAGAGAGAGGGGGAGGGGAGAGAGAGGGGAGAGGAAGAGGGGGAGGGCAGAGGAAGATGGAGAGGGAGAGGAAGAGGAAGATGGAGAGGGAGGGGGACAGGAGAGGGAGGGGGAGAACTGTACACCTGCAATTATCATCTTCCTCTTAAACTTCTATCGTCACCATGAAAAAAAAATATAGTGTATTTCCCAAAACAGTGAGGATGATAGCTTAAGAAGGACGAGAGCTGTGTGCACCAATTTTATGATGCATGTGCGTCTAAGCCAGACTGATAAGCTTCTTACAACCTAAAATGATAAGAGTAAGAATAAGGACTTTTCCGTGATCTTCTAGTTTGTAGTATAGCATTATTGTGGCACTATCTGACTATTGTCTAGAAGGTGTTTGTCTACTACCACCCCAAGGGTTTGTGTGTTGAGAGATTGGTCCTCACCGTGGCAGTAGGAAAAGGTGATTGATCATTAAGAGGCTGGCCTGATGAAGGTGCAGCTGTTGGCAGAGACCAAGTTAGTTCTTGTTGGGGTCCCTGCGAGTTCCCAAAGGGCTGCTGCAAAAGAAAAACCTGGTGCCCCTCACATTGGCTTCCTGACTCGCCATGTGATTGAGTTCCTGTGATTCCACCATGATGCCATTTGTTATGACCAGAGTAAAGCAGATGCCAACATGAACGAAATAAAATCTCTTTTTTATAAGTCCCTTGACCTCTGGTATTTTTAAAAATAGTGATGGAAAACCAATTAATATACCTACACAGAGATAAATTACTAAAAAACGTTTGCTAATAAACAATCAACAACATGGCCCATTTAGAGTTTTGCCCTATAATGTACTACTAATTGAAGAAAAGCATTGGGAGTCTAAATAGCTTTTCCTAGAACCTGGTAGGAATATTCATGCCAAACTTTAAGTGTCTACTATTTGCTGTTAAAGTTTCTACAGAGTTTAAAGAGATTTATAATTGTATAATATAGCTAGAAAACTGATGATTTTTCTTTTGATTCTGTAAGAGAAATATCAGATTTCTTGCAGTTATTGGCTTAAGAGCCAAAATTTAATGTCAGTTGAGTTTTTATCGTTGCCCTGTATCTTAGGAAAGCTCAAGCAGGGGTTAAGAAGTAGATGCTGAGAATGTCACCTGTGTTGCTGAGTGGAGCTTGGACCCTCGGAGAGAGTGCAGGTGATCAGATCAGCTCTTCCCTTCTCTGATGCTTTCACCTTTCCACTGAGATTCCAAGGCCTTTTGAAGACACCCCTGATGAACCTAACTGGCCAGTGGAAGCCACTTTGTATTCTGTCCCATCCTTTTCCTCTTCTTCATTCCCAGGTCTGCGAGATCCTCAGAAGCACTGGGAATGTCTTTCAATGCAAATCAGTAAAATGAAAGAATGACAAACCTTTCTGATTCACAGCAGAATTGCTCCTGTACATGATTGCTTGAATATGTGCATTGTAAAGGTTGTGTTGCTAAATTTAGGTGGGGTTCATTTTTTTCCCCCTGAGATGGAGACATCTTCACACGATTTTGGACTTAATGTGCTGCTTTAAGCTGGGAACAGTTCTGATGGCTTGCTTGGTTGAAGTGTCCAAGAAACAAAGCATCCCATTGTGTCTGAATCAACACCAGCTGCTATTGTTTTAAAACCCAGCTGATGTTAGTTAAGACAAACAAATTGGATTTGCTTCTGTCCCCTAGAAAGCATACACATACATGCAATTTTATAGCTTATATACACATAGAAAAATAAACTGTGGCTGTTTGATGACAGGTGAAAAAGATAAGAATTTTAATTTATGAAGTATTAGTACTTGGTTACTTAAATATTAGATAATATTAGACAGTACACCATGCAAAAGAAAAGTTCTCACATAGGTGGGTTCAAGTAGAGAAATGAATTAAAATGGATAGTCTATCAAGTGGCAATTTGTATAAGAAAACAAGCCAGGCGGTGGTGGCTCACGCCTTTAATCCCAGCACTTGGGAGGCAGAGGCATGTGGATTTCTGAGTTCGAGGCCAGCCTGGTCTATGGAGTGAGTTCCAGGACAGCCAGGGCTACACAAAGAAACCCTGTCTCGAAAAAAACCCCCAAAAACCAACAAAACAAACAAACAAACAAAAACATCTGGACAGGTCTGTCTTTCCAGTGTGCAAATGCTACAATTTTTATAAAGAATTTCCAGAGATGGTGTTGCCGAGAATGTCATTTTGAGGAAAAAATCTGAGGAATTGTTGTACCAGACTTGTATGTCTTCAAGGAAGCACATTCTATACAGAAAGAACTAACACCTCGAAATTTTGGATATGATTGGCATGATGTTCAGAATCAGACTGTGATGTAGAGCAGAGCCAGACAGGATTATTTCTTTCTCCAAGAGATAAAGGGTAGAGGCATACTCAGGAAGTGGTGATGGATTAGAAACCAGCAGGGGACTGAGATAACGGGAAGTCTTCCATCATCAAACTGTAGGCCTTCAGCCAGGACCAGAAGGAAGCAGTTGTAGAAACAGGTCATACGCAACTTCATCAACTCTCACTTTACCACCCTGCACTGTACGTCATCTTCATGGGTTCATTCCTCAGATCCATTGCCTGAAGACCTGGTTAAACATGGCGTACGCTTGTACATACCCGAAACAGGCCGCTGAACTATCGCTTTCTCCCTTAACAGTAGCCGCAGAGGATTGTTGAGGAAGGAAACTCTCCCAGTGGACAGGCACTCAATTTATCTTGCTGTTCACTTTGCTTTTTAGTAGTGAGCCTGAAGTAAATATCTATACTGATTGATGGTCAGCCACTAATGGTAGAACCAGATTGTCTGGATCTAAAAGAAACAGAATTGTAAGATTGATCACAAAATATTTAGAGAAAGACGTATATGGATGAAGCTTTGAATGAAGTTTCAAAGTGTGACTAAATACATCCTATATAAATGACAGCGAAGATCACCAAGAAGGATGCTTTCAATTAACAGGTGAACAAGATGTCTCACTCGAGTCACGTCAGCTTTCTGCCTTCCCAGAGTCCTTAGTACTTGATCAAAGTCTTTTCCCCCCCCAAAATATGACCTTGCTGCAATTGCTAACAATCCTTAATAACCTGGAGCTTGCAGTGCAATCCCATAGCCATCTAGACTACTTTTGTTAAGGAGAAGGCTAGGATGCTTTAGGTATTAATGCACTTTTCTTCCTAATTTTTCTTTCAATATCATAATCCAAAGACTGAGTATTTCTTTAGGTTATTTTAATATTCTACCAAACTACTCCCGATCAAGAAAGTTTAGTTTGTAGAGAATGAAGTGAAGTGATTGACATCAGAAGATATTGATGATCCAGAAAGAGATATGGTTTAGTGGAGTCTCACTGTATATCTGAGGTAGAATCTTATGAGTCGAAAATTATCCCATGCCATTTTAGTCAAGGAATAATCCAAAGTACCATATCTACAAAGACGGAAAGCACAGATTTGGAGATGACAGGGTGGAAATGAGAGCAGGGATGATTGCTACCACACCCAATAATTTACTTGTGCGTGTTTTACTTCCTCTCTGTGACCACTCTCACAGGCATAGTCTGTCATTTAAGAATGGAATGATCCAACTTCAGTCCATTAGTTGGGTGTAAGTATCTGTATCTGTCTCAGTCAGCTGCTTGTTGGGCCTCTTGGAGGGCAATTATGCTAGGCTCCTGTATGTAAGCACACCACAGCATCTGTAATAGTGTCAGGCCTTGGGGCCTCCCCTTGAGCTGGATCCCCCTTTGGGTCTGTCCCTAGACTTTCTTTTCCTCAGGTTCCTTTCCATTTCCATCCTTGCAGTTCTTTTAGACAGGAACAATTCCGGGTCAGAGTTTTTGACTGTGGATGGCAACTTCATTCTTCCACTTAAAGCTCTGTCTTTGCCATGGTGGTCCAGTGAGGTCTGTAAAGTTGATATTTTACAGACAGAGGCAGAAAAAAGAAATGTCTCCTGGGAATAATGGAACTCTCTGTAAATTTAGAAGGAGAAATCTCACCTGGCAATTTGCTATATTCTCTTACTTCTTAGCTATTTAAGATGGGCCTGTAGTTCTCAAGTAGCAGTTTGCCCTGACTTCCTCCTTTTCTCTCTTCACGGGGATTCCTATGGCCTGGCTGATAATCAGGTCTTTGAAGTCGATTCACTAACTGCCAAACTCCCTTTTAAGAATTGCAATGCTTTGCCTCATAGTTGTTTACATAATTACTACCTTCCAACCACATGCAGGTTTTTATGGCTGTGCGTATGTGTATGAGGATGGCTCTGGCACTCTGGTACTGAAAGCATTGACTAAGTCAGGAAGTTTTGTTTTACAAGGTAGAAGGCTAAATGTTAGATAAGGATTTCTCACAAGAACTTGTTAAGACCCAGGTGGTATAAGAAACTTCAAACTCTTTGAAGGTTTACTGTAAACTATGAGTGACTCTGTATTCTAATCAGGAAGTTTGATGGCATCTGTAAATTGATCTTCTGTATCTGTTACTTGAGAAACTTTGTATCTGATTGATATTGCATTTCCTTGTACCAAATGGCTATGATGATTGTGCCTGCCTCACTGGCTACATCTTTTGAAATCGGAATACCAACTCTTTGGGTATAAAAATCGTTGCCTTAGAGCTCCAAAATACATTCAGATTCAAACCGCCTCTGTGTGTGTGTGTGTGTGTGGTTTTGTTCTGTCTGTCATCTCAGCCGGACCAGAGGATCCTGGTTATCCCACAGCAGACCCACGATCTGTAACAGTCTTTCTATTGGACTCCCCACTGTTGGGAAAAAGTTGAGGAGGAGAGACCCCATAGGAAGGCCAGCAGTGTCAACTAACCCTGACCCCTGACATCTTTCAGACACTGAGCCACCAACCAGGCAGCATACACTGGCTGGTCCGAGGCCCTCAGCACATATACAGCAAGGGACTGCCTGGTCTGGCCTAAGTGAGAGAAGTGCCTAACTCAGGGAGTGGGGAGGCCTGGCTTGGTGGGGTAGGGTGGGGTAGGGTGGGGACATCGTCATAGAGACAGGGAGGAGGAGGAATGGGTTGAGGAACTGTTGGAGGGTGGACTTGGAGGGAGATAACAACTGGACTATAAAAAAGATTATATATATAATTCATATATATATATATATATATATATTCCATTCATATATATATGAATGGAATGATCCCACCTGGCATATAGGATATAGCTACCTAAAACAAAGCTTAAGAGTATCAGTTGGTCATTTAGAGCTCTTTATGCCACCAAGTAAATAAATAAAAGCAAGTTGGTCACTGTCTGATTAACACTATTAAAGGCTTTACTACATATTGGATCTGAGGAGACAAATGACTAGAATGTAAATGCCACTTTTATTTCCTTGGTGTAATTGTTATCTTGGGGGCTTACTAATGCACAAGTTCACCTCTCTAGCTTTTCTGAACTCTGGATTCCTGGTTCAACGCAGCCATTCTGGCTCAAACTCTTCTCTAAGCTGACTGATTTAAATCGGCTTCTCTGGGCTTCTCATTGAATTGTCTTGCTTGGCCTCAAACTAACTCTGGCAATTTGCTTTCATCTTCTGGCTCCGCGTATTCTCTGTCCTCGCCTTTCTCTGCTGACCTGCACTGAACTGCATAAACTCACAAACTCAGTTGTGCTGCTTGGCACTCACACTGCGCTGACTCCCAACACACGAATGCGCTGGCTGGACGACTGACTCAACAGAACGGACTCTCTCTCCCCGTGCTGCTCTTAGGTAGCTTTTATCCTGAGAGGTGGCCCTATCCAATCTTCGACTCATTAAATCTTTCTCTGATTCATCACTTTGTGTGCTCCCCTTAATTAGACATCACAGTTTAGGATTGACGATGTGTGCTAAGGATTCCAGCCAGACCTAGAAGGTCTTGATATGATCAGAGTAGCCACGTTGCTGGATTAAAATTCCTCTGCAACAGAACAAAGATAATATTCCTGATTCCTCCTCCTATTGCTGTGCTCAGTGGTACAGTTGAATGCATGACGAAAGAAGTCCTGCGTAATCAAAGTAATTGGTGACTCAGATACATTAACACTGAAAATTTGAGCGATTCACTGACTATCGAGCCCCGCCCATCATCCGCGCTCATGGAAGGCTAAGAGCACATCCAGTATTCCTTAGAGGGGTAGTCATGAGAGCTTCCTTTTGTCATCTGAAGTTGTACCGGGAAATGTTTGAGAACCCCAAAAAACCACCAAGGAGCAGAAGCCATTGCAATTGCACTAGGGTCTCTTTATTGAGGCTCAAGCTTGGCTTCCTGGCCAATGCAATTGAGGCTAAAGCTTGGCTTCCCGGCCAGCCCTGAGCCTAGTTTTAAACAGGCATTTATAGAGTCAAGAAAGGGGTATCTGGACTAGTATGCATCTGATTGTGGGACCATTATGGCCTTTAGCATAATTGGCTGGTGCTGGGAGCCAAACAACTGCTTTCCTCCTGATTGATGGTTGTTAGGAAGTGAAGTGGTCGGTGCAAGGTTAACCCAGAGGTGCAGATTTGTTCGGGAATAACCTGGAAACTGGTGCTAGATGCTGGGTTTGTTGGGGGTTGGGGTGGGTAACCCTGAGATGCAGGTCTTGTTGCAGAGTGTACTGGCTGGTTTTTTGTGTCAACTTGTCACAAACTGGAGTTATCACAGAGAAAGGAGCCTCCCTTGAGGAAATGCCTCCATTAGATCCAGCCGTAAGGCGTTTTCTCAATTAGTGATCAAGGGTGAGAGGGCCCATTGTGGGTGGCGCCATTCCTGGGCTGGTGTTCTTGGGTTCTATAAGAAAGCAGGTTGAGCAAGCCAGGGGAGCAAGCCAGTAAGGAACATCCCTCCATGGCCTCTGCATCAGCTCCTGTTTCCTGACCTGCTTGAGTTCCAGTCCTGACTTCCTTTGATGATGAACAACAATGTGGAAGTGTAAGCTGAATAAACCCTTTCCTCTCCAACTTATTTCTTGGTCATGATGTTTTGTGCAGGAATAGAATAAAATACCCCCTGATGTTTTAAGACAGGGGGTAACCTGGAAACTGGTGCTTGTTACAAGCCTGTTAGTATACTTGAGTTCAAACTTAGGTCAGGTTCTTGAAGATGAAGTCTGAAACCAAATAAACTGATTTGTTCTCTCAATGTCTCCAGGGTTTTTCAAGATCCACCCTTTCATCTTGGGTTTTAAACGACCCAGAGAAACAGAAACAGGAAATTACAGGAAGCACTTCATGTCTTCTGAGCCTCCACTGAAATTAGCAAATACCCTAAGAGCAAGAGTCATTTTTTTAGAGTCACCTCATAGCATTCCTCTTTTCTCCAGGTGTATTTTATTCCATCACAGTCTTTTCAGCTTTATGACATATTCAGAATTTTTTAAAAGTACAAGTTTTGTATTTCTCTCATTGAGACAATTGGTCCAAAATAATTTGTTCATAATTAGCAAACTCATAGGACTACCCACCCCTCCTCCATGGCACGTGTCTCAGTTTTCAAGTGTGAATGAGTTTCCGTGATTTTTTTTTTTTTAAGGTTTAGTCTTCCATGTTGATGCCATTGGATTCTCTATCCACCTGTTTACTCTTGGAACTTTGTTCTAGCACACTTGTAGTCATTGGGTAGATACTTCATATTTCTTGAATCAATGACTAAACCTGGGATAGGTAAGTTATTATTAAACAACAATAAGCACAAAGTTAGTGTTTCCCTACAGGCTCAAGACCTGGTATTTATGTGTTTCAAGATCTCTGTTTTCCCACGTTAACATCTGCCATCAAAAGAATAAAAACCAACAACCGAAGGCAAAAGCATGATGGATGGCTTATTTCCTGAACTAAGGTTTTGTCTCACACGTGATTCAGGAGGGAACCCTAAGAAATCATTCTGAGGAGTGAACAAACCCTCCTGAAAGGGAGGGAAAAAAGGAAGGTGACACCGAGACAGAGGAAGACTCCAAGCAGTGCAGAGCCATACACAACTGGATACCAATGGTGTCGAGTGCCCGCACACGGTCAGAATCAGCACTTCAGATGAATAAGGCTTAAAGTGTGGTATTACAGGGTGAAAACAGCCTACGATACCCCCGAGGGGGGTAACAAGGCAAGCAAACCAGAATTTAGAAGCACAAAATATATTTGTTAAGTATAAGGCTCAGAACATGCCCCATAATGATTTGGTTAATAACTGACACACATGGGAAGGTGAACCCATAAAATTATTACGGGCTACAAAATTCCTTTCAGCTAGTGACACTGTAGTTGTCATAATATTGTAGTACAAGACATTATTCCTGTGTTAGTGATATGGTTGATGTAAGCAAGCCTGTGCCACCACTGTAAAAAAGCATAGTAATACAATGACAGAAGTTACACCTCCTAATACTGAACATGGCTATGTTACTGTGCTCTGTGTATACGGTGTGTGTGTGTGTGTGTGTGTGAGAGAGAGAGAGAGAGAGAGAGAGAGAGAGAGAGAGAGAGAGAGAGACAGAGACAGAGAAAGGGAGAGAGAAACAGAGGGAGAGGGAGATTGTGTGTATTTATTATTTTATAGCTTTCATTTTTATTTTAGGATGCATTCATTCTATTTATTTCAAGAAGTTTGCTATAAAACTTATATGCTGAATTATCTTGGCTAAGGCTCATACTTGATGTTTACCATCTCCTTTGATTGAATCTAGAGGCCAGTCAACTGATTGGTTTATATCACTGAGGCTTACATATGCACACACGGTGTTCGTTCCCACAATGTCGGAATCACCTAACAAGATAGTTTTCAGAACATGCCTTCATTATCAAACAGTGTTCTTGAAACGTGCAGGTTTTCCTTGTTCTACGTTGCATTTTATAAATGGGGGACACCAACTTAATAGTTTGTTTGCCCTCTGCAAAATGAGTAACTGTTGTGAATACATATAGAAAAATGTAGTTTATTTATAGAAAGACACATTTATGCTTTCTTGGTTGTAAATCTGCCAAGGAACCCCAATTACTCTCTCCTCTCTTCTTAATGAGGCTCTGTGAAGTTCCCATAATAGTTACTAGCTGTGAATAAGAGTACAATAACAGCCACTGCAGTCACTGGCTCACAAAGTCAAGCTCAACCAAAAGTGAAGAAACCCTACGAGCTGAGTAAAAATCATAAAAACAAAGCAGCTCACGTTTCTTTATAAATGATTCAGCCTTCCCTTCCTGGGAAAACGTTGAGTAAAACAACATATAACAACAGAGCAGAGTGGGCTCTGTCCGAGATGATTAGCTACTGTGTGAGTGTGAACTTGATTCAAGTTAGACTCACCTGGGAAGTTCTTATTGAGAGATTACCTAGATCAGATTGGCCTATGGGCATGTGTGTGTGTGTGTGTGTGTGTGTGTGTGTGTGTGTGTGTGTGTGTGTGTGTGTGAAGCATCTTTGTAGTTAACGAGGTAGGAAGACCCACCCTGAATGTGGGCGGAACCCTTTCTTGTGCAGAGAGTTAAACTATGTAAGTGTGAGGAAAGCTCTGTGAGAAGAAGCAGGGAGCAGAGACAAATGCTCACTCTTTCTCTGCTTTCTACTGTGGATGCAATGTTTTGATTTTCTGCCCCGACTTTCTCACAATGACGGACTGGAACCTAGACCTGCAAACCACATAAGCATTTCCTGCCATATTTGCAATAGCATAATTTAAGAAAAAATGTTATGAAGAGCAATCAGGCGTCAATGCATTCAACTTCTGTGAGCCTATCAGCTAAACAGAGTAGGTGCTAAGTTGTGTTGTGTAACCAAATGAATCTTGTCCTGAGCAGGGATGACAGTTCCAATATTTTTACAGAATCAGATTTTCATCTTTCTTTATAGGATGGCTTTGCATCTTCATCAGCACCTGCTGTCTGTCAGCACCTGTTGTCTTCTAAAATTTAATCATCCAAGCATAGAGCATTTAAGAAGGGAGGAATAGGACTATAAGATGAAAGAACCTTCCCCAGTTGTGTTAAAGTGATTTCCAGAGAACCAGCAGTGAGTTCTTATATCTTACTGTATGTCTACCACAGAAAGCAGAGTGGGAAGGGCAGTTAGGGTCTAAAACTGAAATTCTGGCAACAAGAAAATCTCAGTTAATGGATTCAGTCATAAGCATTCAAATTGACTTCCAAATTTCCCCTGCATTGAGCTTGCTCTTCTTTTTTCCCTCCCTCCTTCCTTCCTTCCTTCCTTCCTTCCTTCCTCCCTCCTCTCTCTCTCTCTCTCTCTCTCTCTCTCTCTCTCTCTCTCTCTCTCTCTCTCTCTCCTTCCTTCCTTCCTTCCTTCCTTCCTTCCTTCCTTCCTTCCTTCCTTCCTTCCTCCCTCCCTCTCTCCTTCCTTCCTTCCTTCCTCCCTCCCTTCTTCCCTCCCTCCCTTTCTTCCTTCCTTCTTTCCCTTCTTTCTGGCTAGCTCACACGTGCCATCCTGCCTCCCAACACGTTAGATGCAAAAACAAATATGAAGTTGGGTCACGACTCTAGGACTTTAGTAGTAGAGGAGACAGGTTGTCACTAAGTCATTTAAGTTTACATGCTAGCTCAGAAACTTTACAAAAGGTGAATCATGGTATGCACTCACTAAAAAGTGGATACTAACCTAGAAAACTGGAATACCCAAAACATAATCCACACATCAAATGAGGTACAAGAAGAAAGGAGGAGTGGCCCCTGGTTCTGGAAAGACTCAGTGAAGCAGCATTTGACAAAACCAGAACGGGGAAGTGGGAAGGGGTGGGTGGGAGGACAGGGGAAGAGAAGGGGGCTTATGGGACTTTCAGGGAGTAGGGGGCTAGAAAAGGGGAAATCATTGAAATGTAAATAAATTATATCGAATAAAAAAATTAAAAAAAAAGTTTACATGCTAGCAATGAACAGTTTGCTGAGGAGTTATTGGAAAGCAAAGATGAGCTCAGAAGGAAGAGACCCCAAGAACCTAACCCTGCCTTCACCTTTCCCCTCCACCAGTCTCAAGCGGATTTGTGCAGGATCCTAACAAGCACACACAACGATCTAATAGGGAGTGAGGAATTTGGTGTCACGACCAGAAGAGACATTCGTCAGAGTATGGAACTAAGGAATAAAAATATCTAGGCCGCAGAGGCCTCCGTGGCTGCAATACTTGTGCTGACATTTAGTCTGGAGCTTTCTGGCAACCACAGCCAGTAGGAAGACCTATTGCTCCTTTGCAGAAAGGAGAAAGTTTCTCAGTTCCTCCGGGGAAACAAAACTTTGTCTTTAGTACAGAGTTATGAAAAGTTTTTTTTTTCCCTGTCAAGTATGATGCTCTATATATGAGGGCTATGAACTATAGGTACCATTCTTGACATCCTTCATATAGCATGCTGTCTTCAGATAATAGTGACATACTCTTATGTGTCAAAGGCTGTGATTGCATGAGGATTCTCCTCTAATAAAATAAAAGGGTTTGTAGGACCAGTCAAAGGGAAAAATACCCATTTTCCTCCCTTTTGAGTTAAATCTATCTCCCCTCTCAGGACTCTTTCAGTCATTCAGTGCCCCATTCTGCACTCAAACCAATAGCGTATTTTTGTCTTCCCTGTTAACTGTTATAGTTCTCCTAATAGCCATAGGAGTCATGATAACCAACTCAGTTCTGAATTTGTTATGCTTTTAAATTAAGAATTGTTTCTTTACAAATTGTCAGGGTTTTCTGAATGTTTTGCAAGCTAATATAAATTATGACTTTCTAAGGTTTGGAAATTCATTATTTTTGATCTTATTTGATCATGAAAGCATCTACGCGTGTACCCAAAGCCTATTGGGAAATGCTGCTTAAAGTTGCTCTTTGGTAATATGTTTTAATGTCTTTATCAAAAGGGATACTGGAAGGCTAATAGAGGATTGATGATGACCAACAGATCTTTGATAATCAAAGCTATGAATTTCTGGCAGAACATCTTTGGTACTTCACCAAGTTAATGAAATATGGTTAGGTAGATGATCTTTCTAGACTCTCCACACCATGAATTTATATTATTGTCTTAACTATGAACTGAGTTATATCTCAATAAAGCAACCAGTCAAAACGCTGTTGAGGTAATACAAAACATACCCAGGTGACGCTTCCAGTTAAAGAGAGTGCTACAAAATAATCTTTGAGCAAGATTTATAATGATAAGATTTAGAATGTAGTAAGGAGTCGTGCTGGTCTAGGAAAGTGTCAGGAGTAGATTCCCCTCAAACGTCCATAGCCTTTCTAGCTCCATGAAGCCTACTAGGTTTTTGGCATCAGGAATGCTTTTCCTCCTGTTGCCTAACAATAATAAAGAAAAAGAGATTGTCAACCAGAAGTAGGTGGGAGTGATGGGAGGGAGGGTGACTGGGAGGAGCTGGAAAAGAATGGGGGAAAAGAAACATAATTCTGCTTCAATTAAGAACATTAAAAACCAACCAACCAACCAATCGACCAACCAACCAACCAACCAACCAACCAACCAAAAAACAGCTGCAGCGGGGCCCTGCATGGTGCCTCTACACTGTGCCTGGGCGGCACAGTAGGGCATTCCCAACAGGCTTTGGGTACACCAGTAGGTGCTTTCATGATCAAATAAGATAAAAAATAATGAATTTTCAAATCTAGGAGCACCGGTGAGCCAGTCCCGAGGGCGAGAGGGCGAGAGTGCAGGAGAGCTGGTCTGCTACTTGTCTGTTGTGAGGTAATATGGGAGGGGGGAGCGCAATGCCTTCCTTCTCTTACCTCTTACAATAGCCTGGAGAGCTGGTCCCAGGGTTGTGAGAGCAGGAGAGCTATCCCTGTTCTTTCATTGGTTGTAGCACACAGGAGACCCTAGCCTGGGCAGCAAAGTGGAGCTGGCCATGACCACAAAGGCACAGGTGTGGCAGCCCAAGGGTGTGAGAGCAGGAGAGCTGGCCCAGCCCCTCCCAGGCTGCAGCACTTGGGAGAGTGGACCCCCGTGCCTTGACTGGGCTGCACAATGGAACTGGCTTGGAAGGCACGAGCGCCGGGTGTGACGGGCCTGAAGATAAGATAGCTGGAGGGCTGACCCTGCCTCCTGCTGATGGTGGCATTGGATGGCCCAGCGCTAACAGTGCTGGAGAACTCACCCGGTGGTACAGATACAGGAGAGCTACCAGCTCAGCTTCCACCCAGGCCCAGATTCAGGGCTCTGAATTGTCCCACCCCCAAATCTATTATAGTCCGTGAATGGTTGGCATGCAAGGGCCAGTCCTGCTGTTCTGAAGCTGCAGGCTCTCCATGACTCAGGGTAAACTGGGAGGAGTCCTGGTGAGGATCCAAAATTGATGGCATCACAGAAGTCACGCAAGCCAAGATCTTGAACCGGACCAAGGACAACTCATTCCAGTGAACATAAACCTTTGCAAGTGACGATGTCTGGATAGAGGGATAAACTGTGGGTCGCACTTTGATGTACTACAGCTTTCATAGTGAGATGTTTCCTACGCTTTTGTTTTTTGGTTGGTGCTATTGTTTGTTTGTGTTTTATTTTGCAGGGAGGTTGCGGAGGTAAGGGCGGATATGAGGAGACAGGGAGATGAGCTTGACTGGGGTGCATGATGTACATCTCAGAAAGAATCAATAAAAAGCTAAAACCACATTAAGAAGAATTATAAATGATATTTAAAATGACTGCTCTCAAAAACACACATTAATCTCAACAAAAAACATCGTAAGTGCGAAAACATACAGTTAATAGACAAGATGTTGAACTGAAATAGTGGATTAGCCAGCATCAAGCGCCTCCTAACACATTTTTAGAAACAAAAGCTGCTCAAGACCTTGAGATTGAGTGGAGTGAAAAGAGTTCTTTTTCTTTCTTTTGCTTTGATTTTTTTCATTTTAGTAACAAATATTTGCAGCCATCTGGTCTTTATTTTCTAGACTGAGGACAAAAAACAATTTCACAAATTTATCTTTGAAATGTCACTTCTTATTATTAGTGGCTGAACAGTACTAAATTATTATATTCAACACCCTTAAGTTTGCTGTAAAAAAGAATTATAACATATTCAAAATATTTTCTATTTTTGTAGACATATTGTTATCAGAGAATAGAGTTCTGTTTGAATATTACTCTAAAATAAGAGAAAGCTGAATTATGTTAATTCTTCACTGACTATAACTCACTGTCTGTGAACCATTACCACTTTACTATATGATGAACTCTTATTCTGCTTCTGAAACCCAATATAGTTTCCGGTTTCAAGAAAAAATTCTTAACTTCTTATTAGCCCTTTGCTATGCAATAGTTTTCTCAGAATTGCAACTTTCCCTCCAGGAAGGAAAGAGAGCCCCCACCCCGCCCCACCCTGAGGCTCAAACTTCACAGATTTTACAAACCTGAAATTTACAAGAGATAAAACAGGGCCCTTCCCTATGATTATGCAAGCCAACTACAGCTAGAGGAGGAGACGCTGGCCAGCTGGGCCATGGGGAGGGATTCCTGAACTGCTGACTGGACCATAGATAAATAATTCAGAGTTCCTGGGATGCTGCTTCCGAGAGTCATCACCCATGTTGGGCGGGGCTTTCATGATGTGACACAGCCTGGTTCTGAGTCATCCCGCTTCTGTAGTAACCCTTCACCGTGCTCCTGTTAGTGCCAACAACTCACTGCTTCAGCAAGACAGACTTTGGTGCAAATGTTACTTTGGTTTTTGGTTGATTCCATTTTGGGGTTGAGTAGACATGTGTATAATGTCTCCCTAGGACACATCTCACATAACACCTTGGCCAACCACATTGAACCTATGCCTATTTCTATTTATTGATTGTTACACTATGACTTTAAGGAATTTTTACCATATATAGGGGGTGAAATCAAGGAAATATTTCATTTCTGTATTTTGAAGCTAAGTTTACACAATAATATACCACTCTGCACAAAGCACACCGCTGTTCTTGTTTGCTGTGACTAGAAGCCTAGCCCTGGGAACTTCAGTTCTGATGCAGACTGGTTCAGATAACCCATCCTCTTCTGGTTTCATGACACTTTCTTCACACACCCTTTAGCCGTTGTGAATCATCTTTATGATAAGAACAGAAGGTAGAAACTGATTAAGAAGGGAAAGGACCCTGTATTAGGGTTCTCCAGAGGAATAGAACTGATAAAATTAGTCTTTCTTTCCATAAAGAAAGGAGACATTAGAGCAACTTACAAGCTGTGGTCCAGCTAGTCCAACAATGGCTGTCTCCCAATGGAAGTCCAACAATCCAACAGTTGTTCAGTTCACAGGGCTGGACACTTCAGTTGCTTTTCAGGAGATGTCAGAATACTGAAGAAATAGGCTCTAATGTCAGTGAAGGAAGGAACTAGCCAGAATGAGGAGGGCAAGCAGACAAAGAGAGAAATCTGTCTTCTGTGTTCTCTCTACCGGCCACCACCGGAAGGTGTGGTCCATTTTAAAGATGTGTCATCCTGCCTCAAAAGATGTGGATGAAAGTGGGTCTTCCCACTTTAAGTGATGTAATTACAAGAAAAGTCTTCCATGGGTCTGTCCAATGGCTTGTGTTTTAGTTATTTCCAGATGTAGTCAAATAGACCATCAAGAATAGCTATCACAGGCCCCACAGCGAGAGATCCTGGAATGACCTTGCTGGACATCAGGAACTGCAGAGACCAGTTCTGGCTCCTGTTTGCTGTCATCTCCTAAGGAGATCTTCTGCCTAGAGGCCATAGTGACTAAGTGACTGAAACAGAGAGGGCAGACTTAGACCAGGGCTGAGCAACTGGACTGACCAAATCTTTCCTCTTCCCAGGTCTTACCCCACGTTTCCCCAGAAGTCCTTAAAAAACAAAAATTCAGTTTTATGCCTCATGATACTCTTTCTTTTTTTATGTAAAAATTTTAAAAAATTTATTAGATATTTGCTTTATTTACATTTCAAATATTAACCCCTTTCCATGTTACCCCACCAAACCCCCCATCCCATCTCCCCTCCTCCTGCTCACCCCCCTCCTATTTCCTGATTCTGGGGAATTGGGCATTCAACAGGACCAATAGCTTCTCCTCTCATTGATGTCTGAGATGGTCACCGTCAATCAAAGAGTACACATGGAGGGACCTATGGCTCCAGCTACAAATGTAGCAGAAGATACTTTTTTTCTACGGAGATCCTCTTGCTGTACAGAGTCACATCTTCTCTCTCTCTCTCTCTCTCTCTCCTCTCCCTCTCTCCTTCGGTTTGTTTGTTTTGAGACAAGGTTTCTCTGTATAGATCTGGCTGTCCTGGAACTCTGCTTTTAGCCTCAGACTCATAGAGATCAACCTGCCTCTGCCTTCTAAGTGCTGGGTTAGAGGCATACCTTTTCCTTCTTAATTTCCTACGTGTGAATCTGTAGTAAACTTTCTGTAAAATTCATCTGTACTGCCTAGTTTTATGTCTGCTTGACATGTGCTAAGGACATCTGAGTGGTGGGAGCCTTAAATAAGAAACTGCCTCCTTAAGATCGGGCTATATGCCAGCCTGTAAGGCATTTTCTTAATTAATGATCAATAGGGGAGGACCTGGCCCATGGTGGGTGGTGCCTTCCCTGGGCTTGTCGTCCTGAGTTCTGTAAGAAAGTGGGAGGAGCAAGGCAGTAAGCAGCTCTCCTCCATGGCCTTTGCATTGGCTCTTGACTCCAGGTTCCTGCCCTGCTTGAGTTCCTCTCCCGACTTACTTTGATGATGAACTATGTTGTAGGAGTGTAAGCCGAATAAAACCCTTTTCTCCCCGGGTGACACTGGTCATGGTGTTTCATCACAGCAATAGTGACTCTGAGTAAGGCATCACTCTTTGTGGGTCATCGATTTCATTCTTTAAATTCTCAAGAATCTGAAAGACACTGGGTCCGGGCTGCTTTGGTGGCCACTGAGCTTTTCAGGATCCTAGACTCCTAAACCAAGCTCACAAAGGACACAGACCTCAACCTTGCATACCATTTGAGAAGAGCATATTCAGTTTGGAGTTCTAAGTTCCTATCTAATTTTTCCATTCCTCAAAGAAAGCCTTCCCAATTCTTTCCCTTTCTGCAGATGATTTTCTTTTTCGTAAGGCAAACTGAATTGTGACAGTGTGTAGCAAAGTCCTGCTCCTGAGGTGCTGGCCAACTTTCTTCAGAGAAGTAGAATTTTTAGGGGTTAATTTCTCTGGGCTGGTGTCTAAAATAGAAGAAGCCCTTTTCATCTACTTGGGCTTCCTCTGCGATCGTCTCTGGAGGTCTATGGTCTATTGTGTTTGTGTGCGTTTCCCAGGGTCTCAAGTTCTGCCTCCCCACTCTTCTCTCTCCTGCTTTAAGGTGCTTTAAATGTGTCAATAGCATCATTTTTAAAGTCCTCATTCTGGTCATAGAAATGCAAAAACAGTCTTCATGCTAAGCATGGTTCATGGACGTTTACGCCTATTTCCTCTTGGCTCACCTTCAGTCCACACTTCATGAGACACTGGATGTTTGAATAAAGCTATTTTGAACATTTTTGCATGTTTGCCTTCAAATAATCTAGTCTGTATCGGGGACTCTGTTTTTGTCTTTTCTTTCATTCTTTCTTAATTTCTTTCTTTCTTTCTTTCTTTCTTTCTTTCTTTCTTTCTTTCTTTCTTTCTTTCTTTCTTTCTTTCTTTCTTTCTTTCTTTCTTTCTTTCTTTCTTTTCCTTAACATGAAGTCAGGGACAGCAATCTTTTGCTCAGAAACCTTGGTTAGCATTTCTATTTTGTTTAGATCAGAAGAAGCCTCTTTTTTTTTTTTTTTAAAATGAAAATAGCCCAGTGCTATAAGATCAGTGACTTACTGTGGGTTTTTTTATTTAATACCTGAATATTGAATACATCCTTTTTGTTCTGCATTTCTACTTCAATGTGCCTAGTGTCATCACTGGCAAAGATTTAATCGATCTACTGGTCATTAAGACTTGAATGCTGTTTATGCTTTCTTTCTTTTGTTCTTTCTTTCCTTTGTCACTTTTCAAACCTTCTAGAGATGCTTTTGATAGCAGCAGTCAGTGTTCAGCAGTAGGCTATGAACACTGCACCAAGCACATGTGTTTTCAGTTGGCTGCGTTTGAGCTCTATTGTGTGACATTGGTCTACTTCCCTCTATTTTGGTTCAGGCCTTGCAGAAAAGATATTTACGCATGGCCTTTTCTTCTTGTGTTCTAAGGGCACTTATTTAAATTCTTAGGGTGTGGGTGCTGTGGGTGGATGTAACATACACCACTTCCAAGTATGCTCAATGGCCCTCCCCCCCTTAGAAATCTTCTGTTTTCTTGTGGCTCATTTGTTATTCACTGAGAGAAGGAGGCTGAGGTTCTAAGACGTGACAGAGCCACCATCTCAGCTTGTGAGGTATTATAACTCATAAATTTCCATTTGAAATTTAAGATCTCTTTCAATGACGGATTTAGTCTCACCTTTAAAGGTATTTACAGCACCTCTTAATTTGTCATTTATAGTATCATAGACTTTTATATTTCTTATTATCAAATTATATTGTTATTCTATTATATGATATATTATAAATATTACATGTGTCATTAGTTATTCTTATTTCTATATATTCTTATTTCTAAATATTCTTATTTGAGTTTTAGAATTGAACTGATACAAATACACATGGACTCTGTTTTGGAAATATAGTAAACCTAAACTGGCTACAGGGAAGAATGGCTACGGCTGCTTTGGTCTGCTAAGGCTCAAGGGTTTGAGGGTGGAATTGCACAGCTGCAGAGTTGGAAGAGAAGGATCTTGACCAGATGAAGGAATGTGACGATGGACAGACAGCAGATTCAAATGGGCAGATGGCAGTTGTGTACACCACTGAAACAATGGGAATCTAGTTGAACTGAAGCCCTACTGAAAATTGGAAGTTCTATGTGTGCTGGTGGATTACACATATGCTAGGTGTCAGATTAAGGGTCCACAGGGACCATTTCCAGCACAGAGAAAGGTGTCTAAGTGACATCCAAGTGACAGAGTAACACCCTCTTCTTGGACTAATGTATCTGATGAATTCTTGGGGTTGACTTTCTTGACAAGACTTAAATCTGTAAATTTGCCCCTACACACTCAATTCACCCTGATAAATTTACACCGTCCTACCCTGTCTACTCCCAGGAATCATACATCATTTATCAGTCTCTGCTGCATGGTGTTCTCCCAAGTTCACAGTCATCCTCCTCAGTGAGAATGGAGTCAACAGTTGCTTGCACAATGGATTTGGAGCAAGGCACAGTCTGAAAGTCACTACTTTACATAGTACAGAGTAACTTAGAGCAGGACATATCCTGATGTATTAGCCCAATCTCAGCAGCAGCTGCTGAGGGTGTTCTAGTTGATGTTAACACAGTAAGCCTGATGCAAACAGGTCTCACCCAATCAGATGAGCATCCACATCAAACGAAAAGGCAGGGTGAGCAGGGCTTCTGTTTGATTGCTTTGAGATAGAGCTCAGTCTTTCTCCACCTTCAGATTCTGCTATAGTCAATTCTGTACTGTCAAATACAACCCAGTGCCCCAGTCAGGGTAATTTATAGCTATTAGGGATGTAGTTCTCATAGGTCGGACGTTTGGGACATTCAAAATGAAGATGCTGGCATTTTGCAAAGGCTCTCTTACTGTGTCTTCACATGTAGCAAACGTCACATGGAAGGAAGACAAAGACTTTCTTCCAAGATAACCCAGTCCCATGACAACAGCATCAATTCCCTAGGAATTGCAAACATCTTTAACAGTCCCACCGATTCATACTGTTACAGTAGCAAATGAACGTCAAAGCAAGTTTTGAAGGAAGGAAAAATTTAAACAATAACAGGTGAGACTAAACACAAGTTCTGTCTGGGTCCTGAGCTTGCTGACCTGTTTAATTGTGACACATTTGACTCTTTTGGTTCTTAGATATTTGGACTTAGGTAAGAATATTTTTGGATGTCTTGAGATCTTGGAATATAATCTCCAGAAGTGCACGAGTTAAATGAGAGATAGATAGATAGATAGATAGATAGAGACAAAGACAGTGAGAGATCTCTCCATACTATTGCCTTTGTTTATCTTGGGAACTCTGGCTAAGACTGATATCTCTGGTTATGCCCTTGACTCTCATGTCCTAGTAGCTGTACCACATAGTGCTTCCATGATTATGCTAGAACCTTAAAATTTACTTTTAGGAACAGTGAGTCCTTGATTTAAGTTACTCATAAAACTTAAAGCCATGGCAAAGTCCAAGTTGACTACATATTTGCTAAAGTCCTGACTGAATGTGCTATTGTACCTGTTAGTTTGACACAGGAGGAAGACATGGTGAAGAGTGAAGTACTGATCTTGATGAGGTGATGTCAAACAAACAGAATCACTGTATTTTAATGAATTGTAACTGTAGCACATCATGTGGCATGACTTTCATCCCCAAAGACATTCTTTAAGTGATAGATAAGGACTGATTTACCATCTCTGTATGTCTTCTGAGAATTTGTGTTATTGTAAGTGACTGAAGAGAGGCTCTATTTATCATGGCTAAATGTGAGCCTGACAGGTTAAGGCATGCCATCTTTTCCATAGAAATCAGTACAGTATTCATGTCAAAGTATACATTTAAAGTGGCCTTGAAAATTGGGGTACAAACCTCATCCTATTTCACCAGTGGCCCTTGATGTGACTGTGGAAGAAGAGCTTCAAAGATATAAGTTCAATGTGTTTGTTACTAAGCACAAGAAAGCTGTAACTGACTCATGTTAAATTGTCCCTTCAGTGTGAGTCTGACCTGGGCTTTTCTACACTGAGTCAATAGGGTAATGGTAGGAAGTATGCCAAGCCATCAACCAGAGATGAGAGAGTTGTGTTGTCACAAGTATACATCATTTCCTTTATTTCTTGGAATGGTGGTAGTCTCACATAAAAGATGACTGCAAACTCTTACATTTATTGAGGCCAATTTATAAAAAGCAGGGATTACCTCTGTCTGCTCAAGATACTTCAGCTGAGAAATCAGAGAATATAGACATGTTAAAACCATGCCTGCGATGTAGCTGGCATCCTGGACTTGTCATTAATATATCCTACATGTATTTTAGAAAGTAATTTTCTGCTGAGACCTTTCTGGAATATTCTATAAATACTTAAAAGTAAGACATGTGATAATGTTGCCCACTTGATAGTGAGCATGATATTTAGCTCCTGAGCTTCAGACCCAAGGGCAAAAACTCTTCTTTCTGTCAATAAACACAGCATCTGGGAGGGGTATCTTGCTTTTGACCATTTGGTAGCTTTTCTTCCAGTTCAACTGTGAAGGCAATAAATGTTTTCTTACCTAAATATAATGCAGACATGAAGCAAGGGCATCCAGCAAGTCCAGAACACCAGCAGGTGGCACTTTGGAGAACAGTGGAGACAACTGCTTCAGCAGCACAGTGTCTCAGAGTGGACATGAATGAGAACACTGTTCAAGCCCAAGGTCAGAGAGGGGAACAGATCTGCTATGAGCAGATCATCTCGCTAACATGCCTATGAAACAGGAAGTGTGGATAGAGGCAAAGGTAGAAAAAAGAGCCTACATCAAATCCTAATCAAGTGTGGTTTTATTCTGCTGTGTTTGGTGATTTTCATCACGGAACTATTGAAAATATTGAGTTAGTATTAGAGTTGTTCCATGTGCCATGTATTGCCTATACTTAGCATAAAATTATTAATGAACTGTGTGGAGAAATGTGTGAAATTTTTACTTTATAGAGCAGACACCTTGTAGCTAAATTAATCCATTTATTATCATGAGAGTTTTGAGTTCAAGGACGCCTTACATGTTATCATGTATGACTAGAAGGGGCAGACATGAAGACCGTATTCTACATCCAAAACCAGACTGCAAACTGTCAATTAACTAGGACCTTGCTTTTGCCAGGCTTGATTTAGTTTAAGATAAAAGATCCATTTTATTTGGAGACCACTAAAATCTTCATAACTAGTGTATAAGTGAACCTTGTGAGTTGGCTTAGGAGGTACTGATACCTGCCACCAAGTTTGGTGACATAGGTTTGATCCCCAGAACCCACATAGCAGAGGGAGATAACAGAATCCTGTAAATTGTCCTTTGACTTCCACACTAGACTCCCCAAGGGGCACAAATCCTCACACACACACATACACATACACACACACACACACACACACACACACACACACACACACACACACTAGAGAGAGAGATAGAGAGAGAGAGAGAGACAGACAGACAGACAGAGAGACAGAGACAGAGACAGAAACAGAAACAGAGACAGAGAGAGACAGACAGATACAGAGACAGAGACAGAGAGACAGAGAGACAGAGAGACAGAGAGACAGAAAGACTTTGACCATTCTGCTGCGGCTGTTTCTCTGAAGAAGCTGGACTGGCACAGTGATGCTTCGGGCACAGTGATATAGGCAGGCTCTTGCTGTTATGTTCCTCAAGTCATATCAATAACGGAACAGTGATCAGGTCAAGCATTGGGCTGCACGAAGTGCTTAGATAATGTGCATTAAATGGATAAATGATAAGTTAAATGGATATCCAGCTAACATAAAGTTTGTCATTGAAGCTTTGAAGTAAAATAAAGTATAATACTTTTTCATTGAAATGCTATAAAAAGAAATAGCATAGTTACAAATATCCTAGTCTTAAAAAAATGAATACTCTAAGTCTTATGTTATAAATACTTATTTATTTATTTCCTTATGGGTTGCACACTGCCATACAGGACAAAATGTGGAAGCCTTTCTACCATGTGTATTTTGGGTATCGAACTCAGGCTGTAAGGCTTAGCAGAAACATATTTAACTGCTGAGACGTGTCTCTGCTGCCGCCACCCTACCTATTTCTCCACGCTGTTGCTATCTGGGGCTCTAATATGTTTCTGTGTATATCAGCAAGTAGCAATACAGGTTTATTCATAATTTATCTAGTAAGTGTAATGTTCTTCTAAAACATTTTGCTGCCTTCTAGTGGACATAATTTAAGAACTCATAATTCAAGAACTCAAAATTAAAAACTATCTCATGTTTTAAGAAGTCTGCCACTTGTACATGTTCCCATAATTCCTTTCTACTTTTGGAAATCCAGATGCATTTTCCACATAAGTGAAATTATAGGGTGTAGAATTTCATATTTCTATAAAATGCAGTATTGACTTCATAAAATCTTAAAGTAGACTCTGTATGTCACAATGAAACCAACTGGAGAATGAATGTGCCCTTGACAAAAACAACACATAAGCCTGCATGAAAATGGGAAGGATTTGATTATTCAATTACTTTTGTCTTTGTCGACTAATTTATTAATTCCAATTAGCAGACTAAAATTCCTTCATTAAGTGGGAGGAAATGTCTTCAATTTTCTCCTATCTTGTCCCACTGCACAAAACATTAACTGAGTGGCACCATTTCTCTTGAACTCTGTCCCTTTATCTGACTCTTAGAAAAAAGCTCTGATCTCCCCTTCGTCTTTGTTGATCACCTAGGGATGCCACCACTGGATTGTTGATTTCCTGTCCTCATGCCAATAACTCCTAATGACTTAAGGGTCATTTACTTATAGGTTTGTATAAAATACAAATGGATAGAGATGTAGCTTCGTCGTGGTAGTGTCCTGTACTAATTACTCTTCTAATGCTGGGCCAAAATGTTGTGACCAAGGCAAGAAGGAAGAGTTTATTTGAGTTTGTGCTTCTGGAAGGCATGGTGGTGGGTGAGGGACAGCAGCAGACTGCCTAAGCAGGATGCTGAGAGACCACATTGTCAAATGCGAACATGAAGCACAAGGATAAATCTGTCAGTGGAGCGATTTCTCAAAGCTCTGCCCACCTTCCGCCATCACGTCCCCACCTCCTGAAAGTTCTCCCTACCAACCAGGGACTGATGTGTTTTAAAAGCCTGATAGTTTGGTGGTTCCTCAGAAAACTGGGCATGACACTTCCAGAGGACCCTGTTATACCACTCCTGGGCATATACCCAGAGGATTCCCCAGCATGTAATAAGGACACATGCTCCACTATGTTCATAGCAGCCCTAATGTAGTAGCAAGAAGCTGGAAAGAACCCAGATGTCCCTCAATGGAAGAATGAATAAAGAAAACGTGGTATATATACACAATGGAGTACTACTCAGCAATTAAAAAGAATGAATTCATGAAATTTTTAGGCAAATGGTTGGTACTAGAAAATATCATCCTAAGTGAGGTAACCCAGTCACAAAAGAATACACATGGAATGCAGTCACTGATAAGTGGATATTAATTATCCCAGAAGCTCTGAATACTCATGACACAATTAACATTTCAAATGATTCCCAAGAAGAAGGAAGGAGAGGGCCCTGGTCCTGGAAAGGCTTGATCCAGCATTGTCAGGGAGTACCAGGACAGAGAAATGGGAGGGGGGTGATTGGGGAATGGGCGGAGGGAAGAGGGTTTATGAGACCGATGGGGAGGGGGGAACCGGGAAAGGGGAAATCATTTGGAATGTAAACAAAGAATCTACAAAATAAAAAAAAATTAGAAAAAAAAAAAGCCTGAGACTCAAGGAGGTGGTAATTTTTCATTCAGACCACCACAAAATTTTACTGAACGTGACCTGTTTCCTCCAGCATCCCTCAGGAAACGGAAACCTGAGTGTTTAAGATGGGGGATCAAAGCCAGACCTTGACTGGACAGACGAGTCCAGAAGTGGGAAGTCAAACAGGACTCTATTAGCAGTTTTGGGGACCTGGGCCAGCAGGCACATTGATAGAGGTCCCAAAGGCTGGGGCATCAGGGATACTTGGAGCCATGGCAACGTTCATTGGTTCATTGTAGCCAGGTACTACAGAGATGTAGGCCACCCCACAAAAGCCAGATGGGGGAAAGAATTTGAGAGAAAATGCTCCCTTTCTGAAGCAGCTCTGAGGGTAAACACCCATCACACCATGTTTACACAATTCTGCCACTAAATGTGCGGCAGGGAGTGGAGAGGCGAGGGGACACTCTTGCTCCCAACTCTTACATTGTCATCCTATCCTGACCATGGCTCTTTGGGCCTCGTATCCCTGTGTCTTTGTTGCTTCTGTTGCTTCTGGTCCAAGTTCCAGGCAGCCCTGCAGTACAAGCATCCTGGCGTTCAATGTCTCACCTGAGAAGAGTTTCTGTGACTTACGAGTTAAAAAAAAATCCCGCTCAGTTTATAAATATCAACCCGACCTGTCATTTTTTTTAAATATAAATTTTCATTTTGTGTTGAAGAACCATGCTGCTTCTCTTCCACTTTCTGATTTTCCATTTGTTTAGATGGTTAACAGTATCTGTTGGCATACTTTTGGAATTACTTTTTATAAATCGAGTCTTTTCATACAGATTCTCTGCTTCATTAGTTTCTATGTTTATCAGAACAGAGATAGCCTACCCACTGCAAACTGACAAATAAAATGACAGGTATGTTTGTAAGGTAGGAGAAGGGGATGGTTTGCCTTATTAGGAAGCATGGGGGCACACTAGGGGTCAGTTTATTCCTCGGATTTGTAGCCAGGTCACATTAAGTTTGAGTCTGCAAATTACAAAGTCATGAACATCTATCTTAAGGTGTTCTTTTTTTTTTTTTCATCAGTAGATTGGCATTTTAATACAACATTGCTTATGAAGCTGTCACAGTAAAAGAACAAACATGTGTGATATAGTTTCTAATTCTCTGGGTGCGCAGAACACTGAGCAGAACACGCTTGCATGCACACTGATTTAGGATGCAGAAGAGAGACATTGAATTTAGCAATTCTGAAATTCGAGAGCAGGCAGTGAGGACACCCATCTTTTGCTCTAGAAAGAAGCGCGTGCACGTATGCATATGCACACACACACACACACATATTCTCTGTCTCTGTCTCTCTGTCTCTGTCTCTCTGTCTCTGTCTCTGTCTCTCTCTCTCTCTCCCTCCTTTCATACCAGTTGCTATAGGAACATACTTGGAAAGATATTTCACAGTAAAGGGTGGTCATTTCCTCATTTGTAAGATACACAGGAACTTGAGACCCAGCAACAATTGTCTCTGAAAGTGATGAATTGAAAGAGATTTTAAGGCTGACGGTGGTGGCGTATGCCTTTAATCCCAGCACTTAGAAGGCAGAGGCAGGTGGATTTCTGAGTACAAGACCAGCCTGGTCTATGGAGTGAGTTCCAGGACAGCCAGGGCTACACAGAGAAACCCTGTCTTGAAAAAAACCCAGATAAATAAATAAATAAATAAATAAATAAATAAATAAATAAATAAATAAATAAATAAAAAGAGATTCTAAAAAATGCAATGCATAGACTAAGTACTGTGCCATTTTCTTGTCCGTGTGACAGAAAGCCTGGCTTAGACACCTTTGCTCCTGGTTCAGCAGTCTTACTCCACTGTGGCCTGGAAGGGAAGTTCACACCACAGCTTCCAGGAAGCAGGGAGGGGCTGCCCTTGCTCCCAGATTCTCCTGGGCTTCTCCCACTTACATGTTTCTTCTGTCTGGGGTCATAACTTATTTTATTTTATTTTATTTTATTTTTTTCAGATTTTTTTTATTCGATATAATTTATTTACATTTCAAATGATTTCCCCTTTTCTAGCCCCCCCACCCCCCGAAAGTCCCATAAGCCCCCTTCTCTTCCCCTGTCCTCCCTCCCACCCCTTCCAACTTCCCCGTTCTGGTTTTGCCGAATACTGTTTCACTGAGTCTTTCCAGAACCAGGGGCCACTCCTTCTTTCTTTTTGTATCTCATTTGATGTGTGGATTATGTTTTGGGTATTCCAGTTTTCTAGGTTAATAACCACTTATTAGTGAGTGCATACCATGATTCACCTTTTGAGTCTGGGTTACCTCACTTAGTATGATGTTCTCTAGCTCCATCCATTTGCCTAAGAATTTCATGAATTCATTGTTTCTAATGGCTGAATAGTACTCCATTGTGTAGATATACCACATTTTTTGCATCCACTCTTCTGTTGAGGGATACCTGGGTTCTTTCCAGCATCTGGCAATTATAAATAGGGCTGCTATGAACATAGTAGAGCATGTATCCTTATTACATGGTGGGGAATCCTCTGGATATATGCCCAGGAGTGGTATAGCAGGATCTTCTGGAAGTGAGGTGCCCAGTTTTCGGAGGAACCGCCAGACTGCTTTCCAGAGTGGTTGTACCAATTTGCAACCCCACCAGCAGTGGAGGAGTGTTCCTCTTTCTCCACATCCTCTCCAACACCTGCTGTCTCCTGAATTTTTAATCTTAGCCATTCTGACTGGTGTAAGATGAAATCTTAGGGTTGTTTTGATTTGCATTTCCCTAATGACTAATGAAGTTGAGCATTTTTTAAGATGCTTCTCTGCCATCCGAAGTTCTTCAGGTGAGAATTCTTTGTTTAACTCTGTACCCCATTTTTTAATAGGGTTGTTCGGTTTTCTGGAGTCTAACTTCTTGAGTTCTTTATATATATTGGATATTAGCCCTCTATCTGATGTAGGATTGGTGAAGATCTTTTCCCAATTTGTTGGTTGCCGATCTGTCCTCTTGATGGTGTCCTTTGCCTTACAGAAACTCTGTAACCTCATGAGGTCCCATTTGTCAATTCTTGCTCTTAGAGCATACGCTATTGGTGTTCTGTTCAGAAACTTTCTCCCTGTACCGATGTCCTCAAGGGTCTTCCCCAGTTTCTTTTCTATTAGTTTCAGAGTGTCTGGCTTTATGTGGAGGTCCTTGATCCATTTGGATTTGAGCTTAGTACAAGGAGACAAGAATGGATCAATTCGCATTCTTCTGCATGCTGACCTCCAGTTGAACCAGCACCATTTGTTGAAAAGGCTATCTTTTTTCCATTGGATGTTTTCAGCCTCTTTGTCGAGGATCAAGTGGCCATAGGTGTGTGGGTTCATTTCTGGATCTTCAATCCTGTTCCATTGATCCTCCTGCCTGTCACTGTACCAATACCATGCAGTTTTTAACACTATTGCTCTGTAGTATTGCTTGAGGTCAGGGATACTGATTCCCCCAGATTTTCTTTTGTTGCTGAGAATAGTTTTAGCTATCCTGGGTTTTTTGTTGTTCCAGATGAATTTGATAATTGCTCTTTCTAACTCTGTGAAGAATTGAGTTGGGATTTTGATGGGTATTGCATTGAATCTGTATAGTGCTTTAGGCAAAATGGCCATTTTAACTATATTGATTCTACCGATCCATGAGCATGGGAGGTTTTCCCATTTTTTTGAAGTCTTCTTCCATTTCCTTCTTCAGAGTCTTGAAGTTCTTGTCATACAGATCTTTCACATGTTTGGTAAGAGTCACCCCAAGATACTTTATACTGTTTGTGGCTATTGTGAAGGGGGTCATTTCCCTAATTTCTTTCTCAGCCTGCTTATCCTTTGAGTATAGGAAGGCCACTGATTTGCTGGAGTTGATTTTATAACCTGCCACTTTGCTGAAGTTGTTTATCAGCTGTAGGAGCTCTCTAGTGGAGTTCTTTGGGTCACTTAGGTAGACGATCATGTCGTCTGCAAATAATGATAGTTTGACTTCTTCCTTTCCAATTTGTATCCCTTTGACCTCCTTATGTTGTCGAATTGCCCGAGCTAGTACCTCAAGTACAATATTGAAAAGATAAGGAGAAAGGGGGCAGCCTTGTCTGGTCCCTGATTTCAGTGGGATTGCTTCAAGTTTCTCTCCATTTAGTTTGATGCTGGCTACCGGTTTGCTGTATATTGCTTTTACTATGTTTAGGTATGGGCCTTGAATTCCTGTTCTCTCCAAGACTTTAAGCATGAAGGGATGCTGAATTTTGTCAAATGCTTTTTCAGCATCCAATGAAATGACCATGTGGTTTTGTTCTTTGAGTTTGTTTATGTAGTGGATTGTATTGATGGATTTCCGTATATTGAACCAACCCTGCATTCCCGGGATAAAGCCTACTTGATCATGGTGGATGATCGTTTTGATGTGTTCTTGGATTCGGTTGGCAAGAATTTTATTGAGTATTTTTGCATCTATGTTCATAAGGGAAATTGGTCTGAAGTTCTCTTTCTTTGTTGGATCTTTGTGTGGCTTTGGTATCAGCGTAATTGTGGCTTCGTAGAAGGAATTGGGTAGTGTTCCTTCTGTTTCTATTTTGTGGAATAGTTTGAAGAGTATTGGTGTTAACTCTTCTTTGAAGGTCTGGTAGAATTCTGCACTGAAGCCATCTGGTCGTGTGCTTTTTTTGTTTGGAAGACTTTCTATGACTCCTTCTATTTCTTTAGGCATTATGGGACTGTTTAGATGGTCTAGTTGGTCCTGATTTAATTTTGGTATTTGGTATCTGTCAAGGAAATTGTCCATTTCCTCCAGATTCTCCAGTTGTGTTGAGTACAGGCTCTTGTAGTAGGATCTGATGATTTTTTGGATTTCCTCAGTTTCCGTTGTTATATCTCCCTTTTCATTTCTAAGTTTGTTAATTTGGATACTTTCTCTGTGCCCTTTGGTCAGTCTGGCTAAGGGTTTATCTATCTTGTTGATTTTCTCAAAGAACCAGCTCCTGGTTTTGTTGATTTTTTGTATGGTTCTCTTTGTTTCTACTTGATTGATTTCGGCCCTGAGTTTGATGATTTCCTGCCTTCTACTCCTCCTGGGCGAAATAGCTTCTTTTTGTTCCAGGGCTTTCAGGTGTGTCATTAAGCTGGTAATGTATGCTCTCTCCATTTTCTTTTTGGAGGCACTCAGGGCTATGTGTTTTCCTCTCAGCACTGCTTTCATTGTGTCCCATAGATTTGGGTATGTTGTGTTTTAATTTTCATTATGTTCTAAAAAGTCTTTAATTTCTTTCTTTATTTCTTCCTTGACCAAGGTATCATTGAGTAGAGTATTGTTCAGTTTCCACGTGTATGTGGGTTTTCTGTTGTTTCTGTTGCTATTGAAGATCACTTTTACTCCATAGTGATCAGATAGGAGGCATGGGATTAGTTCTATCTTCTTATATTTGTTGAGGTCTGTCTTGTGACCAATTATATGGTCGATTTTGGAGAAGGTACCATGAGGTGCTGAGAAAAAGGTATATTCTTTTGTTTTAGGATAGAATGTTCTATATATATCTGTTAAATCTAATTGGTCCAAAGCTTCAATTAGTTTCATTGTGTCCCTGTTTAGTTTCTGTTTTCCTGATCGGTCCATTGAGGAAAGTGCAGTGTTGAAGTCACCCACAATTATTGTGTTAGGTGCAATGTGTGCTTTTAGTTTTAATAAAGTTTCTTTTACGAAAGAGGGTGCCCTTGCATTTGGGACATAGATGTTCAGGATTGACAGTTCTTCTTTTTGTATTTTTCCTTTGACCAGCAAGAAGTGTCCCTCAGGGTCCCTTTTGATGACTTTGGGTTGAAAGTCAATTTTATCTGATATTAAAATGGCTTCTCCAGCTTGTTTCCTGAGACCATTTGCTTGTAGAATTGTCTTCCAGCCTTTTACTCTAAGGTAGTGTTTGTCTTTGACCCTGAGGTGTGTTTCCTGTAAGCAGCAAAATGTAGGGTCCTGTTTACGTATCCAGTCAGTTAGTCTGTGTCTTTTTATTGGGGCATTAAGTCCATTGATGTTAAGAGATAGTAAGGAATAGTGATTGTTACTTCTTATCATTTTTGACGTTATTTTTTAAATTTGAATGCTTATCTTCTTTTGGGTTTGATGAAAGGTTACTATCTTGCTTTTTCCAGGGTGAAGCTTCCCTCCTTGCATTGGTGTTGCCCTCCTATTATCCTTTTTAGGGCCGGGTTTGTGGATAGATATTGGTTTTGTCATGAAATATCTTAGTTTCTCCATCTATGGTGATTGAGAGTTTTGCTGGATATAGTCGTTTTGGTTGGCATTTGTGTTCTCTTAGAGTCTGCATGAGTTCTGCCCAGGACTTTCTAGCCTTCATAGTCTCAGGTAAAAAGTCTGCTGTGATTCTGATAGGTCTTCCTTTATATGTTACTTGGCCTTTTTCTCTTACTGCCTTTAGTATTCTTTCTTTGTTTAGAACATTTGGTGTTTTGATTATTATGTGACGGGAAGTATTTCTGTTCTGGTCCAGTCTGTTTGGAGTTCTGTAGGCTTCTTGTATATTCATGGGCATCTCTCTCTTTAGGTTAGGGAAGTTTTCTTCCATAATTTTATTGAAGATATTTGCTGGCCCTTTAAGTTGTAGATCTTCACTCTCATCTATGCCTATAATCCTTAGGTTTGGTCTTCTCATTGTGTCCTGGATTTCCTGGATATTTTGGGTTACAAGCTTTTTGCATTTTGCATTTTCTTTAACTGTTGAGTCCATGGTTTCTATGGAATCTTCAGCATCTGAGATTCTTTCTTCTATCTCTTGTATTCTGTTGTTGATGTTTGCATCTCTGTCCCCCGATTTCTTCCCAAGGCTTTCTATCTCCAAAGTTGTCTCCCTTTGAGTTTTCTTAGTTGTTTCTACTTCTGATTTTAGATCCTGGGTGGTTTTGCTTAGGTCCTTCACTTGCATGTTTGTGTTTTCCTGTAATTCTTTAAGAGATTTTTGTGTTTCCTTTTTCATGACCTCAGCCTGTTGACCAAAGTTCTCCTGTATTTCTTTAAGAGATTTTTGTGTTTCGTCTTTCATGACCTCAGCCTGTTGACCAAAGTTCTCCTGTATTTCTTTAAGTGTTTTTTGTTGGCTTTTGTATTCTCCTGGATTTCTTTCAATGATTTTTGTGTTTCCCTTGCAAGGGCTTCTAACTTTTGATCCATTTTCTCCTGAATTTCTTTAAGTATGTCCTTCATGTGTTCCTGTACCAGCATCATGACCAGTGATTTTAAATCCAAATCTTGTTTTACTGGTGTGATGTGGTATCCAGGACACGTTGGTAGAGGAGAATTGGGTTCAGATGTTGCCATATTGCCTTGATTTCTGTTAGTGACGTTCCTGCGTTTGCCTTTTGCCATCTAGTTCTCACTGGTGTTAGTTTGTCTTGTCAGTGCTGGACTCACCAGTGCAAGCTGCCCCTTCCCCGTTGGCCTCTGGTGCACAGCTTACCTCCTGCACTGCTTGTAGACAGGGTGCTGCTGCCCAGGCTGTTCAGATCCCAAAGCAGGCACCCGAAGGCTCCCGCTGGGGACCGCTGGATTCACTGGAGCACACTGACTTCTCCCAGCTGGCCTCCCTGAAGCCCAGCTAGCCACTTGCAGGACTTGGAGATGTGGTGCTGCCACCCAGGCTGATCTGGATCCGGAAGCGGAGGGAGTAGAGCTGAGGGCTTCTGCCTGAGGCCTTGCCCCAGATTGTGTCTGTGGAGCAGATGGAGCCCGTGTGCACCCCCAGGGAGTGCCGATGGTGTATGCTGCTGTGATCTCCCCTGTGTTCCGCTCACTCTGCTGGCCAGCCGATCCGCCAACTGGGCTGTCGCACACAAGGTTAGCCTGGCCACCCAGTCCCTGAGTCCAGGCAAAAGCCTGGGAGGCCAAGGTCTGAGCAAAGTTCCCCTAGGGCTATGACTGTTAATTGGGTCTGCCAGGTGACTAGGATGGCGGGCGTGCGCGCCCGCGCTCCCCGAAAGCTCCGGGAGAGTCTGCTGTGCTAACAATCCCCTGGGCGGGTTGACTCACAGATGGCCCACCAAGCCGCCCAGTCCTTGGGGTCAGTCCTGTGCCTTTTGGGGCCTAGACCCTCGCTTTGTTAGCCTCAGGCTATGCCTGTTACAGGTCTGCCCGCCAGAGCTCTCTGTCGTCCTGCAGGCAAAATGGCGGCGGCGCGCGCGCAGGCCTGGGCAAAAAGCCCCCTGGCTGGGTTGGCACCCCGATGGCCCCCCGACAAGCCCAGGGCCTGGGTGCAGGCCAACGCCCGTCGGGCTCAGACCACCGCGGTGTTGGCCTCGGATTATGTTTGTGTACCTCAGTCTGTCCGATCCCTGGAGTCCGGAACCAAGATGGATGCACCTCTCCTGACTGGTGGGAGGCCGAGTTCTGAAGTGGCCTCCGTGCAGGAAAGGCGCAGCACAACTGCAGCTGCTTGCCGCCCGGCTGGTCAGCGAAGGTCAGTGGTTGTGGACGCAGGGCCTAACTGGTCCCTGTGTCGCCTTGCCTCCCCTGCTGATGGCCCTTCAGCTGGACCTGCTACTGCTGCACTGCCGCCGCCGCCGCCGCCGCCGCCCGGGGTCATAACTTATAATTGTCCCTGTTATACCTCCTTCATCTCTGGAATCACCATCACAGATACCCACCAATGCAGTGTCTTAGTTTCGTTAGAGCTCCTTAATCCAGTCAAGCCAACAGACAAAATTGAATGACACAAATACAAGCCAGGCACAGGTGGTGGAATTTTAAAGAAGACCCCTTCTTTCTTCTTAAGGAGATCCATTTACCTGGCAAACTAGTAGCGAGTATTTAGCATGCAGAAGAGAACATGACTTGTACTATTTCCCAGCAGTCTTTGCAAAACCATTCCCCCTGTGACCAAGTGAAGCCACTGGTATCAGAGTGTGGAGCTGGATAGATATGCACAATAACATATCATTGTATAATAGTTGCACATAAATATAAATAGGAATCATCTCAATGGGTGATTTTAATAAGTCATGGTAAAAAAGTATGGCAAATTATCAGGAAGTAGTGAATTTTGAGTGTTTACCGCCTTAGTTTTAAAGACGTTTAAAAGTCTTTAGTTTTAAAGTCTTCATTTAATTTTAAATAATATTTAAAAACTGCCTCACAAAACTCTAGAAAATTTAACAACTGGATCTTAAGAGCAGGCACTTGGCAGGTCCAGTACAGGCCTCACCATTGTTACTCACTATCCGTTCCTTGTCTTTGGAGTGTTGTTGTGGCCGTTTACCCTACAAGACCACCAAGGAGCTGACTCTGATGCAATCACACTAGGGTCTCTTTATTACAAGCTCCAGCTTGGGCTACACCCACAGTTTCTGATGCAGCAAGACAGGATGGTGGAGCCCTGAGCTCTCAAGGGGACGAGGTTTTATAGAAGCAGCAAGAGAGGGGGTTTCTCGAATGGCACATAACTGATTGAGGGCCATGATGGACCCTAACTTAATGTTTGCTTTCCTCCTGATTGTGGTTGTTAGGAAGTGAAGGGCAGACTTAAAACCTGGAAACTGGTGATAGGTGCCGGCTTGTTAGTTAACTCGAGTTCAACCTTAGGTCAGGTTCTCTAAGATGGAGTCTAAACCCAAATGTCTCTCAGAGTCACTCCTGAGTGCAATTGATTCTATCATAGGGCAGTATGAATGAGAAACGTCCCTATAGTCTCAGGCATCTAGATCCCTAAGCTCCTTCTCTCAGATGTGACACACAACTGTAGGATTTGGAAGTTTCTCTACTGGAGATCACTTTTGCTTAGTTCACTTTTTTTTTTTGAAGTTGCTACTAGATATTTTCTTTATTTACATTTCAAATGTTATCCCCTTTCTTGGTTTTCCTTCTGAAACCCCCCCCCCCCCCATCCCAACCACCCTCTTCCTGCTTCTATTAGAGTGTTCCCTTATCCACCCACTCACTCCTGCTTCCCTGCCCTGGCATTCCTCTACACTGTGTCATCAAGCCTTCACAGGACCAAGGGCCTCTCCTCCCATTGATGTCTGACAAGGCCATCCTCTGCTATATATTTGGCTTGAGCCATGGGTCTCTCCATGTGTACTCTTTGGTTGGTGGTTTAGTCTCTGGGAGCTCTGGGGGTAAGGGTTGGTTGATATTGTTTTTCCTCCTATGGGGCTGCAAACCCCTTCAGCTCCTTGGGTCCTTTCTCTAGCTCCTCCATTGGGGACCTTGGTTGGCTGCGAGCACCCACCCACCTCTGTATTTGTCAAGCACTGGCAGAGCCTCTCAGGAGACAGCTATATCAGGCTCCTGTCAGTAAACACTTCTTGGCATCTGCAATAGTGTCTGGGTTTGGTAACCACATATGGGATGGATGCCCAGGTTGGGCAGTCTCTGGATGGCCTTTCCTTCAGTCTCTGCTCATCACTTTGTCTCTGTATCTCCTTCTGTAGGTATTTTGTCCCCCTTTCTAAGAAGGACCAAGTATCCACACTTTGGTCTTCCTTCTTCTTGAGCTTCATTGTTTAATTCACCATTTCCTTCCAATGCCCCAGGCTCCCCCTTTGGAATGGGGCTGTTTACTTTGTGACCTTGTATACAGGGTGTAACTTGTTCTTGATTTTATAAGAGCTTACAATCATGCAATTGCCTTGACTCTCTGATTCTTGGAGTTTTAAGTACTGTTGGTACTGTTAAAAACTGCTGAGACTTTTGATGAAGTGTGTTTGTATTCTCATGAGAGTATAAGGTCAAAAGGAAGAATGCTACGGCTATAAACTTAAGGTGTAAAGTTGATAAACTATGGGATTGTGATAGTAAATATTGGTTGTCAATTTGACAGGATCTAGAGTCACCTTGGGAACAAAGCTCTGGGCATATCGGTGATGGATTTTCTAGATTATATTGAGGTGGGAAGACCTTCCCAAGACATGAATGGCACCATTCAGTGGGCTAGGGTCCCAGACTGCATACAATGGAGAAAATGAATAGAGAACAAATATTCTTCACTCTCTGCTTCCTGATTGGGTGCAATATGAAAAAGCTGGCTTCAGCTTCTGTCTCCATGCCTCCCGATAATGTCTTCCTCACCATGATGGGATTTATCTCTTACATCTTGTATCTCTTATATCTTTTCTCCAGCAACGAAAAAACAATCAATACAGTGTGGCTGTAGAAGAGTCTTAACTCTCATTGCTGTCTCTGAAGTAGCAGAGATTTGGTTAAAAGCTAAAAGGGTCACTGCCAACTGTGATGGGGCATGTATCTATAAAACAGAGGGGAAAGGAGATGTTTAGTATATCAGGAAGACTTTAACTTGGTAGTGAGACCCATAAGGAGAATTCATAAGACACAAGAAAACTGTGCAGTCAGTTCTCTGTTTTAGGAAGCACTGGGTGCCACTGTTCATGCATGTGAATGATTTGTGTTTTGAAGTTCCGTTTAGTTATGTCTAATATGACTAACTTCTAGTCATTGGGGGCATATTAGTCATGTAGCTATGGGTATGTGTGTGTGTGCACATGTGTGAATTTGACCATATAGTTGTGAAATATTATTAGTCTTAAAACTTTTATGTGAGCTGGATCATTGGAGAACAAGAAAGCTTATGGTACAGATGATGTCTGAAGGCCATTTGCAGGAGAATTCCATCTTACTTGAGACAATTGATCTTTTTACTAAGGACTTCAGTTATCAGGAAGAAGCTGACTGACCTTCAATATGGAGGGTGATCTACTTTATTCAAAGGTCACCAATTTAATTGTTAGTTTTATCCAAAATTACCATAAAGCTGGCACAAGAAGTGGAACATCATGTGGAGCACTGGGCAGAGGTATGCACGTCCCTTTGTGGTCAGATGTATAAACCTCTTGTGTACAACCTTCCATGACAGGTTTTTGCCGGTGATGGTCAGAGAGGGGACTGGGATGACAAGTTCCACAGAGCAAAGAAATCACTAGAATGAAAGCAGCTGAACAGAGCGTCCACATGGTCTCTGTCTTTCTCTGAAGTAGCTGCGAGGCTTTTCTAAGTAATGTGAAGCTTTGGAACAAGGAGTTGTTCACAGTGGTGAGCATGTCCTAACTGCTGCAGCCACGCCGGCAGCACTGAGGAGAATGTGCTGACGAGGAGACGGGTGGAGTCAGGAAGACCAGTTGAGAATTTGCAGTGCAAGCCTGGGCAAGGGATGGTATTTTGGGCTGGGATGGTACTCAGAGAATGCTAGAGGTGTCTCAATTAATCACCTCGCATGACTTTTAGCACTGTAAAACTGTACAGCACAAACTCAGAGTTTGTGTATTTTAAAAATATATAAGTTGATTATCTGAATTCAGTTTAGAGAAAAAGGAAACATGAATTTTGACGTGTTTTTATTTTTTTGCTCACATTTCATAACAAAGAGTCTTAGGCAAGATTTAAATGATCATTCTTCATTAGGATATACATGCTGGTGCTGGCACAGTAGATGAAAGTTGAGGGCGGACGGGGAAGGATAGAAAGCAGACTCAACATGCGCCGTTGGTGGGGCACTGATGTGGCCCTAAGGAGAGTTCATGCCTTAGGATAGTCCCATTGGACAGAGGGTTTGAGGGCAAGTTACAGGTCACCTCATTCCTGTCTCATGTCTCCTGTTGGTGAAAGATCATTTCATAGGGAATTTGCTCTGTGACTTTTGATGTGGTGGCAGGGAGGCTGGGCTACCGCACAGCTTGGAATTACTTGTTTTGGGGCTGCGGTGACTTCAAAGCAAGCAGCCCGTGACACATGAGTCACATGAGTGAGACCATGGACTCAGAAGAGACATGGTCCAACCTGAATCTCATTCATGCTAACTTTGGTGAGAAGACTGTTAGAATTATTATCCAAGGCACTTTAAAAGCATTCCTGCTTTTAATCTCACGTTGCTAGTGCGGTATGTTAATACTATTTATGCATTATCAGATTTATGTGGTATGCTAATACTATTGTTATTTTTAGAAATCAGAAAGCAAGGCATCAAATCCTTATGGTTCTATTGGCATGCAGAGACACTATGACCGAGGTAACTTTTATTAAAGGAAGCATTTCATTGGAGGTTTGCTTACAGTTTTTGCGGACTTATCACCATGATTGGAAGCAGATAGGCATGGCACTGGAGCAGTAGGTGAGAATCCAACACCTTGACCCATAGACAGCTGGCAAGAGGAGGGAGGAGGGGGGAGGGGGGAGGGAGGGGGAGAGGGAGGGGGAGGGGGAGTGGAGGAGAGGGGGAGGGAAGGAAGGGGGAGAGGGGGGAGAGGGGGGAGGGGGAGTGGAGGGGAGAGGGAGAGGGAGAGGGAGAGGGAGAGGGAGAGGGAGAGGGAGAGGGAGAGGGAGAGGGAGAGGGATTGGGCCTGGTGAAAGCTTTTGAAACCCTAAAGTCCTCCCTGAGCAGTTCACCTCCTCTAAGAAGGACAAACCTGCCTCCTAATCCTTCTCAAAATTCGATCACCTGGGGACTAAGTCTGCAAGTATATGATGAACCTTTCTCATCCAAACCATCCCAAGACTAATAAGCTCTGTGTTAGGAATGAGGAAGGGAAAGTGACTTTTCCTTAGCTTTAAGGTTGTTCTTTTACTTGAGGCATAGTGGGTTCCCATGCAGAGGTGATGGGGTCCTATGTTTTGCTTCTCTGGCTGTCCAATTCTGCTTTAGAACACTTAATTTGTATCACAGCCCAATGAAGTAGGTGTGGGGAAGGAGCCTCATTTTACAGACTTTTAAAATAACATTTCAAAGAGTAAAGGAGGTTTCTCACCATCACGTAAGACATATGATGAATTCCCTTGTTTTTGAGTTGTCACAGAAGTCCTCCTCCTCCTCCTGGTTTGTTTCCCTGTTACTGTGACAAACACTGTGGCCCAAAGCAGCTTATGGAGGGAAAGGTCATTTGTGGCTTACAGGTTTTGGTCTGTCATCAAGGGAAGCCAAAGCAGGAAACTGGAGGTGGCAGACGAGGCAGTGACCACGGAGAAATGTCTCTAACTGGTTTGGTTTCTAGGTGTGCTTGGGTCTTCAGAAGTTCAAGAATGACAAGAATGACAGTTAACTTGTGCCCGAGGAAGGTAACTGTGAGAGGAGATGGCTGGAGGTGGGTCTTCCCTTAGGAGCAGGGGTGTCTGCTAGGAAGCAAAGTGCTGATGTACTGGGTAGAGAAGTGGTTGTGCTTTCTGAACAGAGAGAACAGACCAATCTCTAGAGAGAGCCGCACGGTGAAGGCCATGGGGAAGGAGGGAGAGAAGCGGAGTGATGGCCAGCTGTGTGCAGGGCAGTTGGTGCAGCCCCGTGGGAAGGTCTCCTTTAGAGAACAATATGGCGTGGTCCAACAGAGCACTGTGATACGAGGTCACAGCTGTGCCAGCCCATAAGAGTTGTGCCTCTTCCTGCCGAATTCCCTTCCCTAGGCTGGAGCTGTGGAGAAGAAACAGAGAGAATCACAAGGAAGAGAAGGGAAGCAAATCTTTTCCATGCCTGCTGGAGAATTATGAACTTAAAGCAGGTTAAACTCAGGGGAAGGGAGAAGTTCTACATTGTAATGAAGGCTGCACACATGCGATGAGTCTGGGCTGGATTGCACGTGACTTTGACTCGTTTGAAAGAGGCTAGATACCTTTTTAGCAAGCACAAAGCAGAAAGTTCTATAAAACTTGTTTGTCTAGTGAGCTAATGACTCCAGAGGGCCGATAAACTGTCTCTTTCCTTTACTGTGTGCATTCCATTACGCCTGGCTTGAAAACTCAACTCGGAACACTCATAACCACCCTACTGTGCTCTTAGTCAAGCTGCCCATCTGGGCTGCACAGAGCAAGAGTCCGTGTCTCAAACAAGGTGGGAGGAAGAAAGGATTGGCACTCAAGGCTGCCCTCTAATTTCTACATTATTGCTATGTCATGTGCATGTATATACATATGCTTGCACAGCTACATTTACACATTCACACATATACATAATACATACATCCACACAGATGCTCAGAATATGAAAATTCATATGTATTTAAAAATATACATTCATTCACACACACAGACTCATATTCACACAATACACGTACACACTTTTACATATATACATATCTCCACATATACATTCACATTTCACATACACATCTGCACACATGCATATGTACACATCTACACAAGTTCATACACATAGGCATATTTACACCATACATATTCATACATGCATACACATATTGCTTTCTCCTAAACACACACACACACACACACACACACACACACACACACACACACGAGGTTAAAAATTCAGGTTCATTCAAGAAGTTAGACTCCAGAAAACCGAACAACCCTATTAAAAAATGGGGTACAGAGTTAAACAAAGAATTCTCACCTGAAGAACTTCGGATGGCGGAGAAGCATCTTAAAAAATGCTCAACTTCATTAGTCATTAGGGAAATGCAAATCAAAACAACCCTAAGATTTCATCTTACACCAGTCAGAATGGCTAAGATTAAAAATTCAGGAGACAGCAGGTGTTGGAGAGGGTGCGGAGAAAGAGGAACACTCCTCCACTGCTGGTGGGGTTGCAAATTGGTACAACCACTCTGGAAATCAGTCTGGCGGTTCCTCCGAAAACTGGGCACCTCACTTCCAGAAGATCCTGCTATACCACTCCTGGGCATATACCCAGAGGATTCCCCACCATGTAATAAGGATACATGCTCTACTATGTTCATAGCAGCCCTATTTATAATTGCCAGATGCTGGAAAGAACCCAGGTATCCCTCAACAGAAGAGTGGATACAAAAAATGTGGTATATCTACACAATGGAGTACTATTCAGCCATTAGAAACAATGAATTCATGAAATTCTTAGGCAAATGGATGGAGCTAGAGAACATCATACTAAGTGAGGTAACCCAGACTCAAAAGGTGAATCATGGTATGCACTCACTAATAAGTGGTTATTAACCTAGAAAACTGGAATACCCAACACATAATCCACACATCAAATGAGATACAAGAAGAAAGCAGGAGTGGTCCCTGGTTCTGGAAAGACTCAGTGAAACAGTATTTGGCAAAACCAGAACGGGGAACTGGGAAGGGGTGGGAGGGAGGACAGGGGAAGAGAAGGGGGATTACGGGACTTTCGGGGAGTGGGGGGGGGCTAGAAAAGGGGAAATCATTTGAAATGTAAATAAATTATATCGAATAAAAAAAAAATTCAGGTTCATGAGGAGAGAAAGACACCAGCCAGTGATCCTTCATTACTCCTGTAATTTCAGTTAATTAAAAAAAACCTGGGACCGAGGGTTAAGACAGTCTAGTTTTGGGAAATATAAAAAGAATTATCTAGGGAGTTAGAGAAAGGACTAAAGGAGCTGAAGGGGTTTGCAACCTCATAGGAAGAACAACAATATCAACCTATCAGACCCCACCCTCCCCGCCCTCCCCAGAGCTTCCAGGGACTAAGCCATCAACCAAGGGGTACACATGGCTCTAGCTGCATATGTAGCAGACGATTGCCTTGTCAGGCATCAAGGAGAAGGAGAGGTCCTTGGTCCTATGAAATCTTGATAGATGCCCCAGTGTAGGGGAATTGAGGCCGGGGAGGTGGGAGGGGGTGGGTGGAGGAACAGCCTCATAGAAGTAGAAGGAGGGAGGATGGGATGGGGCTATTGTGAGGGGTAGGAAAGGGGATAACATTTGAAATGTAAATAAAGAATATATCCAATAAAAAAAGAAAAACAGAATAATCTGGAGCGTAAATTGTGAAAACGTGCTCTAGAGAGTGCATTAATTTGTTATTAGGACAAATAAGCAAAGAGGAGGAGGCACCTGTTTTGCGGGGACAAAAGGAAAAGGTCTGCAGGGTCTCTCTGTTGACGCTCATTTGATGCGCCCTCTAGTGGCAATTGCAGGACAGTACATATTCCAAATTTGTCTATGAGGAGGACTTGGCCTTCCAGTTTCCCTAGTTTAAAAGTCTAGAACTATTTAATGTTGTCAAGACTGCACAGTTCTATAGACTTCATTTTTATGAAAGAATATGTGGTAAAGAGAAAGCTCATGAATGTGTTTAGTATAATAAAGTCTTTGCACACCTCTATAGTCTTCATCATTATGAAAATATTCATACTGGAGAAATTCTGTGAATGTTAGCAAGGTTGTAAAGCCTTTTTGTTATGAGATCCACTGAGTTCCAACACAATTCAAACACCAGGACAATTCAAATGACAAGAATGTTTTGTACTCAACTTGCTACTCATTAATCAGGACCTCAAAAATATGTTCAGAAGCTTAACCATTGAATTTTGTTTGTATTTTTAGTTAGTCATGTATCCAACAACTTTCCTGATAGTGTTTATAAGCTCAGGAATTGACTACATTTGGTTCATTATGCATATTACCATGTCATCTTCAAATAAATGTAATTTTACTTTCTCCTTTCTAATTCATATTGCGTTCATTGCCCTCAGTTATATTGCTCTACTTAAACTTTAGATAGTACTCTGAAAATGTATAGAGAGAATGAACCACCTTGTCTTGTTTGTGAATTAGTGGAATTGATTGGAATATCTCTTCATTTAATTTAATATTGTCTATAGGCTTGCTGTAGTGTGATGTTCGTATGTTTAGGTAAATCTCTTGTGCCTTATTTACTCCAAGAATTTTTTCCATACTGTGATGTTGGATATTGTTAGAGAATTATCACCTAATGAAACCACCTAATGTTGTTTAGGTCTCTATACATTAAATAAATAAATAAATGTATGAATAAATCTTTTTTTGAAAAGAAAAAAAGTCTAGAACCTTTGTCCTGTGCTCGCAGAGATCTCTCTGTTTTTAAAGTTTTCATCAAAAAATTCACTTTACATCCGATAAATTCACTTTTCAGCCCCCTCCCTCCTCTCTTTTCAGTTTCTCACGTACAAACCCCTTACCCCTTTGCCCCCTCCTCTTCTCAGAGAACGGGAAGCCCCCTTGGGCCCACCCCACCCTGGGACATCTAGTTCTAAAGCAGGACTAGGCACAACCTCTCTCACTGAGACCCAAACAGTCAGTCCAGGTAAGGGGAAGGGCATCCAATGGCAGGTAACAGAGACCGAGTCGACAGCCTCTGCTCCACTTGTTAGGGACCCACATGAAGATCAAGCCGTACGTAGGGTCCAGCTATGCATGTTTCTCGGTTGGTGACTCAGTCTCTGTGAACCCCCACAGACCCAGGTTAGTTAACTCTGTGGGTCTTACTCTGGTGTCCTTGACTCCTCTGACTTGCTCGCTTCTATTCCCCACTCTTCCACAGACTCCTTGGGCCCCGCCTGATGTTTGACTGAGGATCTCCGCATCTGTCTCCGTCCTCTGGTGGATGAAGCCTCTCAGGAGACAGTTGTGCTAGCCTCCTGTCTGCAAGCATATCGGATTATCATTAATGGTGTCAGGGGTGGGCTCTCTCCCATGGAATGGGTCTCAAGTTGGGGCCGTCATTGGCTGGCTCTTCCCCCAGTCTGTGCTCCATCTTTATCCCTCGCAGAGATCTCTTATTACAGGTTGACTCTTTGACTGCCCATGTAGAGAATGAGCGAATACAAATGTGTCTACATCAGTTTGTTGGTAACCAGCTCTCATGCCCAGTGCCCCTTGGTCACGCACTTTAAATATCAGGGAAGAAGAGAAGCTAGCCCATCAGTCTCTCAACCAACCTTTGGTGTTATTTAGAAACAATGAATGGCAATTTTGTAATAAGTAAATACCAGTAAATACATGGCTACTCACTCCCTATATGGTTTGCTTCCTATTGTTATGATGGAAAAAAAATGAAGTAATAGAAAAGAAACTATATATAGATCCACAGAATATAAATGACCTTTAAATAAGGGCTATCTTTGTTTATAAAAGGTTGATGCGCCTTCCTTTGGGGTTATTAAATTGTGTTTTGCTTCACGCACTCATGGGCTAGAAAGTGAATTCTTTTGAGTAAACAGTTATTCCACATTGCATAGAAAGCAAGCGACAGACTGTGCTCCTTCTATAGGCTAGTGTGGAGTTTGATGGTGTGGTTGCTATGAGATTCTTGTAACTTTCTGAAGACAATTTGTTTTACCATAGTTTTTAAAGTGTGAGTAGGTTACTGTAGTCAGTCGTTTGATCAGTTGTGGAAAACCTGGGACTTGAGGTGGTGTGCTGATTGCTGGATGAAATGACACTCCTCTCCTCCAGAGGGCAGCAGAACCGCACCACTCAGTGCTGAAATTCTTACAAGCCTGTTGATAGACCTATTTTGACCTGATCATTCATATCAGTACAAGTTAAGCATAGCATTTATGGATACACATATTGACATTCTACAGAAGGCTGTCCCTGTGAAATGGAAGAAGATACTTTTTTTCCCATTTAGACACAGAAACTACATTTGCTTTGTCTTACGAAGCACTCTTGGAACAAGGCCACTTGTGTTAGCAAGCAGCTACAGAGCACACAAGGAGAGGCCTTTCTGTCCTTTGGGATTACAGCTTTTATAACCATAAAGTGGCTGTGCTTGGATTTTTTGCAGTCATTCTGTAAACAGCTTGTCTATCTATGAATGTAAAACAGATTTTCAAAAATTTGTATGTCCCAAAGCTGCAGGAACCTTGAAGATGGGAACCCTGGGAAAATGCGAAGTGAGAGGTGAGACAGCTCCTGCCCATTGCTGTGAAGAAGCTGTGTTACTTTTTAGGTGATTGCAGATGAGATTTCTCTTCAGTGCTGATCACATTGCTTTCTGGTACGTCCTCTTTCTGGATGCCCAGGAACCATCTCCGTGTTCAGACAATAGTCAGTGAATGTTGAATGTATTCTATCAAAGCGATTCTGAGAAACTTTTCTCATTTTTCAATTCTTTAAAAGTTTATAAAAGTTAACATTCACAGTTGTCAGGGAATGCAGTTCCTTACAAATCCCTGTGCTGGTCCTTTGTGCTGGTCCATTATGGAGAATGACAGTATCAAAAGAGACGTATAAGAACCATCTTGGTGTTTTCAATGAATAGGAATGGCACACAAGAAAAACATCAATAATCATGAAAGCACAAATCACAAATGCCAGCGAATGAGCGAGATGTTCCTGGACTGACAGGGTTCCAAAGAGTTGATGGCCCCAGGGAAAAGCTATGTGCAGATGGAAGCTGATTCCTAAAAGTGTCGATGGAACGTGGACACGAAGAGAAAGTCACGGTGCTAGAGCAGCCTGTGGAAAGACACGTGCATTTCAGGAGAGGTAAGGAGAGTCACAGACGTGGTGTCAGTAGGGTTAACTTTGGAGAATTAGCAAGGTCTGGGAACTTAAGGCTATAGAAAAGATGGACGATATAGCTTCGTTGAATAGGGGGATAATGGAAACATAATAGGTGAGTTAGTTGTTTTATTGACATAAACCAGTTACCTGAGAAGTTGGAACCTCGTATGAGGAATGGCTTCTGTTGGATTGACCCGCTGGGTATATCGGCCAGGCATATTCTTTATTGGTAGTTGATACAGGGAGGGCCCAGTCCACTGTGGGCAGAGCCATCCCTGGGCAAGTGAGCCCTGGGATATATAGCAGAGATAGATGAGCGTAAGCCTGGGGCAGAGCCAGGAAGCTGCATCCCTCTGTGGTCTCTGCTGCAGCCTCCAGGTTCCTTCCTTGAGCTCCTGCCTTGGTTTCTCTACATAATGGATGAAATAAACTGTCTCATTTTGAGATTGCTTTTTGACCCTGGTTTTATCGCAGCAAAGGAAACCAACATAGACCACTACATTCCTGGAAAATGAACCTCTCTTTATTTCTATTGCTGTTCAAACATCTGCACGTTTACAGAGTGCTTGGGGTAGGGGCTGGAGAATTTGACAGGCGCCCATGTTTACTTGTGAACTGCACATATTATTACAGCTATTGAGCTGAATCATGTTTCCAAAACTGTATAATCGTATGCTTTAAGAAAGCGGCTAAGAAATAACAAACATGTAAGCATCCATCCCATAATGGCATTCATGATAACTCCCAACCTAGACGTCATTTATATATCATAGGCATTAGAAATTAATGCATTAGAAATTAGAAATTAAAATAAAAGGCGAGGCATATTTAGCTTCTTTTACACTGTGGAACTGCTTTTGACATCAGCTGTTAGTAACCTAATGGTTAGCTGGAAGGAAGCCCTACCTTCCCCAGGATGCCAGAGCATTCAGTCAGGACCATTTTACTTATTCCAAATGGAAACCCACCCAGACGTGTTCTTTTGATTTTTCAACTCTTCTGAAATGAATATATATTGCAGAAACAGACTCAGGATATTTTTACACATCAAACTAATGTCTCTGTCAGGCTGATATTGGGTTTTCATGATGTGAATAATATTTCTAAAATGGCATACTCATAAAGGATTGAATAGAGAGTAAAATTAAATGGAATGCTTGAAAGAAAACATACACCAAGTGCTGAATATAGGAAAAGTAACTTTTTAGAAAACTTTTGATTGATTGTGAATTTCACATCACACTTCTCTGTGTCTCCTCATACCTGCTTTTCACTCTTGCAGCATACCCCCCACAAACACACACACACAAACACACACACACATACACAAACACACACACATATACAAACACACACAAACACACACACATACACAAACACACACAAACACACACACATACATAAACACACACAAACACACACACACACAAACACACACACACAAACACACACACACACACACACAGCATAGGAAAGCATGTCATCATAGAAGTCGTAGTATGCTACAGTGTATCCCACAGTACACCCCTCTGTCCACACGTCTTCTCTTGCAAATGTTCATTGCAATGAGTCATTGGTCTGAATAGAGGTCTCTGGTTTCTGTGATGCCATCGGTATTGGATCCTCATTGGGACTTCTCCTGGTTATGCTCTTGCTACCTTTTTTTCATGGAGATCCTGGAGCTTTGGGTCAGCAAGACTGGCCTGGAAAAGAAACTTTTTAAAGTTCTGACATTTGGAGTAGCTCTTCTCCATGTAACAGTATTGGGAAAATGGCACTTAGGAACTGGCTAACCTCAACTCCAAATGGATCAAGGACCTCCACATAAAGCCAGACACTCTGAAGCTAATAGAAAATAAACTGGGGAAGACCCTTGAGGACATCGGTACAGGGGAAAGTTCCTGAACAGAACACCAATAGCATATGCTCTAAGATCAAGAATTGACAAATGGGACCTCATAAAGTTACAAAGTTTCTGTAAGGCAAAGGACACCATCAAAATGACAAATCGGCATATAATATATATATGAATCGGCAATATATATAAAGAACTCAAGAAGTTAGACTCCAGAAATCCAAATAACCCTATTAAAAATGGGGTACAGAGTTAAAGAATTTTCACCTGAAGAACTTCGGATGGTGGAGAAGCATTTTAAAAAATGCTCAACTTCATTAGTCATTAGGGAAATGCAAATCAAAACAACCCTGAGATTTCACCTTACACCAGTCAGAATGGCTAAGATTAAAAACTCAGGAGACAGCAAGTGTTGGCCAGGATGTGGAGAAAGAGGAACACTCCTCCACTGCTGGTGGGGTTGCAGATTGGTACAACCACTCTGGAAATCAGTCTGGCGGTTCCTCAGAAAACTGGGCACCTCACTTCCAGAAGATCCTGCTATACCACTCCTGGGCATATACCCAGAGGATTCCCCAGCATGTAATAAGGATATGTGCTCCACTATGTTCATAGCAGCCCTATTTATAATTGCCAGAAGCTGGAAAGAACCCAGGTATCCCTCAACAGAAGAATGGATGCAAAAAATGTGGTATGTATATATATATATATATATATATATATATATATATATATACATACAATGGAGTACTACTATTCAGCCATTAGAAACAATGATTTCATGGAATTCTTAGGCAAATGGATGGAGTTGGAGAACATCATACTAAGTGAGGTAACCCAGTCTCAAAAGATTAATCATGGTATGCACTTAATAATAAGTGGATATTAGCCTAGAAAATTGGAATACCCAAAACATAATCCACACATCAAATGAGGTACAAGAAGAACGGAGGAGTGGCCTGGTTCTGGAAAGACTCAGTGTAGCAGAATAGGGCAAAACCAGAACAGGGAAGTGGGAAGGGGTGGGTGGGAGAACAGGGGGAGGGAAGGGGGCTTATGTGACTTTCGGGGAGTGGGGGGCCAGAAAAGGGGAAATCATTTGAAATGTAAATAAAAAATGTATCGAATAAAAAAAAGGAACTGGCTAACCCCATCTTTTCGCCCCCTCCCCTAATATGATTAAATGTAGAGTGTATTCTCACCTATGGTATTGTTTATTTTGTCTTTGCTCTTTCTATCTATACACCGTCTGTATTTAAACAGCATCTTCATATGAAAGAAAATACCCAATCTTGGTTCAGCTTATTTCATATAACATGGTGATCACGAGTTCCATCCATTGTCCTGTAAATGACTTATTTTCATTTTTCTTTGGAGCTGCATGTTATAGGCACACACCATATTTTCGTTTATTCGGTCCACAGTTGATAGGCAGCAAGGCTGGTTCGTGGCTACTGTGAACAGGGCAGTAATAACTGTGGATGCACAGATACCCCTGTGGTGCTGACTTAGAGTCTGTTAAGTATTTTCCTAGGAGTGGTATTGCTGGGTCATATGGAATTTCTGTTTTCGTTTGTTACCCGGAACTTCCATATGGATTTCTAATGAATAAGGGTCACTCATCTCTCACAGCCTGACTATCATTTCTTCCCCATTGTTTTGGATGAGAGGCATTTTGGCTGGAATAAGATGGAGGGCCTGTGCGGGTTTCTATGTGGGTCAGCGGGTTTCTTCCGTGGATTCCCGTCTGCCTGTGCACCATTTCCTAGCTGCTCTCATTGTCATGGTGTTCTGTGGTACCCGGGAATCAGGCATGCTGAGCCCTCCAGTACTGTGCAGTTTATTTACATGGGATTACTTTGGTTATCTACGGGAGTGTTTTTTATTCCATGTGTACTTCAAGGTTGCTTTTCATATTACTGCCAAAATGGCACTGAAAAATTTAAAAATATGTTTTTTTGAGATTATATTATAATTGCTGCTGAGATTATATTATAATTTCCCCTTTTCCATTTCCTGGCTACAAAACCCTCCTAACCTTCTTATAGACCTATCTTGCTCTTTCTTCTTTAATTACACACACACACACACACACACACACACACACACACATGAATATAGAATTATATCTTTAATGTAATATATATAATATATCTGCATGTATATACTATACAGGCATATCTCTATATAATTATAGATATAATTACATGCTATATGTATGAATACATATATGTGTCTATTTCCTAAGCCTATAAATACAAGCTACTCATTTCGTATAATGTTACTTGTATGTATATATTTTCAGACATATGCTCTCAGCATTCCTTAGTTACTTTGGTTCTTTGTCTGGGGCTGAGGCCACCTGGTCTTTCCCCTTTCACATTAGCATGTTTGATGGTCACATTAGCATGTCTGATGGTCACATTAGCATGTCTCTTTGTTCAGACGCTGGTGTATCTGTTTATGCAGTCATATTGCTGAGACTTTCTGCATGTAACTTCTCACACTTAACCTCCTCTACCTCTGGCTCTTACTGATATATCTGCTCCCTCTTCATCAATGATCCCCAAGCCTTAGGTGCAGGGGTTGTGTTGTATATGTATCCATTGGGGCTACACAACTCAGAGCTTGATTGGTTGTGGCTTTCTGTAATGGTTTTGATCTATTGCGTAGAGAAATTTCTTTGATAAGAGGTGAGAAATACACTTATGTCTGGGTATAAGGATAAATGTTCAGGATGTAGTTAGGAACTGTACTCATTTAGTAAGCTGGTTGTTGTGGATTTTCCTCCAAAATCCATGACTTCACTAGCCCTGGATAGCTGGCTAGGTTTCTAGTATTAAGCATGATTTCCCTCTTCTTGAATGGTCCTTGTTTAGTTAGGATTTTACTGCTGTGAATAGACACCATGACCAAGGCAACTCTTGTAAGGACTACATTTTAATTGGGGCTAGCTTACAGGTTCAGAGGTTCAGTCCATTATCATCAAGGAAGGAACATGACAGCATCAAGGTAGGCATGTTGCAGGAGGAGCTGAAAGTTCTACATCTTCCTTTGAAGGCTGCTAGTAGAATACTGGCTTCCACACAGCTAGGATGAGGGTCTTAAAGCCCACACCCACAGTGACACACCTATTTCCGCAAGGCCACACCTACTCCCACAGGGCCACATCTTCTAATAGTACCACTCCCTGGGCTGAGTATATACAAACCATTACAGTCCTTAAGTCCAATTAGAGAGCTGTTGGAAACTGCATGACATTCATTCCCCTTTTTCATCCTTTGGGTTATCATGCTTTGCTGGTCCTTATTGTGGTCCGTAGGAATTCTAGCTGGGTTTGTCTGTTGTTTTTTTCCATCCTTTGAAAGAGTACTTGGTACCTCATGAAACTATGAAACTTGAATACCTCCATTCGGAGACACTAAAATTTTGATGGTGATTGTATTGACATTGTTTTTGCTAGAATAGTAATTTTCACAGTGTTATTCTGATAGCCTGTGAGTATAGGCGTTCTTTACATGATTTGTTGTCTTCTTCTATATTGTTAGTGTTTAAAATGTTCATCGTAGAGGTCTTTCACTTTCTTGGGTAGGTTTATTCCAACCATCTCTAATTCTATTTCTAAGGAATCCAATGCTGTCTTGTGGCCTTCCCAGGTACCAGATAATCATATGGTTCTTATATGGTTAGGCATTGTACTAGCTTAATAAACTGGCACATGTAGGCAAAAGAAATATAAATAAAATAATACTTTTTTTTAAAACCAGAGACACAATGGGGGAAAAGATATACTGCAGGAGTGGTTTCTCTCTGGTTCCTGTAATACCGACTCCTGGTCGGTAAATATAAGTAAGTGGACATCACGTATTCTTTGGTTTTTTGTTTTTGTTTTTGTTTTAATTTTCTTGTAACTTCTGGTGTTGCTGAGCTTGTATCATATATATGGCTGTATTTAACTTTAACACATGTAGGCTCAGTAGATTGTCTTATCATCTAGAGATTCTCCAGGGTTTAGACACTAGGACAGTGAATGCTCTAGTTAGGGAAGGGAATCTCTCTCTGGAGTACTAGAAGTGACAAACATGGAGCTGGGATCCCCTAAAGTTTCAGAGTTCTCAGTGCCTATGGCGATGAGCCCCAGGGCAAATAGAGGACACAAAGGTTGACTCGCACATGCTTTGATATACTCCAGGAATGTCATTGGAGTATGTTGCAGAGTGAAGTCATTTGAATAACATGTCCCCCATTATTTGAATACTGTTCCCCAGTTGGCGGCTCTTTGGGGAGGATTATGAGATGTGGCATCGTTGGAGGAAGTATGCACCCATGGGCAAACTTGGAAGTTTCAATAGACTTGGATCATTCTGAAGTAGCTTCCTCAGTTTCCTGCTTGAGGCTTGGCATGTAAGCCCTCAGCTCTCAGCCTCTATCCCGGCCACACCCCTGTCACCTGCTGCCTTCACTCCCCCACTGTGGACTCTAACCCTCTTGGGAATGTAAGTCCCAAATAAACTCTTCTGTAAGCTGCCTGGGGCGTGATGTTTTATCACATTAGCTACAAATGTAACTAATACAAAGAGTGTGTGGACTTTGGACTTTCTGGTTATGACAATGAGTGTGTGGTTATGACTTTGGACTTTCTGGTTATGACAAAGAGTGTATAGACTTTGGACTTTCTGGTTATGACAATGGGGTGGGGGAGAGGACAGAAAAGAACCTAGCAATCAGGGTCAGTGTGCCATTTGGAAGCAATAAAACGTACAGAGTGCCACTTCCCAGTCAAGTTTTAGGATTCCAAGTGTGATTTACAAGTCTGTCTGCTCTCTTGCTGTGAGCCTGGCAATGATTTAGATGGAACCTATCCCATCAGTTCCAGTCAGTATAAGAAGCACGAAGCAGCCCATATATTAATCCAGCACTAAACATTGTTATCGTCAGCCATTGTGACTTTTGACTTACTTGCCGATGCAGTAGCAGGTACCTTATTCTCCTACCTGGGTGACTTTGAAGTAGATAAGGAGGACCTGACACCTCCTAGGTGCATTAGACTGGGAATTATGGATAGCAAGTTTTAAGTTCATTGCAGAAGAATAGAAATTTTGTCTTGGGTCTTGACTGCAAGTGCTCTTTAATGTTTATTTCATATCGACTACAAGTTGTTAGGAGGGAGAAATTTGGATGTTTGACTGTCTGTCCATCTCTTCCCAATGGATGCAGTTGTAGGTGCCCGTGAATGAAATTTGTGACGGTGTCAGACTGGGCAAGAACAGAGGCCATATTGGGAATCCTTACTGATGTTTGTATGCTGCCGTCTGGCAAGCATGCAGAGTCCATCTACTGTCTCACGATTGCCAGGAAAAGCAACAACTTCAACTTTGTCCTCACTATTTTACTGAGACAGTCAACCAACTAATTAACTGCCTCTTTGATGATACAGGGAGTTATCAGGGTGAAAGCCTCAACCACTTTAAATGTCTCATAGCCAGTAAGGGAGGTTTTGCTTCAACCATGGATGGAGAGGACATTTCTGTGGAGTAGGTCCAGACTCTGCCTCTCAGAGGAACTTCCTTCTGGCCACAGATGTGACAAGACTTCATTGGAGGCAGGGACTGCCTCAGCTGCCTTTGCTGCTGTGAAATGGAGGCTTCCGTTTGGGGAAGACTTTACTTCAGCCATGGCAACTCCAGACACACTCCATCTGGCTCTGGGCTTCATTTCAGGCAGGAGAGCATCAGATGGCCTCATAATACTCCATCTTCAGCTATGACGAATGCCTCTCTTTCCATTTCACAGGTGTTTTCTGGAAGGTTGACATCGAGCGTAGTCAGGCCCAGTCTGCAGAGGCAATGACTAAACAAAAAGTTTGGTAGGCAGAGAAGATGGCCAGAGTGTGCGACTCTCTCTGTGAATCCCTCTCCTCTCATCCTGCTTTGGTTGGTTTCAGGGACTTCCTTTTTGTGTCTACCCCACTGTACTGCAGTGTAGACCTTCCCATCTGTCTCCAGATAACTTCATTACTTTTTTGTAGTTGAGACCAAAGAGAGACCTGTATTAGTTACTTTTTTCTCATGGCTGTGATAAATTATGTGACAAAATGCTTCTTCAGGAAGAAAGACTTCATTCTGGCTTCTGGTTTGAGAGCCTGTCATCCACTGTGGAGAGAAAGGCACAGTGGAAGTAATGCAATGCAACTGGTTTCATTGGCTTTGTAATCAGAAAGCAGCGCGTGGACAGGAAGTGGACCTACTTATAAAATTTCAAGGTGTACCCTCAGTGACCCATTTTCTCTGTTAAGCTTTCATCTCCTAAAGTTTAGTTGACCAGCTGACAACTGAGGATTCAAATATGTGTCTACAAGGGATATTTTACATACATTCAAACCACAACAGGGATCTACTTTTCCCTGGAGAACTGAACAAGTACTACTCCTCATTAAATAACCATTCAAAATAACCATTAGTGCTAATGATAACTTCTGTCTCTCATTTTATTGGTTCTTTGAGAAGTTGGTACGATAGATTCTGATCCCATCCCTATCTCTACCCTTCCAGCTCCACCTCCCTTCCCTACACACCCGACTTTATGTCCTCCCTTTCTTTTCTCTGAACCCACTGAGTAGTTTGCGCTGCTCATGTCCTCTTAGGTGTGTGAGCAGCCACTGCAACATGAACCCACCAGGGCGCCATAGCTGTGAAGAAAACTGATTTGCCTTCTCCCACCTGCTATCAGTTGGAAATAGCGCCGTGATAGGGTTTGATCTGGCTTGAACTGGTGCGGATCTTGTGGTGTGTAATGTCACAACTGCTGTGAGTTCGTATGTGCAGTTTCCCTGCTGCTCTGTCCAGAAACAGTTTCTGTGTAGCCATCCACTACCTCTGGTTCTTTTTTTCTTTTCTTTTTAAAAAATAAATAAAAACAATATATTTTTTATATATAGTATAACGGTGATATGCCTTATTTTCAGATGTTCATTATATTCCTAAAGTCACAGGGGGATTTTAACATTATAATTCATAAGTCATTGACCACAGCTGGACCCATGGCTCAACCTAGTCATGATGTGAACAGCTACATGCAGTGGTTAGAATGCTGGGAGAAGCTGGTTACCATGGCTGCTGATAGCTTTTTCCTATGATACACCATTTTCCAGACACCCCAACTCATAGCCAAATTACATTTGTCTTTGGAGTCAACTTGCATGCAGGCAACAATGCTACATGCTCTCGTGTGGACCAGCCCACTAGTCTGGCTTTCCTGCCTCTGGTTCTTACCAATCATTCCTCATAGTGATAAGCTCTCATTATAAGCTCTCTTCTGATGTTTATTTTCTTGAAAATAAGCATTGCAGGGTGGGACCTTAGGTAATTTCAACCCTCAAGGGACAGCTCTGGTCTCTTGTTAATCTGGCTCCTGTGACCTTACCAGGGAGACTTCTGATACAGGCACAAAAGAAGCAAATCTGTGATTGTCAGAACCTTAAACCTTCATGGCACAACTAAAAAGACAAGGAGATAAAGCTGCAATTGAGCTAAACATCCCTTCTCTGTTTACATCACCAGGCTGCTTGGACTCATTTAGTGAGTTGGCTTGGAGACATTCCCCTGTGTTATGGCTTCTACTGTTGCAAAATTAGGTTAAAAAGTGTGTGTGTGGGGCATGTCTCATATAGTCTTTTCTTGCTCACTTTCAATAATCTGGGATGCACTGGTCACAGGAAGAGAGATGCAGCAGAGACATCAGAAGGTGACAATGGCAGGGGCAGTGGAGGGGCAGTGGCATTGATAGTTAAGCAGTTGACAGGTAGCACTGGGATACACACAGCAGCTAGATCGCTGTTGTTCAAAACAAAAAGCAGTTGTTCAAGAGTGTCCCGGGAAAGGTTAAGCTGGCCTATGTAGGTAGAAAGATGGACAAATGAGAGTAGAGAGATAAAGCTAAAGAAGTGTGAAAAAGTAGTAAGGATCCAGAGAAAAGAAACCGTGGGTCGTGGTTTCCAGAAGAGTTACTGGCAATTGTCAGGTGTTTAGGACAAGTGTTTCAGATACATTGGCCAAGAATTACGTGTTAATGACAGTGTTAAGGACAAGGAATTTGGATTCCTAGGCCCATCCAGGTGCTGAAGCCCTGGCTGTTGCCAAAATCAGTGAAATATCAACACCTAGGCTTTCCTAGATGCTGCAATGCCAGCTGCAGACAAGGCTGAGAAGTGCTGCTCCCCAGACACACTTTCAAAAGCCCAAAGCTTCCCAAACCTAAGGACTTCATGTTGATTGTAACACTAGAGGGCACCACCTGCTATTCAACCTTCCTACTGTTTGCTGTCAGCCACCCAGGAAAACAAGAGCTGGCAAAGAGCAGCACTGGAGGACCCTCAATGTTAGGATTCTGTCTAAGCTCCACCCCACAGTTACCTGGCAACAGCCAGGTAGGTCTGGCCCACTATAAAAGGGCTTGCTTGCCCCTCTCCTCTCTCTCTTGCTCTCTTGCTCTCTTAGCTTCTCTCCTGCCCTCTGGGGCTTTCCTTCCCCTTCCCCTTGCCCCTCTCTCCATTTGGTCATGGCCAGCCTCTCCTTCTCTCCTCTCTCCTTCTCTCTGCCTTTCTCTGCCTCTACTACCCTCTTAACTCCCCTATCCATGCCGTGAATAAACTCTATTCTATACTATACCGTTCTGTGTCTGATCCCTCAGGGGGAAGGAATGTCTTGGCATGGGCCTGCTGAGGCCATTCTTACACTTATTTCTCTTTTTGTGATCACAACCTGTGTAGAGAAAATGAACCCTAGACTGATTATTAGTAATAGCATTTTACTTCTGTTAGAACGAGTTTGACTCAATGCATAAAGAACAGAGATTATCAGGAGCCTCTGACTCTGAGCACACCCCATACCCAGATAGAAGCTGAAGAGTTTCAGAGAATCACAGATGCTTAAGACTACAGACAGCTAAGATGGGGAGAGACTGTAAATGAGACGAGGAGGGTTGTGAGTAAGAGAGGCTGTAGAAGGCAAAGAGGTGTGGGGTGAAGAGCTGGCAAGAGAGGTGAGACTGTGACATGATACAGATGTTTGCCTCTGAAAGATTCTAAATGGCTACTGCAACTCACTATTCCTCATTGTGGATAAGCCACAGAGAGGAGCTTAGGGCTGAGCTGATAGCATCTGTGGTAGGAATGGGTTCCTCAGAGCTGAGAGACAATGAGCATCAAAGCTAAGCAAAATCACACTAAGAGCTAGGACCACTGCTTCAGAGCTGTTAACACCAGGCTGCTGTCTGTGCAGGATTTCTTAGTCAACCAGTGTCCAGAGTATAAAGGGCCAAGTGCTTATGCCAAAAAGCCCAGGAAGCAGGTATAAAAGCAGATATAAAAAATGTCAAGGAAGACTGAGAAAATCTTGGCAATTGGTGGGTAATAAGGCAAAGATTTAAGGGAGACTAGAAAAATGATGTTCATGGTTTTGGTTCAAGAGACCAAACCATTTACTAACACCAAGGCAGTACAGTAATGGAACATGAGGACAGAGAGCTGGGAGAGAAACCCAATTCTTCAAGGGTTAATGATATTATAGAAGGCAGTAAAGAGACACAGCTTGCTCCAGCGGCGTCTGAACCCAATTCTCCTTTAACAGCATGTCCTGGATACCTCATCTCGCTAGAAAAACAAGATTTGGATTTAAAATCACTGGTCACGATGCTGGTAGAGGACCACATGAAGGACATACTTAAAGAAATTCAGGAGAAAGTGGATCAAAAGTTAGAAGCCCTTATAAGAGAAACACAAAAATCATTGAAAGAAATTCAGGAGAATACAAAAGCCAATAAGGAGGAAACGCAAAAAACACTTAAAGAAATACAGGAGAACTTTGGTCAATAGGCTGAGGTCATGAAAGAGGAAACACAAAAATCTCTTAAAGAATTACAGGAAAGCACAAACAAGCAAGTGAAGGAGCTAAGCAAAACCATCCAGGATCTAAAATCTAAAATCTAAAACAACTAAGAAAACTCAAAAGGAGACAACTTTGGAGATAGAAAGCCTTGGGAAGAAATCAGGGGACAGAGATGCAAATATCAACAACAGAATACAAGAGATAGAAGAAAGAATCTCAGATGCTGAAGATTCCATAGAAACCATGGACTCAACAGTTAAAGAAAATGCAAAATGCAAAAAGCTTGTAACCCAAAATATCCAGGAAATCCAGGACACAATGAGAAGACCAAACCTAAGGATTATAGGCATAGATGAGAGTGAAGATTTACAACTTAAAGGGCCAGCAAATATCTTCAATAAAATTATGGAAGAAAGCTTCCCTAACCTAAAGAGAGAGATGCCCATGAATATACAAGAAGCCTACAGAACTCCAAACAGACTGGACCAGAACAGAAATACTTCCCGTCACATAATAATCAAAACACCAAATGTACTAAACAAAGAAAGAATATTAAAGGCAGTAAGAGAAAAAGGCCAAGTAACATATAAAGGAAGACCTATCAGAATCACACCAGACTTCTCACCAGAGGCTATGAAAGCTAGAAGATCCTGGGCAGATCTCATGCAGACTCTAAGAGAACACAAATGACAGCCAAAACTACTATACCCAGCAAAACTCTCAATCACCATAGATGGAGAAGCTAAGATATTTCATGACAAAACCAAGTTTACCCAATATCTATCCACCAACCCAGCCCTACAAAGGATAATAGGAGGAAAACACCAATACAAGGAGGGAAACTTCACCCTGGAAAAAGCAAGATAGTAACCTTCTTTCATCAAACCCAAAAGAAGTTAACCAATCAAATTTAAAAAATAACATAAAAAATGACAGGAAGTAATAATCACTATTCCTTAATATCTCTTAACACCAATGGACTCAATGCCCCAATAAAAAGACATAGACTAACGGACTGGATACGTAAACAGGACCCTACATTTTGCTGCATACAGGAAACACACCTCAGGGTCAAAGACAAGCACTACCTTAGAGTAAAAGGCTGGAAGACAATTTTATAAGCAAATGGTCTCAGGAAACAAGCTGGAGTAGCCATTCTAATATCAGATAAAACTGACTTTCAACCCCAAGTCATCAAAAGAGACTCTGAGGGACACTTCTTGCTGGTCAAAGGAAAAATACAACAAGAAGAACTCTCAATCCTGAACATCTATGCTCCAAATGCAAGGGCACCCTCATTCATAAAAGAAACTTTATTAAAGCTCAAAGCACACATTGCACCTAACACAATACTTGTGGGTGACTTGGACCGATCAGGAAAACAGAAAATGAACAGGGACACAGTGAAACTAATTGAAGCTTTGGACCAATTAGATTATATATATATATATATATATATATATAACACATTCTATCCTAAAGCAAAAGAATATACCTTTTTCTCAGCACCTCATGGTACCTTCTCCAAAATCGACCATATAATTGGTCACAAGACAGACCTCAACAAATATAAGAAGATCGAACTTATCCCATGCCTATCAGATCACTATGGAGTAAAAGTCGTCTTCAATAGCAAGAAAAACAACAGAATACCCACATACACATGGAAACTGAACAATAGTCTACTCAATGATACCCTGGTCAAGGAAGAAATAAAAAAGAAATTAAAGACTTTTTAGAACTTAATGAAAATGAAGACAGAACATATCCAAATCTATGGGACACAATGAAAGCAGTGCTAAGAGGAAAACTCATAGCCCTGAGTGCCTCCAAAAAGAAGACGGAGAGAGCATATACTAACAGCTTAATGACACACCTGAAAGCCCTGGAACAAAAAGAAGCAATTTCACCCAGGATGAGTAGAAGTCAGGAAATCATCAAACTCAGGGCCGAAATCAATCAAGTAGAAACAACGAGAACCATACAAAGAATCAACAAAACCACGAGCTGGTTCTTTGAGACAATCAACAAGATAGATAAACCCTTAGCCAGACTAACCAAAGGGCACAGAGACAGTATCCAGATTAACAAACTTAGAAATGAAAAGGGTAATATAACAACAGAAACTGAGGAAATTAAAAAAAATCATTAGATCATACTACAAAAGCCTATACTCAACACAACTGGAGGAAACGAACAGTTTCCTAGACAGATATCCGATACCCAAACTAAATCTGGATCAAATAGATCCTCTAAACAGTCCCATAACACCCAAAGAAATAAAAAGGTTCATAGAAAGTCTCCCAACCAAAAAAAGCACGGGACCAGATGGCTTCAGTGCAGAATTCTATCAGATCTTCATAGAACACCTAATACCAATACTCTTCAAACTATTCCACAAAATAGAAACAGAAGGAACTCTACCCAACTCGTTCTATGAAGCCACAATTACACTGATACCAAAACCACACAAAGATCCAACAAAGAAAGAGAACTTCAGGCCAATTTCTCTTATGAATATTGATGCAAAAATACTTAATAAAATTCTTGCCAACTGAATCCAAGAACACATCAAAACGATCATCCACCATGATCAAGTAGGCTTCATCCCAGGGATGCAGGGATGGTTCAATATAAGGATATCCATCAATGCTATCCACTACATAAACAAATCAAAGAAAAAAACCATATGATCATCTCATTAGATTGAGAAAAAGTATTTGACAAAATTCATCATCCTTTCATGCTAAAAGTCTTGGAAAGAATAGGAATTCAAGGCCCATACCTAAACATCATTAAAGCAATATACAGCAAACTGGTAGCCAACATCAAACTAAACAGAGAGAAACTGGAAGCAATCCCACTAAAATCGGGGACTAGACAAGGCTGTCCTCTCTCTCCCTATCTTTCAATATAGTACTTGAAGTTCTAGCTAGAGCAATTAGACAACATAAGGAGGTCAAAGGGATACAAATTGGAAAGGAAGAAGTCAAATCACTATTTGCAGATGACATGATAGTCTACTTAAGTGACCCGAAAACCTCCACCAGAGAACTCCTACAGCTGATAAACAACTTCAGCAAAGTGGCTGGTTATAAAATCAACTCAAGCAAATCAGTTGCCTTCCTATACTCAAAGGATAAGCAGGCTGAGAAAGAAGTTAGGGAAATGACACCCTTCACAATAGCCACAAACAATATAAAGTATCTTGGTGTGACTCTATCCAAACAAGTGAAAGATCTATATGACAAGAACTTCACGTCTCTGAAGAAGGAAATTGAAGAAGACCTCAGAAAATGGAAAAATCTGCCATGCTCGTGGATTGGCAGGATTAATATAGTTAAAATGGCCATCTTGCCAAAAGTGATCTACAGATTCAATGCAATCCCCATCAAAATCCCAACTCAGTTATTCACAGAGTTAGAAAAAGCAATTCTCAAATTCATCTGGAATAACAAAAAACCCAGGATAGCTAAAACTATTCTCAACAACAAAAGAAATTCTGGGGGAATCAGTATCCCTGACTTCAAGCAATACTACAGCGCAATAGTGTTAAAAACTGCATGGTATTGGCACAGTGACAGACAAGTGGACCAATGGAATAGAATTGAAGATCCAGAAATGAATCCACACACCTATGGTCACTTGATCTTCGACAAAGGAGCCAAAAACATCCAGTGGAAAAAAGATAGCCTTTTCAACAAATGGTGCTGGTTCAATTGGAGGTCAGCATGCAGAAGAATGCAAATTGATCCATTCTTATCTCCATGTACTAAACTTCACTCCAAGTGGATCAAGGACCTCCATGTAAAACCAGACTAAATTGAAACTAATAGAAACTAATAGAAAAGTAACTGGGGAAGACCCTTGAGGACGTGGGCATGGGGGAAAAGTTCCTGAACAGATCACCAATAGCTTATGCTCTAAGATCAAGAATTGACAAATGGGACCTCATAAAATTACAAAGTTTCTGTAAGGCAAAGGACACTGTTAAAAGGACAAAATGGCAACCATCAAATTGGGAAAGGATATTCACCAACCCTACATCTGATACAAGGCTAATATTCAATATATACATAGAACTCAAGAAGTTAGACTCCAGGGAACCAAATAACCCTATTAAAAATGGGGTACAGATCTAAACAAAGAAATTTCACCTGAAGAAATTTGGATGGCCGAGAGGCACCTTAAGAAGTGCTCAACATCATTAGTCATTAGGGAAATGCAAATCAAAACAACCCTGAGATTTCACCTCACACCAGCCAGAATGGCTAAGGTGAAAAACTCAGGAGACAGCAGGTGTTGGTGAGGATGTGGAGCAAGAGGAACACTCCTCCACTGCTGGTGGGGCTGTAAGATGATACAACCATTTTGGAAATCAGTCTGGCGGTTCCTCAGAAAACTGGACATGACAATTCCGGAGGACCCTGCTATACCTCTCCTGGGCATATCCCCAAAGGATTCCCCGGCATGCAATAAAGACACATGCTCCATTATGTTCATAGCAGCCTTGTTTATAATAGCCAGAAGCTGGAAAGTACCCAGATGCCCCTCAAAGAAGGAATGGATACAGAAATTGTAGTATATTTACACAATGGAATACTACTCAGCAATTAGAAACAATGAATTCACAAAATTTATAGGCAAATGGTTTGATCTGGAAAATATCATCCTAAGTGAGGTAACCCAGTCACAAAAGAATACACATGGAATGCAATCTCTGATAAGTGGATATTAATTAGCCCAGAAGCCCTGAATACCCAAGGCACAAATCGAATAACAAATGACTCCCATGAAGAAGTATGGAGAGGGTCCTGATCCTGGAATGGATTGATCTAGCATTGGAGGGGAATATAAGGACAAAGGAAAAAAGGAGGGGGTGATTGGAGAATGGATGGAGAGAAGAAGGTTTATGGGACATATGGGGAGGGGGGATCCGGGAAAGGGGAAATCATTTGGAATGTAAACAAAGAATATAGAAAATAAAAATATTAAAAAAAGAAGGAAGTAAAGAGGCACAAGGCAGCTTTCAAAGGGAAAAGATGCATAATTCAGAAGAATTTTCTAATACTTAAAGGGTGAAGAAATTCAATTAAAAACTTTTGTCTTATTATACTTTATTTTAAAGTTGGACCATGCATTTGTGCATTTGAATTCATAACAGCGGAAGGGATCTACTGTGGAAGAGGATCATCGGGTGATGAGTGAGAGGGAGACATGAGATCCAGGGTCTTCAGAAAGTGAGAAGGAATGTGACTGGAGAACATACACAGGGAATCATTGTTTGGGGAGACAAACATCTCCCAGTAACACTTGAGGGAAGCAGGGTATCAGTAAAGGATAAGGTCTTGATGGTTTCTGTTCTTTGGTTTTCCGCCTAGGTAGGTAAAGCGATTTGCCAAGCAGGGCAGAGGGTCAGAAGGGGCAGATGGAAGCAGAGAAAAGGGGAGCTGCTATGAAGCAGTTGAACATATGGCTGGCTGTGGCTACCTAGCAGAGGAGCACAGAGCCCATCTGAAGCCAGATTCCATGAATTTGCAGTCTGTCTTCTTTCAGTGGTGTGTACTGTCCAGCGGGTGGGGCAGGGGTAGGGGGGTGTGGCACAGGGATTGGGAAGACAGGAAAGTCTCATACTGGGAATGTCCCTGCTTTGTGGTTATTGTTGATTAAGTGATTCTTCCCAAGATCTTTTTTTAGCATTATCTCTAGGACAGTGGCACCATCTTTTCTCTGTAAGATCGAAGGTCTCAGTATAGACACCCTTTTAACTCCTGTGGTTCGACACACTTCACAGAGCGTGGAGACTCACTTTACTAATCACTAAAGCCTATATTTCTTTTTCACTTCATAAGCATGATTTCAGTTTGGGGATAAATTTCCTACCATGTCACTTTGACAAGGTTTTCAAATAACTACTTTTAGTGAATTTTTTCTCTAGTTTTTTTTTCCTTCTTATAAATATCTACTACAGAAGCAAGATGAAGTGCATACTTGTAATCCTATGACTTGGGAGGCCAAGGCAGATTGATTATTAATTTGAGGCCAGACAAGGCTACATAGTCCTCAACTCTAGGACGGTCTGGGTTATATACTAAGGCCCTATCTAAACAGAATAACCCTCCCCTACAAAGTACATCACAATAGTTATCAGTTACTTTGGAACAGAGAGATGAAGTTTTTGGGTTCAAACTCCACCTTAGAGAACCTGAACTCAGGTAAACTAACAGGCCGTATCTAGCATCGTTTTCCAAGTTACCCCCCCCCCCCCCCGAGTTCCAATTTCTAGGCTAATCCCAACAAGATCTGTTGTCTTCAGGTTAATCTCCCCCAATAAGTCCAGAATTTCCATGTTAATCCCGAACAAGCCCTCCCCCTTCCTAACAACCACCAATGCAGAGGGAAGCAGAAGTTAACTTTAGCGCTCCAATTAGATGCTTGCCAGACTAGAAACATTTACAGCTCCTCTTCCTGCTGCTGCTTTCTATAAAACCTCGCCCTGATAGATGTTCCTCTCCACCAAAGCCATCCTGTGTGTTGTTGACAGTGGGCTGAGACTGAGCTAGCTCAAATAAAGGCCCTGGTGTGTTTGGTCTTTTGGGGTTCTCTAACAGTTCATTGGCACTACACAACCACTATGAAGAACTGATTATGTGTCAGATGTGTCAAGGGCCAAGGAGATAAAGATGGCAAGGCAGATGTCCTTCACAAGCCTATAGCCTCAGACTTGAGAGCCCATCTTGTCCTGTCTTATTACTCGATTGCTTTTAATGTGGTCTGGAGAACTGCTCAATGCAATGAACTCTTTTCTCTGTTAGGCTTTGTCCCCACTCCTGTGGCTAATCTTTATTGTTGGTGTCACTTTATTGTTGGTGTCCTATTCCAGATAGGAGCACATTCTCTTTAGTGGGCTTTTGCCACGTCTATGCAGAAACCCTGACATCTCTAGGGGATGGCCTGGTGTCTACTGATGTACTAAAATAATGGCACGATAAAGATGTTGGCTGCTGTATTTTGGCAATAGATCTGGAGAGATGTTTCAGCAGTTAAAAGCAGGTATTGCTCTTGCACAGAGGACCCAAATTTGGTTCTCAGCAGCTACATCAGGCTTTTCAAAAGTGCCTGTAAGTCTGGCATCAAGAGCACCAGACAGGACTAACGTGGTCCCCTGAGCTCACAACCACTTCGTCCATACACATAGTTAAAAAATAGGAATTACAGAAAGACAAGGGAACACAAATTCCAGGTTATGATGGCTGTTGACTTGTGTGAAGATGGCTCTCACAGCTGTGCCATTTATCTGAAGTTTTACTTTCCACAGTTTATCAATTGGGGTATGACCTATTAAAGGGAAAAGGACACAAACAATATTTGGATAGCTTGTATTGTGATATATCGCTATAACCGTCCTCTTTATTAATATTAATTGTTGTAAATATCCTAATCTGACTAATTTGTAAATTCAACCATCCTAGGGGTATGTGGATGATAAAAATCAGTATCGGTAGGATTTGGTATTCTGTGGCTTTAAGACTCAATAGAATGTCTTGGAAGGTATATTCTACAGAGAAAGGCCAATATCACGCTTGTATAAAGTGTTCTGGATTCTGATTTCAATTAAATTATCTGAAACTCACATGATTCATTTTATGAATATATAAGCATTTCTGAAAATCCCCTGGGCTATGTGAATACTTGTCTCTACTAACACTTTTTCTTCTAGCCAGGTTAATTTTGCTTCCACAAGGGCATTAAAAAAATTAACATTGCCTTTATCAGTCTCTATGAAGAAATTACCTTCACACAATCCCAAGAAATCATGAATAATGATTACAATATAAAACAAAGAAAAATAAAATTTAGTTTTTATTTAATTTTATAAAATTTTAATGCTAAGAACATGAATATTAGGTCTATGTCCTTAGGAAATATTCAAGTGACTGATGCATCATTGTTGGCTCTTGGTGTAATAGTATACCTGGGAAATCTTGGTTTTATTCATATTGCCTAATTGCAACTTTGGCTGATTCATACACATTAATACTCCTTATTTCTCCTGCCTTCTTAGGCTTTGCTACGCATGATTTCCCTCTTTAATGATATGAACTATATTGTTATAAAATTATTTTAAATTACATTGTGGACTCTAAAATATTTGCCTTTCTGTGACTGGTTTATTTCCCAGATTCTTTTTCTTTCAGGCTAGAATTTTAATCACCTTCTGGGAGTTAAAACACCTCGCCCTTATTCTTCCCCGATGATGTCAGCAGTTATTACTGTTTTGTTAATCTGTCTTTTGTTACAAAAATTTTCTACTGAGGACCTTTGAAGGCTAGAAGAAAATTAATTTTTTGTCATAGTAATGAATGCATTTGTTTGCTTTTTATTTCATTTTATAGCCTGATTTCAGGCCCCTTCCCTCCTCTCTTCCTAGTCCCACCATCATGTCCCCCCCCCCCCCATCCTCTTATCCTCAGAGGAGGAGAGCCCTACCCCCTACCATGGGTACCAACCCACTCTGGAACACCAAGTCTCAGCTGGACTAGGCACACCCTCTGCCACGGTGACCAGGCAAGGTAGCCCAGCTATTATTCCCTGACGCTTAAGATTCATCTGTGTGTTGCAGAGTGCAAATTTTCCTTCTTTTCAAAGCTGAACAGCATTCTATTGTAAGCATGCACTGCATTTTCTTATCTTTTAGCTCTTGATGAATGATACAAATAATCCACAGCTAAATGTTTAATAATCAGCTATAAATGATTACTATAAATGATAATTATTGATATTTGAAAATAAAAATTAAATACGAAAATTAGTATTTATTAAGATATAATAGTAAGAACTGCTCACATTCGAATTCATTTCTGCCTCTCCCATCTGACTACTTTCCTGTGGTCTTTATTCTTTTCCACTCAGAGGAACACATTTTTGCATTATTCATGAGCAAAATCTAGTACCAATTTGGCTTCTTTGATTTTCCCTTTGGAATATATCCCTTTGTTTACTTTAAGAGATTTATCTAGAGCTCACTCTTAAGGTCAATGCTATTAAATGTCTCTTAGTGTGCAAGCCCACAAAGCACAGGAAAACAAAACAGAACCAAAGCCTTCCAGGAAATGCAAGCTAGGTGATCATTTTGGAAACACATTTTCACACAGACGTGGAGGATCTTATAATGGTCTCACACTTGATCTGCTAGTCCTGTGTTAAAATTCTAAAAATTGTTGAGCAGAGGCCTATGTTTTCATTTTTCATCGACCCAGAAACTTGTGAAAGAAGTTCCAATGTGTGTCGCATTTTTCACAAAAGCAGAAAGACATACTTCTCCAAGGATTACATTCCTAAATCAAATGCTCAAGTGAAACTCATGCTCATGTTCCTGTAAATATGCTATAGAATCAATCTATACACAATGTTTATCTCTATTAATACATACACTAAGCAGCAAAAAAAAAAAAAAATTAATGATCTACTGTTGTGGCTGGGCCTGGTGCTATTCTTGTGAACCAGTTCCCTAATGAATAAAGGAGCCAATCACTGGGCGAGTAGGCGGGAGTTCCAGGTTGGACAGAGAAAGACAGGAAGCTATGGCCCTTTGGAGCTGGGACAGCCGAGGGGTAAGATGTAGCTGCTATAGTTTCCTAGTGTCATGGTGGATTCTTGGAGATCCTCCACTGGAGGGATCAGATTTTAATAAGGCTTACAAGATTAGGTTTTAATTGTTGCGCTCAGAAGTTGAGTTAGCATTGTTTTTGAACTAAGTTTGTGTTGCATTTTTCTTCATGAAATTGGCTAGTCTGATTTCGAGAGAGAAAGGTATGGCAGCCAAGGTTGGGTTTGCCTGAGGTGCTCCACAAAGGCTGTGGGTGTGAAGGATGAGTTACCCTGGTAGCAACTGGCCACTGGGAACCTAGGGAGCTGGGTGGAGACACTTTGGGAGCTCCTGGCCAGTGAATCTCCAAGAGATAAAACCAGGTCAGTCGGCCATTGCTGCCAGTGCATGGGCAGCCAGGCTGCTGGGACAGAGGCACAAGCACAGGAAGGTGCAGACTCTTCTTTTTAAATATTTTAAGCAACAATCCTCTGCTGTGGTTTGTAGCCAATGAGTCTCACAAATAGAACACGAGGGAAGAAAGCACAGCAAATAGTTTCATTCAGTAGCAAAGATGCTGGTGAGAAAAATTACCTTATAAAACAACAGCAGTTGGGGGAGTTTTGGAAGATTGAGATTCTAAGATTTGGTTTATGTTTATGTTAATTCTTGATCCGGCTAAGGGTTAAAGGGTTGTAAGTTTGTCAGATGTTTTACGGTCTTATTTTGGTTTATCTTACTGTAATAGCCAAGAGAAGAGAGAGAGAGGATCTGTTGGGAGAAGAGTAGGTGGTCTCAAAGTAGGCCTGGGTAAATAACTGCTCCATTGATTGCTCCTGTCCAAGCTTCTCTGGATGTCTGTTTTCTTCCAATTGTCTCTCTTTTGTATCTATCTGATAAACCAATCACTTGCTATATGGAAAATTGAATATTACAATAGAAACATATCCAGGACACACTGTAAAAGAAATATACTAATTAGGAATATAACACACACACACACACACACACACACACACACACACACACACACTCCCTCCCCCCTCCCCCACCCCATTGGAACTCAAGGAATAGAATAAAGCTACCCTTAGTAGAGTCTAGAATACAGAAACACGAAGGAAGCCTGGATTTTTTTTTTAGTTTTATGTGTGTGTTTAATTATTTTTAATATTTATTTTTATAATACTCATCTCCTTATAAAACACGGCTTCAAAACCATTCTACTTCTTGAGTCGGAAGGCACGAAGACATGGATGCGTTCCGACTCAGATTTAATTACAACATTCAAGAAGAGGATTGTGAAAGCTCAGCTTGTTTCTAATTTCCATTGCTGAACCAGTGACAGTGGCTGGAAGAGGGTCAGACAGCAGAGACACCTTTATAACGAGCTCATTCTGTGTCCTTCTAAAAGCTTTTCCAGCCGCCTAATGAAGGCACGCATGCAGACATTCATGGTCTGGGCTTTTATCTTAGTCCAGCGTCCCATGGTTTACAGTGTAAAGAAACCTTGGCGAAATAGTCATTAAAAGATAAAAGTAAACAAACAAAACTAGAAAGGATAACGAACACACAAAATCTTTACTTTGAGATGCTTGACATTTTAAATAAGTGGATAAACGGTTAAATTACAAAAACGGTTCTGTGACATTTAATTATGTTTTGGAGGAATGTTAGATTTTCTGGTACACACCTGTGGCAGAAACAGAATGCAATAGGCTGCGTGACTTTTGAGCCACGCAAATTTATTTCCCATCATTCTGCATGCTGGGCATCTCAGGACTGAGGTACAGACAAAAATCGCTGAACTCCTGAATTGTAGTCGGCTGCGTCCAGTCCAGCTAGGTCTGTAAATGGTGGAAGGGCCAGGGAAGATCTCTAGCGGCGCCTTTAAAAATATCATCAATCCTTACAGTGTTTTCAAAGGTCTTTAGTGTTCTATCTCCCCCACCCATGCCGCCTTTCTCCCCTACACCGCTCTCTCACCCCCCACCACATTTAACTTTTTTCTTTTGTCTTCTCACCACGTGTGTTCTATCACCCTTCCCTTGAAATCCTACCTGTCCACACCTTGCTACTCTCTGGCTTTCTGTGCGCCCCTCTGACGCAGATCCAAATGTCTGAAGCGGCTGACCTTACACGTGAGAACACGAAGCATTTGTCTTCCAGTGCCTGGTTACCTGACTCAGAATAATGGTTTGTAGCTCCATCCATTTCCCTTTAAATTTCACAATTTAATTTTTCTTTCCCGCTGAATAGAATCCTGCTGTGTATAAGTAGCAGTTTTTTATTCATCCATTCATCAATCGATGGGCATTTTAAGCTGTTTCCCTGCTCCGGCTATGGTGAATAGAGCAGCAACTAATAGGAATGAAGACACGTTTCTGTAGGAGGGCTGAGAGCCTTGGGTATATATCAAGGAGTATAATAGCTCAGTCATACAGTTTTTATTTTTTAAGGAAACCTCTCAACGACTTCCAGAGTGGCCGCTCCAGTTTAGATTACCTCAACCAGTGAATAAGTATCTCTCTTACTCCACATCTACTTCAAGAACTACAATTTGTTTTCTTGATCTTAACCACCGTGACTGGCAAACCGAAAGGCAAAGTAGCTTTAATGTGCATTTCACTGATGACTGTGGATGTTGGACATTAAAAAAAAAAAAAAAAAAAAAACTCACTTCTATTTTGTCTTTTGAGAACTTTCTGTTTGGTTCTGTCCCCCAGTTTTAGTTGACTTATTTTCTTGGTGTTTAAATTTTTCTATATCCTGGATTTCTTTGTATATTCTAGACGGTAACACTCTGCCAAGGGAAAGCTATAAAGAAAATTTCCAATGCTGTAGGCTGCCCCCTCCCTCAAAGGATGGCATGCTTTACTGAACAGAAATATTATAGATTTGTGAGATATCAATTGTCAACTGTTGTTCTTGGATGCTTGTCCTACTGCGGTCCCACTCAGAAAGTCCTTTCTTGTGCCTACAAATGCAGTGAAGCAGTATTTACGCAAAAGAGGTATTGTGCACATGAACTCACAGAGGCTTGGAGTGTGTGCATCAGCTACATATCGGAACTAGCCAGACAGAATCTCAGCACGAATCAGAGAGAAACTCACGAAGTCCCAGTCCTTGGTGATGAGCTAATGGTAACTGAAGGTTGCTATGACAAAGCTCTGCTTCATTTCAGCGATGTTCCCCTGAGAGAATACTCATGGTATGGTAGATGGGCCTGTACTCACGCACATATTAGCAGAATTACATGCATTCAATGGGTTTGAAAAGACGTTATGGGAAGTTGGGAGGGAAAGTTTGGTGGGGGATAAGAAAGGAGCTGGAGGGAAGGGATTACGTTATATACATGCATGCGATTTAACAGATGATTTAAAAAGAATTTAGATAAACAAATGAACAACACGCAAAAAAACCCAAACAAACCAAGCAACCTGAAAAAGTTCAGTAATCGCATTTTTTCAGTAATCAGAGGACTCTGCCCTCATGCTACCATTATTTCTAAAACATAATTCTTCCTCACACCACTATATCAGGGGTTATAATTTAAGCATATAAATTTTGTTTTAGATGGGGTGGTATGTCCATTCAGAGGACAGCCACACCAGTCAGCAGATGACTCAGTAGTTACACAAAAAGTGAAAGAAACAAGTAAACACAAATTTAATATCAGAAACATGAAAAATTGTGTGAGATGGTAATCAAAGACATGACTTTAAAACACCTAAAGGAAATACCCAGAAATTTGACTATATCAGAATTTAATACTTTATTTTAATTACAGAGATTGTATACATTTAAAGACTTCCTATGTTTTCTTCTCATGAAGTACAGAGATAATGTTGGTTAGTTCTAATATAAGCTATGATTCTTGACTGTGGTGCTGGGCAGTAGCATTGAGCCTGAGCTCCTAGTCTCAGGTCTATAAGGGCAGACAGCAGATGATCTATAGAGTGTTGTATTGGGAAGTGCTGCTGTTTGGCAGGTTCTGTGCATCAAGTGTATTCTGACTTATGGTATGTCCATCTCTCAGTTGGTTCATCAGGATGTGGATCTGTCACAAGCTAAGGGGCAATACGGCACAGTGCTCAGTCTCATGTCTACTGGATAGGCCATGGTCCCCTGCTACTCAGTCAGACTTCAATTTGGGTTTTATTGTGAACTTTAAGTACAGAGTTAGAGACTCCAGGAAAGGGAATGGTCCTTGGTATTAGGGAATGAGGCTGATTGAGTCTGTCATAAGCCTTGAAAGTAAGATAGAGGTGTCCCTGAATGAAAAAAAGAATTCTGCCTTTTGGACAGACTTTGACAACCTATCCTATAATTTCTGGATTTGCTTAGCTAGTCTCACAATCACATAAGTGCAATTCTTGCAATGATTCTATTAATATAGTGGCCCAGTTTCTTTAAAGGTTTTAAAGATTTGTTTGTTTTCTTTTATATAATTGATTGCTTTGCCTGCAAGTATGTGTGTGCATCATGTATGTGTCTGGTGTCCTGTAGAAAGCATTAGCTTCCATGCAACAGTAGTTACAAAGAATTGTGAGCTGGCGTGTGTGTGTGTGTGTGTGTGTGTGTGTGTGTGTGTGTGTGTAGGAGATTGAACTTGGGTCCTTTGTAAGGTCAGAAAGTGCTTTTAATCTCCAGGTCATCTCTCCAGTCCATATTGTTCAAAACAACAGAAGTTACTTCTAGCTTGAAAACAGTCAAATTTAGAATATGTCTTCAATGTCTTAGTATTGTCCCTAGAAATGAACACAAATTCTGTAAAAGTCAAAATAATGAATAGAAATGCTGATAGTCTTGTAGCTAGGTAGATATGATGAACAATGGACCTGACAGGGTACCACAGGATTCTCTGGGAGAAAGTAAGACTTCTTATTGGGTAATAAAAAATGAAGGCCAATGATGCAAATGGTATAAAAGAAGCAACTGAAGCTTGTGTTGACCAATGCTTAGAGCTGCTGGGAGAGTTCAAGTGGAGTGGACAGAGACTCAGATTCCAGGGAACGAGTGGAAAGGAACTATTACCTTCCTTCCTTCCTTCCTTCCTTCCTTCCTTCCTTCCTTCCTTCCTTCCTTCCTTCCTTCTCTTTCTTTCTTTCTTTCTTTCTTTCTTTCTTTCTTTCTTTCTTTCTTTCTTTCTTTCTTTCTTTCTTTCTTTCTTTCTTTCTATGGAAATCAATTCAGTTCAGCTTTATTCGATATATTTTTTATTTACATTTCAAATGATTTCCCCTTTTCTGGTCCCCCACTCCCCGAAAGTCCCATAACTGTTGGATACTAAAAAATGGTGCTGGTAAATGTCTTTAGCTTGACATGGGTGTATAAGCAACAATGACGAAGTCCAAATGCAGTCAGAATGAGAGGCTTCTTTCTCTGGGGAAGACCATGCTAGTGGATATTTGAAAAATTCAGAAGGGAAGAGATAGGAGGAGGATAAAGCTTCGTTTTCATTGTTCACTATAGAGATATTATACAGAAAGCACGAGACATGAAAAGTTCTCCTTTTAAAATGTATTGCATATGTGTATGTGTGTGCACGTGCAACGGTGCATGTGCGTGTGTGGAGGTTTAAGGAAAAGCTCTTGGGAGTTGCTTCTCTTCTTTTATTAAGCGGGTCCTGAGAATCAAACTCAGGTCATTGGACATTGCAAGAAGTAACTCAAACAACCAAGCCATCTCACCACCTCTTTCTCTTGTAGGCTGTAGTCATACCTCTTAGGTTTAAATGCCTACAGTTATTTCAATGTGGGGTACAGAAATTGAGAGCAATTCATTCAAGAATTCAAGATTTTGTCAAAGTAAATTATTCTCTTAAAGTATGCTTCCCTAGATCAATAATCAAATTATCCTTTTTATGACTGTAAATTTCTGGTTTGAGAACTGTGGATGTTTCCTTTAACATTGGTTTGTTTATTGTATTCATTTTGTATCTGATGTGGAGACCAGTCCACATCAACATATGTTAACATAGGCAATTTGAGGTAGCATGTTCTTGAGGATGCGTTCTTCCTAATGCTTAAATATTCTGTTAGCATGGACTAAAAGGGAGCAACTTTATCACAACTTCACATGTATGTGTAGAAAGCACTTTGATCATATTTGTGCTCTACATTACTCTCTTGTTACCTTGGACATCTCCCTTAAGTCTCTTTTCACTTCCCTAATTGTCCCCCTTAAAAAAATCTTGATTGCACAGATTGGGGAAAATGTCATATTTGTTTTCGTGACTGACTTATTTTGTGCAACACAATGACTTCCAGATATAATTCATTTTCCTTCAAATAATATTTTTCATCCTTCTTTATGGCAAGTAATACTTATTGTGCATTCTATCTTCTTTTCTTCTTATTTATTCTTTGATTGGCATCTAGGCTGAATCCAGGGCTTGGATATGATAGATAGTGCTGTGTTAAAGACAAGTGTACATTTTTTTCCAGTGTTGTAGCCACAGGAAAGAGAACATACTCCTATAAATGATCCCTTGCCCAAGATATTGCAAGCAGCCCCAATGAAACTTACCAGGTCATCTAAACTAAATGAACAAAGATGTAGAAAAAGTAAATGATTCAGAGAGATGGGGAGAAGAACAGGGATGGATAATGAGGATGAAGGTCATAGAAATACATTTTATCCTTGTTTGGAAATGCCGTAGTGAAACCTATTATTATGAATAATTAATATTTATCAATAAAAATAAACAATAATAAATAGATATGCAGGTATTTGTATTGTACTTTGACTTTTTTCTTTTTAGTAGTTGTTAAGACGTTTGTACAAGTTTTGATCATATTTACTACCCTAACTCTTTTAAGATCCACCATCCCATCCCTATCTGTCTTAGTCAGAGTTTCTATTCCTGCACAAACATCATGACCAAGAAGCAAGTTGGGGAGGAAAGGGTTTATTGAGCTTACACTTCCACATTGCAGTTCATCACTAAAGGAAGTCAGGACTGGAACTCAAGCAGGTCAGGAAGCAGGAGCTGATGCAGAGGCCATGGAGGGATGTTTCTTACTGGCTTGCTTCCTCTGGCTTGCTCAGCCCTTATAGAACTCAAGAGCATCAGCCCAAAGGTGGTACCACTCACAAGGGGCCCTTCCCCACTTGATCACTAATTGAGAAAATGCCCCACAGCTGGATCTCATGGAGGCACCTCCCCAACTGAAGCTCCTTTCTTTGTGATAATTCCAACCTGTGTCAAGTTGACACACGAAACTAGCCAGGATACTATCCATCCCCCCTTTGCATCCTTCTTTTTCTTTTCTCTTTTTAACCTATAAGGACCACTTTGTGCTGCTCAAATATCCTTAGGCTTATAACCTTCCACCAGAGCGTGGTTGACTTGCTAGGGACTACGCTTGGAGAAACGACTCTCTCCTCTCCTCCTGCAGCTATCAATTGTCGATAGCTCCATGGCTAGGGATAGAATTTCATTCCCGTCTCACACCTAAAAGTTTATTTTGTTTTTGACACCTACCCTGACTGGAGTGGATTGGAATCTCAGTGTAGTTTCTGAGTTGTTGAGATTGCTTCCATGTGTTTCCTAGCCATTTATACTTCTTGTAAGAACTTTTGGTGCAGTTTGTGTAACTTTTTCTTAAATGGATCATTTGTTCTGTGGTTGTTTGACTCTTTTAGTTGTTTATATATTCTGTATATTAATCTGCTGTGGCTGAATAGTTGCCCAAGACTTTCTCCTATTCTGGTGGTTGTATCTTTTGCTATGCAGAAGGTTTGTAGTGTGTTGCAAGACCCTTTGCCAATTCTTGCTGTTATTTCCTTAGTTATTAGAACCTTATGGAGAACCTAGTTGCCTGTGTCTTGTCTCCTAGTAGTATCAATGTTTCATGCCTCAAATTAATACCCTTAATCCATTTAAAATGATGATTACTTAACTAAGAGATACAGGTCTAGTTTTCTTTTGAGTTCCAGTGCTTTGTATATTTACAAATTAGAAAGAGCTAAACTTTATAGTTTAATGTTTATCTACTCATTGTGTAGACTTACTGTGCTGGCTAGTTTTTTTTCAACTTGACATAAGCTAAAGTCCTGTGAGAGGAGGGAACCTCACTGAGAGAATGCCTGTGTAAGATATGGCTGTAGGGCATTTTCTTAGTTATTGATTCTAGAAGGTGCAGCCCACTGTGGTTGCTGCCATTCCTGGACTGGAAGTCTTGGGCTCTATAGGAAAGCAGGCTGAGCAATTCAGAAGGACTAAGGTACTAAGCAGCATCCCTCCACAGACTAATCCATCATCAGCTCTTTTCTCCAGGTTCCTGCCCTATTTGAGTTCCTGTCCTTACTTCCTTCACTGATGGGCAATGATGTGGAAATATAAGCAAATACTCTTTCCTCTCTTCAACTTTCTGTTGGACATGGTGTTTTTCATTACTACCATAGAAAGCCTAAATAAGGCAGTTACATGTGTTACTGTAGTGGAGTCCTGAAGAGCTGATTTGTTCACCACAAATGTAAAGCAGTATATACAGATTATTTCAGCAACTTCTGTATTCATCTATTAAACAATTACTCTTCATACTTTAAACTATTTAGTTTAAATAGTGCTGCTTTGCTTCAGGTTGAAAACTTTTAGATTTCTTTGCTACATCAGTGATGGAGCATTGGAATGTAACATAGAAGTTGGAAATATAGAATTACACACACACACACACACACACACACACACATCTTTTACTTTGGTGTGTCCTGTTCTTTAAGTGGGAAGTGCTTACTAAGTATTTAGCAAATATTGGTGTTAGCAGTTCTCAGTTTGGGGAATGTATTATTAAGTAGAAATGCTGGGAAATCTTTTATAGATTAATTGGATCATTAAAACATGATTTAAAGAAGTGCTTCATGGGAAACATGTTACTCTATAGAATGCTAAGTTTGAATAATGGAAATAGAATACATATCTATGTTGTGAGTTGGTTGTTTTCAGCTGAGTTCCTCTGATTAGGGACTAATTTCACTGGTATTATGAATTCCTGAGTGGGTATAAGTGGTGTTGCGATAGGAAATATACATTGGAGATATGCATACCCAGTCTCCATTTCCTTTGGAAAACCTTCTGGAAGAAAATGATTTCCTATTTTTTATTACTAATTTATCTACAGAATGATGCTAGGCAATATGCTGATCCTACAAATTTTCCTGTTTAAGTTGTCTGGGTAAGAGGAATAGGAGCATCTATACTATGAACATCCAACCCAATGTTGTCACTGCTTGATTTTTAATTGCAAATTGTATATTAACTGTATATTTGAAGAATCTACACCAGAAAGATTTTTGAGAAAAGGACATGTTGTCTCCATTTAATTCATTCAAAATTGCCTAAGAACCAAATCCTTAAAATAAAACCCAGTGTCTGTGTCGAGAATGATGAAGTCCCTTTGCTTTTTCAATGAAAACGGAAATGGCTGCAATCCCATATCCTGAGTTTGTCACAAACCTGCCAATTATATGGAATGTGGAGTGAAATAAGGACGACCATGCTTGGTGCTGACCTATCTCCTCTGATCTTTAGCAGGAAATTGTAAAAGTAATCGTTTCAGTATTGCAAGTGTGTCCAATTTTTATTTAATTAAAGCGAGGTAAGCCAGGGACACAGTAGAAAACCAGAGAGTGAAGATACAGTAAAAGAGAAACATGATGGTGAACTCTTATGTTTGACACCTCCCAATAAAGCCAAAAAGCAGGAGGGAGGAGCGAAGAGAACAACAAAGTTCAGTACCATTCTGTGCTACATTGTGAAATCATGTCTCAAAGAGTTAAATAAAACCTAATCCTAATTCTGGGGTGCTTTATCTAATTTCTCTATCCTTCAACACAATATTCTTTTTTCATTATTTTATTGATTTTTTTTTGAGAAATTCATGCAGTGTATTTTGATTCTGTTGACCCCAACTCCTTTAACTCTTTCAAGATTTACCCATAACTCTCTACATTCTAACTTTATGCTCTTTAAAATAAAATAACAGTTCTACCCTCAGCTTTTGCTCTCTGCAAATTCTGTGTGTTGTGCCAGTGGAGCATGACTGACCTACCAGGAGACAGGCCCTTGAAGAAAACTGAATTTCCTCTCAGCAGAAACCACCAGGTACTCATAGATTCTCAGTTAGGATAAAGGATCATGAATTTCTCCCCACCATAAGCTAGAACGCTGAGGGGCTTGATCCTGTGCAGACAAGCACAGCTGTGGTGAACCATGAGTGCAGTGGTCCTGTCCTATCCAGAAGACCCTGACTCACTCTAGTTCTCTAACCTCTAGCTCTTACTATCTTTCATCGCTCTTCCGAGATGGTGCTTGAATCTTCGGGGAAGAGCTGTGATATAGATGTGTGGTTGGTGCCTGAGTGTGCAGCTGACAGTTATGCTCTGTTCTTTGACAGTTGTGAGTTTCTGTAATGATCAACTAATAGGAGGGCTGTATAAAGAAACTTCTCTGTTGGGGGCCTACAGATGCATTGATCTGTAAGAAGAGAGACACACAAATTTAGAAGGCAGTTTGATACTGTGTTCACTTAACAAAATAATAGTATTAGGGTCATCTCTGGGGGCACATGTGCACTCCATAAGTGGGTTCTCAGATCAGGTATCTGTTTCTTCCTGTAGAATGGGCCTTGAATCCAACCCAGATCTGATTGAGTACTTCCATAGACTTATGTCACGTTTACATCCATGGGCATAGCTTATCACATTAGTCATTATTGCAGTTCATGGGGCTCATAGCTAGGTAAGCACTGATGATTTCCCCCATTCTAGAGGGCTGATTAACATCTTCCAATAAATAGTATTTGAGAAAGCCAACAGTAACACATTTTCTTGCCAGTATCAATTTGGGACCAAGGTGTGACACCACGAAATCCTTAGACAAAAAATGTAGATTGTATTTAAACCTATGTGTTAGACAGTGGATAGGGTTATAATGCATTTTTAGAAGTGTTAAATAATGTATATTATAAGAAGAATAGACCAAAGTAGTTAAGAAAAGTTTTCTATATTTTAAAATGTTGAAATAAAATGAGGTCTTACAAGCTTGAAGGAGAGAGCTGACGAGTGGATTAGTGGGTAAAGGGCCTTCTGTAGAAGCATGAAGACCGGAATCTATGTAAAAAAAGCCAAGATTGATCTCCTATTCCTGTAATTCTAGTAAAGGGGAGGGCAGCCAGAGAGGTAGATTCTGTAAATGAGATTCTGGTTAATGAGACACTGCTGAAGGGCTTCAAAGGAGTGACACCTAAGTTTTACCTCTTGCCTTCCCATACATACTCACCCAGAAATGCAAATGAAAAAACGGAAGAAGAAATATGGTATTTCAGGGAAGAAATGACCAACAAGGTACAGAGCAGAATGCTGAGACTGAGAAAAAAATAGAAGAGAAAAATGAGAAAAATAAGAACTTAGCAAAGAAGAAGATAATGCTGCTAACTAGGATGGGAAAAGAGGTGGAAACCTATAGTTTTATCATAACAAGAAATCCCAGCACACACACACACACACACACACACACACACACACACACACACACACACACACATTTCTTTAAGGCTGTTTACAGCTGTGGGTGCAAAGAAAGAGGAAGTCCAAAGTTTCCAGAAGAACCATTTCTGTGTTCTTTGCAAGGCAGAGCTAGAGAATGTCTCCATCCCTGAGTCAGTCACAGAATGAGGCAGAACAGGCTGAGGTAAGGCTTCTGTGTGTGGGAGCAAAACTGTTCACTTTTGATGTTCTTCTGGGATAGCATGTTGAGCTTGAAACACAAAGAATGATGAACAGAACCAATCCTCTCTGGTCAATATTTCCTTCACATGGGACTTTTGAGTGTAGGGACAGACTGGAAAAAAACCCCCAAAACAAAACCAAACCAGAATAAAGTTTTGAAATATACCATTTAAAAGTATAATTGTCTTGCATTCCTATGGTTATCCAGTGCCTCAGTTACAAATTACTGCAGTCAGATGTCTTAAAACTTTTTGTTGTCTCTTTTTTGTTTTCTTTTTCTTTCTTTGGTTGTACAATTTTACAGACTTGTACTTTTATTCTTTTGAGAGACTGCATTATTTTTCTACTCCTAACAAAGACAAACACACACACAGAAAGAGACACATAGAGAGATAGACAGAGAGACACAGAGAGAAAAACATACACACTACTACTCACATGAGAAAGTTTTGCATGAGGAAGGACTTCCAGTGAATAGAGTTATGTCAGCACTCACAATATTTGGAGCCATGAGTATATCTCAACTCAATCTTGTGGGACTTTAGAATTCAGACACCAGAAATCTGAGATGATACCTATTTTCTTGCAGTTTAGGCTTCAATTTCCTGTGCTGTCACAGAAGTGATATCCTTGATTTATTGAAATCTGTATTGGGATTGGCACCTAGAAGCTATGGTTGGACTTAGCTCACCTGTGTGTTTAAGTACTCCGATGATCATCCAAGGATTGTCTTTTGAGGATGTAGTAGAGAATACCACCAAACTTCCATCCATATTAAAGTTTTAACAGAATATGAGGTGGCACTGCTCCAAGGCCGTGAGACTGGAAGACAGCAGGAGATAGGAAATAAAACTGAAAATGATGATTATTCATCATTAAAATGTAAGGAACGCAATAACAAGTCTGAGTGTAGTCAATACAATTGGGAATTACAAAGGACAATGCCTGCAAACACTGCATACCTTCCTGAGAAACAAAGGTTCAGAGAAACTCTGAAAGATGGCAAGAAAATGAAGTCATATTACACATATAGATAACAGTGGCACAGAGGATGTCTGTCTTTTCATCTGAGACATTGGAGATTGGAACACAGTGGGAAACCATCATAAAATGCTGAATGAAAAATTACAGTAAACTTACAATTGTATACATAGCCCTTTAAAAAGGAGGCAAATAGAGAATTTAGGATAAAGGAAACCCAAGGGAATTTATACTAGACCTGCCCTACAAGAAATGGATAATCTTCAGGTTGAGGAGAAATAATGCCAAATAAAAGGTTAGCACAGAGAATAGGGTCCAAGGCACTTGGAGATTAGTGGGGTATGGCAATACAACTGATCACTGCCATTTTCTCCTCTTCTGGAGAAAATTAATCCTTTAAAACAACAGCAAAACAAAAATTCATAAAATGCATCTATCAGGGTAAGATATATATCCACAATAATTTAAGTAATGAGATGGAAGTAAATTGAGTATGTGATATTGACTGAGTATAATTACAATAAGTTAAAGAATTCCCACAACCACCACTAAGATGAGCAAATTGATCCAGTTGAAATTTTAGTTAAGAAAACAAAACAGTATAAAAAACTCACACTCAAATCAAAACAAGGCAAAGTTCAGTAATATGAGGATAAGATATATACTGGACGGGAGATTTAAATTTGAAGTGGTGGGCTAAAACTTATCTCTGCCACAGATTACACTGAAGCAAATGGACTAATAACATCAGCATCAGAGACAGACACTTTTGAGAGACAAGATTATACTATATCAATTAAATATAAAGTCATGTAAATCAAACTAAAGAAGATAAAAATAGTTATACAAACAGTAAGAAAGTGAACAATACTGTGTGCCAAATATCAGACAAAGCAAACTTTAAGACAAGGTGTATTACAATCATAATGAGAGATATTTTTTACAATGACAAAGAGTTAACTCATTAGGAAGGTATGACTTATTGCCCTTTTCCCTCTTCCCCTTTTACATCCTCATCCTTGTCTCTCCCTCTTCCCCACTTCTCTGTCACTGAACAAACCCAAGGCCTTGTACATATTAAATAAATGCTCTACCATTTACTTAAGTCCTCGGCACAGGAAGACATAACACACACACACACACACACACACACACGCGTGTGTGTGTGTGTGTGTGTGTGTGTGTGTGTGTTTACATAGACCTGACATGAATGCTTCAAAGTACATAAAACAACACGAAATAAATAGAAGAGATAAAATCAGAAATAAAGAGAGATGGTTAATTTGATACACCACATGGTTAATTTTATGTATCAGATGGGTTGGGCATCTATTCAACATTATTATGGGCGTCTCTGTCAGGGTTTCTTGAAGGTATCAATATTTGAATCAAGAGGTAAAGAAAGGAAAAATGGCCTTCCAAGTGTACATAGACAACCAATATGTCAGTTTGACTGGATGAAAGGCGGAGAAAGGAAAAACAATCTGCTCCTCTTGCCTGGCTAATGGAGCGGGAACAGCAGCCTCCATGTCCCTATCATTGGATTTGTATCAGCCTTGCTCCTGTCATGGGATTTTGGAAAGGGTGTAGAATAAACATGATTAACCATCACGTTCTAAGGTCTCTGAAATTGGATGCAGTTTATGCCATTGGAAAGAAGAGGCTGTGGTGTGTGTGTGTGTGTGTGTATGTTGTAAATTCTGCTTCTTTGGAGTTTGTTGCTGGGTATATTCATTTTATGAATAACTGCATATTATAGAAAATATGTTAGTCTATTTAGAAAATATTTAGTGTCAATATTAAGTAAAGAGACTTATTTGCTGTTTATAGAACAGTAAATCTAATAAATGCCAAATATATTCTTTTGTGCTCTTCTGGAGCACTCACTAAAATAGGCCACATGCGAGGCTGTCAGTCATATCTGCATAAAACCCAGGGTTGCAGATATTGTGCATATGTTTCCTGACACGGATATTTTAGTCAGAACTCATAAACTTTATAAAATCTAGAAATATTGGGAGATCATGCCACATTTATTCTAAATATAACGAAGTCAAATGTACAAAAATGGAAATTAGAAAAATATTTCGAATTGGACAATAGGGAAAACATGAGATCTAGGGATGAAGATCTAGGGATTGTTTGAAATGTTTTGCTGCAATGTTTCGCTTACCACCCCTTTGCTAGTAGGATCTTTGAAATTGAGCACTTTGTTTAAGCCTCCCATCAAGAAATTTAAAGTAGAGTGTTTGAAAATGGAGATAATGGTGGTAACACAGTGAATAGCCAATATTCAGCCATCAACTATGGAGGCTATGTGAAAAGGTTTTCCTAAGGAGCAAGATGTCAGTAACCTAGTCATGGAACTGGAAGATACAATTCTTCTATTTCAGCAGAAACAGTTGGTTTTGTAGTGCCAGAGAAGTGTTAGTGATTCCCCCCAAAACAGACAGGAGCCAACCTGATGCAACCCACAGCAGGGTCTTTATTCTATCTGAGCTAGCTCATCTTCCTTGCCTGCCCCCAACTCCTTTCCCCGACTCCCAGCACACTGCCTTGGTGCTGGATGGTTTTGGTGGTGGTGGAGCACTGAATATTAGGGCAAGGCTTTACAGTAGGCAGCAAGCAAGGAGGGCATCTGCTGGTGGTAAGTGTGTAAGCATCTAACTGGAAAGCTACTGTGACCTTTAACGTAATTGGCTGGTGCTGAGAGTCATATCATAAACTGAACTTCTGCTCCCCTCTGCATTGGTGGTCATTAGGCAGGGGGTGGGCTTGTAACCAGGGGTGTAGGTTTGATGGGGGAATAACCTGGAGATGCTGGGCTGGTCTTAATGAGGGTGTAACCTGGAGATGCTGGTCTTGTTGGGGATTAACCTAGAGACTGGAGCTAGGCTAGGGTTTTATTAGGGGGCAACTTGGAAACTAATGCCAGGTACCAGCCTGTTAGTTTACTTGAATTCAAACTTAGGTCAGGTTCTCTAAAATGAAGTCTGGCCTTTCAGTTTCAAGTGTCTTGTGCAAATGAAATGATCTTAAATTTGGGGGACTAAACAGGAGAATTGTTGAATGTATAGCATTTGATTCTGGATACAGAAATTGATACCTAGAAGGTGGTTATAACACAGGTATAGTATTGGTTTTGGTTCTTTTCAGCAATCAGAGGCCAAATGTGTGAAACAGTGAGTGGAATGTGACTTGATATACATTATTAGTCAAAGACCATCCAAGCTCTGTTCTGAGATAAGTGATAAAATAATCAATAAACCAAATAAACGTATAGTTCTGTAGACTTAATTCAATAGCTTTTTTTTTCATAGTGACAATATACATAGCAGCAGTGACTTAAGGGTAGAAAGGTTTGTTCTGTCCCATGGTTTAGAAGGTCTGTCTATCATGTCTGGGAAGGGTATGATTGCCACAACAGCTTTGTTAAACAGATAAGAGCTTGTGCTGCAACCTTTTCACATTGTGGAAGGTGAGGAAGTTGAAATTCTGTACCACACTTTGAGACTTGCCCTTTGTAACTAATTTCAGCTTGCTAAGCCATAGTCCAGAAGGTCCCACTCTTCCAAAACATTGCCAACTGGTGACCAAGGTTCAAAGACATAAACTTTTTGGGGGCATTTTACATTCAAACTGTAACATAGGTTGTATTAATCAGAGTTCTTTAGAGAAACAGAACTTATAGAATGAATCTCTCTGTATATAGAAAGGGGCTTTATTAGAATGACTTACAGACTGTAGTCTAGCTAATTCAACAGTGGCTGATTGTAAACAAAAAGTCCAAGAATATAATAGTTGCTTAGTCATGGATGTTTCTTTTTTCTTTTTTCTTTTTATCTTAAAATGCATTTATCTTCATTTATTCTTTTTTTTTATTCGATATAATTTATTTACATTTCAAATGATTTCCCTTTTCTAGCCCCCCCACTCCCTGAAAGTCCCGTAAGCCCCCTTCTCTTCCCCTGTCCTCCCACCCACCCCTTCCCACTTCCCCGTTCTGGTTTTGCCGAATACTGTTTCACTGAGTCTTTCCAGAACCAGGGGCCACTCCTCCTTTCTTATTGTACCTCATTTGATGTGTGGATTATGTTTTGGGTATTCCAGTTTTCTAGGTTAATATCCACTTATTAGTGAGTGCATACCATGATTCACCTTTTGAGTCTGGGTTACCTCACTTAGTATGATATTCTCTAGCTCCATCCATTTGCCTAAGAATTTCATGAATTCATTGTTTCTAATGGCTGAATAGTACTCCATTGTGTAGATATACCACATTTTTTGCATCCACTCTTCTGTTGAGGGATACCTGGGTTCTTTCCAGCATCTGGCAATTATAAATAGGGCTGCTATGAACATAGTAGAGCATGTATCCTTATTACATAGTGGGGAGTCTTCTGGGTATATGCCCAGGAGTGGTATAGCAGGATCTTCTGGAAGTGAGGTGCCCAGTTTTCTGAGGAACCGCCAGACTGCTTTCCAGAGTGGTTGTACCAATTTGCAACCCCACCAGCAGTGGAGGAGTGTTCCTCTTTCTCCACACCCTCTCCAACACCTGCTGTCTCCTGAATTTTTAATCTTAGCCATTCTGACTGGTGTAAGATGAAATCTTAGGGTTGTTTTGATTTGCATTTCCCTAATGACTAATGAAGTTGAGCATTTTTTAAGATGCTTCTCCGCCATCCGAAGTTCTTCAGGTGAGAATTCTTTGTTTAACTCTGTACCCCATTTTTTAATAGGGTTGTTTGGTTTTCTGGAGTCTAACTTCTTGAGTTCTTTATATATATTGGATATTAGCCCTCTATCTGATGTAGGATTGGTGAAGATCTTTTCCCAATTTGTTGGTTGCAGATTTGTCCTCTTGATGGTGTCCTTTGCCTTACAGAAACTTTGTAATTTTATGAGGTCCCATTTGTCAATTCTTGCTCTTAGAGCATACGCTATTGGAGTTCTGTTCAGAAACTTTCTCCCTGTACCGATGTCCTCAAGGGTCTTCCCCAGTTTCTTTTCTATTAGCTTCAGAGTGTCTGGCTTTATGTGGAGGCCCTTGATCCATTTGGATTTGAGCTTAGTACAAGGAGACAAGGATGGATCAATTCGCATTCTTCTGCATGCTGACCTCCAGTTGAACCAGCACCATTTGTTGAAAAGGCTATCTTTTTTCCATTGGATGTTTTCAGCCTCTTTGTCGAGGATCAAGTGGCCATAGGTGTGTGGGTTCATTTCTGGATCTTCAATCCTGTTCCATTGATCCTCCTGCCTGTCACTGTACCAATACCATGCAGTTTTTAACACTATTGCTCTGTAGTATTGCTTGAGGTTAGGGATACTGATTCCCCCAGATTTTCTTTTGTTGCTGAGAATAGTTTTAGCTATCCTGGGTTTTTTGTTGTTCCAGATGAATTTGATAATTGCTCTTTCTAACTCTGTGAAGAATTGAGTTGGGATTTTGATGGGTATTGCATTGAATCTGTATAGTGCTTTAGGCAAAATGGCCATTTTAACTATATTGATTCTACCGATCCATGAGCATGGGAGGTTTTCCCATTTTTTGAGGTCTTCTTCCATTTCCTTCTTCAGAGTCTTGAAGTTCTTGTCATACAGATCTTTCACATGTTTGGTAAGAGTCACCCCAAGATACTTTATACTGTTTGTGGCTATTGTGAAGGGGGTCATTTCCCTAATTTCTTTCTCAGCCTGCTTATCATTTGAGTATAGGACGGCCACTGATTTGCTGGAGTTGATTTTATAACCTGCCACTTTGCTGAAGTTCTTTATCAGCTGTAGGAGGTCTCTAGTGGAGTTCTTTGGGTCACTTAGGTAGACGATCATGTCGTCTGCAAATAATGATAGTTTGACTTCTTCCTTTCCAATTTGTATCCCTTTGACCTCCTTATGTTGTCGAATTGCCCGAGCTAGTACCTCAAGTACAATATTGAAAAGATAAGGAGAAAGGGGGCAGCCTTGTCTGGTCCCTGATTTCAGTGGGATTGCTTCAAGTTTCTCTCCATTTAGTTTGATGCTGGTTACCGGTTTGCTGTATATTGCTTTTACTATGTTTAGGTATGGGCCTTGAATTCCTGTTCTCTCCAAGACTTTAAGCATGAAGGGATGCTGAATTTTGTCAAATGCTTTTTCAGCATCCAATGAAATGACCATGTGGTTTTGTTCTTTGAGTTTGTTTATGTAGTGGATTGTATTGATGGATTTCCGTTTGTTGAACCAACCCTGCATTCCCGGGATAAAGCCTAATTGATCATGGTGGATGATCGTTTTGATGTGTTCTTGGATTCGGTTGGCAAGAATTTTATTGAGTATTTTTGCATCTATGTTCATAAGGGAAATTGGTCTGAAGTTCTCTTTCTTTGTTGGATCTTTGTGTGGCTTTGGTATCAGCGTAATTGTGGCTTCGTAGAAGGAATTGGGTAGTGTTCCTTCTGTTTCTATTTTGTGGAATAGTTTGAAGAGTATTGGTGTTAACTCTTCTTTGAAGGTCTGGTAGAATTCTGCACTGAAGCCATCTGGTCCTGTGCTTTTTTTGGTTGGAAGACTTTCTATGACTCCTTCTATTTCTTTAGGCATTATGGGACTGTTTAGATGGTCTAGTTGGTCCTGATTTAATTTTGGTATTTGGTATCTGTCAAGGAAATTGTCCATTTCCTCCAGATTCTCCAGTTGTGTTGAGTACAGGCTCTTGTAGTAGGATCTGATGATTTTTTGGATTTCCTCAGTTTCCGTTGTTATGTCTCCCTTTTCATTTCTAAGTTTGTTAATTTGGATACTTTCTCTGTGCCCTTTGGTCAGTCTGGCTAAGGGTTTATCTATCTTGTTGATTTTCTCAAAGAACCAGCTCCTGGTTTTGTTGATTTTTTGTATGGTTTTCTTTGTTTCTACTTGATTGATTTCGGCCCTGAGTTTGATGATGTCCTGCCTTCTACTCCTCCTGGGCGAAATAGCTTCTTTTTGTTCTAGGGCTTTCAGGTGTGTCATTAAGCTGGTAATGTATGCTCTCTCCATTTTCTTTTTGGAGGCACTCAGGGCTATGAGTTTTCCTCTTAGCACTGCTTTCATTGTGTCCCATAGATTTGGGTATGTTGTGTTTTCATTTTCATTGTGTTCTAAAAAGTCTTTAATTTCTTTCTTTATTTCTTCCTTGACCAAGGTATCATTGAGTAGAGTATTGTTCAGTTTCCACGTGTATGTGGGTTTTCTGTTGTTTCTGTTGCTATTGAAGACCACTTTTACTCCATAGTGATCAGATAGGAGGCATGGGATTAGTTCGATCTTCTTATATTTGTTGAGGTCTGTCTTGTGACCAATTATATGGTCGATTTTGGAGAAGGTACCATGAGGTGCTGAGAAAAAGGTATATTCTTTTGTTTTAGGATAGAATGTTCTATATATATCTGTTAAATCTAATTGGTCCAAAGCTTCAATTAGTTTCATTGTGTCCCTGTTTAGTTTCTGTTTTCCTGATCGGTCTATTGAGGAAAGTGCAGTGTTGAAGTCACCCACAATTATTGCGTTAGGTGCAATGTGTGCTTTTAGTTTTAATAAAGTTTCTTTTACGAAAGAGGGTGCCCTTGCATTTGGGGCATAGATGTTCAAGATTGACAGTTCTTCTTTTTGTATTTTTCCTTTGACCAGCAAGAAGTGTTCCTCAGGGTCTCTTTTGATGACTTTGTGTTGAAAGTCAATTTTATCTGATATTAAAATGGCTACTCCAGCTTGTTTCCTGAGACCATTTGCTTGTAAAATTGTCTTCCAGCCTTTTACTCTAAGGTAGTGTTTGTCTTTGACCCTGAGGTGTGTTTCCTGTAAGCAGCAAAATGTAGGGTCCTGTTTATGTATCCATTCAGTTAGTCTGTGTCTTTTTATTGGGGCATTAAGTCCATTGATGTTAAGAGATATTAAGGAATAGTGATTGTTACTTCCTATCATTTTTGACGTTATTTTTTATATTTGAATGCTTAACTTCTTTTGGCTTTGATGAAAGGTTACTATCTTGCTTTTTCCAGGGTGAAGTTTCCCTCCTTGTATTGGTGTTGTCCTCCTATTATCCTTTTTAGTGCTGGGTTTGTGGATAGATATTGGGTAAACTTGGTTTTGTCATGAAATATCTTAGTTTCTCCATCTATGGTGATTGAGAGTTTTGCTGGATATAGTAGTTTTGGTTGGCATTTGTGTTCTCTCAGAGTCTGCATGAGATCTGCCCAGGACCTTCTAGCCTTCATAGTCTCAGGTGAAAAGTCTGCTGTGATTCTGATAGGTCTTCCTTTATATGTTACTTGGCCTTTTTCTCTTAGTGCCTTTAGTATTCTTTCTTTGTTTAGAACATTTGGTGTTTTGATTATTATGTGACGGGAAGTATTTCTGTTCTGGTCCAGTCTGTTTGGAGTTCTGTAGGCTTCTTGTATATTCATGGGCATCTCTCTCTTTAGGTTAGGGAAGTTTTCTTCCATAATTTTATTGAAGATATTTGCTGGCCCTTTAAGTTGTAAATCTTCACTCTCATCTATGCCTATAATCCTTAGGTTTGGTCTTCTCTTTGTGTCCTGGATTTCCTGGATATTTTGTGTTACAAGCTTTTTGCATTTTGCATTTTCTTTAACTGTTGAGTCCATGGTTTCTATGGAATCTTCAGCATCTGAGATTCTTTCTTCTATCTCTTGTATTCTGTTGTTGATATTTGCATCTCTGTCCCCTGATTTCTTCCCAAGGCTTTCTATCTCCAAAGTTGTCTCCCTTTCAGTTTTCTTAGTTGTTTCTACTTCTGATTTTAGATCCTGGATGGTTTTGCTTAGCTCCTTCACTTGCTTGTTTGTGCTTTCCTGTAATTCTTTAAGAGATTTTTGTGTTTCCTCTTTCATGACCTCAGCCTGTTGACCAAAGTTCTCCTGTATTTCTTTAAGATATTTTTTTGTTTCCTCTTTCATGACCTCAGCCTGTTGACCAAAGTTCTCCTGTATTTCTTTAAGTGTTTTTTGCATTTCCTCCTTGTTGGCTTTTGTATTCTCTTGGATTTCTTTCAATGATTTTTGTGTTTCCCTTGCAAGGGCTTCTAACTTTTGATCCATTTTCTCCTGAATTTCTTTAAGTATGTCCTTCATGTGTTCCTGTACCAGCATCATGACCAGTGATTTTAAATCCAAATCTTGTTTTACTGGTGTGATGGGGTATCCAGGACATGTTGGTGGAGGAGAATTGGGTTCAGATGTTGCCGTATTGCCTTGATTTCTGTTAGTGACGTTCCTGCGTTTGCCTTTTGCCATCTAGTTCTCACTGGTGTTAGTTTTTCTTGTCAGTGCTGGACTCACCAGTGCAATCTGCCCCTTCCCAGTTCACCTCTGGTGCACAGCTTACCTCCTGCACTGCTTGTAGACAGGGTGCTGCTGCCCAGGCTGTTCAGATCCCAGAGCAGGCACCCGAAGGCTCCCGCTGGGGCCCGCTGGATTCACTGGAGCACACTGACTTCTCCCAGCTGGCCGCCCGGAAACCCAGCTAGCCTCTTGCAGGACTTGGAGATGTGGTGCTGCCGCCCAGGCTGATGTGGACCTGAAGTGGAGAGAGTAGAGCTGAGGGCTTCCGCCTGAGGCCTTGCCCCAGATTGTGTCTGTGGACCAGATGGAGCCCCTGTGCACCCCCAGGGAGTGCCGACGGTGTATGCTGCTATGACCTCCCCTGTGTTCTGCTCACTCCGCTGGGCAGCCGATCCACCAACCGGGCTGTCGCACACAAGGTTAGCCTGGCCGCCCAGTCCCTGAGTCCAGGCAAAAGCCTGGGAGGCCAAGGTCCGAGCAAAGTTCCCCTAGGGTTATGACTGTTAATTGGGTCCGCCAGGTGACTAGGATGGTGGCGTGCGCGCCCGCGCTCCCTGAAAGCTCCGGGAGAGTCTGCTGTGCTAACAACCTCCTGGGCGGGTTGACTCACAGATGGCCCACCAAGCTGCCCAGTTCTTGGGGTCAGTCCTGTGCCTTTTGGGGCCTAGACCCCCGCTTTGTTAGCCTCAGGCTATGCCTGTTACAGGTCTGCCCGCCAGAGCTCTCTGTCGTCCTGCAGGCAAAATGGCAGCGCGCGCGCAGGGCTGGGCAAAAACCTCCTGGCTGGGTTGGCACCCCGATGGCCCCCCCGACCAGCCCAGGGCCTGGGTGCAGGCCAACGCCCGTCGGGCTCAGACCACCACGGTGTTGGCCTCGGATTATGTTTGTGTACCTCAGTCTGTCTGATCCCTGGAGTCCGGAACCAAGATGGATGCACCTCTCCTGACTGGTGGGAGGCCGAGTTCTGAAGTGGCTTCCGTGCAGGAAAGGCGCCGCACAACTGCAGCTGCTTGCCGCCCAGCTGGTCAGCGAAGGTCAGTGGTCGTGGGCGCAGGGCCTAACTGGACCCTGTATCGCCTTGGTTCCACTGCTGATGGCCCTTCAGCTGGACCAGCCACTGCTGCACTGCCGCCGCCGTAATAATCGTCATGGATGTTTCTTAATAGTTGCTTAAGTTTGGATGTTTCAGCTGGTCGTCAGTATATGCTGGATTCAGAAGTAGGCTCAAATGCCAGTGAAGGAACAGATTTGCTAACAACGAAAGGTAAAACAGGCAAAGATCAAAAATGTCCCACTTCCGTGTTCTTATATAGTCTTCCAGCAGAGGATGTGGCCTGTCTTTTCTCTGCTTGAAAGATATGGATTAAAGACACGTCTTATTACTTCACAGAACCTAATGAGAGGTGGATCTTTTTGCTTCAAATTAAGCAAAATTCCCTCAGAGGTATGCCCTTCATTTTTGACTTTTCGTTCCAGAGGTGATCAAGTTGACAACCAAGAATGGCCATCACATAGGTCTTTCAGAAAAAAAGTGAATTTTCACATTGGTTTCTTCAGTTGTACATATTAAAGTATAGGTGAGGGGCCTGTGATGGCTAGGTTTATGTTGACTTGACATAAGCTAGAGTCATTTGGGAAAAGGGATGCTTAATTGAGAAATGCCCCCAACAGATTGGCCTGTGGGACCAATCATTTTCTTGATCAATGATTGATGTGGGAGATCCCAGTAGGTGGTACCATTGCTGGATGCTGGTCCTGGGTATTATAAGAAAGCAGGCTGAGAAAGTCATAAGAGATCAGGGCAATAGGCAGGCTCCTCATGGTCTGCCTTTGCTTCAGTGTCTGCCTCCAGGTTCCTTCCTGTTTGAGTTCTTGTCCTGACTTCCCTCAGAGATGGGCTGTGATGTGAAACTATCAGATGAAATAAACCCTTTCTTTCCCAAGCTGCTTTTGGACATGGCATTTTATGACAGTAATAGAAACTCTAAGTAGAACAGGGCCAAAGATGGAGGAAAGGAAGAAAAAAGAGAGGCAAAGAAGAAAGGAGGAGAAGGTGCGAAAAGGAAAGAAGGGGAAGCAAGCAGACTTTGAAGAAATAAAACTAGAAAAAGGTCCCTGGGATAAATGTATGTGTCTCTTAGATATTTTGTTAAGGCTTCAGGAAAGGGTTAAAAGAGTCCTTTGTTCCACTCCATAGTATCCTAATGTAAAAGGGAATCATGACAGGAGAGAAGTATTCTGACTTCAGCTAGGTGATAGTCAAGCAGGACTGAATATAAATGACAAAACACAAATTCTGCATAAGAGATTGATCTAATCTATTGTCTGTTGGAGAGACAAACACCATGTTTAGAAGCAAATAAAACAAAAATATATGTGACTAAAATTTTATAGATGATGAGAGACCATTACAAGTATTACGATGACTATTTCAAAAGAGTGTAAATATAAAAAATATTCAAAGTACAGAAAGATCTGAGTCTTCCTTGTCTGCCATTGGAAAATAAAACTTTCTTTTTTGTTTCAGTTTTTTGTTTTGTTTTTTATTTTTCAAGGCAGAGTTTCTCTGTGCAGCCCTGGATGTCCTGGAACTCACCCTGTAGATCAGGCTGGCCTTGAACTCAGAAATTCACTTGTCTCTGCCTCTCAAGTGCTGGGATTAAAGGTGTGTGCCACCATTGCCCAGCAAAATGAAACATTTTTGTTACTTATTTTTCTGCACACATTTTCTTCATTTAAAGTCTTGCAATACTTTCTATGCTTGCTTGATATTATCTTTCACAAATAAGTGTGTGTGACCCCAGTTAATGGCCTCCATGTTCAGGTGAACAGATAGCCAACACTAACTGGATTCAGTTAAAAATATTAATAAGAAACATGAAAACATAGAAGTGGAAACACGATATATTAACGGATCCTGAGAAGAATTGGAGGGAGAAAGGCACAGAAACATTCTATATATGTAGGAAACTTTTAAAGAATACATAAAAACACTATTAAAAGACCAAACTTTCCCTAAGAAGTTTTTATTACAGTATTTTGACCAGTTTAGTCAATACTTTGGCTACCTTTAAAATAATAATGTATTTTCTCCCCTTAGCAACTTTACCTGACTAAACAGTATTAAACAGTATTATCCCATATATTCATTAATGATTACATGTGGCAATTGGGGAATGATTATATAAGCACTCCTGACTTCTTGCTGATTTCTGAGAAATTGAGAATAAACTGAATTATTGCTTTCTTAGGGTTATGCTGTCATTTCAGATGTAAACACTGCATGTCTGCTCTGTTTCCCCTTTCCTTAGAGCCGGGCTGTAAGCTTCTCTGTTAAGTGTCTTTCTTCTTAGAAACACTTACCTTTAATCTCTGTGAGGGCGGTAGGCAGACTCAATTAAAACTCTGCATGGCTACTCCTCAGGTGGTCACCGGGAGACAGCTATGGAGAAGCTACCAGAATGGCTTATCTCAGAGCTGCCAAATAAACCAGAAAATCATTTTATGACTGCATTTGATATTGCACACAAAAATCAGAATATTCCAAGATTTGAAGAACCTTCAGAAATGATGGTTGGTGGTGCGAAATGTCAGCATTTGGTGTTATGGGAACTTACAGAACCTAAAGAACTTTAGAGGCAAGTTGAGAAGTTTGGATATCTGCTTATTTATTGTATGTTGAGAATATGCAATTCTTTGTCTGTCAAATATTTTATGTGGCTAATTTAAAGGGTTTCACAAAGATGTTCCATAAAATGACTCTGGAAATATGATAAGGTGAACAAAGTATTCCAGGAAGAGAAAGATCCCAAAGAGCTGATTCATTTGACAGGGGCTTTCTATGTTGGATTATATGGGTCAGCAATTACTGCATCAAAATGATGAAACTTCATCTGATTTTTGAACCAATTCCTTAGTCTGTTTAGGCTGGTATTAAAAAAAAAAAACACAATAAACATGGCAGTTTGGAGGGTGTTAAGATCAAGATCCAAATGGCGGCAGATCATGTTAAGTAACAGATACCTCCCACTTCATAGATGCCCATCTTCTGGCTGTGACTTCTGATGACAGAAAGGGCAAGAGATTCATTGTAGATTCCTTTTTTTTAAATGAATGATAATTGTTCTAGGGGTATCAGCCTTCATGACTTGATTGTCCATCCTGCAAGACCATCATATTACAGACTGGGTTTCACATTATGTATTGAAGGGGTCATATATATTCTCATTGTGAACATTAGAAGAGAGGATAATTTGAAACTTTCTTCTTTAATTCAATAATCTTATTACCAACCTACTGTTTATTTCAGACTCTGGAATCTATGAACATATGTCATAATAACCTCTACTACTGTGTTTAAGCTATAGTAACTTCTCACTTTGTTCCATATTCTTGTATGTACTTTCATGGTGTGTGTGTGTGTGTTGCTAGGGGTTGAAATTATGGCCTCAGGCAGTGGTGTTGCCTTCCTTTAATCTCAGAACTTGGGAGGCAGAGGCAGGCAGATTTCTGAGTTCAAAGTCAGCCTGGTCTACAGCGTGAGTTCCAGGACAGCCAGGGCTAAATTGAATAAATGAATAAATTAATTACTTAATTAATAAAAAATAAAAAGAATTTATGGGCTCTTCCATGATAAGCAAAAATCTACCACTAAACTATATCATAGCTATTTATTCTTTTTACTTTTGAGATATGATCTCTTTAAGTTAGCCATATGAGTTAAGGTTAACTATAACCTTAACTCTGTAGCTCAGACAGGCCTGGAACTTGTGATCCTCCTATTTCAGCCTTCCAAGTACCTGGGACTACGGAGCTGTGACACTATCCCTAACTTTTAGAGAATTTTATTTCATTTTTTTCTGTTAATTAATTTATTGATTTATTCATTTTGCATCCTGGTTGCAGCTCCTTCTCCCTCTCCTCCCAGGTCCACCCTTCTCCTACTATTCCCTTTCCTCTTCAGAGAATGGGAAGCCCCCCTTCAGTAACACCCCACCCTTGGACAACCAATTGTAGCACAGCTAAAGACATTGTCTCCCACTGAGGCCCAATCAGGTCATCCAGTTAGGGGAAGGGGATGCAATGGGAGACACTGAGTCAGGGACAGCCCCAGATCCGATTGTTAGGATCAAAGTGCACATCTGCTACAAATGTGTAGGAGACCTAGGTTCTGTGGGACAGATGGAGCCCTGCTACCAGACAGGAGAACTGGTAAGATCAAGCAGATGAGAAGTACCTTAAGGAATGTTCAACATCATTAGTCATTAGGGAAATGCAAATCAAACAACCCTGAGATGTCACCTCACACCAATTAGAATGGCTAAGGTTAAAAACATAGGAGACAGCAGGTGTTGGCGAGAATGTGGAGAAAGAGGAACACTACTCCACTGCTGATGGGATTGCAAGATGGTACAACCACTATGGAAATCAGTTTGGCTGTTCCTCAGAAAACTGGGCATGACACTTCTGGAGAATGCCACCATACCACTCCTGGGCATATACCCAGAGGATTCCCTGGCATGCAATAAGGACACATGCTCCACTATGTTCATAGCAGCCTTATTTATAATAGCCAGAAGCTGGAAAGAACCCAGATGTCCCTCAGTGCAGGAATGGATACAGAAAATGTGGTATGTTTAAACAATGGAATACTACTCAGCAATTAGAAACAATGAACTCACAAAATTCTTAGGCAAAGTGGTTGGAACTGGAAAATATCATCCTAAGTGAGGTAACTCATTCACAAAAGAACACACATGGAATACAATCTCTGATAAGTGGATATTAGCCCAGAAGCTCTTAATACTCAAGACACAATTCACATATAAAATCATTCCCAAGAAGAAGGAAGAAGAGGGCCCTGGTCCTGGAAGTGCTTGATGCAGCATTGTAGGGGATTACCAGGTCAGAAAGTGGGAGGAGGTTGATTGGGGAAAGGGCAGAGGGAAGAGGGCTTATGGGACTTATGGGGAGGGGGGAACCGGGAAAGGAAAGATCATTTGGAATGTAAACAAAGAATATAGAAAATAAATTTAAAAAAAAAGAAAGAAAATTTGATTCACATCTTAAAAAAAAATCAAGCAGATTAAGGAACCACAGCAATTCTCATAATTGAGAAGGATAGACTTTAAGTCTAGAATCTCCATGCTGATGAGGGATCTAGGTAGGTCCAGAGGCTTTAGATAATAAACTTCCCTTCCCGGACATCCCTTCCTGCAAAAGTTATTTAATCTCTAGTGAACCCTGAGTAAGTCTAATGCATCCCTTCTTCCATGAACAAACGGTTGGGGCAAGCAAAGACTGTTTCTCTATCAAGGATTGCCTCAGAGGAAGCCTTCCTCATACAGAGCCACACCTAAGTCTCCCACAGAAGGCTCCTCCACACTCCTGGCATTCACCCTGAGCTAAGCTGGAATATCCCCTCCCCCCCCCCACCCCCTGGGCTTATCTCGGGCCTCTGGGCCCCAGTCCTCAACTCTTCGAGGTTCCCAGTGGTGTCAGCGACCAGGAGTTTGAGAACCACAGCTTCTGTCTCAGCCCACCTGTGCCATTTTTTGCTGGAGAAACATGGCCGGCCCAGGACCCCTATCTTAGGCTCCTTTTGCCTTCCCTGAGCTGCATGTTGGTGTTCTATGAGCCCACACTCCAATAGGAATGTAAGCTAGTGCCTCTGTGTTTCTCTTCCCTGAGTGGTGTTCTGACACCCTAGCCGTGAGGTGAAACAGACCCACCAGGCCCAGCCCCTACATGCTCTTTGGTTGGTAGTCCAAGCTCTGGAATCCCCCACGGATCCAGGTTACTTGTCTCTATAGGTTGTCTTGTGGCGCCCTAGACCCTCTAGCTCTTCTCCCTTTGATCCCTTACTCTTCCACCAGACTCTCTGAGCCCTGTCTAATGTTTGGCTATGGGTCTCTGCATCTGTTTCCATTTCATTCGATGGAAAAAAGCAGAGAGGGAGAGAGAGAGAGAGAGAGAGAGAGAGAGAGAGAGAGAGAGAGAGAGAGAGAGAGAGAGAGAGAGCGCATTTTCAACAAATGCTATGTCTTCATGTAGAAGAATGCAAATAGATCCATATTTATCACCCTGTACAAAGCTCAAGTCCAAGTGGATCAAGGACCTCAATATAAACTCGAACACACTAAATCTAACAGAAGAGAAAGTGGGAAAGAGCCTTCTATGCATTGGCACAGGAGAAAATTTTCTGAAGATTACTGTAATGGTTCAGGCTCTAAGAACAATTGATAAATTGGACCTTGCGAAACTAAAAAGATTCTGTTATGCAAAGAACAATGTCAACTGCATGAATCAGCAGTCCAGACAGGGAAAGAATCTTTACTGACTCTACATCTGACAGATGACTAATATCTAAGATACTACAAGAACTCAAGAGGTTAAACACCAACAACCCAAATAACACAATTAAAAATGGGTGTATAGAAAGAAAGAACAGTCTCAATAGAGGAATCTCAAATGATTGAAAAGCACTTGAAATGTTCAACATCCTTAGTAATCAGGGAAATGCAAATCAAAACGACCTTGAGATTCTACCTCACTCAATCAGAATGACAGAGATCAAAAACTCAAGTGACAGCATATGCTGGCGAGGATGTGGAGAATCCTCCATTGCTGGTGATTTCTGATCAGCAGTGAGGCCATTAGACTGAGAGCAGTTGCTGAGAGTAAAGGGTAGAACCTGACCAATGGAACCACCGGAGGCCTCTAAACTTCAATGAAATAGAAATAGACCAAAAAGACTCTTTGGCATTAGACTCATGATCTGACAGCTAACAACACGTGCAGCTAAAACTGTTCATGACAAAATGAGGGACAGAAAGGCTGCTGTCCCCAGAAAGCAATGCTGCGAGGAGTCACAGTGGGGATGGGATGCCTTTGGAATGGGGTGGGCATGCTTCTTCTTCCTTGCTTTCACAGATTTATAGGAAAGCTTATTAGAATAGGGAGAGAGGGCACATGAAACTGCCTTCCTCAAATGTTACAAGTCTATAATCAATTTGAACATCTTTACACTAAGCTCTGTTCAAAACCAGCTGGAGCCATGGAGAACACTTCGACAAATAAGAAACTTTTGAAGTCTAAAGGAGAAGGAAAAAGATTCACAGTCAGGTCATAAAAATGACAGTGATAAAAGTATCTTATGTAAACTCCTGATATTTTAAATTTAGCCAAATAAAACCTAGTACTGTCAGAAACCAAACAATTATTTATAAATCAAATGCTTAGGGCTTAGCAATATCTTGTCATTCTTCTCATGGGTGGTAAATTCTCTCAGATGCCATTTAGAACCGGGACTTTACAAAGTTATCTGATTTAAGCCTTTTTTTTTCTTGTGACAGAGAAATGCCTTCATCAATTAGTGCAGATTGTTATTGATTCTTCCAGGAAATCTTGCAACTTTTGTTTTTGGCAGCACACTCCAAAGTTTCAACATCAAGGCCAGGAATTTATTCCTTATGTCTAACCAAGCTCTCTCCTCACTCTTCTAATTTTAGTATATTTCTTTTCATTGTTTCCTTGGTTAGCATCAGGAATATTTAGTTCGATTTTTTTTTACTCACTGTATTACTTTTTTATTAATTTTTCCATAGCAGTTTTTTCTAGTCTATATAATTCCAGTCCCATGTTGGTTTATCTTTTCTTTAAATAATGTCTTTCCATTTTTTTTAATATTATATGTAACTATGTTTTCATGCTTTTTTCGTTATTGTAACCTATGAAGACAAACACTGGTCCTGGTGTCAGAAGTAGAGGGTTGCGTTGCTTCTGGTTCTTGCGGGTTACTCTGCTATTACTACGTCCTGTGTCCTGTTCTCTATCCGTCTCCAACAGCATTAACTTCAAAAATATTTGTTCAGCGTCCATGTGAAAGGCCAGCTTGCAAAAGTATCAAAAGAAGTTTGGATGATCACCAGTTCCCAAAAGACACTTGGTAGAAACAGGCAACTGGAGTGGCGAGTCCGAGGGATAGATGTAAGAAAGATTTTAAAACCCAAATTACCATCTGCTTATGCAAGTTGGAAGACCATGAGTCTAAGGTGCTGTTGTTGCTTAGCTTGCTGGCCCTGCGTGCCGGAGGGAGAACAACAAGGCAGATGGAGCTTTGACCTCAAGCCTTTGATTATGAACAGGAACATTTACTCTCTGCTATGAGTCTGTAGAATTTGTCCACAAATCTTCTTGTCTTACATCTGAAGGTCTTTGTTAAGTCCATTGTGGCTTGACGTATTTTTTTCCTCTTTGTTTTTGCTGTTGTTTATTGCATTTTTGGGAAGGTATTTGCTTATCTTCTCTGGATAATAGTAGTGTGTTTTGTAGGTAATTTTTTTATTCTTAAGTTTATTCATCTTGTCTTTTTTAGCTCCTAAATATAAAATAAAAGCTTCTTCTATGTTAAGGGTTCAATTCCTCTACCCCTAGCACTAAGAAAAAAATAAGGAGCATGGAAAGTTGTTTTAAGTTTTTATTTATTTTTGTTATTGCTTTTTCAAGGAAAAGGTGATATTTGAGTGAGCCTATTTTTGTGCAGTGGGCATTCCAAATCCCTTGAATACTTCTTACTCTATCTTTAAAAACAGTCAAGATGAGATCATTAGCTATTATTATTGTTATTAGCAAATTACATCTGGATTTTTTTTCAGATCAGTTCAGTAGAAAAGGCTCAAACTTCCCTTCTTGAAAGAAAAATGACCAGAAACTTAGAAAAAAACCCAAAACAATAGGAACACTTGATCGACATAGGAGATATTCATATTTCTGAGATTTTGTGGTGGATTTTATTTATTTTATTTTGTCTTATTTATTTAGCATTTCTCAGTATCTACAGATATTTGACATTGTGAAAACATAGCTAAAGGAATTCTTTTTAAATGAATGAACCATTTGTGGTAAAATGTCTGGAAAATTTGTACACCCACTTTTGCTGGATTGCCGAATGATGGATTTTGATTGACATAAGAAAAAACATCATTAATCAACAAAGATGAAAAGCATAAGGATTGAAAAGACTACTGTGATACATTACAAGAAAGACACAATGGTGCTATATGAATAAGACTAACTTGCTCATAGAAAATGATCTTTTTTTGTTCTACTTTCTAAAAGTTAAAGGGGAAAAACCAATCAGCATTTATATTTATTATTTAGAGAAACTGGCTCTTACCACAAAAGAGAGAAAGAAAAGTGTTTTTCTTATACTCTTAGGGCAAATTCAATGCTATTTTGAAATTGTAGATAGAGCTAGGAAGGCAATCCAGTGTTATACTACCCAAATTAACTCATTTTTATTATATTCAGTTTACATATATTCATACCATGAGTTCAAATGTAATTTTTCCTTTTAAATGACCATGTATGTGGACAAACACTGTTATTGGTAAATAGCAAGAAAGGGACAGGGAGTCAGATGGCTTTTCTATGAAGAGTTGAGCTCTGGTCATGAAGCAAGCAATATATAATGACTGTATTTGTTTTTCAAGATGCTGTTGCTAGAGCCGGGGAAGTAATTTTTAATCTTTTTTTTAAATGTTTCAAACACACAAATTGCTCTGTGGTAATGCTGGCCTTGAGTTCAACCAGGGAGACCTTAGAATTTTAGGACTGGAAGGTCAGACTCAGAGACTGGTGAAGACATTAGAAACCAAATAGTCTTCATATATTGAGCCATTGAGACCAGAATAAAAAGACAAATTGCTTTCCCAGAGCCTCAGCATGAAACGCTAGCAAGCCATGCGATTCTGGTCTCTTGGCATTTACTTAAGACCCGTCTTTCTCCTGCTACATGATTTGAATGTCTCCTTTCTGTTCACCTAGAGATAGATAAGTACATGGAGATTAGTAAAAAGTGCCAGTTATGTTTGCAAAGAGCTTCCATTTATGAAAAATTTTCAATGTAAGTCAGCCTTACTTCTAAAGTCTCCTTTAAATGGCATGCCATCTTATTTACTCCTTATTCTGCCTTCTGAACTTTGTTATCCTGTTGGTTAGTGTTAGCAATTACCAGTTTGTTTATTATAATTCTGTCTATCTGTCTGTCTATCTATCTATCTATCTCTCTATCTCTCTATCTATCAATCTATTATCTATCTATCTATCTATCTATCTATCTATCTATCATCTATCATCAATCTACCTATCATCTATCTATCTATGTATTTATCTATCATCTATCTATCTATCTATCTATCTATCTATCTATCTATCTATCTATCTATCCATCTATCAATCTATCTATCTATTATTTAATGCCGTGGCTGTGGATTCCATACCCTTGATCTTGTGTTTTTCTGGTAAGCATTCTATTATAGCTGGTCTGTATATCCAGCCCAGTCAGTTATTTTTTTTTATCTACACAACTTATTTATGCAAATGTAGGTTAAGGTTGTAGGTTATGAAACTTGCCTATGTTAGGGTTTTCATTTTTTGTTTTTTTGTTTTTGTTTTTCAAGAGAGGGTTTATCTGTGTAGCCTTGGCAGTCTTAGAACTCACTCTTTGGACCAGGCTGGCCTTGAACTCAGAAATCCACCTGCCTCTGCCTCCCAAGTGCTGGGATTAGAGGCATGCACCACCAATGCCTGGCCATGTTGGGGTTTTCACTGTCTAAACAGGATCACTTCTGAAAAAAATGCAAAATAGATTTACAGTGTCTGTGTTGAATGAAAGATACCTTCACAAACCAAAGAAAAATTTTCTATGATTTAAAGATTATATAAAATGTAAACCTTAATAACCTTTGTTGTAGTTGGATTTAGTTGTCAACTTGGTATAGTTTAGAGTCATCTGAGAAGGAAGTCTCAAGTGAGTGATTTCTTAAATCATATTGGCCTGTGGGGAATTATTTTGATTATCTGATACAGGAGAGCTAGCTCCACTATGGGCAAACCCATTCCCTATGCAGGTAGACTTGACTACAGAAGAAAGCTAGCCAAACATGATACAGCAAACAGCATTTATGCTACTGAGTACCTTCCCCAGTATCCCTCAATAGTCTGTGGCCTGGAGGTGTAAGCCTTAGGTTTGAGGAGGTTAATAGAATAAGAGTACACAATGAAAGGCAGTGAGAAAGAGCATTCCTCTCTAAATTTCTTTGGTAGGACTATTTTTATCATAGTGTCCAAAGTATACCAACTTTAAAATGAAAAAGAAATCTTTGTCAGTCTAGGGTTATGGTATAGTGTTAGAGTACTTTAGTGCTGGCTAGAATGTGAAAGGCTCTGGGTTCAGTGTCCAGCACTGTGAAACAGAACAAGCAACAACAAAAAGAAAACAAATAATGAAGCCAAATGATCTGTCTGATCAGTTTGTGTTTTGATTAAATATTGTTGCTAATATATAGTTGGTAATAAGCCACTTCCTTCCTAATTGCCTTTAATTCAGTCTCCCAGCACTTCTCCTTCCATACTCCAGACATCTCTATGCTTACAGAAAACACAGGGTTAAGTACAGGCACCAGCACATTCTGAAGTTCCTGTTTATTACCAGGACTCCTGCTATGCAAGCTTGTTCGATTTAGAACCTGTCTTTTGTAAATAGCGTGGGTATTTCTGTAGAAAAGCTGAGACGGACTACTGGCTATGTATTTTAGTTTCTCAGCCAATGTGATTTATTCAGTTCTTCTGCTAATGTTATGTTGGGTGACTGGCTAAATGGCTCTTCAGACGCCTATATGCCCATCATGCGACACTGCCTTTAATGGTCTTGCACCGCTCTGACCAAGTTCAGTAATACTGCCCCAACTTTCAAATCCCAGGAATGCTTTCTCTGTCCTCATCCTTACCTTTTTTTTTTTCCGGAGACATCTGACACAATTGACTGATCCTTATTTTGAAAGCGACCGCAGCAGTTCAACAGTTGTTGCTTTAGTCTTCCCTAACTGAATGCTCTTTCTCACTGCCCTTCATTGTCTTCTCTTACTCTGTTATCTCCTCAAACATGATGCTTTTCAGGACCTTGTTTAAACGATGACAGAGTCATACCCACCCCCTTGACTCTTCCACAGCTACAAACTGACCATTGCTCTATCTGTACCTATTCGTTTGTTTCCTTCTATAGTCCTTCATCAGCCTTCTTGAACTGAGTACATTCCTTGACACACCATCCATAGCAAACTATTCTCGAAGAGATTCTGAGTATTTATGTCCCTCAGATCTGCCAGGCTACATCACTGGTTTTGTTAGTTCAAGCCTTCATTTCCAGTTCTTTCATTCCAATACGCTTTAAACTAACATCAACTAATAGGTCCACCAAGAGCTCCCAGGGATTAAACCACCAGCCAAAGAGTACATATGGAGGGTTCCATGGCTCCAGCTATATCTGTAACAGAGGATGGCCTTATCTGGCTTCAGTGGGAGTGGAGGCCCTTGGTCCTGTGGAGGCTTGATGTCCTAGTATTGGGGAATACTAGAGAGGTGAGGCAGGAGTAAATGAGTGGGTGGATGAGTATACTTATAGAGGAAAATGGGGTGGTGGATGGGATGGGGAAACTAGGAAGGGAGACAATGTTTGAATTGCAAATAAATAAAATAAACAATAAGAAAGAAATAAAAATGAATTAAAAAAGCAGAGCGTATTTGCCTATGAGATCTGGGCCTCTGTCATCTCTGTCCCCAGCTCTCACTATATGAGATTGCCATGTACAAGGCTGTACTGTTTCTGGATGCTCTCCTTCTATGAGGATGGATGCTCTAACACAGGCACTTTGGATTTGACTTTAAAGCTATCCTAGTTAATCTCTCTCTTGATACTTGAGAATCAGGCTCCTGATCTTTGAAGTGCTGGTGGTCACTATAGGCAGTAGGGTTTAGTATTCTAGTGCAGTATGGGTATTCAGTACGAACAGCCTGAGAACAAGATTTGGCCCACAGTGTGTGACTTGCTGTAAATGACCAGCTTTGAAAAAGTTCCTCTGGGAATCGAATCAATCTTTGTGAGCAGGGACATCTTGCACTGCTGCTTTCCAGGAAGCCGCCAGATGGTGCACAGAAAAGCATCCTTATTTAAAATCCTCTGAGAGGTGTCCTGGGAAAGATGTGGGCAAGCACTCTAACCAGATCAGTAAGTAAAACAGTGGCTATGGGAAGGGCCATCATTTAACTCACGTATTCCTCTCCGGTCCTTGTGCCAACATCCAAGAAAGACTGATGGCCTGGCTAATATTAGTTCTTAAGCTCTGACTGTTAACTCCTAAGAGGCCTCTGCAGTAAGCAGGCTAGCTGCAACCCCTCAGCCCTGAAAAGACATCACAGAGATAGTGCTGGGTTGCTCACAGGGTTTTCATTAAGAGAAACAGTGGATGGTAGCTCTTCCATCCAAAGTAGTTCTCAAATGTAAACAAGTTTTGGATGATAAATGGCCAGTATGTGAGAATGTGTGAAAACAACGAGGGCCAGGGAAGGAACTCCTTGGAAGACCAAAGGCTCCAGTCCACAAAGGTTTTCACAGAATCTTCTCCAGTCTTTCATGTGACCACATCAAAGGAACTTTGCATGCTAGCAAATGTTGGATATAAGATATGTTCATATCTACAAACAGAAGTTTCTAAGAATTTTCCTGGAATCAGAAAGATCAAGGCACCCTAATAATACCAAGTCTTCCAACTTGGAGACTAAATCACCCTATAGGAAAATGGATAAAAAGTTGAAAGACCTATTTTCAAGGGCATAGAAAGCACACATACTCATAATTTCTTGAAAATATAAGATAAAAACATTTATAGTCACACAAAGATGAAACTTAGATGTTGTAAAAATGGTATAAATAAGTTTACTGTGACTCCCCATCCTTAAGCCTTGAATGTATAAATAAATAGCCAAACAGTCTTTTTTCTTTCTTTCTTTTTTTTTAAACAATTAATTGAATTTCTGTTCTCTATTGTGAAGAACTGAGGATGCAATCAATTTGCTTTCTTTGTGCAGGATGTGAGGTCAGGTTTTTAATGAATTCACATTTTTGGTCTAGAAGGAAGATTTATCACAGGCTGGAGGGGGATTTGGGCATTGATCCGCAGACATAGATTCTTTTGAGCTCTCTTCCAGAATCCTGGTGCAGATGTGGAGGCGAACTGAGGAAGGGGCTACTGCTGTCTGGGGCTGGGTGGCTCACTGCCATCTGTGAGTAATTATGTGAAACGTCCATACCTGGGAGTCGGGGGACATGTGTTATTGCCAGATGTGAACACTAAAAAGAAACGTTCAGAAAACTGGTGAGAAGCCAGCTAGCTGATGAAATGGTATTGCTTTCCCTGAAACAAAAGAAAGAGAACAGAGAAAAACCAATTACTTCAGCATAAACATAGTGAGTTCTTAAAAAATTCTAGTGAGGCTTGTTTAAAGAAACATTTCCTTTATGGAAAGGTAGTAGTAAATTCTCTCCCAAAGCGTGGACAATGGAAAACATTTCCTTCACTTATTCTAACTAAATGTGGCATGCCGGAGGGGGGGGGGTGTCTTCAAAATCAATAGTTGCTCATCTCTTCACAGATCATTTCCAAAACTGAGGCGGGTAAATATACCATTCTATCTGTTAATATCTGTCAAACACAGTTTATTGTCGGGGGGGGGGCGATTATTTTTGCCATCTTGCCACACTATATAGAATCACCGAGGTAGAAAGACTCAGAGAGGGACTGTCTGGAACCTTCCTGCCTGCACCTACACCTGTACCTACACCTGTACCTACACCTGTACCTACACCTGTACCTACACCTGTACCTACACCTGTACCTACACCTGTACCTACATCTGTACCTACACCTGTACCTATACCTGTATCTACACCTGTACCTACACCTGTACCTACACCTGTACCTACACCTGTACCTATACCTGTATCTACACCTGTACCTACACTTGTACCTACACCTGTATCTACACCTGTATCTATACCTGTACCTACACTTGTACCTACACCTGTACCTACACCTGTATCTACACCTGTACCTACACCTGTAGCATGTCTGTAAGGAACTGAGGTGGGAAGACCAAGCTTGGAAGGAAGTGGCACCTCCCTGGGGGTTAGGGCCTCGACTATATACAAAGGATGTGCTGAGCTGACGCATCATGTATTCCTGCCCTGCCCTGGACTGTGGGTGTGAGTCTCGTCAGGTAACTGCTACCTGTGATTGTCTGTTACGATTGACTGTAACCTGGACTTTGAGCTAACCCTTTTCCCCTTTAAGTTGCTTCTGTCTGGGTATTTTGTCACAGCTATGCCTTCACAGAAAACACAGCCAGATTGTGGAAATAGCACCAGAAGATGTTACCATCACCATACCTTTCTGTCTGGAAAAAGATCTTTCTGTTTAATCCCCCGTGACTTTGGTTTATGCTTCTTCAGGTCTTCCATAGAAGACGTGCCCTGTTCTGCTTTGTCTCTATTATGTCTTTCTTTTAGCTCACCCGTTCGTGACCTTACACATTGATGTTTAGAGAAAGCAGGAAAAAAAAATAAAGGGACTCAGTTAAAGTGAAGTCACTTTATACTTAATCTCTTAATGGCTTTTATTTTCCCATCAATAAAAAAATTTTCTCTCAAAATCACAAACATATGCTGTTAGAAGAAAAGGTATTCAGAGTAAATAATTAGGCTGTGTTTCTCTTTGACTATGAAAGAATTTAATCAAGAGTCTTGTTAAATAAGAGATTATATGAATTAACATAATATTCATGTTCAGCGATTCCTTTAAAAGAGGAAAGCCACCTTTGAAGCCAAAGTGAAATAATTTTTTTTTTGTGTATGCGATCATTAAGGGAATGGTCTATGTATGTTTCATGTGAATAAACTCCATAAAGCCATACAGTTTCATCGGAATAAAAGGAAATTAAAGGTAGAGAAAGAATATCTTTGGAATGAGCCCAATCACATGCAAGAGATACAAGCAACATGAATGCACACACATGCACTCACATTCACAGCACACACACACACACACACACACGCACACCATAGACGAATATGCTAAAATCTAGAGTTAATTTATTATAATTTATAAATATTTAGCAATAACATCACAGAATTCAACTGTGGTTATGCTATAGTGGGAAATAGCACTCCTTTTTCAGAGTAAGTGTGTACATATACTTGTGGGAGAGAGTGTTGTCTTTTAAGTAGGGACCGACTCCAGTTTGCATCAGCATTTGTTTTATAACAGATTGTTTTGAATTTGTTTCTAGTGACTTGAGGTTTATTTTCCAGGCAAAAAATTTGACTTAATTACCAGGGACTGTCCATAGACATTGTAATATTCTCACTGTCCTCATGAAACAACATAATCACTGTTGATTCCTGTGATAATTCATGTTTTTAAGGCATCTGGATCTATTTCTGGGCTGTTTGATCTATTTTAATCCAGTTACCAAATAGCTGGAAATGACTGTTTTAATATTTGCCATGATGCTACCAATGAGTGAGGGAAGAAATACTGGCCTCTCTCTCTCTCTCTCTCTCTCTCTCTCTTTTTCTCTCTCTCTTACACCCCACATCATCCCATGTAAAGTAGAAGCTGGGAACATCTGGAAACAATCAGTAAACAACAGTTTGGAAATTTCTACTTCATTTAGACTTGACATACTTCAGAAAAAAAGCTGTTGGCAGGAAAATTAAATTTACATTTTGATTTCATTTAGAAAAATCCATCTATTTGGCGTCTCCAAAAATCATTAACTTCCCATTTCCGTCATCACCGTCTTTATTTATCATTGATTAGACTTTGCTTCTCCCTCTCCCCCCTCAAAATGTGCACATCTGTTCTCCAGTTATAAAATGTTTGTTCTGAAAACTTAGACTAGGGACTCCATTTCTCTGACCCTCATAAGCCCCCAAAGTCTCCGACAGAGTGATGGAAAGGCACTGCCCCCACTGACTTTGGACTCAGCCTCCTTCGCAGACTGGGGTCCTCTGGGTTCACCTTGCCTCACCTCTTCAGGCAGCGCAGTCTGTCCAGCCATGGTGTTTTTCTTCAGTTGTGTTTTCGCTTTGCCTTCTTCCTCAGCCCCTCCTTTCCTTGTCCTCTTCCTTTTGACCATGTTGGCTTTCTTTTCCTCTTCCCCATCAACAATTTACTTTTAATTCTGATTGTATATTCTATCTTCACCTGTCATATTCTATGACACCTCTGTCACTCACTCTTCCATTCCTGTAACTGCTACTTCCTTGGCTCTCAGTAAGTTCATATGCTTCCAATATACCTGACCCACTCCTTAACTTAAAGATGGCATCTCATCACTTTCTTTGGCTAGATGTCCCTGATACCCATAGAGTCAGGATCTCATTCACCGTGGTGATGGGTTTTAGTTTTGATTGTCAACTTGATGGGATTTAGAAGCATGGTTGAAACGATCCTCGGAACAAGAGGGACCTTCTCGGTTGGGTTATATAAGGTGGCAAGATCTTCCCTCACTGTAGGCAGCAGCTAGAACCATGTCCTCTGTAAGGAGATGGTGAGCTGAGGACCAGCATCCATTGCTTCCTGCTTCCTGGTTGTGGATGCCTTGTGATGGTGGCACATTTCAGGCTCTTGCTGCCATGATTTCTCAGACATGAGGTATTAGACTCTTGAACTGTGAGCTAGTAAATCTAGTCCTTAATCTTCTCATGCCAAATATTTAGTCATAACGATGAGAAATTAAATGAATACAGCCCTATATCTTACAACACCTAGTATTGTGGTGTGCACCTAAGGGAAGCTATGCAAAAGCAAAGAGAAAAAGGAATGAATGCACAGGTGGCCCTGTATTAAAAAAAAATGTGTGACGTACCAGACCAAGTGTTTCAGGTTTAAAAACGATTTAATCACACTGTTAACATCACAGCTGCAGGTGGCTATTAACAGAAGCTAAACTAAACACAAGAGAGTTGTTTTGGCACTAGAAAACCAGTTCTTGCAGTTTGGAAACAATATAGGAATCCCTGTAATCCTGTATACACCAGCTATGAAATTTTGATTTATAATTTTTGCACAGAAGTATTCTGTGCTTTATGGGATTGGTGCCTGTGTATTCAGAGTGACCTATCTGGCTCTGAGCTGGAAAGACATGATGGATAGATGCTATTCTCAGAACTTTAGTTCATGAACTTAAGCTTCAGTTAAATTGATGGCATCGGAGGCTGGCTGAGTTCTGCCAAGACCGTAGAAGTAGTATTCTAAACTGGGGCTACAGCAGCTAAGACACAGGAATTGGGAGTATGCTCAAGATGATTTTTGAGGCGTCTTCCATGAGCTTACAATCTTTACGTGTCTCCCTAACATTTCTACTGTATATTAATCACTAAGGTTCTAGTCCTCCAATGACTGAGTATTTATGCTAAAGAACGGAGCTCAGACAGTACAAGCATATTGTAGAGAGAATGAGTATGGGTGTGATACCTGCCAATAGCAAGTATAATGGCACATGGATTAGGCAGGAAATAGGAAGTGGAACATTGGGAGTGGGGGTGGGGTGAGGACGTACAAAGGATTCTGGGAGAATGCCAGGGAGGGGATTTTCCAGGAAGTTGTGATGAGACAGACACATTGTACCTGAGCACAGGTAGCCAGCAGAATGTAAATTAGAACAAGTAGGTTATTTTAAGTATCACTAGTCATAGAAAAGTCTAGCTAAATGGCCAAGGTATTTGTAACTGTTTTGAATCTGGGTCTTATTTCGGGGAGCATGGACTCAGAGGAAAAACCAGGCCTAATTTCCACAAGGCATTGTTAGTGTGTGATATTCTGGCATGCAGATGATGGCACACTTGCTAGTGTTCAGAGAAAACAACGTATTTTCCAGACATATCTATCATCCATCTATCTATCTATCTATCTATCTATCTATCTATCTATCTATCTATCTATCTATCTATCTTACTGGGTATTTTCTTTATTTACATTTCAAATGTTATCCCCTTTCCCGGTCCCCTCCCCCCAAACCTCTTATCTCCTTCCCTTTCCTCTGCTTCTATTGAAGGTGCTCCTCCTCCACCTACCCACTCCCACCTCCCTGCCCTCAAATTCCCCCACACCGGTCATTGAGCCTTCACAGGACTAAGGGCCTCTCCTTCCACTGATGCCCGACAAGGCCATCCTCTGCTACATGTGTGGCTGGAACCGTAGGTCCCTCCATGTGTACTCCTCTGGTTTAGCCCCTGGGAGCTCTACGGGGGTAAGCAATTCTTTGTCTCGCAGACACCCTTTATAGCTTCCCTTCCTTGAGGAATCTTGATGTAGTTTTAGATGATTTTTATTTCCAGTTTCTTACTCCAGAAGGGGGAACGTAAGTCTGGGTGGGACTTCAGTGCTGAGTTATGCAGGGCTTTCGGGAAGTTCTGTGCATGTAGGTCATCCTCCAGATAAGGTCAGGCACCTGTGCTTAGAGACACTCTCCAGATAAAGTCAGCAGAGAAGCGTGAGCCCTGCTGAGAAATGGAGCTCTCCACTTTGAGCTGAGGTTGGAGAGCTATGTGGTCACAGTGGACTGCTTCCTTAACATCAGGGTCTTCCAATATGTTTTCTGTGAGAGTCGTAACTCTCTGGTTTACTGGAAATCCAGATTTCAAGAACTAGATGGGCATAGCAAGTTTGCTTCACAAGGCTTCCTATTTGGAAAGGAAGTTTCATAGGAGCCATGAATAGTTTATCTGTAGCTAGAATAAGTTTAAAAAACAGATTTCCCCAGTTCTCTGTCTAAATCCTGCATTTTTTTGTAGTACATAAAATTGCATGAAAACATAATACAGAAAGCTTAAAATTGAAGCAGGGCACCATGGCTTCAGAATGAGTGTTCCAACTGTAGAGATGGTGGTTGAAATGGACAGACTTTGGGTCTGGAAAAGTGCTTGCTTGAGTGGTTATATTACTATAGCTCTGCCATTCTTTTGTTTGCAGGTTCATTACAATAAAGTGAGTTTTTATAATAAAATTAAATCCTGGACATATTAAAATATCAAACAACAATATTATAGAATCAATGAGAATTATATATCTATTTTTATTTTGAGATTTTATTTTGAGATTATTATATATCAAATCTAGATTAATTCTGACTTCTTAAAGGTGGATATAGCTTTAATTTCTTTGAGTATTTTAATATACGAAACTACATTACTGGCTTTGTTCTGGAGCTGGCAGAGAGGAATGTAGTGATGGAGAACCTTTCACGGAGTCATGGAGGACCCTCCTTCCCATTTCCCTCCTAATTTCTTAAAGAGAGAGATCTGCTAGGTTAGTTACCCTGGCCTCTTCCCCACCCACACTGTTTTAAACTGTGGAAACGAATGGCTATCTTTGACTTAGCAATTTATTCTGTTTCTCAGACACCCTAGTATAGGGATTATAGGCGTGAACCACCATCGTGGTGCTTAGTGGCATCTTTTAAGTTTTTAGTTTACATACAATACCCTAAACTAGAAAGTGATATTATTTTAAAATATACATATCCAACAAAGAACAATACAATCGTTACAATAACGACATGAAATAAAGTAGAATTAGAGAATTACTAATGTATTGAACCCATTTGTATTGTGGTATTTGGGCAAGGATTTAATTGCTTTAAAATGTTTTCTTTTTAGATTCTTCTCCTGTACAATACAACCCAACTACAATTTCCCCTCTCTCATCTCTCCCAAGCTCCATCCACCTCCCAACTTCTCCAGATCTGCTCTTTCTCTCTTTCCCTTCAGAAATAAATGAGCCTCCAAGAGACAACAACCAGACAGGACAAAACAATATGCAGTAGGACAAGACAAAAGCCATCATATCAAGGCTGGAGGAGGTAACCCAGTAAGCAGAAAAGGGTTCTAAGGGCAGGCAAAAGAGTAAGAGATACAATGTTCGCACTGTTAAAAGTCTCACAGAACACCAGTCTAACAGCTACAACATCTACACCTGGGGCTGGCAGAGATATATGTGGGCTGCATTTGCCACTTCAGTCTCTGTGAGCGCATATGAGCTCTGCTTAATGGGTTAGGTGAGCCAGTTTCTATTGGTGACTTCCAGCCTTCTGCCTCCTACAATCCTTCCTCCACCTCCTCTGCAGGATACCCAGATCTCTATGGAGAGGGTCCTGATGGAGACCTCCTGTTTAGACTATGTCAACATAACGTGTTCCTGTAGGTCTCTGCACCTGCTCCCATATGCCACCAGAGGAAGTCCCTAATGACAGCTGGACAAGGCCCTGATCTATGAGTATCATTAGGGCAGAATATCATTAGGAAACATTTCATTATTTTTTTTTTTCACCATCATGTTTGTTTCTACCCTAGTTCTCCTGGCTACATAATCCCAGTTCTTGGCGATGCAGGTAATGTAGGGTATGGGTTACCTCTCATAGCATGGGTCTCAAGTTAAAGCAGGCACTGGTTGACCACTCCCACAAGTTCTGTGTCACCATTGTCCCAGCACATCTTCCAGGTAGGATAGATTGTAGGTGGAAGGCTTTGTGGCTGAGTTGCTGTCCAGGTTTCTCTTTCCTTAGCCTGCAGAGTACCTTCTCACATCAAAGAAGCGATAGTGTGTAGGGGCGAAGGCTCCATGCAGGCACCAGTGTGACCTCTTCATGGACAAGGAGCTGTGTGGATGTTTTCCTCAGCAATGGGGACATGCTGTCAGTTTTTGGAGAAGAGCCCTCTGTTTTCCTATCATCCTGGCTTCTTTAGTAATCTCCCTCCAATAATAACCAGACCTAATGCAACCCAGCCCCACCACTGGAAGCTGTGGCTGTCTACAAGAGATGTGTAGTCAGACTCTTCATCCTCTATTACTAGCTTTAAAATGTTTTATAAGAGCTTTGAATGACCAAATGCTGGATGGTTTTCTCCATAACATATCACAGTGTTAGCAGACTGGCATTTCCTGCCTCTTTAGGCTCTGTGTTTTCTGAACTCACGACTTAATTTCAATGTCCTGGTATGAAGTACTAAAAAAGCCCTTACCCACAAGGGCCAGATTCCTATTTAAATGCTGCTTCTTCAACAGGGTTTTCTCTGATCATGTTTGAATGTCACCTCTTCCTTTCTTTAAAGTTTATAGCCCTTATTTGAAACACTAATTAAGAAAGTCAACTGATGTTTTGACTGTTTACAAAAGCCTGGTATATATTCTGAAAACACTTTTGGATAATCAAAATTAATATATATTATGAACATTTTGAATAAACAAGTTTAATATATGTTATATTTTCAATAATACTATACTATTTTTCAACCTAAGGGACATGTAAAAGATGGACTTTTTCTAACTGGACAAAATTAAATTGAACTATATAATAATATCAAATAATTAGTTTCTTGATTGTTTTTTGTTTTCCTACCTTTAATTGGATGTCTGGCAAGCATTGATTGATCCTTTTTTATCTTGATCATAAAAATGCACTATTTTGGGAATCTCCAATTTAGAGCTAAGGCTAAATAAAATGTTGCCTTCATCACTCAATGAGCAGATATGTCACTGATGCCTTTCATACTCAATGAGAAGATAGCCAAAGTCAACACCCCCCTGCCACCATGGTCCCCTATAATCCAACTAAAAATTAATCCAACAAGTTAAAAATGTTGGTAATTGTTTCCTAATAATTCTCTGGTTATAAGGTTGTCCCTGACATTATTAATGGCACTCAGTTATATTTGCAGATAGGATCTTAGAAGTTGTCCTCAGAGAGGCTCTACCCAGCAACCAACTGAAACAGATGCAGATTCCCCACAGCTAAACATTGAACAGGGGTTGGGGACTCTTACCGAGGAGTTGGAGGAAGGATTAAAGTCTCTGAAGGGCATAGGAACCCTATAGGAGGACCAACAGAGTCAACTAACCTGGACCTCTAGGGTCTCTCAGACTGAGCCACCAACCAAAAATCACAAACGGGCTTGAAGGAGTTTCCATGTAGGCTCTCGAACAACTGGAACAGAGGTTCTCCCTAAAGCTGTACCCTGATTGAGTTGTACATTCTCCAGCAGGGCTGCCTTGTCTGGCCTCAGTGAGGAAGTACATGCCTATCCCTGCAGAGATTTGATGTATCAGGATAGGGGGATGCAGAGGAGGTTGTCCACCCTCTCAAAGGAGTAGGAAAGTGGTGGTAGGAGAGAATCTCTGTGAGTGGGGAGATGATGTAAATAATTAAATTTTAAAAAACCCTAGGGTGTTTTTTTCCCCTTCCGGGGATATGCCTCTCTTCATTTCTCATATACTAGACATAATTCCAAAGTTACTTTTCTTGTTCAATCTGTAGGGAATGTAAATCAGGTCGGTAAACATAAATCTAAACTTTGTTTTACATTATTATTTGACTGATGGTCTTAGTCATTTATATAATGAAGTTTAGTTATTTCATCTCCCCTTTCTCCTCCCTCACACTGCTGCCCTGGCTCCCTCCTACAGAGTCCCCTTCTTCTTAATTTCACATCTTCTTTTTGTGTGGCACATTGTACTTCATTATAATTGTGTGCCCAAGTATGGATGGGGTGTTATTCAGTGGAGCAATGACAATTTATCTGTGGCTACACTCCTGAAGAAAGCAACACCCTCCACAAGTCCTGATTGCTAATGTCTTTTGGGAAGGGTGGGCCTCATAGGCCACCCCCTCATTCGTGATGAAATATGGAGAGAATTTGTGCAGATAACCACCGCTGTAGATAATTCCCTGAGCACAAGGTCATTTTGTGTACAGAAAGCTTCTGAACTTAGGAAAGTCCTCATCTTCCATCAGAGTCAGGAGAAAACAATGACAGTGTGATGTCAATCCTTTTGGAGATGGGTTCCGGGAAATGCCTTCTGGGTACATTTAATGATTGCTATTGGTTTCTTCGTATAAACTTCCTGTTTGTGATGCAAACATAGTTTCACGAATTTGAAACTGTAACACTTTGAAGGCGGGGGGTGGGGGGTGGAGGGGTGGGGGGGTGGGTGTCGGGGTGGGGGGTGGGGGTGGGGGGGTGGGGGTGGGGGGGCGGGGGGGGGAGGAAAGATAAACAGGAGATGTGAAAGGAAAACAGTTTTTGCTTTGGCCATGTACCTGTTTTATGTTGTAGCTATACTAATTTACCATGAGCAGCATAGAACACCAACTATGCTTTTTCTGATCGGTACTGAGCAGTTCTAGCCTCACATGCTGGAATCTCCTGGTTTTCTTTCTATTTTAATTGCAGACTGTTCTCTTCTTCTGAAGACTCCTGATATCAGAGGGTCTATTTAGACAGGCTGAATAATGTTTGTTGTTACTATAATCTTAATTATATCTACAGAAATCTCTTTGCCATATAATATAAAATGTTGATAAATTATAGGTAGAACTAGGAAATGAACACAGTCTTGGTACCAGTCTGTCCACTATAGGTAAAGAGGACTGAAGAGGAAGAAAAAAAATTTCAATGTAGACATGTATGGTGGTGGGATGATTCTGTTTTCTTTCTTTTATTTGGGAGTGTGTGTGTGTGTGTGTGTGTGTGTGTGTGTGTGTGTGTGAATGTATGTGCTTGCATGTGTGTGGATGGGCGTGTATGTGGCTGTGGATGCCCTGAGTGTGAATCTAAATACCTGAGTTAGTATTGGATATTGTCCCAAATTGCTCACCACTTCATTCACTGAGGGAAGGTCTCTTGCTGGACCTGGAGTTCAGGAGTCTCCCTTGCCAGTTTGCTCCAGGAATTCCCTGTCTCTGTCTCCCAAATGTTGTAATTTCTTGTGGTCTGTTACTTCTGCCCAGATTGTTAGGTGACTTCTGGGAAGCTGAGTCCCCATGCTTGGGAGCAAGGGCTTTATCCACTGGATCATCTCCCCAGCCCCCGAATCATGGTCTGACACTTCCTGTTAAATAATATTTATGAGAACATTGAAGCATTTAATGATTATTTTTCTGGACTAGCAAAACATTTATAGATAATCATACAGCTTTGTAGTTCTGGGTCCTTTTTTATCCTCTACTTCTTGTGTTGGCTGGTTTTATTTTCAAATTTTTGGCTCTACCATTTCAAGTATAATTATAACGTTTAAAGATTTTTTTTTTAAATCCATTCCATTTGGGATACAATTTCTCTGCTCACTGATGATTTTGGTTTATTATATGTATACTTATTTGGACTGCTATAGTGACTCTAATCATGGCCAAACACAGAGGGTTGGAAATTCTTTGATCTGAAATTTGAAGGACATGAGGTTGACAGTAATGATTTACACATTTAAGTTGTATTTCATTTGGAAAATTATTCTGTTCCACAAGGAATTATGCCAAGTATTGTTTACCAAAATGGTTGACATTTAGATACGTTTTGTGATTTTATTAAACATAGTGGTCATATCTTCAAATACTAGTTTCTTAGCTCTTTAAGATAGAAATAACTGTACTCTGCTCTAAACAATCCAAGCGGTTTGAATTTTTTTAAAAATATTTTTATTTTCTATATTCTTTGTTTACATTCCAAATGATTTCCCCTTTCCCGGATCCCCCCTCCCCATATGTCCCATAAACCTCTCCATCCATTCTCCAATCACCTCCCTCCTTTTTCTCTGTCCTTATATTCCCCTCCAATGCTAGATCAATCCTTTCCATGATCAGGACCCTCTCCATACTTCTTCATGGGAGTCATTTGTTATGGGATTTGTGCCTTGGGAATTCAGGGCTTCTGGGCTAATTAATATCCACTTATCAGAGATTGCATTCCATGTGTATTCTTTTGTGACTGGGTTACCTCACTTAGGATGATATTTTCCAGATCAGACCATTTGCCTAAAAATTTTGTGAATTCATTGTTTCTAATTTCTGAGTAGTATTCCATTGTGTAAATATACCACATTTTCTGTATCCATTCCTCCTTTGAGGGACATCTGGGTTCTTTCCAGCTTTTGGCTATTATAAATAAGGCTGCTATGAACAAAGTGGAGCATGTGTCTTTATTGCATGCCGGGGAATCCTTTGGGTACATACCCAGGAGAGGTATAGCAGGGTCCTCCGGAATTGTCATGTCCAGTTTTCTGAGGAATTGCCAGACTGATTTCCAAAGTGGTTGTACCATCTTACAGCCCCACCAGCAGTGGAGGAGTGTTCCTCTTTCTCCACATCCTCGCCAACACCTGCTGTCTCCTGAGTTTTTGACCTTAGCCATTCTGACTGGTGTAAGGTGAAATCTCAGGGTCTACTTAAGTGACCCGAAAACCTCCACCAGAGAACTCCTAAAGCTGATAAACAACTTCAGCAAAGTGGCTGGCTATAAAATCAACTCAAGCAAATCAGTTGCCTTCCTATACTCAAAGTATAAGCAGGCTGAGAAAGAAGTTAGAGAAATGACACCCTTCACAATAGCCACAAACAATATAAAGTATCTTTTTATGACTCTAACCAAACAAGGGAAAGATCTATACGACAAGAACTTCAGGTCTCTGAAGAAGGAAATCGAAGAAGAACTCAGAAAATGGAAAAATCTGCCATGTTTGTGGATCGGCAGGATTAATATAGTTAAAATGGCCATCTTGCCAAAAGCGATCTACAGATTCAATGCAATCCCCATCAAAATCCCAACTCAGTTCTTCACAGAGTTAGAAAAAACAATCCTCAAATTCATCTGGAATAACAAAAAACCCAGGATAGCTAAAACTATTCTCAACAACAAAAGAAATTCTGGGGGAATCAGTATCCCTGACTTCAAGCAATACTACAGAGCAATAGTGTTAAAAACTGTGTGGTATTGGCACAGTGACAGACAAGTGGACCAATGGAATAGAATTGAAGATCCAGAAATGAATCCACACACCTATGGCCACTTGATCTTTGACAGAGGAGCTGAAAACATCCAGTGGAAAAAAGATAGCCTTTTCAACAAATGGTGCTGGTTCAATTGGAGGTCAGTATGCAGAAGAATGCAAATTGATCCATTCTTGTCTCCATGTACCAAGCGGTTTGAATTTAAGCAGAGCTTCATGTGATGTCAGAATTGCCCCCGCTTCTCCCCTCTGTAAATTTTCAGTCCTATGGTTTTGATTCCTGCTTCAATAGGAAAATATTGACATAAATCAAAATTGAGCATGAAGTTACTCTTTGGGTGGAACTGTTCCCTCTTTTTCTTCCTGTACAGACAGTAAAATCCTTCATTTTATTTTGCCTGGAGAAAAATATCAGTTCTATCAGTTTTCTATTTACATTTTCCTTGAGAAAAAATGTGGAAGACAGCTGTTTTAAGGTTGAACTTGATCCACTTTCTATTAAGGTTGTCCATAGAGCGTTGGAAAATTTATTTTTAACTCTGGCAGAATTTGTTTAAAATAAAACATATATGACCATTGTTATTTTCCCCACCAACTTTTCTGAAGAATGTTATGATGGTCACCCATGCCTTAATTAAGCAGTACAGATGTATGCTCTCAAGGAAATTCGAAGTGTACTATTTCAGGATAAACTAGTGCATTTATATAATGATGCTTGCTCATTTGATCTGACTAGTACTTTCAATACGAGATTGGAGAGGTTATTTGTTCACTTAAATCAAGACTCTTGTGTAATATTAAAATCCTGTACTCTGAGATGTTATGGTTTATGTGTAAGGTGGTGGTGGGTGGAGAGGGGATGAGGTAAGATGAGATTGCTTATATTGCTATAAGTTACACTGAGAAATGCTGCCCTGCCTTGGCAGGTCATCCGCCAACGTTGCATTTAAAAGGGACCTTTTATGACATAATCTGAAAAGTAAATAGGTCCTGTCATACTGCTTAGGAGTCCGAGTCTCTCACCCGACTCACACCTGTATGCCTTGTGTGAAGATGGTGTGTGTCTTCCTTGTGCTGGCATGGGCATAGAAATGGACCAATCTCACCTTGTTCCAGTCTTCACTTTGAAAAAAGAGGAGAGAGAAATTATATTGCAAGAGTAGTCAGGATCCCAGCTTGCCTTATGGTTCCATTCTTGGTCAATTCCTGTGTGAACAACTTCTCCACAATAATATTGAACAATGGAAATAAACAATGTAAAGTACACACACACACACACACACACACGCAGTTTTACTGTAGAGAGTTAACGAATTATAATAATTGTTGTTACTGTTGTAAAACCCTCATATTGCTGGATTTAATAGCTGTATTCTTCATTTGCAGGAGGCATGTAAGTTTAATCAGTCACTATACTTCATTACAGAAGCATGTTTCCGGCCGCAGACTACACTGGCTTCAGTGGCTTTACCAGCATTGTCGGTCTTGTGCATGTAGGTGCTGCCAAAGGACCTTCTGAGCACAGCTCTGTCTTGGTTGTTTGCTTATCTGCTGCCATGGAAACAGGTATTTAATCATGAAAAGAAAAAGAAAATGGCTTTATACAAAGCTCTATTTCAAATAATGTTAGTAGTGGGCAGTGATTCTTTCTTTTTTAAAAATATGATTTTTAAGTGACTAACCTCATTTTTTGGCAACCTGATTTGGGTTTCCATGGAAACAAGTGACAGCTGAGGTCTCTATGCTCTTATAACTGGGAGGGTTCAGGTTAAGTCTTACAAATGTTAGTTGTCTCAAAGCACCTAGCTAGTCTCTGGGGTCAACAAAAGAACAACCAACCCCTCCAAACATTTACAAACTTAAATATACACAGAGCTGTGTAGCAGTAGGTATGTAAGCATGGGACTGTAGAAGAAGTTGAGAGCTCACTTCTTGAGAAACAGTTACAAAGCAGGAAAAGACACACTGGGAATAGTGTGGGCTTTTGAAACCTCAAAGTTCTCCCCACAAAGCCAAACCTCCTAATCCTTCCCAAAAACTGTCATCAACAACTGGGTACCAAGTATTCAAATGTGAGCCTATGGGGGGCATTCTCACTTAAACCCCCAAATATTTGAAAGCATACTTAGAAGGAAACAAAAAAGATATAAGCAGTCAAGAAGAAAGTCTCTTCCTTCATATATTATTTGATTATATAGATAAGAGACTAAAGACTCAATGCAGAAACTAACTCTGAGGGCAGGTACCATTAACAAAGAGCCAGGATGCAATAAAAAATTGCTATCCTTTTTATATCTTAATAGCAAAAGTAATAAGAAAGAAATGGAGAAACTAGTTCCATTCGCAATTGTCTCTTTTCCCCCAGTTTTTTTCTACAAAGCCTAACTAAGGGTGTAAAAGAACTATAATATGAAAAACCAAACCAAACCAAACCAAACCAAACCAAACCAAACCAAACCAAACCAAACCAAACCACACTGAAGAAAGAATTTGTGGAAGGCACTGGATGTGATGACTTCCCATGCTTGCTCATGGGTTGGAAGAATCAATATTATGAAAATGACTACACTATTAAATGTAATGTATAGATTCAATATGATCTCCATCAGGGCTGGAGAGATGGCTTAGCAGATAAGAGCAGTGACTGTTCTTTAAATCTCAGCAACCACATGGTGGCTCACAGCTATCAGTAATGAGATCTGATGCCCTCTTCTGGGGTATCTGAAGACAGCTACAGTGTACTCATATATAATAAATAAATAAATCTTAAAAAACCCCCAAAAAACAAAGTAGCAACAATTACAAAACTCATAAATATATGATTCCCATCAAAATACCAACACAATTTTTTCATGCACACAAAAATGAATTGACATGAAAACACAAAAAAAACTCTGTGTAGTCAAATCCTCAGCAAAAATAAAACTGTTTGAAGTGTAACATTTGCTTCACTTCAAGTTAGGCCACAGAGCCATTGCCACAACACTGCATGTGAATAATGTGTAGTCTCATTTGATATCAGAGAAATATCCATAGGTAATCCTGAACCATGTATAGTGAAGATATGCAGGCAATATTTTTAAGTATTAAAAATTGAAATAAAGAAGAATGAAGTTATCATTGTCATAATTACCTTGTAATCATTACCAGTTAGCAGCCATCAACAATGAGGCAAGACCCTACATAAGCATAAAAGATTGCTATTGTCAGTAATTGTAGGAAGCCTCAGGATTGTTACTATTTTTAAAAATATAATGATGTAACTTTCAGTTGAGGTGTGTGTGTTTTTCGACATCACACAGCTGAACTTTAATAGAATATAGTACAGTGGAGCTATAACTTTTATAGGCACTTGGAAAGGAAAGAGGAATTGTGTGGCTTGCTTTATTATGATATTTATTTTATTGCTGTGGTCTGGAATCACATTTCTGAGGTATATCTGTATAACATGTTATTGAGTTCATGAAATTTATAGAAGCAATATGTGTGTGACAGTAATAAAACAGGCAGAAATGAAACAGAACCACAAATGGGCATGTTTTCTATGTCTCATATGAATTAAGTTAGTCTAAATCTGGGTCTAATTCTAATAAATTAAGATCTAGATATAATTATAAATGATTATATATAACTTATTATATATAATATATAATTTATTATATATAATGTATATATCTTATATATCTACAATTTATGATTATATGTATATGTTAACTTATATGTATAATGTTAACCATATATATATAATCTTAATATTCCCTAAAACCATGGTAAGAAAAAATGTTTGTAATAAATGTTGTATTATTGTGGTGCATAGAACCAAGGGCATCATGTATAATATAATGTGTTTTCCACCAAGCTACACTGCCAGTCTCTTCACACGAATTACTAAATAAGTCTTATTACAATGCCTGGTCTTCTTATCCTGTTGAATTTTTAATCTTAAATTTGAAATATCATTTCTTTTGCATAACCATAGAGTAAAGGCTAACTTTAGCAGTAGTTCGCCTTGTTCTATCGGCACAGATGCAGGTCTCCTTACTTCACGAAACCCCTGTGTTGATGGTGCTGTACGTCACTGTTCCTTTTCATTATACGTGAAGAGTTTTTTAATAAATATCACCATGTATTCATCTTGTTGCGATTTATCAAGGTATTTCCTCGGGACACTCTCCTATGACCGTATGTTCTACCTTTTTATGTTCTATATGAAGTGTTAGGTAAAGCTTGTAAGTTTTGCTGTGGAATGCTGCAATGTGTTTGCTGTGCAATGTCAGTTGGTTTTTCTTTGCTTTAGTGTTACTTGGGGGAAGGGTGGAGGCAGTCTTTCCCATGCTGGTCGAACACTGAGCTATATCTCCAGCCTTTAATTTTTAGTTCATAACCTTGGTTGATTGGAGAGGCAAACTGTAGCTCAGTTTTACCACTGTGCATTTCTTTTATTAGTAATTGAATTTATTTTATGCTAATCTGCGTTTCTTTCTTTAATTGCTGGCTTTACTTTTTTTTTTTTTAATTGCTGGCTTTACTTATTTGTTGATTATTTGGTGGAATTTTTCTGATGTCTTTTTGGAACAGATTTATTAAAATATATTTTATAATATATAAAGAAATAAAAATACATAATACATACAATTTGATGAGTTTGGATATATGCATATAGTTATGTTTGCAACACCATGATTAAGGAATTAGACAAACATATTGACTCTTAATTTTCCCTTTGTGTCAATTTAGTATGCATATAAGTACATTTGTCTGTATTTGGTAAGATGGTGTGAAATTTACCATCATACTATGTCTGAAGTGCACAGTGATGTGTTATTAACTGCAAGCACTGTGCCATATTGCCGATCTTTAGACTATATTTATCTGTTGCAACAGAGACTTTGCACTTACTAAAGAATGGTTTCCATTTACCCTTCTCTGTAGTTCTTGGCAACCACTATTGTGTTCTGTATTTCCATGTCTATTTGATTATTCTGGAGACCTTTTATACATGAAACCGTGCAGTGTTTATCTTTCTGTGACTGCCGTATTTTATTTCTAGCATGATGTCTGCCAGGTTCAACCATGTTGTCATCAATGGCAGGATGTTCTACTTTTCAAGCTAAACAACGTCGTTATATTTATATGTTACAGCTTATGTGTCTAACTTTAGAGGGCACTGGGGTCATTTCTACATTTGACTATTAAAACAAAGCTTCAGTGAACATTTAAAATAAGGTGCTTATTTTAAATCCTTCTCATATATACCTAGTAGTGAGAAAGATGGGTTGGCTGACAGTTTTATTTTGCATTTTAAGTTTTTTATATTTTGAGATACTTCCATACTTCCCATACATTCCGTATTATCTTTTCATGTGGTGCATATTAATCTTTAATCAGACATATTGCTAAAATATTTTCAGTTTGTCAATTATATATAAAATACTTCAAAAATAAAATCCTTATAATAGTCATTCTAGTTACTTATGTATTAATTTTTGCCTTTTGCATCATTTTGAAAACTCTACCATAATTTTATCAAATATCCTTAGATTTTCCTTTAGTTAAAAACCTGTAGTTTAGTTGGTTTATTATTGATTTTGACTTCATATTTGCAATTCTGCTTCATCCTTCCACATGTTGCAATGACATGTGCCACAATTCTCACACTTTTATAATTTATTACTTTGTATTGATACATTATTTACTTTTTCAGAAATACTGTACTATTTATTACGACTTTACAACACCTCTTAATAAGGAAAGTCTTTTTTGATTAGTATTTGTTTATATATATATTTCCAGAAGTAATTGAGTCATGTAATATAATTTTAAGGAAAACCTTACATTTCTGATTGGGGTTACATTCAGTTTATAGGTTAACTCAGTGAAACTGATCTTTATAAGAGTTACTTGCTGTTTAGAATTATGGGTAATTTTGTTAGTTAACATCTTTTGTCATCTTCTGCTGGTCATAATTCTCTTCGCATAAAGCCAACATTTCTCCTTTGCTGCTCTTTCTTCTGTCTGTCAAGAGCATGGTGCTATACACAAGTCCTGCATGTGGCATTATGTTGTCTCCTCCCATCCCCACTTCCCACGTTCTTAATTCTGTGCCCACTCTTTATTTGTTAGTTTTTTTCTATTAGTATTGAACTCTGCCATGTCTACATTACCGGGAAGTCCCCATGGTGCACATGTTCATGGGATGATGCTTTCCGTGGAAACAGGTAAAAACAGAAAATTCTAATTCTTTTCTTTTTTGCTTGTTTCTTTTCTTTTGTATTGCTTTCAATTAATTCTGTATATAAATTGTACTAGATCACGTTACAGTTTTATGGTTATTTCAGGCTATGAACAGAAAAATGAAAAGTAAGACTCCTATCCCTGACAATATATTTTCCATTGCCTAGGAAAAGGGTTCGTTTTATTATTATAAGGTTATTTTATTTTGGTTAAGGTTTGTAAAAGAAAACGTGTTTATGTGATGTGATGTGATGTGTGTGTGTAACTCTTTGTAGAATAATCCCTAAACCATTGTATTAGTTAGCTTGGGCTGTTATAGCAAATTATTATAGACAGAGTCATAAAACTAGCAATATTTATTTCTCATAGGAATGGAGAAGTTGGGGCTGGAGAGATGGCTCAGTGGTTAAGAACACTGACTGCTCTTCTGAAGGTTCCGAGTTCAAATCCTAGCAACAATATGGTGGCTCACAACCATCTGTACTGAGATCTGACACCCTCTTCTGGTGCATCAAAAGACAGCTACAATATACTTACATATAATAAATAAATAAATTTTTTAAAAACGGGGAAGTTAAAGATCAAGGTGCCAATAGATGCAGTGTGTGCTTCTGATTTGTGTCTTCTTCCCGAGTGCTCATATGATAGAATAAATTTCCTTGTCCCTTATGAAGGTTCTAATACCATGTATAATACGACAGACTCTATTTTCCAATCTCATTGCATAGGGAACATATGCAACATATGAATTGTTTTTTGGATTTGTTTTTTTTCAAGACAGGGTTTCTCTGTGTAGCCCTGGCTGTCCTGGAACTCACTCTGTAGACCAGGCTGGCCTCGAACTCAGAGATCCGCCTGCCTCTGCCTCCCAGAGTGCTAGGATTACAGGCGTGAGCCACCACCGCCCGGCGCAACATATGAATTAGAGAGGCAAAAAATTCAGCTCAGTATCACCCATGAACCCCTCAACTACTCAGAGCAGCGTCATCCGTACTGCTATACAAGAACAAGGATCTGAGAAGTGTAAAATCCGGGCTATATAAGTTTTAGTAGTGTGGTGATAACCACACATAGGTGTCTGGAAAAGCAGACCACAGCCTTATAAATGTGGGCTGTGGTCATATATTGGCTTGTGTACCTGAATATAGGGTTTAACATTAGTGAAAGACTGTTGAATGATCAATACTTAACTTAGAATCACGTGCACATTGAATCTGATGTATTTCTGGCAGCACTTGCCACTGTTTTGCTATGAGATCTCACTGTGGCCTTGACTCAAACCATTCTCAGCATCTACAGAATGATGGCTGAAATACCTTGTCTCAGATCTGAAACTATTACATGTTATAAATGTCAGTGATTTTGTTATAGATAGAAAGTTTACTGCTTTTGTAGAAACATATGCTTTAATTATGAGAAGCAGATGTAATACTTTACTATCTTTCCCAGAAGTCATCAAATTAGTATATTTTCAGATTTATTTTATTTATAAGTTTGATTTAAAAACATATTTGTGTGGCTGACTTGAGTTTACAAAATACTATTAAATAAATTTTTGCTTGGGATAAGACATAATTTCTAATTTCTTATATGGCCTAAACCAGCTCCAACCATTGTGTATTCTGTCTTTGTAAGAAATGGCACCCTTAGCACTGATGGTCGGAAAGTCAAATTGTCAATCAGTAGTTCTTGGAAGGGTTGGGACTCATGGATCCTTCTCCCATCCAGAATGAAATGTTAGGAGGTTCAAAATTATGCAGATAATCACAGCTGCAGTGAATTCACAAGTGTAATAACTGACATATCCAAAAGACATCCTCTCTCTGCACATCTCTCCATGTGCCTCTGATATTCTTTTTGCTGTGTCTTTCTTGATGTTCATGATCCTTTGGATACTGAGAACAAGAATCTGAGAAGCATAAAATCCGGGCTATATAAGTTTTAGTAGTGTGGTGATAACCACACATACATGTCTGGAAAAGTAGACCACAGCTTTATAAATGTGGGCTGTGATCATATATTGGCTTGTGTAGCCAAATGTAGGGTTTGGCATTAGTGAAAGACTGTTGAATGGTCAATACACAAAACTTAACTTAGAATCATATGCATAATGAATTTGGTGTGATAAATAAATAAATAAATAAATGAATAAATAAATAAATGTCTTATTTGGAGCTGAATGCATCATTTAGTCTTAGGTCAATGCCATTTGTGGGTTTCTGTACAAACCTCTTCCCACTACAGTAAGAATCATCTCTGATAAATCCTGGGAGCTGCACTAATCCATGTGTTATAACATGATTATTTAAAAGGCAGTTTGATAACACTACTGTTTAACAAAACAATAGTGAGAGGATCTTCTCTAGAGCATATCACCTCCCAGTCCTTGTTTTTTTTTTTTTTTTTTTTTTTTTGTCCTGTTTTACAGAACCAGACATGAGTTTCCTCCTATTCTGTGGAATGGGCATTAAATTCAATTGGAAAATGGCTGTATGTACAACAGCCATGTCACTATTGTAGTAGAGGACACATCTTGCCTACTATATTATTATTGTAGTTTGCACGCACACACATACACACACACATACACACACACACACACACACCATGGAAATAATAAAGATGCAGTATCAAGCATTGTTTCAGGAGTTAATTTTTATATAAAAATTATGTCAAAATAAACAAATGCATCCATCTCATTATTAATCAAAATCCCTTATCAAGTATAAGATTATATGCATGTCAAAGGTTCATTATCAGTGAATGTTATATTTGTATACATATTTTATATTCGTAGAGTTACATAAACATGTCTCTTCTGAAAGAGGGTTGTGAGAGGGAAGAGTTTAAGCAGCTCTGGCATAGACTGTTACAAGAGTATGAACAGACACTGCAAAGTGACAAAGTTGCAGAAGATATGGCAATTTAGGGAAAAAGAGGCTATTAGCAGGAACTTAGGATAGCTCAGAAAATAAAGCTATTTTTTTCTATCTGTACTTTGTCTTGCCTAATAGCATAGAAAAATTACAAGAGGAACAGAGAGGGTAGATGTTGTAGCTGCTTTTACAGTAAGACCCATTAAGGTTTCTTCCCACCAGTCCAATCTCAGCAGGCAGAAGGCAGGGCTATTAGTACCGAGGAGTGAGGAGTTAGGATTTCTGCCCCAGCCTTCAGCATCGATGCAACCACTTTCATGACATGTGCAAACAAGTGTCCATGCCAGAATTACTTCTTTAAAATATGTTTTCCTTCTCAGCTGTAATCATTAGGATATCATTCAGCATTGCATTTTCTAATAAAATACAACCATTTCATTTTATCTCGAGTTTTTTGTAGTGCTATCATCACAGATAGGACAAATTTTAAAAAAAGCAGCTTGCTTCGAGCAGCCATATTTTATGTGCAGCACACACAGCTGCCACTTGAAGCACAGCTCACCATCAACTTGATAAGTCAATCAATTTTCATTTTTGTCCTCATCTCCTAGGTAACCAGAGCATCCATCCAGACCCTTGTCAAAGAAGAACATTTAAAAAAGCACTATGTATTCATAATCTGTTTTCTTCGAACACCGACTTAATAGAAAAGATCTTTCCACACAAGATTTTAAATCACAGCAACCCTAAATTTTCTTTGATTCCAGCTAGAGAGCCTGAGGGGAAACAAATCACAGAATACAAGATCATTATACTTCAGTCTCTTAGGATCCATCAGGAACAAAAACGGGACCGCCTGCTATGTGTATTATGTATTTAATACAAATAAGAAGTATCCCACTGCTGGTCATTAAAAGAAATTGTAAGCCATCTGACATTACACTTATCACCCATGCCCTGCTTCATACTGGGAAACACACAGCTGGAGGGTGGGTGCATTAGAGTCGGCCTTTTGATGTGAGTGCAAGCCATGTGACCCCAAAGGAAGTCATTTATCTGTCAAAAACCATCTCTGAGACAAAGCATTGTGTAAAATATAATTATAAAACAGTATTATTGGCACAGGGTAGAATGGAAAAAAATCCAGCAGCTGAATAAGCCATTAAGTTTGTCTTACCTGAAATCCTCATGCTCTGTGAACTCATGAGAAAAATAGAACATTTGATGTGTTTAGCAAGGATACATCCAGGAAGTCGTGGATCTCGGCTGTGTTGTTGGCATGGCTCAATGACCACACAAGTTTCCTTGGGCCTAACTCTAGCTACCTGAACATAATTAACTGGCTTGTTCAATTGTTCCTGTGGGATATTTTAACCCATGCCCTGTAAAGGTTCAAAGCTAAATGCAGCCATAGATTGGGGGAACTGTTTGTCAAATTAGAGTTGCAGAAGAGGGATAACTGGGAACTACCAACATGATGAGACTCAGAATCGGGTGGATGTGTTGAGTCTTGCAAACCACCCGAGTTTCCAGATCCTAAACAGGAAGGTCAAGTTTTCGATATTGTGCTGATTTTGAGAAAATACAGGTCTGAAAAACCCACCCTGGATCTCTGATTGTTTTTATTTTGGACCACAACATTAAAATAGGAAGTGCTGATGGAGAGTCTGTGGCACTTGATCCAGTCCTAAATATGTTTATCATGTTTAGATGGATGATGAACACCTTAGGGAATTTTCCCATTCTCACTAATATAGACTACAATCATTTTAAAATATCCCTAAACATACAAAACTCAAAACCAAAATGTTTCACATTTAAGAAGGTATCATTAGGAGTTCAAATGTGATGGAGCAGGTGTCCACAAAATACAACACACCAAAAGCCAACTAATACTGCTGTAATAGTCAGTCTTGATTGTTAACTTGACTTAGAATCACCATGGGGAAAACTGAGTCTGTCAAGGAGTTTTGAGATTAGGTTAATTAAAGTGGAAAGCCCCATTCTAAATGTGAGCAGCACACATCCAGGGGGCGGAGTCCTGGACTCAATAAAAAGGAGAAAAAGGCACTCCAGTGCAAGGATTCATCCCTTTCTGCTTCAATGTAATGAGTGCAATGTGGCTAACTGTCTCTAGCTCATGCCACCATGACTTACCCATTCTTTATCAATAGGAGCCTTCAAATGTAAACCAAAATAAAGCATTTCCTCCTAATTTCCTGAAGAACTAGAAAAGAATTAATAAAACGATGCATTTAGACTATTTCTGAATGAATCTTACTTTATATCAATTCACAACAAAAGAGCCAAATTCCCAACTGTTATGAGATGGTTTTAGGTAGGCATGAACCAGTTAATGCCCCAGTTAATGCAAGGATCCTGTCACTGTGTTGAACCCACATAAATGCCAACCATTTTTCAACACAATGGACTACTGCCGACAAAGCCACCATCATTTTATGAAAAATTGGCACAAAGTTGAATCTATCAGATATTGATAAGAACTTGTACTAAAGTCGTGAACATATCTGGGAGCTTCTTGTTTTGTTTTGTTCTCTTGGTAAATATAAAGAGTCAGAGGCTTGTTACTAAATATAACATGAGATAGCGAGGATCAACGTTTAGGAAGAAGTTTGTCTTCTACAGCACTTTGCGGCCATCATGGGGTCTGTGATGAGAAGGAATTCAGTCAGTATACATCACACTGAGAAGCCCAGTATCTCAGGCTCTCAGATCCAAACTGGTGCACATTGTCACCTATGTTGATTTCAATCTGAATCGTAGTCAAATTTAAAAGTGTATGCATGTATACAAAATTATAATAATGTTCAATATAAATATAATAAATATTATAAAATATTTTATTTAATATAAAAAATTAAAAGTAAAACATAGTTTCCTGTTTTTCTCTGTCTTTCCCCCTATCTCCCTCTCCTCTTATTCTTTAACCCATCTGGCAGATTCCTCTGACCCACCATCTTACGGTCTGTCTATCTCTGTTTCTCTCTATCTCTGTATCTCTTCTCTGTGTTAAACACATTTTCCCAAATGTTAGCTGATGGTTAGGAAAAGGCACAAAGAAAACCACCGGAGTCTGAATGTTTTGAAAGCAGAAGCGGTTTCCCTATCAACTGTTGTTAACCTGAAAAACATATGTTCTATCCTGAGAGAAACATCTGAGAAATAGCTTTTGTATTCAGAACATTCGGTGCATGAAACTGAAACTGTTCTCATCATCAATCTTTTGTTTCTTACTGTCCCTTTAAGTCCTACTCTAGCAGGAGTTGTTCTGTATTCCCTGAAGAAAATCTTGGTCACAGCCATCATCTAAATAATTCATGTAATTCATGTGTCTAGATCCATGTTGTGATTATTATTTTATTCTTCAAATTTCTTTTCTTTTTAAGTGCAGATTCAGGATGGCATTTTGGTACCTCGTGTTATCCCAACCTCAATTTCTACCTTTGCTTTCTCTTACTGTCTGTGTATCTGGCTACACCAAGATCATGCAACAGAAGGGGAGAGAGAGGACTTACTAACTCCAGCGAATATTCCAGCCCTGCCTGAGTAGCCATCAGCATCCTCAGGGGCAGGAGATGCTGCTGGCGAATGGCTCTTTTGCTGCATTGTGTGGAGCCGGCTGCAGCTGCTTTGTGGATGCTCGTCAGCTGGAGACTGCGTTCCTACACTTAGCATGGTTGGTCATCTTCCATCTTGGTCACACTGGGAGTCACATGCCACTGTGTCTGAGTGGATCTTTAGAACAAGATGAGAAGAGAATCTCTTTTCATTAGTAAGAGAGAGAGAGAGTGGGGGAAGGCATTTTTTCCTCTATAGGATTTCTCTTCCAAGTATCCAGTTTCTTCCTCTTATTAAAGATATGAAATGCTTGCTAAAATAAGAGTTTCAGCATTGGGTTTTGAGCCCATTTTTCCAAATAGCATCATCTTTCCTGGGTGCAGCAGATCCTTTCACAACCTGCGAGTAAATGATCTTTGATGTAGTCTTTCTACATCTCTTCAAGAGAAGGTCTGTCTCAGCTACCTTCTCTCTGGGTTATCCCAGACCAAACAGTGCAGTCCACTGGGCATGTGGCAGTGGCTGCACAAGTTTGTTTCTTATCTTAAAGGAAACACCAGAGTAAGGAAACCTTACAGCACAGTCTTGCTGAGGCATAATGGGGCATAGAGTGCTCCTCAGTTTACCTCTTCTCACACAATTCAGTGTGAGCTTCTATAAGTCTGCACTGAGGTAGGTATTTAATTGGCAGTCTAAGTTCTTTTTTCCTTTCCTTGTCTAGCCCTATCAATCCATTTTTTTATGAAAGCATTTTTGGTGCTAATAGTTTAAGCAAGGCAATTGTTTCATACAATGTTTCCCTCTCTTGTGATCGTGAAGAACTTCCTTTGGGGTTAAGAGAAGCTCACTTGATGCTCTATGGAAGGATTTCTTCTCATTGCTCACGTGGGGAGCTTCCTTAGATTCCCCACACCAATAATAAATTAGTAAAGAAGTCTCAGGGGGAATAGAAGGGAACTGTGGGGTTACCGACAGCACATGATAAATACACATATTAATTCTATTTATCAAGGGAGAAATTTCAAAATCCAGTTGTGCTTGGAGATCAACTCCCTACTCTTCTAGAGTTTCAGTTTCTGACATTGAACTTCCTCAAATACAGACCACAACTTGATCTTAGAGATGAATTTAGCGCACCCCATCTTTGGCCTTATTTGTAATAATAATAATAATAATAATAATAATAATAATAATAATAATAATAAATAAAAGGGTGATACTCAATCATCATCACCAATATCGTGATGAATTCAGTGTTTTAATCTCACTAAGAAGAAATGAAAAACATCCCAAGCCCAGGAGAAAGGCCCTCCTACCAATCCAGAGGTAAGTGAGGAAGACTAGGACTTCATCCAAGAAGTCGCATCGGTAAGCAGATAGGGGAGAATGAATCTCCCAAACCTTTTAGACATCAGCAGAACTGTAGGGTTAATGGAAACTCCGGTCAGAGTGTATGAGAACAAGGGTCACTGCCTCAGGGAATTTTGATAACAAGCTTGCTAAGATGCCAGGCTTCAGTTTTATTGCTCCTGCTCACAGGACGAACTATCCTGTGAGTATGTTTAAGGAGCCCAGGAGGCTTTAGGCAAATAGTCCTTACGGATGCCTTTCTTTTTATTATAAATACAGCGTAATGACATGCCTCATTTACCAGTTAGAGCCATAATGGCTTATTCAGATCCATCCCAAAAGGATTACTTAGGGACCGTTGAGCAGACACATGCCTCGCTGCCAACAAATGCATCTAGACATCTTGTTACACTGCCCTTCATTATGACCTGTTTCTCTGTGTTAAGTAAGGCTGGGAAAGGGACAGAGAATTTATGACATATATTTTCGTCATCTCTCATTTATCTGTTGATCACAATCCTATCATCACGGTTATTTCCAGCAGAACAAACAAAACCAAGACTAAGCTAATCATTCAAAACAGGCTGATTTGGGGTGGGGTGGCGCGATGGGGCTCAGTCAGTAATTTGCTTGGTGCTCAAGAATGAAGGCTTGATTGGGAAGCTGTGGGGAGGGGAATTCTGGGGGGACTCAGGGAGGAATGGGGACTGAACATGATCAAACTGCATTGTATACCTGAATTAAAATTTCATAGCGTTAATGAAAATATTATGTTAAGAAAGAGTAAGGATCCACTCTTCTGTTGAGGGATACCTGGGTTCTTTCCAACTTCTGGCAATTATAAATAGGGCTGCTATGAACATAGTAGAACATGTATCCTTATTACATGGTGGGGAATGTGGTATATATACACAATGGAGTACTATTCAGCCATTAGAAACAATGAATTCATGAAATTCGTAGGCAAATGGATGGAGCTGGAGAACATCATACTAAGTGAGGTAACCCAGACTCAAAAGATGAATCATGGTATGCACTCACTAATAAGTGGATATTAACCTAGAAAACTGGAATACCCAAAACACAATCCACACATCAAATGAGGTACAAGAAGAACGGAGGAGTGGCCCCTTGTTCTGGAAAGACTCAGTGAAGCAGTATAGAACAAAATCAGAACAGGGAAGTGGGAAGGGTTGGGTGGGAAAACAGGGGGAGGGAAGGGGACTGATGGGACTTTCGGGGAATGGGGGTCCAGAAAAGGGGAAATCAATCAGTCTGGCGGTTCCTCCGAAAACTGGGCACCTCACTTCCAGAAGATCCTGCTATACCACTCCTGGGCATATACCCAGAAGACTCCCCACCATGTAATAAAGATACATGCTCTACTATGTTCATAGCAGCCCTATTTATAATTGCCAGATGCTGGAAAGAACCCAGGTATCCCTCAACAGAAGAGTGGATGCAAAAAATGTGGTATATCTACACAATGGAGTACTATTCAGCCATTAGAAACAATGAATTCATGAAATTCTTAGGCAAATGGATGGAGCTAGAGAACATCATACTAAGTGAGGTAACCCAGACTCAAAAGGTGAATCATGGTATGCACTCACTAATAAGTGGATATTAACCTAGAAAACTGGAATACCCAAAACATAATCCACACATCAAATGAGATACAAGAAGAAAGGAAGAGTGGCCCCTTGTTCTGGAAAGACTCAGTGAAACAGTATTCAGCAAAACCAGAACGGGGAAGTGGGAAGGGGTGGGTGGGAGGACAGGGGAAGAGAAGGGGGCTTACGGGACTTTCGGGGAGTGGGGGGGCTAGAAAAGGGGAAATCATTTGAAATGTAAATAAATTATAACGAATAAAAAAAAAGAATAAAAAAGAAGAAAAAAAAAGAAAAGGGGAAATCATTTGAAATGTAAATAAATATATCAACAATAAAAAAAAAAAAAGAAAGAATAAGGAATCAGGCTCAGATGTCGTTAAACCCTGTGCTTAGGGTTTGAGACAGGTAAGGTCCTTGGCTATCCAGTCTAGCTTCATATTCATTGAGAGGCACTGTCTCAAAAAATTTTAAGATGGAGAATGCTTCCACATGTACACACAAACACACACATATACACGTGCATGTGAGCATGCACACCCACAGACAGAGACAGAGAGAGAGACAGAGACAGAGAGAGACAGAAGATATCCTGACCACTTTAAGATAGAATATCTGAATACAGACAATTTTCTACAGCTATTAATACCTCAATTGGTGATTCTAATCATTTGTTTTCAAGACATGTCAAATTATATGAGTTAAATGATTAAATTTAATATACTGACCAAAGGAATTTATTCTTCTTTAAGGTCATATTTGCAAAAGGACCACATAAGCCCCATAGAAATGACTTCTTAGCCAGATAGAATCTGAGTCTCAATAAGGGTCATGAAAAGACTGTTTATATTTGTTTTACCTTTGTTATAATTTTTCATATTTTGTTCTTACTTTAAAAATTAATAGATACTTTTTGAGCCCAATTAATCACAACATTTGCATTTATCTCTAGCTGTAAGGTTTCCACCCCATGCTGGTTTTGAATAGTTTGCAGTGAGATGGTGACTCTGAGAAGGACAAAGCGTGCATATGAATATCTATCCGTGAAGTGAGAGAACCACATAGCCTAGACTAGTCGTTCGTGAACATATACTGGGTGCTTTCACCCCACCTGAAAAAGAGAGCTCTATCTCCAGAACTCAGCTCTGATGTGCTCCTCAGATTTGTTGGATAAACATATTTTTTTCCACTTGGGAAGGTTACAGAGATCATAGATTGTGGTTTAATCAATCAAGAGATTTTCTGGGGACCAATGCTGTCTACCAATGTCTTATAAGACTGATAAACTTTTTGACTTTTGTCCGTGTTGCTGTTTGTACTGGCTGGTTGTGTGTGTCAACTTGACACAGGCTGGAGTTATCACAGAGAAAGGAGCTTCAGTTGAGGAAGTGCCTCCATGAGATCCAGCTGTGGGACTTTTTCTCAATTAGTGATCAAGGGGGGAGGGCCCATTGTGGGTGTTGCCATCTGTGGCATGGTAGTCTTGGGTTCTATAAGAGAGCAGGCTGAGCAAGCCAGGGGAAGCAAGCCAGTAAGAAACATTCCCCCCATGTCCTCTGCATCAACTCCTGCTTCCTGACCTGCTTGAGTTTGATTCCTGACTTCCTTTGGTTATGAACAGCAATGTGGAAGTGTAAGCTGAATAAACCCTTTCCTCCACAACTTACTTCTTGGCCATGATGTTTGTTCAGAAATAGAAACCCTGACTAAGACACTGTTAAATTTCAAAGGCCTGGTGTTCACCATTATTAGCCTCAGCTAGCTCCTTACATATATTTTTAATTTGGTGACAGGAAGAAGGCTGCTTTCTCCAACTAGGAAGCTTTCCCAAACTGCTGGATAGTATTCAATAACCTTTTAATAAAGATCAATTTTACTTAAATCAAGAACGTAGATGCTGACAGATTGTAAGACTCCAGAAAAATATTAATAATCTAAAGCATAATATTAAACAAAAGCCACTATTGATTACGGTATAAATGATAAGCAGGCAAATATTTCACTGGTATGATTTTGTTTAATAATGCACCTCATTTAATATTTTATTGAGTAGATGCCAGTTATTCTGTACATAGTTCAAAGTACATAAGCAAAAAAATTCTTTACCTCTGTCACAGGAAAGTGACAGTATGAGAGTTTGTGTGTGTTTTTTGAGTCTACATAATTTAGAAGCTAAGGGAAATATTACATTTTTTCTAAGAAAAATAAATGATAAATCAGATTTAAAAATAGTAGCCTAATTGCAGTGACGCATCACTGGCTTATGAAAAGATATGCTAGATCAACTTACTAATTTCATGTATTCTTGTAAACCAGAAGAAATATAGTTGATCATATATATTTTGAAATATGTATTGTGCTTAATGGATATTATAATAAATAACCCTCTCATGTAATTAAGAATGATATGTAAATTGGTTTTTAAAAGAAAGAAGGCTATAGCCTTTAATCTCTGAGTAGTGTCAAAGGTCTAAATCAATATGTATTAGTGTACTGGACTCTACAGTAAATCTCAAGGATTAAAAAGCACACATACATTGGTAACAACAGAAACTCTCCTGGGAAGATGGAAATAACATGTTGTGGGCACTCTGCTTGTGGATCTATCTACTGTGAATATTTAAATATACACATGGCCTTTAGGAGACAGGGCAAGCAGACATCTGAGTTAAATGGTAAGAAGTTCCATCAGGCAGGGACAGTTTTATGAGCTTTGATTCATATCCATTGACTCCCAGAGCTTCAGCATTCCTCTAATTTTTTTCCATCTCAAAAAACTCACACAAACTCTTAATCTGTAATTTCAGGCATTCTACTAATTAGTCAACTTTAAACCAGGCATGGTGGTCTTAGAACTTCAGTGGTTCAGGCAGAAGAATCAGGATTTCAAGGCCAGCTTGGACTACCTGAGACTTTATGATTACATGAACTACATATGGACCACACGAGAGTCCAGTAAACCACCATTCTTTACAGTCCTCTGAGAGATCAGCTATTTTATATTATACTATAAGTCAGATAATATGCCACTTGTCTTTTTGTTCCTGGTTTATTTGAAACAACACAGCATTTTTCATGTTCATTCATATACGTAGAAATGGTAGTGTAGTAGTTAGTTTTTGTCAGTTTGACACAATGTTTCAAGAGGTCCCATCTATCAATTGTTGATCTTAGAGCCACTAGTATTATGTTCAGGAAATTTTATTCTATGCCTTTCAGGCTATTTCTCACTTTCTCTTCTATTCGATTCAGTGTACTTGCTTTTATGTTGAGGTCCTTGATCCATTTGGACTTGAGCTTTGCCCAGGATGATAAATATGGGTCAGTTTGCATCTTCTACATGCAGATGACCAGTTGGAGCAGCACCATTTGTAAAGGTTCATTGTTTTCATTATTATATGTTTTTGACTCTTTGTCAAAGATCAAATGTCCATAGGCATGTGGTTTTATTCTGGGTTTTTGATTCTATTCCATTCATGATATGTCTATCTCTGTACCAATACCATGCAGTTTTTATCGCTATTACTTTGTATTCAGCTTGAGGTTAGGGATGATGATTCCTCTAGAAGTTCCTTATTGTTCATGATTATTTTCTCAATCCTGGAATGAAATTGAGAATTGCTCTTTCCATGTTTTTGAAGAATTGTGTTAGAATTTTGAAAGGAATTACATTCAATATATAGATTTTTTTTTTGTAAGATGGCTATTCTCAGTTTATTATTCCTACCTACCTTGTGTTGGAGTTTTCCTTCTAGTATCCTCTTTAGGGCTGGATTAGTATAAAATATTATTTAAATTCGGTTCTCCTCGACGTGAAGGTAAGAAAGATTCTGTTTGGAATGCAGGAGATCCTTTAGGGTGACTCTTGGTGCTACCACGTCTCATGATTAAAGTCAACAGGAAACAACTTAATTCAGATAGGATGATAAATGGCACAGACCCTTCTGCAATGAAGGCATGGGTTGCTCCTCCAGGAAAAGAACCAAGATCTGTTGATGTGCTTGCTGAGGGCAGAGGAAATGCAGAATGGATAATAGAGGGAGGTAGTTAGAAATACAAGCTAAAGCTGTGTTACTAATTGCAGAAATGAGGGTTATAATTAACATGAGTGTTGATGTCTTTTTTTGAGAATGTATTTATACAGATATTTATATTTTCCTCATTTTCTCTATCATGTATCTTCCATTGTGAGAATATCAGTGGTTATAATATTTAGGTTTTGAGATACCAAAAGAATGTCCCTTAAGGGGCATTGTTGTCTGTTCTAAAATTTATAATGTATTTGAGGTAGTATGATAACTATACCATATTAGGCATAATCATGACTTGGTTATTATTTCTATTTGGAAATTAATCATAGCATTAGGAGATATGATTGTGTATTAGGTTGACTTGAGATGGCTATTTTGCTCATCAACTTGACTTTATGTGGAATTAACTAAAACACAAGTGAGTTAGTATGTTCGTGAGGGGGCTTTTCTTAATTAAATCACATGAAGTGGGAAAAACCTTTAATCAGATCTTGTGAGGTGGGACGATCCACCTTTATCTGTATTTGTACAGATATTTGTGTTTTCCTCAATTTCTCAATCATCTTACAAATGTAACATCATTTGTAAGAAAATTGGTGGTTAAATATTTAAGTGTTCAGATAATAAAAGAATATTCCCCAAGGGACATCACCATCTGCTCCTGACAGCTTATGTGGGGCACATAAATATGGAAGCTTGTCTACCCTGCCTCCTTGCCCTTTCTCTCCCTCGCAAGTTTATCCCTTCATGGACAGTAGAGCCCTACTTTGAGATTCTAGCGTAAGCTGAGACATTCAACCTTGTGAATTCTTGGACTTTAAGTTAGTAGACATTCATTGTTAGACCAGCTAGACCATGGCTATACACCATTCTTATAAATCCTCCCTTTCTATAATATTGATATATGTATCAATGTATATAAATATAATATATAAATATATATTCATTTTATCAGTTCTCATCTTCTAGAGAACCTTGAACAATACATGCTGTAAGTGGTAAACTTATTATTCTTATGCAAATCACACTTTGTATTCTGATATTAAAACCAGAATGAATGCTGTTTCAGTTTGAAGTGCTAAGATTGTCCCAGGTCCTCATCAAATGTTTTATTTTTTATTACATTTTGTAATAAAAAATAGTGTAATCTTGTGTATATTGTTCAAAACTATTTTTAGTCCATCAAACTGGCTACTAGCAAACTGACTGCAGAGCTACAATACTGCCTTAGGTCCCCGGGTCTACTCCACAGTCTTCTTGTAACTGGCAGTCTCATAAAGCACTTAGCTCACTACCCTCATTCTGACTCTTTAGAAGTGTTATCAGCTGACAGTTCTTGCAAAGATTTATGTTTCATGTGCCATCATAAACTTTTTTTTTATTCGATATATTCTTTATTTACATTTCAAATGATTTTCACCTTTCCTGGAAGCCCCCTCCCCCATAACTCCCATAAGCCCTCTTCTCTCCCCTGGTTTCTCAATCCACCCCTTCCTGCTTCCCTATCCTGGTATTCCCCTACATTGCTGCACTGAGCCTTTCCAGGACCAGAGGCCTCTCCTTCCTTCTTCTTGGTCATCATTTGATGGGTGAATTGTGTCTTGGGTATTTTAAGCTTCTAGGATAATATCCACTTATCAGTGAGTGCATACCATGAGTGTTCTTTCATCATAAACTTCTTAATAAGTAGCTGTGATGGTTTGTATGTGCTTAGCTCAGGGAGTGCACTGTTGGGAGATGTGGCCTTGTTGGAGGAGGTGTAGCCTTGAGAATATGGGTATTAATACCCTTGTCCTAGCTTCCTGGGAGCCAGTCTTCCACTATCAGCCTTCAGATAAAGATGTAGAACTCTCAGCTTTGCCTACACCATGACTGCCTAGATGTTACCATGCTCCTACCTTGATGATAATGGACTGAACCTCTGAACCTGTAAGCCAGCTCAAATTAAATGTTGTCCTTTATAAAACTTGGTCCTGGTATTGTTTATAGCAGTAAACCCCTAAGCCGGTAGCAAAAATTAACTTTTTAGCCTGGAGTTGCTCAAATGGGATAATGAAATGGGAAGGAAAATCCAATGTATTTAAGAGGTGTCTACCATCTTGCAATCCCACCAGCAGTGGAGGAGTGTTCCTCTTTCTCCACATCCTCACCAATACCTGCTGTCTCCTGAGTTTTTAATCTTAGCCATTCTGACTGGTGTGAGGTGAAATCTCAGGGCTGTTTTGATTTGCATTTCCCTAATGATTAATGATGTTGAAGATTTCTTAAGGTGCTTCTCCAAAGTTCTTCACGTGAAAATTCTTTGTTTAGCTCTGTACCCCAATTTTTAATAGGGTTATTTGGTTCTCTGGGGTCTAACTTCTTGAGTTCTTTGTATATATTGGATATTAGCCCTCTGTCAGATTTAGGGTTGGTGAAGATCCTTTCCCAATTTGTTGGTTGCCATTTTGTCCTTTTGACAGTGTCCTTTGCCTTACAGAAACTTTGTAATGTTATGAGGTCCCATTTGTCAATTCTTGATCTTAGAGCATAAGTTATTGGTGTTCTGTTCAGTAACTTTTCCCTTATGCCGATGTCCTCAAGGGTCTTCCCCAGTTTCTTTTCTATTAGTTTCAGTGTGTCTGGTTTTATGTGGAGGTCCTTGATCCACTTGGAGTTGAGCTTAGTACAAGGAGATAAGAATGGATCAATTCGCATTCTTCTGCATGCTGGCCTCCAATTGCACCAGCACCATTTGTTGAAAAGGCTGTCTTTTCTCCATTGGATATTTTCAGCTCCTTTTTTGAAGATCAAGTGACCATAGGTGTGTGGATTCATTTCTGGGTCTTCAATTCTATTCCATTGGTCCACTTGCCTGTCATTGTACCAATACCATGCAGTTTTTTTTTTTTTTTAACACTATTGCTCTGTAATATTGCTTGAGGTCAGGGATACTGATTCCACCCAGAAGTTCTTTTACTGTTGAGAATAGTTTTAGCTATCCTGGGTTTTTTGTTATTCCAGATTAATTTTAGAATTGCTTTTTCTAACTCTATGAAGATCTGAGTTGGGATATTGATGGGGATTGCGCTGAATCTGTAGATTGCTTTTGGCAAGATGGCCATTTTAACTATATTAGTCTTGCCAATCCATAACCATGGAAAATGTTTCCATTTTCTGAGGTCTTCTTCCATTTCCTTTTTCAGAGACCTGAGGTTCTTTTCATATAGATCTTTCACTTGTTTGGTTAGAGTCATACCAAGATACTTTATGTCTCAGAAAACTGGGCATGACACTTCCAGAGGACCCTGTGGTACCACTCCTGGGCATATACCCAGAGGATTCTCTGGCATGCAACAAGGACACATGGTCCACTATGTTCATAGCAGTCTTATTTACAATAGTCAGAAACTGGAAAGAACCCACATGTCCCTCAGTGGAGGAATGGATATAGAAAATGTGGTATATTTACACAATGGAATACTACTCAGCGATTAAAAGCAATAAATTTATGAAATTCTTAGGCAAATGGTTGGAACTGGAAAATATCATCCTAAGTGAGGTAACCCAATTACAAAAGAATACACATGGAATGCAATCATTGATAAGTGGATATTAATTAGCCCAGAAGCTCTGAATTCTAAAGTCACAATTAGCATATCAAATGATTCCCAAGAAGAAGAAAGGAGAGGGCCCTGGTTCTGAAAAGACTTGATACAGCATTGTAGGGAAGTAACAGGGCAGAGAAATGGGAGGGGGTTGATTGGGGAATGGGCAGAGGGAAGAGGGCTTATGAGACCAATGGGGAGAGGGGAACTGGGAAAGGGGAAAGCATTTGGAATGTAAACAAACAATATAGAAAAAAAAAGAGGCATCTTTAGTGAAGGCACACAACTTTCCGAAGAACAGGAGTGGAAATGACATTTTAAAGTAGAAAACAATGTATGTATAAAAAGCATAGGGAACTTTTTTTTTTAATTTTATTTATTATAGTCTTTATTTACATTTCAAGTGATTTTCCCTTTCCTGGATACCCCCTTCCCAAAAGTCCCATAAGCCCCCTTCCCTCTCCCTGTTCCCCAATCCACCCCTTCCCACTTCCCTGTCCTGGTATTCCCTGACACTGCTGCACTGAGCTTTTCCAGGACCGGGGGCCACTCCTTCCTTCTTCTTGGGCACCATTTGATATGTGCATTGTGTCTTGGGTATTCCAAGCTTCTATGCTAATATACATTTATCTGTGAGTGCATACCATGATTCATCTTTTGAGACTGTGTTACTTCACTTAGGATGATGTTCTCCAGTTCCATCCATTTGTCTAAGAATTTCATGAACTCATTGTTTCTAATGGCTGACTAGTACTCCATTGTGTATATATACCACATTTTCTGTATCCATTCTTCCATTGAGGGGCATCTGGGTTCTTTCCAGCTTCTGGCTATTATTAATAGGGATGCTATGAACATAGTGGAGCATGTATCCTTATTACATGCTGGGGAATCCTCTGGGTATATACCCAGGAGTTTTATAGACGGGTCCTCTGGAAGTATCATTACCAGTTTTCTGAGGAATCGCCAGACTGACTTCCAGAGTGGTAGTACCAGCTTGTAACTCCACCAGCAGTGGAAGAGTGTTCCTCTTTCTCCACATCCTTGCCAGCACCTGTTTTCTCCTGACTTTTTGATCTTAGCCATTCTGACTGGTGTGAGGTGAAATCTCAGGGTTGTTTTGATTTGCATTTCCCTGATGACTAAGGATGTTGAACATTTCTTTAGGTGATTCTCAGCCATTCGATATTCCTCAGAGGCCATGGGGGAGTGTACAAGATCATGTACCATATAGAGCAGGACTATGCAAATATCGAGTTGGATTCAGAGCTCATTTAACCAATTGTGAATAGTTTCTCAAAGGTGATAACTAATATATGAACACATGTTATTAGTGTCCATTTTCAATGAGCTATGTTATGTGTTTAATAAGTCACTTCATACTTAGTGATGAACAGAACAGAGGACCAGGCAGCTGGAATATGATACTTTCAATGCAGTGATGGCAGCCTCCTACATGCAGAAGCTTTCAGAACAGGAGCTTAAGTCCACATCTGGAGCAACGTTAGGTTCGTGGAGGTGCATGCAGTATGGCAATTGCTTCCTTGCGATTGCTGGTTGTGTGCTCCCCACATCATAGAGAATGCCTTCAGCATTTCCTGTACGAACCTGGGAACTCTGAATGGAGCTGCCATTGATTCTCTTTATACTTTCTGAGTGGGAGATGAGTGAGTCACGTCGATGAAGTTGGATGGCAAAGCAACTTCCTGGAAGTCTTTGCAGTCATTGCAGAAAAATTCCCAAGTTCCCTACATGGTGGCTCCTTATATCCCCATTTTTTTCTCTTTTTCTATGATCTTGACTGTTTTCTAAAAATATTTTTGAGTTTATGTTTATATTACTTTTCCTCTCCCCTTTCTTCCCTCCCACCCCTCTCATTCATGTTCACTTATTGTTCTTTCCAAATTCATGACCTAATTTTCTTCCATTGTTGATTATATATTAATATATTAGTAATATATAAATATATATTTATATGTTACTATATATATGCCTGAGCATGTGCCTGAATGTATATATGTACAGAATCCTGTAGATAGACTTGGTGCTAGAGGAGCCAAGAATTCTATATCTTGATCTGAAGGCAGCCAAGAGAAGACTGTGTCACACTGGCCATACTTGAGCATTTATATGAGACCTCAGAGCCCTGTCTCCACAGTGACACACTTCCTCTAACAAGTTCATACCTCCTCCAATAAGGTCACACCTACTAAAAGTGCCACTTCTCATGGGCCAAGCATATTCACACCACCACAATAATTGTTAGTAAATAGCACCGTACTGTATTGTCCTTTTGTTAGAGATTTACTTAATTTAGCATACTTCAGTATAGGCTAATTAATGATATTGTAAATGACCTATTTTCTTTGTTTAACCTTGACTTACAAAAACCACTTATATTCAAATCTTATGATCTTTAATCTGTAAATTGTTTCAAATATTGTAATGATAGTGTTTGTTAAATGCCATTTTATATTATTGTTTGGCATACTTGTTCTAAATGAGTGACTCAAACTTATCACTGAAGAATATCATTGGAAGAGCTGAAATGTTCCAGAGATATACTCTGGTTACTGGTGGTTTTTTGCTTTTCTACTTTTTAATAACCTACTTCAAATCAATGTTGGATTTAAGGTGAACCCACTGCATGGGATTTCTGTAAGAGACATAGCATACTATTCAATACATTGCTTTTCTGCACCCTGAAGGTTTGCCTTTTTATCTTCTGCTTTATAGAAGATAGCCCAAGCATCAGTAATGAGCAATCAGCAATGAGTAACAATGTAGTTAGGTTCAATGGTAATTGATTTTTCATGAGTTTTAGCTTCTGTGGCTGAAAACATACAGACATATATACTTATATAATGTATAAGTTATTTACATTTTTATTTTGTACTTTGGTCCAACAGATATTTCATCTTTGAAAGACATAAAACTAAAATAAAACAAGAAAATACACTTTTGAGTCAGAATGTAGAAACTTCAGGAGCCAAGAAATGTTTTATGCATTCCTCATGAACACAACTGGAATGTAAAATACCTTACATGGATGTCAATTCTGTGCATTTCCTTTATTTTAAAGGACTGTAAATAATTAAGCCATGCAATGAAAACATAAAGTGAGGAACATGTTAAAAAAAATAATCAATAACCCAAGGTTTCCAGGTTTCCTATCAATTCCACATATTGTAGTCAAAGCAGGACATTGGAATTGCTGACGCTCTTGTCTTTCAATAGAACATGCACAACTTAGGAGCAGGGATGAGTGTATGGACACAATTCACAATAAGTATTGTCAGAAATACAGACTTGAGCACTAATATCTCGAAATTTCTGCCTTGCTCAGATTTGGATATAGTTGACATGGAGCATTTATTTACACACACATTCATAACACTATATATCCATCTCTCTCTCTTTTTCTATCTATCTATCTATCTATCTATCTATCTATCTATCTATCTATCTATCTATCATCTGTCTATCTATCTATCTATCTATCTATCTATCTATCTATCTATCTATCTATCTATCTATCTACCTAATCATTAAAAAGCGAATAAATTGATTTCAACCTAAGGAAAGATTTTCCTGGTATGTGATGTAGGCTGTAAGTAACCAGAGAAGTTTCATCTGGTGCATATTTACTGCTGGAATGCTTGACAAATTTTTGTGCAATTTCTTTTTTTTTTTTTTTTTTAACCTCAGTGAGTGTAATCCCTTACAGCCCCAGGCTCTTGAAGTCTCCTTTAAAAAAAAGCGGTTCCATTTAATCAGGACCCATTCTCCCCACATGCTTGGTCTGTTTGTACTGTCTGTTTCTCCTACACATAAAGTTTCCTAACAATGTGAATTATTCAGAGGTTCTAACTAGGAAAAAAAGAATGCTATTCAAATCTGAGCTATTGAGAAATATAAAAGCAAAAATACTTAAAAATACACTTGGGTTTATTAATTTTTTTAAAGGAAGCCCTCAGGTTTTAGACTTTTGAATGCTTTTCAGTCTTTCACACTGGTATTGTGGATGATCTGTCAATTTTGACAGCTCTGTTTAAGCAAGATGCATGAAATAATAACAGTCATCTAGTTTTAGCTTTTGGGAAACAAGACTCTTTGTTGGTGTCAGTGAAAGAATCAACAAAGATCACTTTTTAATATTCTTACAAACTAGTCTGACTTCTCAACGAATATTTCAGCAATATAGCTTTTGGACATTGGTTACATTTTTAATATGGAAAATATTTAAAGATAATTTTTCCAGAGTTTCTGTGAGCAATTTTTATATTTACTCTGTAGTAGGATATGTGTGTGATGAGACAGGACATGAAGATGAGAAATTAATGAAAGGTGGAAATGTGGTATGTTCACATATATCATAGTAAGTATGTCATGGTACGCAAATGTTCATTACCTTCTAGGTTTTTTATGTATATAGGCATGTTTGTTTGTATATATGTATCTATTATTTACCATCTATCTATCTATCTATCTATCTATCTATCTATCTATCCATTTATCTATCTATATATATCTATATTTATCTATCCATTTATCTATCTATATATCTATATTTATCTACATCTGTCTAAATATTCAAATATTTGGATTACATAACAATTGAATAATTTCAATTGTTTGTTGGTGACTTGGGTAACAAAACATGTAAACTAATGATCCTACATTCTTCACTTTATTATTTTATAAGTAAGTGTAGTAATTTGTGGTGTAGTTTGAGTAGAAAGAAAGAAAAGAAAACATTTGAACCAAATGTGAATCTTAAAGTGAAACTCAACTGGGATTTGTAGATTCAGATGATGGAAAGTTGCTTTTAGACATGAGTTTCAGGGGTAAATATAAAATATAACTTATTAGAGCTGTTGTTTTCTTTTTCTTAAACTGCCTTTCTCACAAAAATTTGTCTGGAAAAGTTACCAATCTTCTCTAGCTCCTGATGAGACTTTATTTAAAAAATTTAAAATTCCAGACTCTCTTTCTCTGTATACCTATGTTTGTGCATACATTTGTGTGTGTATGTATGTGTGTATGTGCATGTGTGTGCTTGTATGTGCATGTGTGTATGTGTGTGTGTGCGTGTGTGTATGTGTGCGTGTGTGTGTGTGTGTGTGTGTGTGTGTGTGTGTGTGTGTGTGTGTGTGTGTGAACTCATATGTGTCTCAATTTGTGAGGAGGACAGAAGATAATGTGGGTGCGTTGATTTTCTCTTTCTACCTTGTGGGGTCATGGCAGCCAGACTGGGCTGTATGCATTTTTACCTGCTAAGCCATCTTGCCAGCTCTTTATATGTAAGCAAGCTTGGTTTTATTCTCTTAAACTAAGTTTTAACCTTCAATTACCTATAGTCTTATCACAAGTAAATCTTTTTTTACTTTAATCAATGTAGATTAATATCTGTGACAGTGTTGATAGTAGATAAAGACATTAGCGCTTTGGGAAATCATTTTTGACATGGAAGGGTCCTCAGGTCTCAGAAAGGTAGAATACATTATATCTTGCCCGATCATTCTACAAGGCTTCTCGGCACACTCTTATTCAGAAGCAATTACAAAAAACAGACTCGATGCTCAACACGTTGTATGTGTTGGACATTGATCTTTAGCATTTTATTCTTAAACTCAAGGGAAGTGACATGCTTTAATCTGATAGCTTTATTTAGCTCTTTTTTTTGCCTTCTATTTTTATCTATCTATCTATCTATCTATCTATCTATCTATCTATCTATCTATTTATTTATTTAGCATTGCATTCTTTATCTTTTGTATTCCTGGCTCACCCTCCCAGAGTTCTTCAACCCATCTCCCCTCCCCTTTGCCTCTTAGAGGGTGCTCCCCCTGTCCCCCCACAAGGCATCCCCCTTCCCTGAGGCATCAAGTCTCTATAGGATTAGGCATACCTTCCTCTTCTGAGGCCAGACAGGGCAATCCTCTCCTTTAAATGTGCTTGGTATGGGAGGGCTCAGATAAGATCATGTATGTGTGTATGCTCTTTGACTGGTGGCTTAGTCTCTGGATGCTCCCAGGAGTCTGGGTTTGTTGACACTGTTGGTCTTCCTATTGGTTACCATCCCCTTCAGCTCCTTCAATCTTTCCCCTAACTTCCATAGACCTGAGTCCAATGCTTGGCTGTGAGTAACTGCATCTGTCTCAGTCAGATGCTGGTAGAGCCTCTCAGAGGACAACCACGCTAGGATCCTATCGGCAAGCATTACATAGCATCAGGTGTAGTGTCAGGGTTTGGTGCCCACCTATGGGATGGATCGCAAGTTGGGCCAGTCACTGCTCTGCCATTCCCTCAGTCTCTATTTTTGTCTCTGCATTTCTTTTAGACAGGAATAATTTTAAGAAAGGGTATTTAAGTCTTAGACAGATTATGTGTACTGTATCTCCTCCATTTTAACTTGAGAAATGCCTACTAACCCTTGTTGATCCAATCAAGAAGGTTGGGTATTGGGCTCTTTGAAGACTATGTGAGTCTTCGGATATTATTCCAATGCCATTTTTATCTTTCTGAAAGCCAAAATAGCTTGCGTATCATTTTCCTCCTTCTTTCATCCCATTTGTCAAGGGAGGGCTCAGATCAGACCTATCAGAGGTTAGCCATACTAGGCTCCTATTGGCAAGCATTACATAGCTTGATGTATGAGCCCATGAGGGAGGACTCCTCTCTCTCTCTCTCTCTCTCTCTCTCTCTCTCTGTCTCTCTCTCTCCCTCTCTTCCTCTCTCCCTCCCTCCATCCTTCCCTCCCCTGCTGTCCTCTCTCCATAATTGTTACTATCCTGGAACTCACTATGTAGACCCGGCTAACCTGGAATTCAGAGAACCACCTGCCCCACAAACATGCTCATAGGCCAAACCAATGTAGATAGCCCCCACTGAGATTTGTTCCTCTATGGATTCCAGGTTGTTTCAAGTTGACAAAATAACCATCACATAGTCTGAGCAGACTAATACATGAATTTATGTCAGAGTCATAACATAGTATTCTTGGGGTGACTGTAAAAGAGCAGTGTAAACCTGGTGTGATTCAAATGCCAGAACTGTATTTTCTCACCTTCCTGATGACACCAGTATTCCATTCTTATATTTCCAGAGCTGTGCTTCCTATAAAAGCACTTGTAGATGTTACATCCGTGGCATCTCCTAGCTTCTGGTAGCTGTGGAGATTTGAAGTATACACCATTAGCAGCCCATACTGAGCATTCTCTCTTGATGAACATTGAGTATTTGGTCACAATGAAATTAACCAAGCAGAGTGTTTTAAGAAGAAAAAGAAATGTTTTGGAATTTAAGTTTGCCAAGCCAGAAGTTTCTAATTAATTCTGAATAGCTAGAGCAATTCATTCTCATTTAGGAAATTCTGACTTCCCACCATTTTCTTCCTACTGCTTTCTTTTTTGTTTTTCTTTCTTTTCACTTTTTTTTGTATTCAATGCTTTTAAAAATTCAACTCAAATTTTAGATAAGAAACTTTTTTGTATTGCATTATGTTCTAAGCTTTTGAATAAGCATGATCTTGTTAAGTCTTCACAGTAAATAGAGAACTTTAGAGGTTAAATAGATTCCTTCTCTTACTCTACAGTTCAACAACTTTTGTATATTTTTCTACAAGATAATCCTGGAAAGGTACTTTCTGGCAAAGCAGAGGGTAGGCACATGCGGAGGTTAAGCCGTTGGTGGATATGGCCTAAGTATCTAATTGACAACCTTATATAACTGACCTCATAGCTATTGAGAACAGAGACATGTCTTGGCCAGCCCTGGAAAGGCTAGTAAGTCTGACCAGAACAATTGTATTCTTGAGTCTGGCTTGTGTGTGCTTTAAGGACACAAGTGAGCTTAACCATCTGGGACCATCTGAGGGTAAGGGGGGTGGAGGAGCTTACTACAAAAAGATTCCTCAAGTGGAGCTGCTCCCAGAGGAGGTAATGTGTGCTGGGAGGTAAGCTGCCGTGAACAAGTGGGTGGTCATTTGTTTGTAGTATGTGCCAGATGGAGGATTTCTGTTTCTGGGAACCAGTTCCAGCTGGTAGTCATATAGGATGGAGCCCACCCTGCAGAGGTGAAACAGGTGGGTAGTACAGGCTCAGGACCAGAATGAGTAACAAAAAGCGATGTCATGAACCCACTATGAACGGAGAACTACCAAGTGTCAAAGTGTGTGGAGCTCTTGACAGTGGACCTGGATCCACTCTTGTGTGTAAATAAGCATCTCTCTGTAGAAGGTATAGTAACTGTCATTTTTGACCTCTTTTCTCATTCCTTCACCACAGCAAAAATTCTGTAATTCATAGTCTTTAAAACTAAGTTTTTTATTATGTCACAGGATTAGGCTTTAAAGCACAGTTACCATTTACGTTTTATATGCCCTCAGTATTTTTGGTTCACACAGTGTAAATGTTTTCACCTTCTATCTCCTTTCTCATATAGAGATTTTAAGATCAATAAAACAGTATACATTCTTTCTTGGGAAGAATGCTGTGTAGTATAAGCAACCCTGGGAAAGAGTTGAAGTGGCATAGAATATCAGAGTTTTCAAAGCATGGAAAACCACTCATTAGTTATGGTAAAAAGAGAAGGCAAGAGAAAGCCCATACTTCGTAAGAATCACTTAGCTCCCCTATACTTTCTATTATGCATTTGCTCATTTTACTAAAACTTTTGACCACAGATTCTGATATGACAGCTTTTGCTGTTGGATTTCTACTCAACTACAATTCTCTCTCTCTTTATCTCCAGTTTCTTTCTCCATCTCCAATTGAATTTTTATCTCTTCTCAAATAGCTTACTTGCTAATTGGATGATTAACTTAACACTTAGGTTTATTTTGTATTTCTCAGAACAAAAATAGAGATCTGGAATCATTTATTTGCCCAGGTACCCTTTTCTTCTTGATTTTATTTACTATACCCATGTAGGTAAGATACAGTTATAATAGTGGCAGAGAAATAATATTAGGCACAGTTCATAGGTTTCACCCTATAAATGAAAATTCAGAGAAAATCCACTTTCTTAACTGGTTTCTTTAAGATCAAAGATGCAGGAAAACATGAAAATTGAACAACAATAATTTTTTGCTTCATGTTTAATCAGAACTGAAGATATTCTCCTGGATGTCTTGATAGCACTTCTACAAGCTGTTTGAAAGGAAGGCATTATGAAGACAGCAAGTGCACAGACAGGTTCTTCCAGAACTGGCAATGTGCACTTCTTCATGAGACATATAATTATGGATGCCATAGGATTACAAGGCAGGATAGAGCACTGGCTAAATCCTCTGAATTATTTTTTACCTCAATCTTTGTTGATATTATAAGATACTTTGGCAGTGCTTATAGGGGATCAATCCCCACAAAAACTGTAATTTCTACTCTTAGAATTAAGAGGGAAAAATTACAGGTTCAAAGTTCGCTGTGTTGCTATTTTTGTTATTTTAGATTCAGACATCTTGAGTTTTGGACTCAATGGACCCAGATATACAATGAAAAGAAATTAGAGTCAATGAGATCTACAGAATATGAGATTTAAAATGTCTTAATCATATAAGGCTTTTCATAGCAGTGAGACATGCCAGATTCTGGCTGCACCCCAATACTATTTCAAAGATGATGATGAACATTGATGGCAAACATATGTGGCAAAGCTAGCTGCTGGGCAAAAAACTGCCCTTGCTTCAACCATTGATAGCATCTTCTCCAAACTATGGCCAAGAAGGACATGGAGGAAGTCAACTGCCAAACTTTGCAAAGACAGAGCAGGCCAGTCATTCATAATTCGCACTTCACAAAATGTCTGCCAGATATTCTGGGCATATAGACTGAAGATGGATGCTTCAACATTGCAGAGGAATCTTGGCTGACAATCCAGGCAACCAGCAGTCTCTGTTATTTCTATAGTTTTGGAAACTGCTTGCTCTGCATATCCTGTTTACTCATGTAATGTTTGCCTTCTCAGGTCTCTAATGTGGTTGAGGACTAGTTAACTAAGTTGCTGAGGATTTAAGGAAATGTTTTAAGGTCTAAAAATATGTTTTAAGGCTGATAAATGCAAGAAATGGTAGAAAGTGATTTAGGTACAGAGTTTTGAAGTCACCTAGATAGGACAGATAGTAGACTATCTTCTCCAAAATTACCAAATACCAATGGACTAGATTCTGCGAATATAATTTTCATCTGATAGTTTTCATAAACTATATATCATTATATATCATTGTGGTAGTATGTCCTTAGATTAGGCTTGTTCCCACTAGCTCTTATACTTAAATCGGCCCATTTATACTATGATATATATGTAGTTTATTGATGCTAGAGAAAGAACCTTTTATTGGACTAAAAGGGGAAGATGCAGAGATAATCTCTTGTATGAAGACTTTCCTGTTTCATTGTTTTGTAAACATCTTCTCCTTTACTGTCTGATTGGTTTAATGGAGAGATGAGTGGCATATAGCAGAGAAGGAGAAGAAAACTGGGACATCCTGGCAGAGTTAGGCTCTCTGGGAAAGAGTCTGGGATAAGATATTCACCAGCTATACATAGAGGAAGAAGCAAGTGCCAGTATTCAAGAGGTAGCAAGTGACATGGCAGTACATGGATTAGTATAAATGGGCCAATTTAAGTATAAGAGCTAGTGGAAACAAGCCTAATTTATGGCCATACTTTCATAATTAATAAAAGATTTCTGCATCATGATTTAGATGACTGACAGATCGGAGACAATCTCGTGGTACTAATCATTGGGAGTAAGACTATATTTCTCACTCAGCATTCTTTAGTTGCCTGTAGTATTTTTGTGCATCCATGTATGCATGTATGCATGTACACATATGTGTACATATTGTAAACATAATATATTTCAAAGTAGATATTATATTCATTCTAAGAAAGTTGGTGAGAATATATTATAAAATATCTGTGGGTCTGGAACAATACTGGCTACCTTTCCAGGTTAAAATTGCAAACTGAGTGCAAGAAACTGTTCATGAAAAACAGATTCACAAATGCACACATTTCCCCATAAGTATTGATAACTAAGAAAAATAAAAGAGAATAATAATATGGTAAATTCTTGACAAACGCTCCTTTCCCTTCCCTTCAGTAATAGCTCTGGCTGTGGTCTTATTTTTTAGATTAAGGGTGGCCATACTTTATAAGGATATTTTTAGCAAGAGAGAGAAATGTGTCTCCTTCCTTATTTGTATGGTTCTTATTCTCTTGTAAGAGAATTCTTAGTTTTGCACTAAATGATATAATTTACTTTTTATTCATGTACCAATTTTCTAAGGCACCATAACAAAATACCACTGCCTGGGTGGCTTTAACAATAGAAACTTATTTCTCAGCAGTCTGGAAGCCAAAAGTCTGAGACTGAGGTGCAGCTTGGGTGTGCTTCTTTCTGAGGGCACCCTTAGTTCCCTTTTGACTGTCATGTTCCTGCCTTCTCTCTGTTTTCACACAGTCTTTTCTTAGTGTGTGCATTATCTATGCTTCTACTTCCTCTTAAAAGAAGACACTCGAGATCCTGGAGTAGAGTATCTCTGCCATCAAAACCTCTCTTTAGCTTAGTTACATCTTTAAAGACATTGTCTCTACCTACAGTTCCATACAGACATATCAGTATTAGAGACTAAGACGATAACATATGAGGTTTGGGGGAGGGGAACACAATTCAACCTGCAACAATTGAGTTATTACTAGTCACTGTTGTATAGGACATGCATTGTTGGAAACTTTTGTTCCTTTTGTTTCCTCCAGTGTCCTAAAAAACCTGTATCGTTGCCTGAACAGTAACAGGCCCCAAATGGATATTTGTGGATGAGAGAATGAATGAATTGAAGAACTAAACAAATAAGCCAAGTGACAAATTTGTAAATCCCAGAGATTTCTGTGCATGGCAGATGCCACATTTGCTAGTAAAGATCATTTATACTTGAATTAGTAAGATTTGAACAGCCTTAGTTATGCTTATTCTGGCATATGGGCAAGTCAGTACCATTTGTGGATAAAGTATGTAATTAGAAATAAGTACCATATAAAATACACTTATGATATCAAAGTGAAGTGTGACATACACCTCAGCTGTGGAGCAGAAACCTGCAAGAGCGGTAGTTCTTTTAAGGCAACGGAACTTTAAGGATGAAGATTTGTAATTAAAGCTGAAATGCAGTTACTGCTTTCTGCTAGGCACCTTTCTGCCATGAGCCTTTCTGTCAGCCTGATGGATGGCAGATGGAGCAGAGGCACGGTCATGCTGGAGCCCCAGTTTATGGCAGACTTGCAACAACCGAAATCTCCCTTCTGCCTATGCACTGCCTTTCAGAAGCACATTTCCCTGTTTTCTTCACATGTGGAAATTGCTTCTTCTTCTCTTTTTGTTTCAGTGAGACTGATTAAAAGAGAGGATGCGTGAGGCACTTGTTTAGTATGTTCAAGGCCCTGGGTTTATACTCAGGTGCATGCTCCAACATTCACATGTACACATACATGTGTACACACATACAGAGTTGCCCCCCCAAAGACTGACAAAAACAAGTGGTGGAGAGAGAGAGAGAGAGAGAGGAGAGAGAGAGGGGCAGAGAGGCAGAGAGACAGAGACAGGCACACAGAGAGACAGAGAGACAGAAATAGAGAAAGACAGACAGATAGGTGGGCAGAGAGATATGCAGAGAGGTGAGGCAGAAAGACAAAGAGATACAGAGACAGGGATAGAGAAACAAAATACATTTTCATTAGTTTTATTACAATAATTATTAAACTAATTGAGCATATATCAAAGTCATTTTCTTCTAATTAGAGATTTGTGTGGGCATGAGGAGGGACACACACAAAGTACATTTATGGCCCTACAGGAAGAGGGATGAAAACTTACCTTCACTCTCTGTCATCCCCACAGGAGGACTCGATGAGAAGATAACCAGCGACAAACCAGGGTGAATATCCAGCCAAACAGCAGAAGGGCCTGCATCTTAACTACAGGCCTTTAGACTTCCAAATGGGAGAATACAGTTCTGTGTTCTAAGCCAAACGATTATAGTATTAAAGTCACTCCAACTTAAACATGCACTCTAATAAATATCAGTAAAGATATAACATTGAAGGATTGTTTTAATATGAACTGAAATGCCATGTCTTTCTGGAGAATGTTTAGATGCTTAGCATATTCTTATCTGTTGCTTTCTTCTATAGGACCTTGATTCCTTTAGTGTGTCAATCATCAGTCAATCAATCTTCCCATCATCTGAGTAACTTGCCTGTTCTCTATTGTTGATTCTCTAAGATCAGAAAATTTTCATTGTTAATTATTTCAGCTCTATTATATGGTTGCTACTATTAAATAGTAAATTACCAAAAAATAATTACTGTTTATTGTTGAATAAATAATTAAAAGTTGCTTATTTAGCACACACACACACACACACACACACACCTTAGTTTGTAGTACAGAAAAATTTTGTATCATTTAGGACTGATAGCTGACAGGTCCCGTAATGACATATTATGATAAAAAAGTAGGTTTTATAAATTTAGTGTTAGGTTTTATCCCATGGACTCGACTTGGATTACAATCACACATAAGATATTCTGTACCATTTTCTTTGTTTCCTAGAGTTCTTTGGGTATCTAAAGTTTCTACACACACACACACACACACACACACACACACACACACACACACACAAAGACAAGGACCAAAAAGGCAAAAGTCAGTTTCTCTTGTACATATAAGACTTAATAGCATCTTTCCTTAAATATGCAAGTGCATTTATAGAGACTTCAGCTTTAAATAATATGTGGAATAATAATTCATAAGTAAGTCATAGTCTTGGTATGTGTTCAGCTGAGTTAGTAGGAAGGGAATTGTAGGAATTCCTACTGTAAATTAGAGCATAGAATCACTGTTTGCAGTCAGACACTTGATCACATGTCTGACCTTGATTAGGTATTTTACAATCCACACTATGCCATTCAGTGTCTACTTAAAGCTATGTTAGAAACCCAAGAACAGAATGACTTCCATTGAAAGTAGAGGTATGTCAATGAAAACAAAAATATACAATTTTAATCAAAATAATTCCTGCTTATTTTAGTATGCAAAGGAAACAATTCAGAATATGTTGTATACATCAGACAAGCTGTAAGGATATTTTATCTATCTATATATTTACCTAAATCTCCATGTGTCTAGCTGTTTATTTCTGGCTGTCTGGAACAGGAAGCCCTTCCTCTTTTGACAGAATGTCAAGTATGTTCCTTCCTGCTGTGGGAAAGAGGTAGATACTCTCCCAGCTCCCTGTTTGAAATGGGTGCTCAAGCCTGGGCTTTCAAATGTTGCAATTAAGTGAAGGTTTTAAGCCAATCATAACCATGTAGCAAAGTCACAGGATGCAGCTCTGCAAATGAAGGTGCTCATTGCAAGAATGTTGGTTCTTAGATGTAGCAATTTCCATTGTGCTTGTCTTCTTGTATCATACCTGGTTCTGACAGTGCTTTACAATATTCTTGTGAATGATGAGAGATACTGGACATCTGCAGTAGGCACATGCTAGGATGCCCACAATGTGTCTTGCCTTAGTGATTTCTGTCCTGTTGAGTAGTTCTTTCTCCTTGTACCTGTGCTGTACCTGTGCTGTACCTATGCTGTACCATTTACTTACTTCTAATAAATAGAAAATGACAAACTTGGTCTCTTCTATAACTTAGTAAAGCATAGTAATTTTCTGTGGTTGCAATCAACAACACATACATTGGCCAAGTGGAAATAAAATGATTGAACATGTTATAGTTAGAGAGCAATGAAAATATTGTTAACATTTCAAGAAAATACCTGGTAATAGCAAAGTTACTTACATTTTACATGTTTTCAACTTACAATAAAATGTTTACTAAAGTCATGAGGAGATGGCCCAGTTAATTAAGTTCTTGCCAAACATGCATGAAGACCTGGATTCAGACTGTGCAACCAATGCATAAATAGGCATGAACTACCTGTTTGCAATTTTAACGCCAAGGAACCAGAGATGGTGGGAACCCTTGTCCCCTGATGACTAGGTAGTCTGAAAGAATATGTGAATATTCTTAAAATTCGAGGTAAGGAGCAATTGAGGAAGACAATGTCAGTCTCTGGACACTGTACACATATAGTCACATGTACAAATACATACGTGATCATATACATAAACATGTAACACACACACACCATTGAAAACAAAGCTTTGGAAAATATGGTCTACTGTTTTTAAAAAAATAGAAGTATCTGGAATTTTGGGGAGATTTGTTTCTTCTAATAGTACTGAACAGATATAGAAGAATGACATATTGTAAGTAATTAGAATCTCAAGTCAAAGATGAATGTTCTTTGATATTTGCAAAGATTCAGTAACTTGTACAGGAAGGAACAGACTGTTAGGGGAATGGAATGGATCTAATAGAATATGGGAGAAAGGACAGAGTGTATAGAAAGAAGCATAGTTCCAATCATTATAGTCTTGAATGTCATAAAACTGTCACTTTATCCAAAGAGACATGCTAGTAAAATTATAAAATGAAAACAGAATGTTGTGCTGGCTAATCTTGTAAATCTGATAGAATTTTGAGTCACCCCAGAGTAAAGCCTTTGGTCCTCCCTGTGAGGATATTTTCAGAGAGGTTTGACCGAGGTGAGAGGGCTCCCAGTGAGCTCAGGAGACACTCTTCCACTTGCTGTAGTCCTGCAGTGATGAAAAAGGAGGAAGCACTATCATCTGTCCTCTAGTGCTTTCTGCCTCCTGAAGGCAGATGTAGTATGACAGGCTGTCATTTTCTGCCACCAGGGTTTTGTCATCACGGTGTACTGTTACCTCAAGTTCAAAGAAGCTTTGAGAATTGTCTCATGTCAGTGATCAGGAAGGGACCAGCTTCAACTCTAGCATCTCACAGGGTATTCAGTTACTTTAATTCATTTGAGTATAGGACAAAATAAGTACAACTGGGCCATTTATAATGATGGTTGATCCTAGAGTAAGACCAGGGAACATACCTTCCTTGTTGTTAATAAAGGGGACACAGATTTAGCACAGTAGCCAGAAGGCTCATGGGAAACCCATGGTAGGTATAGTGAGTAAAAGGCTCAGTTGATCTACTAGATTTCACTTTTCAAAAGACATTTGATTATTTTTATTTTGTGAATATATATGAGTGCATTTACATGCATGTATATATGTTTACCACATGTGTGCCTGGTACCTACAGAGGCCAGAAGAGATCATTAGAATCCCTGAAACTGGAGTCAAACTATCATGTTTATTTTAGAAGTTGGACCTGAATACTCTGCAAATGTAACAAATGCTTTTACCAGTTGATCTATCTCTGTAGGCTCAGGATTCCTATCAACTGAAACTAAAGACAGCCATTACATTATTATAGAATTGGTTGTCTATTTCCTGATACTCAAATAACTTAGCCCTGGTCTATGAATGATAAGATTTCAGAGGACCTTATAGATCTTAAAAGAGTCTAGAATCTTTCAAACTATTGCAATGTTACTTGTCCTTGCCACAGGACAGTTTCATAACTGCTTGGAGCTACCCATGAGTGGACACTCCTTTCTAGGAATAACAATGCTGCAGATTGTCGTTAAAGTGGGGGCTCATGGAGTGTCAGCTGATGGAGAGGATTTTTTATTTGATATATTCTTTATTTACATTTCAAATGATTTCCCCTTTCCTGGATCCTCCCTCCCGGAAAGTCCCATAAACCCTCTCTCCTCCCCCTGTTGCCCCATCCATCCCTTCCCACTTTGCTGTCCTGGTATTCCCTTACACTGCTCCACTGAGCCTTTCCAGGACCAGGGGCCACTTCTTCCTTTTTCTTGGGCATCATTTGATATGTGAATTGTGTCTTGGGTATTCCAAGTTTCTAGGCTAATATCCGCTATCAGTGAGTGCATACCATGAGTGTTCTTTTGAGACTGGGTTACCTCACGTAGGATGATATTCTGATGGAGGGAATTTTGAACTAAGTAAATGGCATCACTAGGAGACTGCAGGCTAGAGCAATAAGCAGGTAATTTAAGATGCAAAGGAACCAATACCTTCTGCGTCCTCTTTTGATCTTCAGTGTGGCCAGTGCTCAAGACAGAAAGTGACAGGCAATTACTTCAATGACAACTTCTGCTTCCAAGGTGATTTTTTTTTTCTGGATGAAAGCAATGTGAATTCTGAAACCTGGTGTACAATTATATGCAAAATGTACTTAAAAAATTAAAATTCTGTGGATTAGAGAGAACAGGGGTTTTAATAGCCCCAAATGCACCAAAATTTAAAGCATGGATCCATCAACAGATAATTTTACTATGTTCAGCAGGTTATGCTGATGAGATCTGGAAAACAATTATCTTAAAGATAAGGCATGTACTAAAATTACATGTTATTTGTTTGTTCATTCAGAAATAGCTATTGAGTACCTATTTTGAGTCAGATCCTCTTCCCTTGTTGAAAATGCATCAGTAAGCAAAGAAGGATAAATTTCCAGTGAACTAACTCTGTGGAAACGAGAGGCAGATAAACCAGTAAGTACACTGCATGCCGGACTCTGACGAGGTTAGGCTATGCTATGAGTAGAAGAGCAAGGGGCTCCAGAGAGCTGGGCTGGTGATCAGGGAAGGTTGGACTGAGAAGAAATGCCAGTGGCAGCCTGATCAAGGTGAAGGAGAAGGAAGAGAAAGGTCCTTGGGGGATGAGAGCTCCACACGGAGGGAAGAGAGTGCAATGACTATAGAGAAAACATTGACAGTTTAGCAGAGAGTGAAGGGGGATGGGGGAGCTGCAGGAGAGAGTGTGGAGCTTCACCTCAGGCAGAGTTGGGGAGCAGGCACATGAGTTTGTGCAGGAGTGTGATGGGCCCTGATTCATATTTTTAAAAGGATCACCATGGGCGGGAGATCATGAACACACCACACAGGCTCGCAGAAGGTATCGGGAGCCCATAATTGCAGTGACTTAGATGAGGACCAAGGGTGGGAAGTAGCAGGTTAGTAGAACAAGACATAGCAAGAAACAGGCACGCTGCATATTTATTTAGATTAAAGCCAAAAAACTTTGAGGATATGGATTTGTTGTATAAAGCGGAGAGGACAGATAAATGCTTCTGACCTTAGATTAGATGGAGGATAATATGGGAACCATACTTTGGGCTGGAGGCATTATAAAAGGAGGTGTTTGTTCCAAGTGAAAAAAAAAAAGAAATGGAGTTGCCCAAAAGGTGGCCTCTCCAGGTATGTGCAGAAGCAGCCCAGTCAAAGCCAAGGCTGTGAGGGGAATCACCACTGCTTGATTCACCCATGGGAAAGCATGGCACTCCCTGGAACCTGCCCTCCACTCTTCATACACGTAGATATACATAGATAGATCTGAAGTGATGTAGCCGGAAGGAAGGGAAAAGGAAGGAAGGAATAGAAGAAAGAGCAAGATGATGATGATGAGGCAGTCAGTGACAAGGGCCTTGATTTCAGAAGAGAGCACTGGGGTTAGTAGGTACAACTGGACATTTGAGTTAAAAACAGGTTTTTAGTAATATTTTTATTACCTAAAAACTTTAAAATTTAAATATATTTTGATTATATTCTTTCCCTCCTCCAAGTCCTTCCAGATCCTCTCTCTGTCTCTGATCATTCTAAATAAAAGGAAAAAAAACCCAACACACACACACACACACACACACACACACACACACACACAGAGAGAGAGAGAGAGAGAGAGAGAGAGAGAGAGAGAGAGAGAGAGAGGCAGATAGACAGACACACACACAGTTTTCTTTAATTCAATATATTTTTTATTTACCTTTCAAATGATTTCCCCTTTTCTGCCCCCCCCCCCCGACTCCCTGAAAGTCTCATAAGCCCCCTTCCCTCCCCCTGTTCTCCCATCCACCCCTTCCCACTTCCCTGTTCTGGTTTTGCCCTATACTAAAGCTACAGTACTCATTTAGAGAATGACAGACTCACAAAGTCTTCAGATTCACAAAGTCTTCGAAGCTTCTCCTGCTCAATGCCTAACCTGCTGGTTTATGTGGTTTTAACTCTTCTAATGAAAGACTTGGGTTCATATTTCCCTTGTTCTGAATCTCATGTTCCAGCTTTCTCTTAATTTAGACCCTGTTGTCTTATTAACAAGGTGATATGTTTTATTTTCAACTAAGAACCTGCACTGGCCTTTCCATACTCTAAAGAAAAAAAGCAATAAATCACATTACCAGGGATTTATAAACTGAAAGTCAGAACTAATCTAGTCTAAAGTAAGGATGTTTTGGAATGAATTCAGATGCCAGCTCGTAAGCCTTGTTAAAAGTAGTCCACTTATGGGAAACTAGACCATGGAAACAAAATCACAGTAAGAGCATGTGTATTTTGTGATACCTTTGACTACATTGGTAATCACAAAACTAGAAGAGAAAGCCCTGAAGTGCATGAAGAAACACGTGAAAACCATGCACACTGAGACTGAGGGTGCTGCCATTGGAGAAGTGAATTAATTAAACTGTTTATTTTACAAGAAGTTTCAAGAAATATATTCATGAGGACTTGAAAAGTCTATGTGGATAGGTCTGTTTTGTAAATAGTATGCCATTATATCAGATATTAGATTTTTAGCAGGAAACATATTATATACATGATGTATAGTTTTTGCAAAACAACAACTTCAAACAACCTTGGAATCTCAATTTGGAAAGTTGACTTTTCTCCACCATTCATTGCAATAAATAACCATTAGATCTCATCAGGGCACGGCCCTCATAGGAATCCAATCATGCTCACTGTGTTTGGTAAGCTGATCCAGTATCTTTTTCCTTCACCTTATTTTCTTCTTTTGTTTTTCCCTTCTTTCCCCTGCCTTTTCTTTATTTTGTTTTTTTCCTGTTATTTTTTTCTGGATCAATTATTTTTTAGAATGATGATCAATACTATGTATGCACATCCCAATCGACAGGTTGACCGATGTTCACTATTTTAAATCCTGTTTTGAAGGCACCCCTCATGCAACCTATCTCCCACCTCCTGGCCATCCGGGACTTTCTTGTTTCCTTCAAGTAGCACTGAGGGACATCTGTTTCCCATTCATATCAGTGTGTTCGTTTACTGTGGTAAGACACCAGCGTGTAACAGAGCCCTTATTACAGGCTCTAAATTGTTAAAACTTGGGGGAGTGACTAGAGCCCACTCCCTTCACAATGGCAGTCATCGGTAAATGACAACATATCTCTACTTCCAGTTCCTCAATTCTTTCAAATGTAGTACAAGGTGCACCCTTTGAATTTCCAAATGTTTGTTTCTTTTTCTGAGGAATAGATGAAGCAGAGTCATTTAGAATATATTTTATAATTGAGAAGTCAAGTGTAGTGACACCTGTCTGTTACTCTTACATTGGGAGCTGGAGGTAGGGGTTATTGTGAGTTTAAGTCTAGCCTGGCTCATGTAGTGAGACCTTCAAGGAGGGGAGGGAGGGAGAAACTGGGAGGTGGAGAGATGGAGGGATGTTAGAATGCACACAGACAAGAGATCTCTCACTAAAGTGTCCATTGCTTAGGGTCTAATGATTTAGTAGCTTTCATTTTCTCACAGGTAACAAAGAAGAAAAATTCTACTACCTTAAGGTAACATTGAACTTGAGCCTAATTTCATAATTCCTAGCAGACTGTCCACTGACTTTTAGGCCACCCGCGGAATAGAATTGAGAGTTGTCGGTGACCCTTCCTGTGCCCTGGCTGCCTGTCCTGGGTGTGCTGTCATTTACAGTGTGGATATACTTCCTTCTCAGAAGGCAGACAGTTCTAAACTGTCACCAGGAAAGCTAAGTACCCTCAGATTAAATACACTCTCTTCTCCTGGTTCCTGTAATGTTTGATGATGGGAATCTTAGGAAAGCATTTCAAAAGTCTAAAATGCCTTTAAAATTTTATTTCTTGCATTATGCTATACCAACTTTTATACTCCCGTACTTTAAAATGTCTTTGTGAGACAATGTGGAAGTTCCTTTTCTTCTCATATTAAGCATCCTACAATGAGAGTTGAATGATGTCATCATTGTAAATGCCCTTGAGTGTAAATGAAACAGGATGTGTTTCCGTTTCATTGTGGGTCTGTTTATGGTCACAACCACTGTCAAAAAGCCAGGATCAACAAAGCATCCAGAATACCAGAAGGTATCAACCATGGAATGTGGTTCTCTGGAGGAAGCCTAAAAATGACGGGCCCAAAGAGGAGGGGCAGATATGTGGTGTCTGCATTCTTGTCATCCCATGGAGATGATGTCTTGGCTTGACAGAACAAATAGAAGCAAAATAGATTTATATTTGTGTGGACTGTTTTCATTCTCCTGACACTCGGCCTTCTGTGGAGAAATATGAGAAAGGCACTGTCTGAGCATTCAACAGTTCCAAAGCAGTCTGGATTTAGAAATCATCTATTTGCATAAATTATCTGGAGCAAAGTGGTAAGTATCTCAGAAAACAGGTGTTTCAGATGGTTGATAGAAGGTTCGGATCCAGGGAGGAGTCATTGGTCCCAGGAAGAAAGCGAGAGCCTCTGCTGGCTCACATTGGAAAGGACTAACAGCTGGTCTCCTCAGCTCACAGAAAGCTGCACACACAATGTTGACAGATCATTTATTCCTCCACTCACACGGAGGAGGGAAACCTTTAATTTCCATTTGCATCTTTTTGATGTTTCAGGGAGAAGTCACGGTAGAGGGATGACGCCTCACCGCTGCTTCCGCACACCCTGTGTGTCTCTTCCTCACTTCCTCCCGTAGATCCATTTTACGCTATCTTTACTTACTGTCCCTTTACCTTCGGCCTGAATGACATTTTTAGCGAAAATATTTTGGCTGTGCACAAACATGTTTCCTTTCAATATTTCAAGGATGTCTCACTTGTTTTATGTTGATGAGAAATTTACTCTTCTTCTGATCTTTAGTCCCTTGTACGCGACATGATATTTAAGTATGATTTTGAATTTTCTGCTTTATAAATTGCCTTTGAATAATTTGACTCTGACCTGCTTAGATGTAGCGCTCATGAGATTTCTGTGTTGACTGAGACAGGGTCTTGCTGGGTAGTTCTGGACCACTATGAGCTCGCTCCTCCTTCAGCCTCATGTAAGGAGACTGCAGGAGTGAGTCACCCAGGTCCTGGTTTTTGGTTCTGTTTTGTTTTGTTTTGTTTGTTTTATGATATTTCTTGAGGATTTGAGGTTTGTTTAAACTCTGAGATAGATGAATTGATAGTATTCCTCAAATTTGCAAAATTTTGGAACACTATTCTTCACTTTTTCTTTCTCCTATCCACTCACCTTTTTGGTGAACTACACCTGTATACATGTTAGTTTTCTGTAAGTCATCCTACACTTTAATAATGGTGCATTTGTTCCCTTGTGAGTTTATATATTCTATTTTTTGGAGAGTATATCTTCATGGTCACAAATGTTTCTACTTTAATAATTAAGCTGTTATTAATCTTATTCAATGCATTTATCTTTGTTATTAAAACGTTGTCTAGGTACCTTCATGGGATCATATGAACCATTGTGTGTGAAAGTGCACACGAGAGTGCACATGAATATGTGCATGAGTACCGACAGAGGCCAGAGGACAACTTCGAGCAGCGTTCTTCAGATGGCATTTTCCTTTTATTGGTATTTTTTTTTTTTTTTAGATAGGGTCTCTCAGTGGGACCAAGAGCTCTCCAATTAGGCTAGGCTGACTAGCTTGGGGGTTCCCCTTGTTATTAGTTCCCTTCAGTGCTGGAATTACAAATGTGGACCACCACACTCTGCCTTACGTGAGTTCTGAAAGTCAAACTCAGGTTATCATGTTTGCAAAATAAGCCCTCTACCAAATGAGCCAGGTCCTCAAACCTGTCTATTTCATTACTCTTTTTTTCCCTTTTAATTTTCATATAGTATTCTTTATTCTACTTTCTTTTTTTGGGGTGGGATTTAGCCTCCTAGAATTTTTTTATTCTTTTTTTTATTGATATATTTTTATTTACATTTCAAATGATTTCCCCTTTTCTGGGTCCCCACTCCCCGCAAGTCCCATTACATTCTTGATTATTTAGAATAAAGATGAGTACACATGTATATGTTCTGATTGATTCATTTGCAAATGCCCCCATCTCTGACCTTTCTGGTATGTTTATATTGATTGATTGGTAGACATCATAATTCATATTTTCTTCCTTTACCTCTCTGGTAATGATTATTGATAGTTGATGGGTGTCATATTTTTTCTTATTGATTATTTTCTTATTTCAATATATATTCTTGAGCTTTATTTTGAGATAGCCTTAAGTTACTTGACAACTGGTATTTTGGGGCTTGCTTTTAGGCTTTGTTGGATGGGATCAGAGATGCCTAGTGTGATGATCAGTTTTACTTCATTATGAAGGAAAATACTTTACTTGATGGTTTGGGTATTGTGGAGTGTGCTAGTCTTTCTTATAGGAACTCATACTCTTTCTGGCCATATGAGCTTTAGAAACATTCTTTTAATCCTGTGTTTATTTTTCTATATCCTGCTGGCTTTGCATAGTTTCCTTACACACATGTAGAGGTCAACACCTAGAGAAATCTTTTGACTGTTTTATGAATTTTCTGTTACATTTTCTGCTTAAGGTCACATGTCTCCTATCTGGTACTATGTCTGTGCATTGAGCCATCCAAGTATCCTAGAAGTCTTGAGTTTGCTAACCCAGTGAGAACTGTGAGTTTTGTCCGTGTTGCTATTCTCTGCACCATGGCCTGGCATCTCTGTCTTGAAACTAGATGGGTCAACCAGTAATCTTATCTTGGTGGTATTCCCTTTATCAAAATCACATTTCTTCATTCCATCTTTACTGGAAATAGAAGTCCATTTAAATACTATCATGAATAAAAGTTCATAAGACAATACTGGAAAATGTCTCTCATGGATGTTTATTACTTGAGCTTATAAATGTTTTTTTCTCCACCTTGTAACATTTTTATTGGTGATGAATAGGGTGACTACTCAAAATGTCCCTAAGAACATGATTTTACCGATTATAGACACTATAAATGGAGAGCCTTCAAAAGTGTTTTTTTAAAAGTGAATGCAGGAAGCATACCTTAAGTTATTATAGAAGAATAATCTTTAAAATTTATCTGTAATGAGAACCAAACAAATACTGGAAAGTTGATTTTTTTATGGTCCTGTGAGGATATAGCCTTTTTGAGGACTTAGTCTCCTAAAAAGTATGTAGGAACCTGGAGAGAGAGGTGAACAGGCAGCACAGTGATGAAAACAATAATGGAGAAAATGTTAAGGGAATGATAACAAGTTGAACCCCAGAAGAGTTAGGTCAGTGAAGAGTCACTGAGAGAACCTTCTCAAGCTGGAGAGAAGGAAGCCAGTCCTCCACAGGAGCCAGTATATGAGTCATGTAGATGGAAGAAATGAACAGGTGGACAGATGTTGGTAATGTTTGAATGTCTGGCACAAGCAGACAGACCCCTTGTGTAATAACAAGTGTCTTATGGGAGGAAATATATTAAAATTAAAAGAGATAATCCATACTCAACAGTTTCATTTCATTTGCACAAAATCAAGCACAAGAGTGTATTTAATTAAGCATAGCTTTATATTTCTTTTGGAAAATATCAGAAAAAATGCCCAACTTTTGAAAAATATCAGAAAAACACTAGCTGGCTTGCAAAAGAATGTAAACAAGAGTCCCCATATTCTTCCTCATCATGAAAATGCTACTATAGAATGAAACCTAAGTGAATACTTCTGAGAAGAATTGAAGTGCTAAATTTTAATCAAACTGTCTCATGTTTTGAGCAGTACAAAGACATTCCCAAATTCTGAAGGGCTCAGACAATATGTCTCATATATAAATGAAATAAAAGTAGACATTAGCTCAAGACATATTGGATAAATAAAAGGCAAATTGAAGAAAAGTGGCAATTATTATAGAGATAGATTGAGTGAGTGTCCCTTTAATCATTGTAACATGGGTTTGTGGTCCAAATCATATAGTATAGTTTTTGTCAAGCAGTAGTGGGGTTCAAAGTGACTTAACCACAGACATTTGGAAGGCCTAACAAATTATTCAATAATCAATATCAATCATCAACCATATCTTAATATTATTTTATATGTAGGAATTTGAAAATTTTCCTAACAACACTTAGTAGTTTAGATTAAGATATACTAAATAAGTAATCAAATATACCTGAATAAAATATTGTAAGGTACTAGCCAAATCAATTCACCTAAACTCTAGGTCCCAGAGCCACAAATAATGTTGCTTTATAAAACGCAGGTCCAGTCAGATTTTCAATTGCATTCTATATCCTCATGGGATGGAGGGTACTTGGAATAGTGATACTTCTGACTGAGGGGATCCTCAATAGCCAGGATTCATGCTACCTCAGTGTTAAGGTCGTAATAAATAACTACTTTGTCCTAATACATTGTAAGTAATTCTGAGAGATTTATAGCAGTTATTTATTAGCTCTTGGCTATTTAATAAGATTGCTATCCTTCTACCATTTTTAGAAGAAATTTATTTTAATTTGCATGAGAAAGCTAATTTTACAGTTTTAGACATTAGGACTAGGGATACTATTAGGGCTATTAAAAAAGTACCTAATGTTGTTGTTACAATGTCCTAAAAGAATGATGGCATTACAAGCTGTTGTGAATCCAAATGTTACATATAAAATATCCAAGCTTACTTCCACCTCTGTGTATTGGGTTTAAGAATATTGTTCCTGAACTTGTCACACACTCTATGACATAGAGTGTCTCCTTTATACTTATGTTTACATTCAATTAAATTATAATGCTTAAAATCAATTCAAGCAAATCAGAAGCCTTCCTATATTCAAAGGATAAGCAGGCTGAGAAAGAAATTAGGGAAATGACACCCTTCACAATAGCCACAAACAGTATAAAGTACCTTGGTGTGACTCTGACCAAACAAGTGAAAGATTTGTATGACAAGTACTTCAAGAATCTGAAGAAGGAAATGGAAGAAGACCTCAGAAAATGGAAAAATCTCCCATGCTTATGGATTGGCAGGATTAATATAGTTAAAATGGCCATTTTGCCAAAAGGAATATACAGATTCAATGCAATCCCCATCAAAATCCCAACTCAGTTCTTCATAGTGTTAGAAAGAGCAATTCTCAAATTCATCTGGAACAACAAAAAACCCAGGATAGCTAAAACTATTCTCAACAATAAAAGAAATTCTGGGGGAATCAGTATCCTTGACCTCAAGCAATACTACAGAGTGATAGTGTTAAAAACTGTGTGGTATTGGTACAGTGACAGGCAGGCGGATCAGTGGAATAGGATTGAAGAGCCAGAAGTGAGGCCACACACCTATGGCCACTTGATCCTCAACAAAGGAGCTGAAAACATCCAGTGGAAAAAAGATAGCCTTTTCAACAAATGCTGCTGGTTCAACTGGAGGTCAGTATTCAGAAGAATGCGAATTTATCCATTCCTATCTCCTTGTACTAAGCTCAACTCCAAATGGATCAAGGACCTCCACATAAAGCCAGATACTCTGAAGCTAATAGGAAAGAAACTGGGGAAGACCCTTGAGGACATCGGTACAGGGGGAAAGTTCCTGAACAGAACACCAATAGCATATGCTCTAAGACCAAGAATTGACAAATGGGACCTCATAAAATTACAAAGTTTCTGTAAGGCAAAGGACACCATCAAAAGGACAAATTGGCAATCAACAAAATGGGAAAAGATCTTCAGCAACCCTACATGTGACAGAGGGCTAATATCCAATATATACAAAGAACTCAGGAAGTTAGACCCCCCAGAAAGCCAAATAACCCTATTAAAAATGGGGTACAGAGCTAAACAAAGAATTCTCACCTGAAGAACTTCTGATGGCTGAGAAGCATCTTAAAAAATGCTCAACTTCATTAGTCATTAGGGAAATGCAAATCAAAACAACCCTGAGATTTCACCTTACACCAGTCAGAATGGCTAAGGTTAAAAAAAATTCAGGAGACAGCAGATGTTGGTGAGGATGTGGACAAAGAGGAACACTCCTCCACTGCTGCTGGGGTTGCAAATTGGTACAACCACTCTAGAAATCAGTCTGGCGGTTCCTCAGAAAACTGGGCATGTCACTTCCAGAGTATTCTGCTATACCACTCCTGGCCATATACCCAGAAGATTCCACAGCAGGTAATAAGGATAGGTACTCCACTATGTTCATAGCAGCCCTATTTATAATAGCCAGAAGCTGGAAAGAACCCAGGTATCTCTCAATGGAAGAATGGATGCAAAAAATGTGGTATATATACACAATGGAGTATTATTCAGCCATTAGAAACAATGAATTCATGAAATTCTTAGACAAATGGATGGAGCTGGAGAACATCATACTAAGTGAGGTAACCCAGTCTCAAAAGATTAATCATGGTATGCACTCACTAATAAGTGGATATTAGCCTAGAAAATTGGAATACCCAAAACATAATCCACACATCAAATGATGTCCAGGAAGAACGGAGGAGTAGCCTGGTTCTGGAAAGACTCAGTGTAGCAGTATAGGGCAAAACCAGAACAGGGAAGTGGGAAGGGGTGGGTGAAAGAACAGGGGGAGGGAAGAGGGCTTATGGGACTTTCGGGGAGTGGGAAGCCAGAAAAGGGGAAATCATTTGAAATGTAAATAAAAAATATATCGAATAAAAAAATCATAATGCTTAATTTAAATAAAAAAGTAGCCAACTTTTCATTCTGCATCCATGGGACCCTATGCCTATTAACTTTGTTTAGCCAGTGTGGTTTCTAGTGATAGTAAATAATTACTATCCCATTATGTACTACAAAAATGAAAGTCCTCATTTACCCTATCCATAAGAAACTCAATTCTCTTCCTAAGTCATTAAGAATAATTAGAAAATTGAATGAACAATTAAAGATATCATTTGTTACTCTTTACAAGATTTACAGTTTGTTATTCTTCTTCCCATGAAAGAGATTTGACATTTATATGGATGTCAGCTTCTGTTTAATATATGTTGAGGCTCAAATGATCTTCATTGGTTCTCAATGAGCCTCCAAATAGGAACTGAGTTTATGGACTTGTATGATTTCATACATGTCATATCACATAAATAGGAACAGGACTTTACTCAGAACAGTTTTTAAGACATAAGTAGGCTATTTAATCATTCCATCTGCTTAAAATACTAAATAATTTATTTTTAAGGAGTCTAATTTATTTTATTCATGAAAGAAAATATTTGAAGAGCAAAACCTTAAAAGGAAATATGGTTGCACTTTTATCAGTAAAAGACCCAGAACACTTGATACACCTGGTTCTTCTAGCAGGGAACTTCCCTCTCCAGAGTCCACATTTCACATCCTTTCACACTTTATTATCTTTACAAACGGAAGGAGACAACATACAAATTAATTTAAGTAAAGGTCTGCATTGCAACTGAAAGCCATTAACTGGCAGCCGGTTACCAAAGCAGAGGAAAAATCAATTTTAATTAGTATTTTTGGCTTTAATGAAAAGTGATTACAAAATTGGCATTTTAGCTAATACTGTTGAGATTTATGTTGAGGGGGATACTAATTAATTTTCTGTTGAAATACCTTGAGTATCTGCAGTAAAATCGTATACTCGCTGATACAAGGGCTGCATCAGCATTTTCAAATTATACAACAAAAGCCATCTTAACACTTTAAGGTATGTTTTGCACAATTGCTTCTAGGCTATGGTAGGATTATTTTTTTCCATAAATGATTCTTGTAGGCAATCAAATTTCATAGCATTTTATAAATTAAGGCCGTTTTATTTTAATGCATCTTGAATGCAAGCCAAAGAACCTTTTATTTCTAAGGAAGCTTTCTTTTGTCTAGGTACATGTGGGAAAGGGGGGCCAAGGGTACTTTAATTGGAGACCATTTAGTCAGTGTTTTCCCTTTACTCCCAATTTTTCTCTTTCCTTGGCTATATGGATGATAAGTTGGCTTCTGTGCCTGGCTCCACGTTTTAGATGCGCTTGGAAGAAGGAATTAAGGAAGAGTGAAGGGTGACAATCCACTCTCCTGTGATTGGAGCTCTTCATCCGGTTTCACATGGAATTCACGGTTTTTTAAAAAAGGAAACAATAATTTCCAAAGGCTGTGGAAATTGTGAAACATTTACCCACAGGCTGCCTATCTAAATTTTTACATTGTTTCTGACCTGTGATTAGAAAACCGTTTTGCTCAGTGGTTGCTGCTAGCTGTCACTGGCAACTAACCAGTAGTTATTAATGATTCCATTGCAGTGACTCTTGAATACAGCTTTTCATGTTGTGGTGAACACCAACCCTAAAAGTAATTTTGTTGCTACTTCATATCTGTAATTTTGATACCTTTATGAATCATACAGTTAGTGTCTGATATGCGGGACACTTTCTCTGTGAAAGGGCTATACAGCCTTCAAAAGGGGTCATAGCCTAAGGTTGAGAACCGTCTCCTAGACTCAGTTAAAAGTGTGGTGACTGGGGATGGAGCAATTGTGAATGAATCCTGACTTTATCTCCATGTTGATGGGACTTGGTTAGGTTGCTTCACCACTTAAAGCACCAGTTTCCTTAAATATGACATAGAAAAACTATGATCATGTCACAAGGATGTCATAAAGTATGGCAATGGTTTTAATGTAAAGCATTTAATAAAAATAATCACCAATAATATTTCAGGAAATATTCTCTTGGTTAATGTTTCATCTTATTACATACAGAAAAACATACACACAAACACACACACACATACACACACACACACACACACGTACGTATACACACATACACAAAGGCACACATACATATCCATGTGCATGCACAAACATAAACACATAGGCACACATATACATATATGTGCATGGACACATGTATACACAGAGGCATAAAAATGTATATACACACATCTTTTCTCCACCTCTTACAAAACAAGCAGGCAAGCAAACAAACAAACTAAGCCATCTTTTCCCACCATATTTGATTGGAAGATCCCATTTTGGGTCTCATAGGTAGGAGGTATCCTTACGCTTTAGATCCATGAGCCCAGGCCTGCCTGGATTTACTGTTCAAGTACTAATATGATGATAAATCAGAAAATGGTATTTTAGAAAAAGCTTATGTCCTTGCCTTGCTGATGAAAAATTTAAAGTGTTGAATAGTTCTAATGTCTGCCATTGTCTCCCAGTTATTATGAAGCAGACATGGGAACTTCAGCAACCTAGGTCAGTTCAGCAATACTTCCTTTGTTCCTTGTCTTCAACTGTCTAGCAAAAAATTAAATACTGTTTATTTATTATGTGAAAATACATGACAGTACTCATGTTTTCATATAATGTATTTTAAGACAAAATTATCTTTTAATCTCTTTTTGCTTGTTTTGTTTTGGTCATAATACAGAAATTAAGAGAATATTCTTGATATAATGCCCGCTGGCCTACGACTTGTTATACAGAAGAGAATGGCGTCAACTGTGTGGTAATCTTCCTTTTCCTCCCAAGCATGGGATCACAGATACATGACAACACATGTATTTTTCATGGCTGAAAAATGATCTCTGGCAGGTGAAGCTATGAAGTCATGTGTCTTTCATGAGTGCTGAGGTCGAGATAGTTTGAGCTGTTGGACGGATGAACTTTGATCATCACTTTTCTTCTTTGTAGAACTGGAAAGCTTAGTGTGTTTCAGAGTGAGGTCCTGAGCTTGCTTTCTTTTTACTTGTCAACCTAATAAAAATATCCTTATGTAAATGGACAATATTGAAGTATAATGAGAAATTTAACTTCTTTTAAAAGTAGATATGATCAACACACACACATGTATTATATATGAATTTGTATTGTATTAATTGTGTTTAATGAACACAGAATTTCATTCCAGAGAGCCCTGACATGTGAGAGTTATGGCATGTCAGTGTACGGACAGCTTAAGACTCTGTATTTGCCATTCTAAGCAGAACTTCCTTGGATTGATGGAAGATACTAATGACGTTATGAAAAACACAAAAGATCAAGAATTCTGCCTATGTTCTTCCTCACTCATGTTGCCTAATGATTTATGATAAAAGTGGCTGTATGGAAAGGAAAGGAGAGAGAAACTCAGGCTTCCTTTGTCTTTGTTGGTAAGATGCATGTGTATGAAGAAATAAGAATAGATCTAGTTTTGTGCTATTTCTACTTTTCTTGCAAGAATGAAACACACACACACACACACACACACACACATACACACACACACACACACATATAAACACTATGAAATATAAACTGTCATTTAGGTAAATGTATTTGTGTTTGCATTTAAAACCCACATTCCATGTTGTAAAGCTAAATAAAATTCATGTTAGTGATTTAAAAGGCCACTCTTGATTAACTTAGAAAGGCGTTAAATAGTGGATAAAAAATACAGCCTATTGTCAACAGACTGGAAGAAAGGAAGTCTTATTTTTAGGCATCTTGTGTAGTAAATTTTCTGGCTCTTTTGGCAAGTAGCCCTGCTTTTTGTTTTCCTACTGAATACCACAAGTTATAGATCTAGCTGTGAACTCCTTATGGTCCATAAAAGAGCAATCTATATCCTACTGGGGTTGTCCTGACATTTCTTGATGCAGGACCTCCATTTTCTTTATTGCAAACATTGTCTTCCTTCTGTTGACAAAAAAACCAAAACCAAAACCAGACCCTTTATCTTTTTCAGTTTTATTTTAATATACTTGGTCAAAAAATCTTTCATTTCACCAACAGCAGTCTAACCATGTCTTTTTGAGGTTAAACTCTGGCCTCAACTGAAATTATATTTCAGTTTAGTTTTGAGTTGATCTTCAAGTTATCCTTTGGGATAGTTGATTTCATCCTATCCTATTTCACAGAGCTGTTATGAAGTCTAAATTCCTGTGTTCAACAGATATTTACCAAACCGCTGTTATATGCTAAGGAGTCTACTGAAGACTCAGGTCCTTGGATTAAGGACCAAGTACACTCTGTAAATCCCATCTGAGACCTGAATGATGAGGCAATGTTCTGAAATTAGAACGTTCTAGGTACAGTAAAAATCACAAAATGGGGCTCATTCTTGTGAGAGGCTAATTCTTGTCTTAGTGATTCTTAGTTGCTTGTAGTTCTTTGTCCAGGGGATGGATGCTGTGGGATTTCCCCCTCCACTTAAACATGTCTGTCCATATTGCCACTGTTCTGGCCTTGTTATGCAGCCATTTCTAGGAGAGACTACTTGGCAGTAGTTTCTGTAGCATTCTGTCTCTCACATTCCTTTCAAACATCTCCTAAGATGTTCCCTGAGCCATAAATGAAGGTATCATGATGTAAATGTGTGTGTTGGGGCTGGGCTCCTCATGGTCTCTTGATCATTGAATTGTATACATTTGTAGTTTTCTGTGATGGTCTCCATTTGCTACAAAGGGAGGCTTTCTTTTTGTAATGGGGTGGGGTGGTAGCTACACTTACCCTTTTATTGATTGGCCAGGACAGAGTGGGTAATCAACCACAAAAATTACTATACATACCTCCAATGAAAATGAACTCATCCTGTTGTATTTATATATGGCTCTGTGCACATACCTATGAAACACACATATGCAACTATAATAATAAAAGAAAAGAGGCTATCAGTTTGAGGTAGGTGGAGAGGACATGGGAGGGGTTCAAGGGAAGCTGAATATGTAGCGCTAGAAAGAAGAAAGGGATAGGGGAAGTGATATGATCTATTCCCATTAAAATATATAAGAAAAAAGTTATAAAAGCTTAAAGACAACAAATACTGATTTAATGGGTTGAAAGTATCTCCCTTCTCCCCAAAACAAAAACTAAGCAAACAAACAAACAAAAAAACTGTACTGACCAGATTTTTTACTGTGCTTGGAATAAATAGCATTTGCAGATATAATTACTGTTCTAAATATGAGTGTTATTTGTTGGTTGGGTTAGTGGAAAATGGTGTTATGGCAAATAGAGAGGGTGACTCTGTGAGGTTCCAAGAACGATCTGGAGTTAAATTGTTGGAGGCTAAGGAGCATCTGGAACCACCATAAGCCAGGAAGAGAAAAGAAAAGATGTTTCCCAGCACCTCCAGACAAAGCACAGTCCTGCTAGCATGTTGATTTTAAGATTTTTCCTCTCATGTGCGTCATGATATATTTTGTTGTTCCAAGCTATTAAATGTGTTGAATGTGACTAGGCAAAGAAGACAGAAAGGAGATTAGAAAAACAGCAGAGGCAAGTCCTGGCAAGGTGCTGGAAAGTCATGTATGGGTTGTGTGTGTGTGTGTGTGTGTGTGTGTGTGTGTGAGAGAGAGAGAGAGAGAGAGAGAGAGAGAGAGAGAGAGAGAGAGAGAGGGAGACAGAGAGGGAGAGAAAGAGAGAGGGGGAAAGAGAGAGAGACAGACAGAGAGACACAGAGAGAGACAGAGAGACAGAGACAGAGAAAGTGTGCGACAGAGAGAGACAGAGAGACAGAGTGAGAGAGGTAGGGGTGGAGGGAGAGGGTTGAGATTTTTTTCAACAAACTACTGCAAGAACCAATATTTTGTCCAAAAACTAATTTTGGCCCCCAAAGCCTGAAAATCTGGGCTTAGAGATGCTCTTTCTAACCCTTCCACATTTAATCAATAATGACTCTGGCAGAAAGAGAAAGTGTATCTTTTATCCTAACATAGATAATTGACTATTGCCTAATTAAATTAATGGCAGTACTTTGATGCCATAGAGATGGGTGATATATAGGGAGCCTGGCAATGATAATTATGTAAGAAATTAGTTAATGTAGAATGAAGGCTATTGGACCCAGAAGCTATGCAGTTCTGAAAATAATACTCAATTCTCACTTTGAAGTCTGCGTCTATATTTTTATTTAAAGAGATGGAACTATCATTGAACTATATTTAGCTTTTTATTGCTCCACCATTATCACCTTTATATTTAATTATCCCAGAATGCTAGAATCATTTCTGGTTGGGAATAAATTATAATCTTATTTCTGTCTGATCAACATAGGGAAGGCTATACCTCTGGCCACCCCCACACTTACATTTACATTGCAATAAAGTAAAACCAATACTGAAAAAAGACCACTGTACCACATAACATATCAGTTTAGTCTCATTCTGATTAGATTCAAACATAACCATCTGTACTGGCTGGTTTTGTGTGTCAACTTCACACAGTCTGGGATTATCCCAGAGAAAGGAGCTTCAGGTGAAGAAGTGCCTCCATGAGATCCAGCTGTGGGGCATTTTCTCAATTAGTGATCAAGGGGGGAGGGCCCCTTGTGGGTAGTGCCATCCCTGGGCTGGTATTCTTGGGCTCTATAAGAGAGCAGGCTAAGCAAGACAGGGGAAGTAAGACAGTAAGGAACATCCCTCCATGGCCTCTGCCCCAGCTTCTGCTTCCTGACTTGCTTGAATTCCAGTCCTGACTTCCTTTGCTGATGAACAGCAACATGGAAGTATAAGCTGAATAAATCCTTTCCTCATGAACATGTTTCTTGATTATGATGTTTGTGCAGTAATATAAACTCTAAGACACCATCCATGTTCCATATGTTGTGGTAACTCTTATGGGAAATAAACTTAATGGAGATAGTGTCTTGGAGAAAAGTGACTGTCTTGGGTGTGTACCCCTGTCTTATATAGAGTTCTTTGGTAGAAGAAGACAATGACACTCCCATGGGAAGACTTACAGAGTGAATGGTAAAGGTGGGAGTCCTTTTCTCCCCAGAATGATAAAACTAACATTTGGAGGCAGGTGAACATAAAGAATAGTTTAGCAATATGGAAGTGCAATTAGCTAAGGGTATAGATACACTTATCTCCAAACATGCACCTTGCAACCTGTTAGCTAACTAGTGCTCCTATCTGCACTGAGTTACAGATATGCTTGCTTTAAACAATGGTGATAATTGCCCCCGTCTCTTAGTGATGCTGTTTTTTTTTTTTTTAATTTTCTAGATTCTTTGTTTACATTCCAAATGATTTCCCCTTTCCCAGTTTCCCCATCCCCATAAGTCCCATAAGCCCTCTTCTCTCAGCCCATTCCCCAATCACTCCCCTCCCATTTCTCTGTCCTGGTACTCCCCTACAATGTTGGATCAAGCCTTTCCAGGACCAGGGCCCTCTCCTTCCTTCCTTCTTGGGAATCATTTGATATGTTAATTGTGTCTAGAGTATTCAGAGCTTCTGTGCTAATTAATATCCACTTATCAGTGATTGCATTTCATGTGTATTCTTTTGTGATTGGGTTACCTCACTTAGGATGATATTTTCCAGTTCCAACCATTTGCCTAAGAATTTCATGAATTCATTGTTTTTAATTGCTGAGTAGTATTGCAATGTGTAAATCTACCACATTTTCTGTATATATTCTTCCATTGAGGGGCATCTGGGTTCTTTCCAGCTTCTGGCTATTATAAATAAGGCTGCTATGAACATAGTGGAGCATGTGTCCTTATTGCATGTCGGAAAATCCACTGGGTATATGCTCAGGAGTGGTATAGCGGGTCCTCCAGAAGTGTCATGTCCAGTTTTGTGAGGAACCATCAGACTGATTTCCAGAGTGGTTGTACCAGCTAGCAATCCCACCAGCAGTGAAGGAGTGTTCCTCTTTCTCCACATCTTCGCCAACACCTGCTGTCTCCTGAGTTTTTTTTTTTATTATTCGATATAATTTATTTACATTTCAAATGATTTCCCCTCTTCTAGCCCCCCCACTCCCCGAAAGACCCGCAAGCCCCCTTCTCTTCCCCTGTCCTCCCACCCACCCCTTCCCACTTCCCGGTTCTGGTTTTGCTGAATACTGTTTCACTGAGTCTTTCCAGAACCAGGGGCCACTCCTCCTTTCTTCTTGTACCTCATTTGATGTGTGGATTATGTTTTGGGTATTCCAGTTTTCTAGGTTAATATCCACTTATTAGTGAGTGCATACCATGATTCACCTTTTGAGTCTGGGTTACCTCACTTAGTATGATATTCTCTAGCTCCATCCATTTGCCTAAGAATTTCATGAATTCATTGTTTCTAATGGCTGAATAGTACTCCATTGTGTAGATATACCACATTTTTTGCATCCACTCTTCTGTTGAGGGATACCTGGGTTCTTTCCAGCATCTGGCAATTACAAATAGGGCTGCTATGAACAAGGTAGAACATGTATCCTTATTACATGGTGGGGAGTCTTCTGGGTATATGCCCAGGAGTGGTATAGCAGGATCTTCTGGAAGTAAGGTGCCCAGTTTTCGGAGGAACCGCCAGACTGATTTCCAGAGTGGTTGTACCAATTTGCAACCCCACCAGCAGTGGAGGAGTGTTCCTCTTTCTCCACACCCTCTCCAACACCTGCTGTCTCCTGAATTTTTAATCTTAGCCATTCTGACTGGTGTAAGATGAAATCTTAGGGTTGTTTTGATTTGCATTTCCCTAATGACTAATGAAGTTGAGCATTTTTTAAGATGCTTCTCCGCCATCCGAAGTTCTTCAGGTGAGAATTCTTTGTTTAACTCTGTACCCCATTTTTTAATAGGGTTGTTTGGTTTTCTGGAGTCTAACTTCTTGAGTTCTTTATATATATTGGATATTAGCCCTCTATCTGATGTAGGATTGGTGAAGCTCTTTTCCCAATTTGTTGGTTGCCGATTTGTCCTCTTGATGGTGTCCTTTGCCTTACAGAAACTTTGTAATTTTATGAGGTTCCATTTGTCAATTCTTGCTCTTAGAGCATACGCTATTGGTGTTCTGTTCAGAAACTTTCTCCCTGTACCGATGTCCTCAAGGGTCTTCCCCAGTTTTTTTTCTATTAACTTCAGAGTGTCTGGCTTTATGTGGAGGTCGTTGATCCATTTGGATTTGAGCTTAGTACAAGGAGACAAGGATGGATCAATTCGCATTCTTCTGCATGCTGACCTCCAGTTGAACCAGCGCCATTTGTTGAAAAGGCTATCTTTTTTCCATTGGATGTTTTCAGCCTCTTTGTCGAGGATCAAGTGGCCATAGGTGTGTGGGTTCATTTCTGGATCTTCAATCCTGTTCCATTGATCCTCCTGCCTGTCACTGTACCAATACCATGCAGTTTTTAGCACTATTGCTCTGTAGTATTGCTTGAGGTCAGGGGTACTGATTCCCCCAGATTTCCTTTTGTTGCTGAGAATAGTTTTAGCTATCCTGGGTTTTTTGTTGTTCCAGATGAATTTGATAATTGCTCTTTCTAACTCTGTGAAGAATTGAGTTGGGATTTTGATGGGTATTGCATTGAATCTGTATAGTGCTTTAGGCAAAATGGCCATTTTAACTATATTGATTCTACCGATCCATGAGCATGGGAGGTTTTCCCATTTTTTGAGGTCTTCTTCCATTTCCTTCTTCAGAGTCTTGAAGTTCTTGTCATACAGATCTTTCACATGTTTGGTAAGAGTCACCCCAAGATACTTTATACTGTTTGTGGCTATTGTGAAGGGGGTCATTTCCCTAATTTCTTTCTCAGCCTGCTTATCCTTTGAGTATAGGAAGGCCACTGATTTGCTTGAGTTGACTTTATAACCTGCCACTTCGCTGGAGTTGTTTATCAGCTGTAGGAGCTCTCTAGTGGAGTTCTTTGGGTCACTTAGGTAGACGATCATGTCGTCTGCAAATAATGATAGTTTGACTTCTTCCTTTCCAATTTGTCACCCTTTGACCGCCTTATGTTGTCGAATTGCCCGAGCTAGTACCTCAAGTACAATATTGAAAAGATAAGGAGAAAGGGGGCAGCCTTGTCTGGTCCCTGATTTCAGTGGGATTGCTTCAAGTTTCTCTACATTTAGTTTGATGCTGGCTACCGGTTTGCTGTATATTGCTTTTACTATGCTTAGGTATGGGCCTTGAATTCCTGTTCTCTCCAAGACTTTAAGCATGAAGGGATGCTGAATTTTGTCAAATGCTTTTTCAGCATCCAATGAAATGACCATGTGGTTTTGTTCTTTGAGTTTGTTTATGTAGTGGATTGTATTGATGGATTTCCGTATATTGAACCAACCCTGCATTCCCGGGATAAAGCCTACTTGATCATGGTGGATGATCGGTTTGATGTGTTCTTGGATTCGGTAGGCAAGAATTTTATTGAGTATTTTTGCATCGATGTTCATAAGGGAAATTGGTCTGAAGTTCTCTTTCTTTGTTGGATCTTTGTGTGGCTTTGGTATCAGCGTAATTGTGGCTTCGTAGAAGGAATTGGGTAGTGTGCTCCGGTGAATCCAGCGGGCCCCAGCGGGAGCCTTCGGGTGCCTGCTTCGGGATCTGAACAGCCTGGGCAGGAGCACCCTGTCTACAGGCAGTGCAGGAGGTAAGCTGTGCACCAGAAGCCAACTGGGAAGGGGCAGCTTGCACTGTTGAGTCCAGAACTGACAAGACCAACTAACACCAGTGAGAACTAGATGGCAAAAGGCAAACGCAGGAACGTCACTAACAGAAATCAAGGCAATATGGCAACATCTGAACCCAATTCTCCTCTACCAGCATGTCCTGGATACCCCATCACACCAGTAAAACAAGATTTGGATTTAAAATCACTGGTCATGATGCTGGTACAGGAACACATGAAGGACATACTTAAAGAAATTCAGGAGAAAATGGATCAAAAGTTAGAAGCCCTTGCAAGGGAAACACAAAAATCATTGAAAGAAATCCAGGAGAATACAAAAGCCAATAATGAGGAAACACAAAAAACACTTAAAGAAATACAGCAGAACTTTGGTCAACAGGCTGAGGTCATGAAAGAGGAAACACAAAAATCTCTTAAAGAATTACAGGAAAGCACAAACAAGCAAGTGAAGGAGCTAAGCAAAACCATCCAGGATCTAAAATCAGAAGTAGAAACAACTAAGAAAACTCAAAGGGAGACAACTTTGGAGATAGAAAGCCTTGGGAAGAAATCAGGGGACATAGATGCAAATATCAACAACAGAATACAAGAGATAGAAGAAAGAATCTCAGATGCTGAAGATTCCATAGAAACCATGGACTCAACAGTTAAAGAAAATGCAAAATGCAAAAAGCTTGTAACCCAAAATATCCAGGAAATCCAGGACACAATGAGAAGACCAAACCTAAGGATTATAGGCATAGATGAGAGTGAAGATTTACAACTTAAAGGGCCAGCAAATATCTTCAATAAAATTATGGAAGAAAACTTCCCTAACCTAAAGGGAGAGATGTCCATGAATATACAAGGAGCCTACAGAACTCCAAACAGACTGGACCAGAACAGAAATATTTCCCGTCACATAATAATCAAAACACCAAATGTTCTAAACAAAGAAAGAATATTAAAGGCAGTAAGAGAAAAGGGCCAAGTAACTTATAAAGGAAGACCTATCAGAATCACAGCAGACTTTTCACCTGAGACTATGAAGGCTAGAAGGTCCTGGGCAGATCTCATGCAGACTCTAAGAGAACACAAATGCCAACCAAAACTACTATATCCAGCAAAACTCTCAATCACCATAGATGCAGAAACTAAGATATTTCATGACAAAACCAAGTTTACCCAATATCTATCCACAAACCCATCCCTACAAAGGATAATAGGAAGAAAACACCAATACAAGGAGGGAAACTTCACCCTGGAAAAAGCAAGATAGTAACCTTTCATCAAACCCAAAAGAAGTTAAGCAATCAAGTTTAAAAAATAACATCAAAAATGATAGGAAGTAACAATCACTATTCCTTAATATCTCTTAACATCAATGGTCTTAATGCCCCAATAAAAAGACACAGACTAACTGACTGGATACGTAAACAGGACCCTACATTTTGCTGCTTACAGGAAACACACCTCAGAGTCAAAGACAAACACTACCTTAGAATAAAAGGCTGGAAGAAAATTTTACAAGCAAATGCTCTCAGGAAACAAGCTGGAGTAGCCATTTTAATAACACATAAAATTGACTTTCAACCCAAAGTCATCAAAAGAGACTCTGAGGGACACTTCTTGCTGGTCAAAGCAAAAATACAACAAGAAGAACTCTCAATCCTGAACATCTATGCTCCAAATGCAAGGACACCCTCTTTCGTAAAAGAAACTTTATTAAAACTCAAAGCACACATTGCACCTAACACAATAATTGTGGGTGACTTCAATACTGCACTTTCCACAATGGACGGATCAGGAAAACAGAAACTAAACAGGGACACTGTGAAACTAATTGAAGCTTTGGACCAATTAGATTTAACAGATATATATAGAACATTCTATCCTAAAACAAAAGAATATACCTTTTTCTCAGCACCTCATGGTACCTTCTCCAAAATCAACCATATAATTGGTCACAAGACATACCTCAACAAATATAAGAAGATCGAACTAATCCCATGCCTCCTATCAGATCACTATGGAGTAAAAGTGGTCTTTAATAGCAACAAAAACAACAGAAAACCCACATACACGTGGAAACTGAACAATATTCTACTCAATGATACCTTGGTCAAGGAAGAAATAAAGAAAGAAATTAAAGACTTTTTAGAACACAATGAAAATGAAAACACAACATACCCAAATCTATGGGACACAATGAAAGCAGTGCTAAGAGGAAAACTCATAGCTCTGAGTGCCTCCAAAAAGAAAATGGAGAGAGCATACATAACCAGCTTAATGACACACCTGTAAGCCCTGGAACAAAAAGAAGCTATTTCACCCAGGAGGAGTAGAAGGCAGGAAATCATCAAACTCAGGGCCGAAATCAATCAAGTAGAAACAAAGAGAACTATACAAAAAATCAACAAAACCAGGAGCTGGTTCTTTGAGAAAATCAACAAGATAGATAAACCCTTAGCCAGACTGACCAAAGGGCACAGAGAAAGTATCCAAATTAACAAACTTAGAAATGAAAAGGGAGATATAACAACAGAAACGGAGGAAATCCAATAAACCATCAGATCCTACTACAAGAGCCTGTACTCAACACAACTGGAGAATCTGGAGGAAATGGACAATTTCCTTGACAGATACCAAATACCAAAATTAAATCAGGACCAACTAGACCATCTAAACAGTCCCATAATGCCTAAAGAAATAGAAGGAGTCATAGAAAGTCTTCCAACCAAAAAAAGCACAGGACCAGATGGGTTCAGTGCAGAATTCTATCAGACCTTCAAAGAAGAGTTAACACCAATACTCTTCAAACTATTCCACAAAATAGAAACAGAAGGAACACTACCCAATTCCTTCTATGAAACTGATACCAAAGCCACACAAAGATCCAACAAAGAAAGAGAACTTCAGACCAATTTCCCTTATGAACATCGATGCAAAAATACTCAATAAAACTCTTGCCAACCGAATCCAAGAACACATCAAAACGATCATCCACCATGATCAAGTAGGCTTTATCCCGGGAATGCAGGGTTGGTTCAATATACAGAAATCCATCAATGCAATCCACTACATAAACAAACTCAAAGAACAAAACCACATGGTCATTTCATTGGATGCTGAAAAAGCATTTGACAAAATTCAGCATCCTTTCATGCTTAAAGTCTTGGAGAGAACAGGAATTCAAGGTCCATACCTAAACATAGTAAAAGCAATATACAGCAAACCTGTAGCCAGCATCAAACTAAATGGAGAGAAATTTGAAGCAATCCCACTGAAATCAGGGACCAGACCAGGCTGCCCCCTTTCTCCTTATCTTTTCAATATTGTACTTGAGGTACTAGCTCGGGCAATTCGACAACATAAGGCGGTCAAAGGGATACAAATTGGAAAGGAAGAAGTCAAACTATCATTATTTGCAGATGACATGATAGTCTACCTAAGTGACCCAAAAAACTCCACTAGAGAGCTCCTACAGCTGATAAACAACTTCAGCAAAGTGGCAGGTTATAAAATCAACTCAAGCAAATCAGTGGCCTTCCTATAATCAAAGGATAAGCAGGCTGAGGAAGAAATTAGGGAAGTGACCCCCTTCACAATAGCCACAAACAGTATAAAGTATCTTGGGGTGACTCTTACCAAACATGTGAAAGATCTGTATGACAAGAACTTCAAGACTCTGAAGAAGGAGATGGAAGAAGACCTCAAAAAATGGGAAAACCTCCCACGCTCATGGATCGGTAGAATCAATATAGTTAAAATGGCCATTTTGCCAACAGCAATATACAGATTCAATGCAATACCCATCAAAATCCCAACTCAATTCTTCACAGAGTTAGAAAGAGCAATTATCAAATTCATCTGGAACAACAAAAAACCCAGGATAGCTAAAACTATTCTCAGCAACAAAAGAAAGTCTGGGGGAATCAGTATCCCTGACCTCAAGTAATACTACAGAGCAATAGTGTTAAAAACTGCATGGTATTGGTACAGTGACAGGCAGGAGGATCAATGGAACAGGATTCAAGATCCAGAAATGAACCCACACACCTATGGCCACTTGATCCTCGACAAAGAGGCTGAAAACATCCAATGGAAAAAAGATAGCCTTTTCAACAAATGGTGCTGGTTCAACTGGAGGTCAGCATGCAGAAGAATGCGAATTGATCCATCCTTGTCTCCTTGTACTAAGCTCAAATCTAAATGGTTCAAGGACCTCCACATAAAGCCAGACACTCTGAAGCTAATAGAAAAGAAACTGGGGAAGACCCTTGAGGACATCAGTACAGGGAGAAAGTTTCTGAACAGAACACCAATAGCGTATGCTCTTAGAGCAAGAATTGACAAATGGGACCTCATAAAATTACAGAGTTTCTGTAAGGCAAAGGATACCATCAAGAGGACAAATCGGCAATCAGCAAATTGGGAAATGATCTTCACCAATCCTACATCAGATAGAGGGCTAATATCCAATATATATAAAGAACTCAAGAAGTTAGACTCCAGAAAACCGAACAACCCTATCCAAAAATGGGGTACAGAGTTAAACAAAGAATTCTAACCTGAAGAACTTCGGATGTCGGAGAAGTATCTTAAAAAATGCTCAACTTCATTAGTCATTAGGGAAATGCAAATCAAAACAACCCTGAGATTTCATCTTACACCAGTCAGAATGGCTAAGATTAAAAATTCATGAGACAGCAGGTGTTGGAGAGGGTGTGAAAGAGGAACACTCCTCCACTGCTGGTGGGGTTGCAAATTGGTACAACCACTCTGGAAATCAGTCTGGCGGTTCCTCTGAAAACTGGGCACCTCACTTCCAGAAGATCCTGCTATACCACGCCTGGGCATATACCCAGAGGATTCCCCTCCGTGTAATAAGGATACATGCTCTACTATCTTCATAGCAGCCCCATTTATAATTGCCAGATGTTGGAAAGAACCCAGGCATCCCTCAACAGAAGAGTTGATGCAAAAAATGTGGTATATCTACACAATGGAGTACTATTCAGCCATTAGAAAAAATGAATTCATGAAATTCTTAGGCAAATGGATGGAGCTAGAAAACATCATACTAAGTGAGGTAACCCAGACTCAAAAGGTGAATCATGGTATGCACTCACTAATAAATGGATAATAACCTAGAAAACTGGAATACCCAAAACATAATCCACACATCAAATGAGGTACAAGAAGAAAGGAGGAGTGGCCCCTTGTTCTGAAAAGACTCAGTGAAGCAGTGTTCGGCAAAACCAGAACGGGAAAGTGGGAAGGGGTGGGTGGGAGGACAGGGGAAGAGAAGGGGGCTTACGGGACTTTCGGGAAGTGGGGGGCTAGAAAAGGGGAAATTATTTGAAATGTAAATAAATTATATTGAATAAAAAAATTAAAAAAAACAATGAATTCATGAAATTCTTAGGCAAATAGATGGAACTAGAAAATGTCATCCTGGCTTTTTTAAAAGACTGTCTAGGGCGGCGGCAGCGGCAGCGGCAGCAGTGGCTGCTTCAGCTGAAGGGCCATCAGCAGTGGAACCAAGGCGTCACAGGGACCAGTTAGGCCCTGCGCCCACGACCACTGACCTTCGCTGACCAGCCGGGCAGCAAGCAGCTGCAGTTGTGCGGTGCCTTTCCTGCACGGAGGCCACTTCAGAACTCGGCCTCCCACCAGTCAGGAGAGGTGCGTCCATCTTGGTTCCGTACTCCAGGGATCGGACAGACTGAGATCAGTCTGGGCGGCAGCATTACATCTCCAAGTCCTGCAAGTGGCGAGCTGGGCTTCCAGGCGGCCAGCTGGGAGAAGTCAGTGTGCTCCAGTGAATCCATCGGGCCCCAGCGGGAGCTTTCGGGTGCCTGCTTTGGGATCGGAACAGCCTGAGCAGCAGCACACTGTCTACAAGCAGTGCAGGAGGTAAGCTGTGCACCAGAGGCCAACTGGGAAGGGGCAGCTTGCACTGGTGAGTCCAGCACTGACAAGATAAACTAACACCAGTGAGAACTAGATGGCAAAAGGCAAACGCAGGAACGTCACTAACAGAAATCAAGGCAATATGGCAACATCTGAACCCAATTCTCCTCTACCAACATGTCCTGGACACCCCATCACACCAGTAAAACAAGATTTGGATTTAAAATCACTGGTCATGATGCTGGTACAGGAACACATGAAGGACATACTTAAAGAAATTCAGGAGAAAATGGATCAAAAGTTAGAAGCCCTTGCAAGGGAAACACAAAAATCATTGAAAGAAATCCAGGAGAATACAAAAGCCAACAAGGAGGAAATGCAAAAAACACTTAAAGAAATACAGGAGAACTTTGGTCAACAGGCTGAGGTCATGAAAGAGGAAACACAAAAATCCCTTAAAGAATTACAGGAAAACACAAAAATGCAAGTGAAGGAGCTAAGCAAAACCATCCAGGATCTAAAATCAGAAGTAGAAACAACTAAGAAAACTCAAAGGGAGACAACTTTGGAGATAGAAAGCCTTGGGAAGAAATCAGGGGACAGAGATGCAAATATCAACAACAGAATACAAGAGATAGAAGAAAGAATCTCAGATGCTGAAGATTCCATAGAAACCATGGATTCAACAGTTAAAGAAAATGCAAAATGCAAAAAGCTTGTAACCCAAAATATCCAGGAAATCCAGGACACAATGAGAAGACCAAACCTAAGGATTATAGGCATAGATGAGAGTGAAGATTTACAACTTAAAGGGCCAGCAAACATCTTCAATAAAATTATGGAAGAAAACTTCCCTAACCTAAAGAGAGAAATGCCCATGAATATACAAGAAGCCTACAGAACTCCAAACAGACTGGACCAGAACAGAAATACTTCCCGTCACATAATAATCAAAACACCAAATGTTCTAAACAAAGAAAGAATACTAAAGGCAGTAAGAGAAAAAGGCCAAGTAACATATAAAGGAAGACCTATCAGAATCACAGCAGACTTTTCACCTGAGACTATGAAGGCTAGAAGGTCCTGGGCAGATCTCATGCAGACTCTAAGAGAACACAAATGCCAACCAAAACTACTATATCCAGCAAAACTCTCAATCACCATAGATGGAGAAACTAAGATATTTCATGACAAAACCAAGTTTACCCAATATCTATCCACAAACCCAGCCCTAAAAAGGATAATAGGAGGACAACACCAATACAAGGAGGGAAACTTCACCCTGGAAAAAGCAAGATAGTAACCTTTCATCAAACCCAAAAGAAGTTAAGCATTCAAATTTAAAAAATAACGTCAAAAATGATAGGAAGTAACAATCACTATTCCTTAATATCTCTTAACATCAATGAACTTAATGCCCCAATAAAAAGACACAGACTAACTGAATGGATACGTAAACAGGACCCTACATTTTGCTGCTTACAGGAAACACACCTCAGGGTCAAAGACAAACACTACCTTAGAGTAAAAGGCTGGAAGACAATTTTACAAGCAAATGGTCTCAGGAAACAAGCTGGAGTAGCCATTTTAATATCAGATAAAATTGACTTTCAACCCAAAGTCATCAAAAGAGACCCTGAGGGACACTTCTTGCTGGTCAAAGGAAAAATACAAAAAGAAGAACTGTCAATCCTGAACATCTATGCCCCAAATGCAAGGGCACCCTCTTTCGTAAAAGAAAATTTATTAAAACTAAAAGCACACATTGCACCTAACACAATAATTGTGGGTGACTTCAACACTGCACTTTCCTCAATGGACCGATCAGGAAAACAGAAACTAAACAGGGACACAATGAAACTAATTGAAGCTTTGGACCAATTAGATTTAACAGATATATATAGAACATTCTATCCTAAAACAAAAGAATATACCTTTTTCTCAGCACCTCATGGTACCTTCTCCAAAATCGACCATATAATTGGTCACAAGACAGACCTCAACAAATATAACAAGATCGAACTAATCCCATGCCTCCTATCTGATCACTATGGAGTAAAAGTGGTCTTCAATAGCAACAGAAACAACAGAAAGCCCACATACACGTGGAAACTGAACAATACTCTACTCAATGATACCTTGGTCAAGGAAGAAATAAAGAAAGAAATTAAAGACTTTTTAGAACACAATGAAAATGAAAACACAACATACCCAAATCTATGGGACACAATGAAAGCAGTGCTAAGAGGAAAACTCATAGCCCTGAGTGCCTCCAAAAAGAAAATGGAGAGAGCATACATTACCAGGTTAATGACACACCTGAAAGCCCTAGAACCAAAAGAAGCTATTTCGCCCAGGAGGAGTAGAAGGCAGGAAATCATCAAAATCAGGGCCGAAATCAATCAAGTAGAAACAAAGAGAACCATACAAAAAATCAACAATACCAGGAGCTGGTTCTTTGAGAGAATCAACAAGATAGATAAACCCTTAGCCAGAATGACCAAAGGGCACAGAGAAAGTATCCAAATTAACAAACTTAGAAATGAAAAGGGAGATATAACAACGGAAACTGAGGAAATCCAAAAAATCATCAGATCCTACTACAAGAGCCTATACTCAACACAACTGGAGAATCTGGAGGAAATGGACAATTTCCTTGACAGATATCAAATACCAAAATTAAATCAGGACCAACTAGACCATCTAAACAGTCCCATAATGCCTAAAGAAATAGAAGGAGTTCTAGAAAGTCTTCCAACCAAAAAAAGCACAGGACCAGATGGCTTCAGTGCAGAATTCTACCAGACCTTCAAAGAAGAGTTAACACCAATACTCTTCAAACTATTCCACAAAATAGAAACAGAAGGAACACTACCCAATTCCTTCTACGAAGCCACAATTACGCTGATACCAAAGCCACACAAAGATCCAACAAAGAAAGAGAACTTCAGACCAATCTCCCTTATGAACATCGATGCAAAAATACTCAATAAAATTCTTGCCAACCGAATCCAAGAACACATCAAAACGATCATCCACCATGATCAAGTAGGCTTTATCCCGGGAATGCAGGGTTGGTTCAATATACGGAAATCCATCAATACAATCCACTACATAAACAAACTCAAAGAACAAAACCACATGGTCATTTCATTGGATGCTGAAAAAGCATTTGACAAAATTCAGCATCCCTTCATGCTTAAAGTCTTGGAGAGAACAGGAATTCAAGGCCCATACCTAAACATAGTAAAAGCAATATACAGCAAACCGGTAGCAAGCATCAAACTAAATGGAGAGAAACTTGAAGCAATCCCACTGAAATCAGGGACCAGACAAGGCTACCCCCTTTCTCCAGCAAAGAAAGAGAACTTCAGACCAATCTCCCTTATGAACATCGATGCAAAAATACTCAATAAAATTCTTGCCAACCGAATCCAAGAACACATCAAAACGATCATCCACCATGATCAAGTAGGCTTTATCCCGGGAATGCAGGGTTGGTTCAATATACGGAAATCCATCAATACAATCCACTACATAAACAAACTCAAAGAACAAAACCACATGGTCATTTCATTGGATGCTGAAAAAGCATTTGACAAAATTCAGCATCCCTTCATGCTTAAAGTCTTGGAGAGAACAGGAATTCAAGGCCCATACCTAAACATAGTAAAAGCAATATACAGCAAACCGGTAGCAAGCATCAAACTAAATGGAGAGAAACTTGAAGCAATCCCACTGAAATCAGGGACCAGACAAGGCTACCCCCTTTCTCCTTATCTTTTCAATATTGTACTTGAGGTACTAGCTCGGGCAATTCGACAACATAAGGAGGTCAAAGGGATACAAATTGGAAAGGAAGAAGTCAAACTATCATTATTTGCAGACGACATGATCGTCTACCTACGTGACCCAAAGAACTCCACTAGAGAGCTCCTACAGCTGATAAACAACTTCAGCAAAGTGGCAGGTTATAAAATCAACTCAAGCAAATCAGTGGCCTTCCTATACTCAAAGGATAAGCAGGCTGAGAAAGAAATTAGGGAAATGACCCCCTTCACAATAGCCACAAACAGTATAAAGTATCTTGGGGTGACTCTTACCAAACATGTGAAAGATCTGTATGACAAGAACTTCAAGACTCTGAAGAAGGAAATGGAAGAAGACCTCAAAAAATGGGAAAACCTCCCATACTCATGGATCGGTAGAATCAATATAGTTAAAATGGCCATTTTGCCTAAAGCACTATACAGATTCAATGCAATAACCATCAAAATCCCAACTCAATTCTTCACAGAGTTAGAAAGAGCAATTATCAAATTCATCTGGAACAACAAAAAACCCAGGATAGCTAAAACTATTCTCAGCAACAAAAGGAAATCTGGGGGAATCAGTATCCCTGACCTCAAGCAATACTACAGAGCAATAGTGTTAAAAACTGCATGGTATTGGTACAGTGACAGGCAGGAGGATCAATGGAACAGGATTGAAGATCCAGAAATGAACCCACACACCTATGGCCACTTGATCCTCGACAAAGAGGCTGAAAACATCCAATGGAAAAAAGATAGCCTTTTCAACAAATGGTGCTGGTTCAACTGGAGGTCAGCATGCAGAAGAATGCGAATTGATCCATCCTTGTCTCCTTGTACTAAGCTCAAATCCAAATGGATCAAGGACCTCCACATAAAGCCAGACACTCTGAAGCTAATAGAAAAGAAACTGGGGAAGACCCTTGAGGACATCGGTACAGGGAGAAAGTTTCTGAACAGAACACCAATAGCGTATGCTCTAAGAGCAAGAATTGACAAATGGAACCTCATAAAATTACAAAGTTTCTGTAAGGCAAAGGACACCATCAAGAGGACAAATCGGCAACCAACAAATTGGGAAAAGAGCTTCACCAATCCTACATCAGATAGAGGGCTAATATCCAATATATATAAAGAACTCAAGAAGTTAGACTCCAGAAAACCAAACAACCCTATTAAAAAATGGGGTACAGAGTTAAACAAAGAATTCTCACCTGATGAACTTCGGATGGCGGAGAAGCATCTTAAAAAATGCTCAACTTCATTAGTCATTAGGGAAATGCCAATCAAAACAACCCTAAGATTTCATATTACACCAGTCAGAATGGCTAAGATTAAAAATTCAGGAGACAGCAGGTGTTGGAGAGGGTGTGGAGAAAGAGGAACACTCCTCCACTGCTGGTGGGGTTGCAAATTGGTACAACCACTCTGGAAATCAGTCTGGCGGTTCCTACGAAAACTGGGCACCTTACTTCCAGAAGATCCTGCTATACCACTCCTGGGCATATACCCAGAAGACTCCCCACCATGTAATAAGGATACATGTTCTACCTTGTTCATAGCAGCCCTATTTGTAATTGCCAGATGCTGGAAAGAACCCAGGTATCCCTCAACAGAAGAGTGGATGCAAAAAATGTGGTATATCTACACAATGGAGTACTATTCAGCCATTAGAAACAATGAATTCATGAAATTCTTAGGCAAATGGATGGAGCTAGAGAATATCATACTAAGTGAGGTAACCCAGACTCAAAAGGTGAATCATGGTATGCACTCACTAATAAGTGGATATTAACCTAGAAAACTGGAATACCCAAAACATAATCCACACATCAAATGAGGTACAAGAAGAAAGGAGGAGTGGCCCCTGGTTCTGGAAAGACTCAGTGAAACAGTATTCAGCAAAACCAGAACGGGGAAGTGGGAAGGGGTGGGTGGGAGGACAGGGGAAGAGAAGGGGGCTTGCGGGACTTTCGGGGAGTGGGGGGGGGCTAGAAAAGGGCAAATCATTTGAAATGTAAATAAATTATATCGAATAATAAAAAAATGCTCAAAAAAAAAAAAAAAAGAAAATGTCATCCTTAGTGAGGTAACCCAATCATAAAAGCACACACATGGTATGTACTCACTGATAAGTCGATAATAGCCCAGAAGCTTGCAATACCCAAGATATAATTCACAGACCACATGAAGCTTAAGAAAGAAGACCAAAGTGTGGAAACTTTTGACCTTCTTAGATAGGGTCTGAAATATCCTCTGAGAAAATACAGAGACAACGTGTGGAGCAGAGACTGAAGGAAAGACCATCTAGAAACTGCCCCACCTGGAGATCCATCCCATATTCCATTACCAAATTCAGACACTATTGTAGATGTCAACAAGTGCTTGCTCACAGGAGCCTGATGTAGCTGTTTCCAGAGAAGCCCAGCCAGTGCCTGACAAATACAGAAGTGAATGCTCACAGCCAACCAATGGACTGAGTATAGGGTCCCCAATGGAGGAGCTAGAGAAAGGACCCAAGGAGCTGAAGGGGTTTACAGTCCCATAGGAGGAACAATATTATGTATCAACCAGTACCCCCAGAGCTCCCAGGGATTTAACCACCAACCAAAGAGTACACATGGAGGGACCCATGGCTCCAGCTAAATGTGTAGCAGAGGATGGTATGGTTGGACATTAGTGAGAGGAGAGGCTCTTGGACCATGAAGACTCATTTGACCAGGGTAGTGAAATGCCAGGTCAGGGAAGCAGGAATAGGTGGGTTAGTGAGCGAGGGAGGGGGATGGGCTGGGGGTTTTCGAAGAGAAAACGAGGAAAGGGGGATAACATTTGGGATGAAAATAAAGTATCTATAAAAGAAGAAACAAAAAAGATTTTTGGAAAAGATTTTTGTTTAATAATAACTTTCAGATGATAAAGAATATTTCAGCTTCTAATTGATTTTAAGTTTAAAAATTGAAACAAATGTAGTTATTATAAGACTGTATCACTTTTCTATATTTTGCCTTAAAGGACTTGGATGATCCACATTATTCTTATGTTTCCTGTCTAATACAGAGGAAGCACTGCCTGCAAGCAAGATTTAGCTTCAGTAATAGTTGTCAGTAAGAGCTGAGTTATCTCACCACGGGGGTATGCATGAGAGGTTTTCAGTATTTTTCGGAAGCACACTGTCTGTCATTCACTGAATCAGAATGAGTAAACCTTGGGAAAAGTGAAAAATCGTTGTGAAGATTTTTTATATACTTTTGGCTTCAACAATCAAATAAATTGTGTAAAGGATAGACAAGTTTTGCTATGTTGGAAGTGTGAATTCAAGTCCAATATGGCTCAAATACACAGAAATAGGTCTTAAGAAAAAAATTTTATTTCGGTGTGCATTTCATTTTTTATTAGTTATTTCTTTATTTACATTTCAAATGTTATTTCCCTCCCCAGTTTCCCCCGGAAAATTCCCCATCCCTCCCCTTGCTTCTGTGACCAGGACCAGGAGCCTCCCCTCCTCCTAAACAAGGCCATCCTCTGCTGCACACTCGGCTCGAGCCATGGGTCCCTCCATGTGTACTGTTTGGTTGGTGGTTTAGCTCTTGGGAGCTCTGGGGCGTCTGGTTGGTTCATATTGTTGTCCTTCCTATGGGGTTGCTTTAAACTCCTTCAGCTCCCTACATCCTTTCTCTAGTTCCTCCATTGGGGTTCCTGTGCTCTGTCCAATGATGGTTGGCTGAGAGCATCCCTCTCTGTATTTGTCAGGTTCTGGCAGAGCCTATATCAGGCTCCTGTCAGTAAGCACTTGTTGGTATCAGCAATAGTGTCTGTATTTGGTGTGGGCAGATGGAATGGATCTCTAGGTTGGGCCGTCTCTGGATGGCCAGCCCTTTAGTGTCCGCTTCATTCTTTGTCCCTGCATTTCCTTTACACAGGAGCAACTCTGGGTTAATATTTTTTAGATGGGTGGGTGGCCATCCATGTGGCATCCCTCAACCAGGTGCCATGTCTAACCAGTGGATATGGTCTCTCTCTCCAGGTTCACTCTCCCCTTTGTTGGATATTTCAGCTAATGTCATCCCTGTCAGGTCCTGGGGACTCTTGCTTCATTTCTAATTGTGTTAGTTATTAGAATGACAAGACAAAATATTGCCAGTTGTGTGGTTTAAACTGTGGAAATTTATGTTTTTATAATTCTGAAGGTTTGAAATCCAAGATCATAATGCAGAACTAGCTTTCTGAGGCTTCTCTTTATAGTGGGCAGATGACTGCCTTCTCCTCATGTTTTCTCCTGGTCATTTTTGTACATTTGTTAGCATCCTTGATATTCATTTGCTTGTTTGCTATTTCCTCTTTTTAAAAATGGCACTAATCAGCTGTATTAAGGACCAAACATATTTTAAACTAATAACTTCTCAAGCCAGTGAAATAGTTCAGTGGGTACACAGCTTGCTGCAGAAGCCTGGCGACCTGGGTCAGATCCCCAGGATTTTGTAAAGGCGGAATGAGAAGACGAACTATTTAGGGTTGTCATATGACCTCTACACCTGAGGCATGTGCTGCCTTGCACATGCTCTACACACACACACACACACACACACACACACACACACACACAGAGAGAGAGAGAGAGAGAGAGAGAGAGAGAGAGGAGAATAATAAATACATTAATGAACTAACAATTTAATTGATTAATAAATTAATCAATCCTTTAAAACCTTAGCTTGAAGCATAGTTACATTTCACAATATTGGCGATGAAGGCTTCAGTCTGAGTTTAGAGGGAACACAAGTCAGTCTTTAACATCTGCATAACGATATGTCTACCTGTATTTGTAGTATCTCTAATTAGGTACTTCACTGATCAGGGATCAAATGACACAGTGAAGATGAGATGTTTTTTTTTTTTTTTCATTCACTTAACAGTTGAATGGAGGGAAAAACAAACAGTGTCTGACCAAACAACAGTGATGACAAATATTGCTAAGAAAAGAATGGATCAGGGCTTTGTGACTGGAGGAAGTTACCCCGTATAACCTTACTAGGATCTTAGGGAAGCATGCTGTAGAATATATTTTATTAAGGGTGAGAAGTGACCGTGTTTGAAAAGGCAAAAGGAGACAGGAGGATGAAGTCAATAGATAAGAAAAAGGGAAATTATATTCTAAGGAGGTGATCAGATACTTGGATTTTTATGTCTTTTTAGGCTATAGGAAGAAGTCTGAGTATTATTGAATTTCAACGGGAAGCCCCTGAATTTTTTTAATAATGTTTTTATTTTCTATATTATTTGTTTACATTCCAAATGATTTCCCCTTTCCCAGATCCCCCTCCCCATACGTCCCATAGACCTTTGTCTCTCCATCCATTCTCCAATCACCTCCCTCCTTTTTCTCTGTCCTTATATTCCTCTCCAAAGCTAGATCAAACGTTTCCAGGATCAGGACCCTCTCCATACTTCTTCATGGGAGTCATTTGTTATGCGATTTGTGCCTTGGGTATTCAGAGCTTCTGGGCTAATTAATATCCACTTATCAGAGATTGCATACCATGTGTATTCTTTTGTGATTGGGTTACCTCACTTAGAATGATATTTTCCAGATCAAACCATTTGCCTAAAAATTTTGTGAATTCATTGTTTCTAATTGCTGAGTAGTATTCCATTGTGTAAATATACCACATTTTCTGTATCCATTCCTCCTTTGAGGGACACTTGGGTTCTTTCCAGCTTCTGGCTATTATAAATAAGGCTGCTACGAACATAATGGAGCATGTGTCTTTATTGCATGCCGGGGAATCCTTTGGGTATATGCCCAGAGAGGTATAGCAGGGTCCTCTAGAAGTGTCATGTCCAGTTTTCTGAGGAACCGCCAGATTGATTTCCAAAGTGGTTGTACCATCTTACAGCCAGCCCCACCAGCAGTGGAGGAGTGTTCCTCTTTTTCCACATCCTTGCCAACACCTGCTGTCTCCTGAGTTTTTGACCTTAGCCATTCTGACTGGTGTAAGGTGAAATCTCAGGGTTGTTTTGATTTGCATTTCCCTAATGACTAATGATGTTGACCACTTCTTAAGGTGCCTCTCGGCCATCCGAAATTCTTCAGGTGAAAATTCTTTGTTTAGATCTGTATCCCATTTTTTAATAGGGTTATTTGGTTCCCTGGGGTCTAACTTCTTGAGTTCTTTGTATATATTGGATATTAGCCCTCTATCAGATGTAGGGTTGGTGAATGTCCTTTCCCAAATTGATGGTTGCCGTTTTGTCCTTTTAACAATGTCCTTTGCCTTACAGAAACTTTGTAATTTTATGAGGTCCCATTTGTCAATTCTTGATCTTAGAGCATAAGCTATTGGTGTTCTGTTCAGGAAATTTTCTCCTGTGCCCATGTCCTCAAGGGTCTTCCCCAGTTTCTTTTCTATTAGTTTCAGTGTGTCTGGTTTTACATGGAGGTCCTTGATCCACTTGGAGTGAAGTTTAGTACATGGAGATAAGAATGGATCAATTAGCATTCTTCTGCATGCTGACCTCCAATTGAACCAGCACCATTTGTTGAAAAGGCTATCTTTTTTTCCACTGGATGTTTTTGGCTCCTTTGTCGAAGATCAAGTGACCATAGGTATGTGGATTCATTTCTGGGTCTTCAATCCTATTCCATTGGTCCACTTGTCTGTCACTGTGCCAATACCATGCAGTTTTAACACCATTGCTCTGTAGTATTGCTTGAAGTCAGGAATACTGATTCCCCCAGAATTTCCTTTGCTGTTGAGAATATTTTTAGCTATCCTGGGTTTTTTGTTATTCCAGATGAATTTGAGAATTGCTTTTTCTAACTCTGTGAAGAACTGAATTGGGATTTTGATGGGGATTGCATTGAATCTGTAGATAACTTTTGGCAAGATGGCCATTTTGACTATATTAATCCTGCCAATCCACGAGCGTGGAAGATTTTTCCACTTTCTGAGGTCTTCTTCAATTTCCTTCTTCAGTGACCTGAAGTTCTTGTCGTATAGATCTTTCACTTGTTTGGTTAGAGTCACACCAAGATACTTCATATTGTTTGTTGCTATTGTGAAGGGTGTCATTTCCCTAACTTCTTTCTCAGCCTGCTTATCCTTTGAGTATAGGAAGGCAACTGATTTGCTTGAGTTGATTTTATAACATGCCACTTTGCTGAAGTTGTTTATCAGGTGTAGGAGTTCTCTGGTGGAGGTTTTGGGTCACTTAAGTAGACTATCATGTCATCTGCAAATAGTGATCATTTTATTTCTTCCTTTCCAGTTTGTATCCCTTTGACCTCCTTATGTTGTCTAACTGCTCTAGTTAGAACTTCAAGTACTATATTGAAAAGATATGGAGAGAGAGGACAGCCTTGTCTAGTCCCCGATTTTAGTGGGATTGCTTCAAGTTTCTCTCCATTTAGTTTGATATTGGCTACCGGTTTGCTGTATATTGCTTTAACAATGTTTAGGTATGGGCCTTGAATTCCTGTTCTTTCCAAGACTTTTAGCATAAAAGGATGCTGCATTTTGTCAAATGCCTTTTCAGCATCTAATGAAGTGATCATATGGTTTTTTTTATTTGAGTTTGTTTAGGTAGTGGGTTGCATTGATGGATTTCCTTATATTGAACCATCCCTGCATCCCTGGGATGAAGCCCACTTGATCATGGCGGATGATCATTTTGATGTTTTCTTGGATTCGGTTGGGAAGAATTTTATTGAGTATTTTTGCATCGATATTCATAAGGGAAATTGGCCTGAAGTTCTCTTTCTTTGTTGGATCCTTGTGTGGTTTTGGCATCAGTGTAATTGTGGCTTTGTAGAACGAGTTGGGTAGTGTTCCTTCTGTTTTTTTTTTTTTTTTTTTTTTTTTTTTTTTTTTTTTGTGGAACAGTTTGAAGAGTATTAGTGTTAGGTCTTCTTTGAAGGTCTTATAGAATTCTGCACTGAAGCCATCTGGTCACGTGCTTTATTTTTGGTTGGGAGACTTTCTATGACCCCTTTTATTTCTTTAGGGGTTATGGGCCTGTGTAGATGATCTATTTGATCCTGATATTTAATTTTGGTGTTTGGTATCTGTCTAGGAAGTTGTCCATTTCCTCCAGATTCTCCAGTTGTGTTGAGTGTAGGCTTTGGTAGTAAGATCTGATGATTTTTTGAATTTCCTCAGTTTCTGTTGTTATATCTCCCTTTTCATTTCTAATTTTGTTAATCTGGATACTGTCTCTGTGCCCTTTGGTTAGTCTGGCTAAGGGTTTACCTATCTTGTTAATTTTCTCAAAGAACCAGCTCCTGGTTTTGTTGATTCTTTGTATGGTTCTCTTAGTTTCTACTTGATTGATTTCAGCCCTGAGTTTGATGATTTCCTGCCTTGTACTCCTCCTAGGCAAATTCACTTCTTTTTGCTCCAGGGCTTTCAGGTGTGTCATTAAGCTGCTAGTGTATGCTCTCTCCATTTTCTTTTTGGAGGCACTCAGGGCTATGAGTTTTCCTCTTAGCACTGCTTTCATTGTGTCCCATAGATTTGGATATGTTGTGTCTTCATTTTCATTAAATTCTAAAAAGTCTTTGATTTCTTTCTTTCTTTCTTCCTTGACCAAGGTATCACTGAGTATTGTTCAGTTTCCATGTGTATGTGGGCTTTCTGTTGTTTTTGCTGCTATTGAAGACCACTTTTACTCCATAGTGATCTGATAGGAGGCATGGGATTAGTTCGATCTTCTTATATTTGTTGAGGTCTGTCTTGTGACAAATTATATGGTCGATTTTGGAGACGGTACCATGAGGTGCTGAGAAAAAGGTATATTCTTTTGCTTTAGGGTGAAATGTTCTATATATATCTGTTAAATCTAATTGGTCCAAAGCTTCAATTAGTTTCACTGTGTCCCTATTTAGTTTCTGTTTTCCTGATCGGTCCATTGAGGAAAGCTCAGTGTTGAAGTCACCCACAGTTATTGTGTTAGGTGCAATGTGTGCTTTGAGCTTTAGTAAAGTTTCTTTTATGAATGAGGGTGCCCTTGCGTTTGGAGTGTAGATGTTCAGGATTGAGAGTTCTTCTTGTATTTTTCCTTTGACTAGCAAGAAGTGTCTCTCAGAGTCTCTTTTGATGACTTTGGGTTGAAATTCAATTTTATTTGATCTTAGAATGGCTACTCCAGCTTGTTTCCTGAGGCCATTTGCTTGTAAAATTGTCTTCCAGCCTTTTACTCTAAGGTAGTGTTTGTCTTTGACACTGAGGTGTGTTTCCTGTAAGCAGCAAAATGTAGGGTCCTGTTTATGTATCCAGTCAGTTAGTCTATGTTTTTGTTGGGGCATTGAGCCCATTGATATTGAGAGATATTAAGGAATGGTGATTATTACTTCCTGTCATTTTTGATGTTATTTTTTAAAATTTGATTGGTTATCTTCTTTTGGGTTTGATGAAAGAAGGGTACTATCTTGCTTTTTACAGGGTGAAGTTTCCCTCCTTGTATTGGCGTTTTCCTCCTATTATCCTTTGTAGGGCTGGGTTTGTGGATAGATATTGGGTAAACTTGGTTTGTCATGGAATATCTTAATTTCTCCATCTATGGTGATTGAGATTTTGCTGGGTATATTAGTTTTGGCTGGCATTTGTGTTCTCTTAGAGTCTGCATGAGATCTGCCCAGGATCTTCTAGCCTTCATAGTCTCAGGTGAAATGTCTGCTGTGATTCTGATAGGTCTTCCTTTATATGTTACTTGGCCTTTTTCTCTTACTGCCTTTAATATTCTTTCTTTGTTTAGAACATTTGGTGTTTTGATTATTATGTGACAGGAAGTATTTCTGTTCTGGTCCAGTCTGTTTGGAGTTCTGTAGGCTTCTTGTATATTCATGGGCATCTCTCTCTTTAGGTTAGGGAAGTTTTCTTCCATAATTTTATTGAAGATATTTGCTGGCCCTTTAAGTTTTAAATCTTCACTCTCATCTATGCCTATAATCCTTAGGTTTGGTCTTCTCATTGTGTCCTGGATTTCCTGGATATTTTGGGTTACAAGCTTTTTGCATTTTGCATTTTCTTTAACTGTTGAGTCCATGATTTCTATGGTATCTTCAGCATCTGAGATTCTTTCTTCTATCTCTTGTATTCTGTTGTTGATATTTGCATCTATGTCCCCTGATTTCTTCCCAAGGCTTTCTATCTCCAAAGTTGTCTCCCTTTGAGTTTTCTTAGTAGTTTCTACTTCTGATTTTAGATCCTGGATGGTTTTGCTTAGCTCCTTCACTTGCTTGTTTTTGTTTTCTTGTAATTCTTTAAGAGATTTTTGTGTTTCCTGTTTCATGACCTCAGCCTGTTGACCAAAGTTCTCCTGTATTTCTTTAAGTGATTTTTGCGTTTCCTCCTTATTGGCTTTTGTATTCTCCTGAATTCTTTTCAATGATTTTTGTGTTTCCCTTGTAAGGGCTTCTAACTTTTGATCCATTTTCTCCTGAATTTCTTTAAGCATGTCCTTCATCTGTTCCTGTACCAGCATCATGACCAGTGATTTTAAATCCAAATCTTGTTTTTCTGGTGTGATGGGGTATCCAGGACATGCTGTTAAAGGAGAATTGGGTTCAGATGCTGCCATATTGCCTTGATTTTTGTTATTGACATTCCTGTGTTTGCCTTTTGCCATCTAGTTCTCACTGGTGTTAGTTGGTCTTTTCAATGCTGCCTCTTCCCAGCTGACCTCCTGCACTGCCTGGAGACAGGGTGCTGTGGCCCAGGCTGTTCAGATCCAGAAGCAGACACCTGAAGGCTCCTGCCCGGGGCCTGGTGGACTCACCAGAGCACACTGACTCTTCCCATCCAGCCTCCTGGGTGCCCCCCTGGCCTCTTGCAGGGCCTGGAGATGTGGTGTTGTAGCCCAGGGTGTTCTGGATCCTGAAGCAGAGATCTGAAGGCTCCTGCCAGAGGCCTCAGGACCGGAACCTAAGCTCTGTGGTGCTGACCCACTAGAGCAAGCTGTGTGCTCCCAGTCTGCCTCTGGGTGCACACCAGGCTCTTGCACTTCCTGGAAACCAAGTGCTGTGGCCCAAGCTGTTCAGATCCCAAAGCAGACACCTGAAGGCTCCTGCCCGGGGCCTGTTGGACTCACCAGAGCACACTGACACCTCCCAGCCGGCCTCCGGGTGCCCCTCTGACCTCTTGCAGGTCCTGGAGATGTGGTGTTGTAGCCCAGGCTGTTCTGGATCCCAACGCAGAGATCTGAAGGCTCCTGCCCGAGGCCTCAGGACTGGAACTTAAGCTCTGTGGGTCCAGACCCATCAGAGCAAGCTGTGTGCCCCCTGAATGTTTTTTTAAGCAAGACTGCTGTAACTGTTTTAAAAATCTTATACTGGCTATTATGCCACAGGTCAGAAGACTCAGTAGACAGAGGGAACCTACTTAAAAATTGTTTCAGGAGTTAATGGCAGCAGTTATAGTTAATTGGTCCAAAGTACTAGCACAATAAATGAGTGAAATATAATGCCACAGTATTTTAAGGGCTGAGATGACATGACTTGAAGATAGTTGAATTGTAGAGTAAGGATCAGCCTCCTGAGTCTAGACAGTTAGTACAGTGTTGGTCAACAAAATTTACTGTGAAGGAAATGGGAAGGAGGGATAATTTACAAAGGGAGCAGGCTGAGGAGTGTGGAGATGCAAGATGGGTTTGCGGTGTTGATTTTAGAGTGCCCACTGGGTTATTCCAGGATAGTGGTAGAGATTTTAAAATCAGAAGGTATTTTGAAGGCAAAAATAATGTCATTTAACATTGGCATGAGAAACATTCATTGATGATCACTGGTGACGCGCAGTGTGAATTGCACCTATAAGGTTAAATGATGCCCTTTTAAATTGCTTTGCCTAAATGACAGTCCTTTTCTCTTTTTGATGTAACATGTGGAAGGCATTGAGAGGAGGCATAGATTCTAGGTTTCATATTTGTGTTCTATCGGATTTGATGGTGCTCTTATTAAGGATATGCCGGAGGGACAGCAGGCAATTTAAACTGATGGCTGTTGTGCTTGGTTTTCATGTGTGAGAGAAGAATGGCTTAGAAATCCTATGGAAGAGAAATGTTTTCAGTGTGACTTTGCAAATTGTAAATCTGGCAGGGGTTCTAGGAGTGCTTGGCTCCTCTGGTTCCAGTGATTTAGTAATTTGGTGGAGAGTCTGTGTTAACAGCTTCTTAAATATTTAATGTTTTAGGCAGGATGATAGGTTGATAAAATGTTTGCTGTGTCTGAGGAAAGTAAATCACAGAGTTCAACCCCCAAACTACTGGAGTCTGAAAAAGAAGCTTGTTTTTGGATATTAAGAAATGCCATTCTGTTGCTTTTAAGTGTCTTATAATTTTGAAAGTAATTTTCTTTTGGTACAGGGTCACAATCTTGTCAAAACAGGACTTCTGGGATTCCAAAGTTGTAGTATTGTGCCTAGTTTTGGAAATAATTTTTAATGAAAAAATGGTCAACAGGAAAATACAAAAGGTGGAAGGTCATCTATTTCTGAGCATCTTAGACTTGAGGAGGATTTCACCGTGACTTTCAAGTAAGGGAAAAAGAATTTACCTATGATGCCATCATCAGCTTTCCTGAAGAATTTTCTCCAAGAGGACAGGGCAGTTTTTAACACTTTAATTGTTCTTAAGGATAAACTAAGGTTTACCAAGGGACATACATCAATAAATTGACCAGTAAAATCTTTGGTTTTCTATATATTACAGGCTAATCCTAACTTAAAGAAGAGACCCACTATATTGTAGTTATTCATGGCACCTGCATGGGGGGGGGCAAAAAAGGGGAAATCATTTTGAAATGTAAATAAAAATATATCGAATAAAAAAAAGTTCAATGGGGGGAGGGAGAACAACTCTCTCCAAAACATTGGGGCAGGAAATGAAAACTGTCATGGGCAACTAGACCTTCAGGAGGAGAAAGATGTAATCATGCAAAGTAAAACTTGGCAAAGAAGTGTAAACATTTTTTTTTCTCTTGCCAAAGAACCCCAGGATCCTTACATCACCTAATCGGGCTTCACAGGCACATGGTGCTATTTATTGAATTGCTGGGACAGCACCTCTCCACTGACCTCAGAAGACATTCTGTTGCTCATAGAACTGCCAATGCCAGCAGCAACCAGAACATCTTTTATTTTTGTACATATTAAGTTACCTCATCTGACATTGTCTAATATGTGGTAGATAGAGAACAAATATTTTACCGTGACTTCACTGTAAATTGCAATAATTTAAAAACCCAAGTTCTGTTTTGTTACTTACTACAACAAAGTCAGTGTTGTCTTTAATGAGATGCAGTCTTGGCGTCCTTGGAACTGTAGGTTGTGTATGTTGAGCCTGAGGAAATACCAGACGATACCAACTCATTGATGATGATCTTCTGTTGATCACAGCTGATTTTTTTAGCTCCAGATAACCAGAATCAATTATCCCAGTAAAGCAAAAGTTTCATTTGAATGATGATGAAGAAGTGTAAGTGATTGCTTCTCCTGAAGAAAAGAAGCTACAGATTCTTAATATGCAAATGGTCCCAGCAACATCTTTACTACCTTCTGAAATGTCTAAACCTGACATCTGTCATCTTCACTGCTCTCAGGATTATCTTCAAAACTCCCACAACAGAAGCTCATTAAACTCTGAACACTGATCAGCTTTTCCAGCCCACTGTTCCAAGCACTTCCACTGTACTTAACACAAAATGGTGAGGTCTTTTTCCGCAATACCTCACTCCTGATACTGATTTCTGTTTTGGTTTCTTTGCGTCTAATTGCTGTGACCAACACCACAGACAAAATTAAAAATAAACCACAGGGTTTATTCAGCTTGCACACCCCAATCATGGTCTATCATTTAAGAAGGCCAGAACAAGAAAGTAAGCAGGGAAGAGACTGAAGCAGAGAAAATGGAGGAATGTTGCTTACTGGCTTCTCCCCCTCTGGTTTGCTCAGCTTGCTTTCTTAGATATCCATGACCCACCTGCCTGGAGATGGGATAGAGAAAGTTGTGTTGGGTCCTCCTATATCAAACAGCAATCAAGAGAATGCCCACAAACCCAATCTGATGGAGGCAATTCTTCAGTTGAAGGCTATGGCTATTTTGTTATGGCAACATGAGCACATACCTTCTTGCCAGGCATGTTGACAATGAAGATTAGCCATCACAGCAGGCACACTTCTCCTGTTTTCCTACTCTCTTTTGTACCCAATAGTTCCCATCCTCCATTCTTGCTTATCTTCTTAAATATCTATTGCTAAGTATATCTCAAGTTAATGCAAAATAATTTTAAATAATTATTTTGCATAAGTATCTATACTGTCCTCTACTTGTTCTAGGTTTATGGTTTTATTATTCATATTTCTCTTATCGTTTTCATCATAATTCCCTCATAGCTGTTCATGAATGATAATGTGCCTGGGATTGCTGGTCACCGTTTATCTTCTGCTTCATGCACTTTTTAAAAAACTGATGATATGAGAGTGATACATACAATTTCATCCCTGGTTCAGATATGCCAGGATTTAATCATATAATGCATAATCGTGTATATTATGTCTCTTCCAAAAATTTTGCCTTGAATTCTTCATTCCAATGCATCTGTATTTTCAAATAGGCTTCTGAGGAAATAATTAAGGTTAGATAAATTTGGGCGGGTGGAACTCTTTTTGAATGACATTAGGGTCCTCCCAAGCAAAGACCCAGGGAGCCTGCTGCTATGTTTAAGCAGAGCAAAAGCTCTCTGAACACACATTGAGAAGGAAAAAAAGAACTCTTATTAGACACTCACTGTGGCATCCCTTTCATGATTGATGTCTGCACCTCAGAACTGTGAAAAGAAAAATACATTCCTGTTGCTTAACCTATTCAGTCTAGGCTATTTTGTTATTAATATGAGAGCACTGGTAACACTGATTTGTTATCAACATGAGAACACTGATACCTGGCCAATTCAAATGAGCTGAGTAACCTTCATTCAGACCTCAAAATTGTCATTTGCATTTTTAAAGCTTTGTCTGAATACTCCAGGTGCAATCTCCTCATGATCTTTTGGTTTGCTGTTCATTTGAGAAACCCGATCTTTTCCTTCAACCAAAGGATGCCTCTATTTGTACTTTGAGTCAGAATCCTATGAGTTATTCTTGATGACACATTCACTTCACGCGCACATTAAACCCACCTCGTTCGATCATTTCATTGTCTTTCGAATTTCTCAGTTCTGCAGAGGAGCACATTCCTATTATTAATTCACCATGTTCGGACATCACTTCAGTTTTGGTTAATCATAGCTGGGGATGGAGTCTGCAGAGGAAATTAGAAGACAAACCCAGAAGCAGATGCTATTTTGATGTTACAAAGGGGGGGGGGAACCAAATTGCAGAAATATTTCAAATGTTTAAATATTCAAAAATATTTACACAATGAACAAACAAACCAGACACCTTATGTGACTTATTGCAATAAGAGAGTCACAGTGGCTTTGATGAAATTCACAGGAAACCCAGCAGCCCAGACACTGAGGGTCTTAATCAAAGAAAGATGTACTTCACAATTCTGCTACGCAGGGAAGTAAGACAGTGTTGGGTTTAGAAGGAGATGCTGAGGGACTAATATGTCACATAAATGAGTGAAAACATTTCTCAGAGGGGACAGCATTCTCAACTTCTGTCTGCAGACATTACAATTAGCTAACCAGAGACAAGTGAAATAAAAATAGCAATTATGTTTAAGCCCTTCAGTGTTAATCTTGAGATGACAAAGAAGATTTAGTCTAAACAGTTGTGGTTGTGGACAAGGATGGGACAGAAGCAGAGGCAGTAAAAAGAAAAGGCATTCCATATCTGAGGCAGCAGTGGCATTGATGAAGATGATGAGTCTAAGACTGAAGTAGGTATCAGTGAAGGTCTAACCCTGTAACAGGCACAGATCTTGGAGGGATAACAGCACTTTGTAATTCTAATGAAATACTCCTATATCAGATATATGACATAATAAATATCTACCATGTTTTGTAGCACATAGTGTTAAAAGAAATAATAGTGTCAAATACACATACACACACACATGCACACACACACACATATGCAATATAGATTCTTGGGACAATAAATTCCATAAAATACATTGCTCACAATTGAAATTATCCACGAATTGGGGCGTGAGGCAAGAGAATGAAATCATTGAATAACACAAGGATGGAACAGTAGAAGTAAATGAAAATGAAAAATTACCGGATAGCAAAAAATTATAAACAGCGGAAGTCAGGGGAAATACCGACTTATCAGGTGGACATGGTTGAATCTTTTGAGGGTGAGAAGTGGCAGTTCTAGGAGCATCACTGAGCATCCAGGTGGGGAATACTCATTTTGCAAACAACATATATTTAAAGAGGAAAATCCAAGTCCAGAATTTTTGAAAAGCCAAAGAAAAGTGAAGCATTCATAGAGAGCTATAAATCCTGATTCTTTAAATAAAAAAAATATAAGTATAAGAAATTCCTATCAAACCTATGGGGAAAAATGAGAAAACAAACAATTGATAAGCATTTAATGTGTATGGTTGAACTCAAATATAATTAAAAATATTTAAAAACTACTGCGGATCTTAAAAATGCCTAAAAGAAAGTCTGGGGGAATCAGTATCCCTGACCTCAAGCAATACTGCAGAGCAATAGTGTTAAAAACTGCATGGTATTGGTACAGTGACAGGCAGGAGGATCAATGGAACAGGATTGAAGATCCAGAAATGAACCCATACACCTATGGCCACTTGATCCTCGACAAAGAGGCTGAAAACATCCAATAGAAAAAAGATAGCCTTTTCAACAAATGGTGCTGGTTCAACTGGAGGTCAGCATGCAGAAGAATGCGAATTGATCCATCCTTGTCTCCTTGTACTAAGCTCAAATCCAAATGGATCAAGGACCTCCATATAAAGCCAGACACTCTGAAGCTAATAGAAAAGAAACTGGGGAAGATCTTTGAGGACATCAGTACAGGGAGAAAGTTTCTGAACAGAACACCAATAGCATATGCTCTAAGATCAAGAATTGACAAATGGGACCTCATAAAATTACAGAGTTTCTGTAAGGCAAAGGACACCATCAAGAGGACAAATCTGCAACCAACAAATTGGGAAAAGATCTTCACCAATCCTACATCAGATAGAGGGCTAATATCCAATATATATAAAGAACTCAAGAAGTTAGACTTCAGAAAACCAAACAACCCTATTAAAAAATGGGGTACAGAGTTAAACAAAGAATTCTCACCTGAAGAACTTCGGATGGCGGAGAAGCATCATAAAAAATGCTCAACTTCATTAGTCATTAGGGAAATGCAAATCAAAACAACCCTGAGATAACACCTTCCACCAGTCAGAATGGCTAAGATTAAAAATTCAGGAGACAGTAGGTGTTGGAGAGGGTGTGGAGAAAGAGGAACACTCCTCCACTGCTGGTGGGGTTGCAAATTGGTACAACCACTCTGGAAATCAGTCTGGTGGTTCCTCAGAAAACTGGGCACCTCACTTCCAGAAGATCCTGCTATACCACTCCTGGGCATATACCCAGAGGATTCCCCACCATGTAATAAGGATACATGCTCTACTATGTTCATAGCAGCCCTATTTATAATTGCCAGAAGCTGGAAAGAACCCAGGTATCCCTCAACAGAAGAGTGGATGCAAAAAATGTGGTATATCTGTACAATGGAGTACTATTCAGCCATTAGAAACAATGAATTCATGAAATTCTTAGGCAAATGGATGGAGCTAGAGAATATCATACTAAGTGAGGTAACCCAGACTCAAAAGGTGAATCATGGTATGCACTCACTAATAAGTGGATACTAACCTAGAAACCTGGAATACCCAAAACATCAAATGAGGCACAAGAAGAAAGGAAGAGTGGCCCCTTTTTCTGGAAAGACTCAGTGAAGCAGTATTCAGCAAAACCAGAACGGGGAAGTGGGAAGGTGTGGGTGGGAGGACAAGGGGAGAGAAGGGGGCTTACGGGACTTTCGGGGAGTGGGGGGCTAGGAAAGGGGAAATGATTTGAAATGTAAATAAAAAATATATCGAATAAAAGAATGTCTAAAAGAAAATCAGCAAAAGTGGTTTTATTATTACGCATTTTCTTACATTCCTGAGATGTTCTTAGGATTTCTGAACCCTTAAGGAGCAAAGGAAAGGAACAAATACAGGCGAATAGAGTTCCCAAGTCTCTGTTCTCATAAGGAGAATCCAGGGAAGATGAGGGAAAAGGATGGAAAGACATGCCAACAGGAGACTGAGCTCTGGCTCTCTCAGTGTGTCTGTGTATAATAACATTCAGGACTGCCAAACTTACTGACTTCTTTTAATTTATTAGTGAAGATATATTGAAGATGAATAGCATAGCATTAATTAATTTGAAGTGGCTATCACTGATGATGCACAGTCTTTTTTCTTTCTGGGGAAAAATTGATTTAAGAGGAAATCAATCATGTACTCTTGGGGTAAAAATATGTGTTTGTCAGAAATGCACCCAGATCCTACCTCTTGGCTTTGAAGTGGGTGCTGCTGTCGATCCAAACTCAAGCCTCAGGTATGTGCAGCAGGCACCCTTCCCCACTATGCCATCCTCCAAGCCCAGTCATAATTTATTTCAGTGTTGTATTAACAAAATGCCACTTCTTTTTTCTCACAAATTCTCCAAATTTAAAAAGTTTCTAATATTTTTTCAGCCGCATTCCTTATCATTTTGTTCTTAGTGCTTGATATGCAAAAATGCAATGGTCAACTCAAACTACATTAAATAATTTCTGCAAAATGATTAAAACTATCAAGATTAAACATGGATTATGATTGTCTTGTTTGTTTATTGTTCTGTAGTCACATGTGATGATTAATGGCCCAGCAGAAAACGTTTCCTTTGAATACCATGAATCAGGACATTGAATTTTCCTAAATTTGATTTTGAAAAGTCTTTGCATATGAATGGAAACATCCACTCTTCCTACATTTTTGGTTGCCAGTTGCCACAATGAAACTCAAACCATCATTTCTTCTGTTTCAGTCACTGTACTTGACCTGCAACTACACTGTTAATATTCTTGAATTTTTAGCTTGTCACTTGTAGATTTTGTGTTGTTCAGGCTGTGTGTGTGTGTGTGTGTGTGTGTGTGTGTAATAACATCATGGGTATCTCATCAACATTTGCTTTAGGAATGCAAAAGGCTCATGCATTCACAAATGCACACACATACAAACTTTATTTTTGTAGTCAGTCATACCCACTTTTGAATTCAAGTTAGAATTAGGAGTCCTGCATCATGATCATCCTGAGCACTGTCTCCTGTGAATATAGACCATATCATTCACCTTTGATTTTCTTTTCTTTTTTTTTTATTGAGTATCTTCTTCATTTATATTGCCAGTGGTAAAACCTTTCCCAGTTTCCCCCTCCCAAAAGCCCCCCTCCCCAAAGATTCCCTACCCCTCCTCCCAACCCCTGCCTCCATGTATATGCCCCTATGCCTGAATCACTCCCACCTCCCCCCACCCCCTATCCATTTCCCTTTGTTGGGGCCTCTATTGAGTCTTTACCTGACCAAAGACCACTCCTCCCACTGATGCCTAACAAGGCATTCCTCTTCTACATTTTTGGCTAGAACTATGTGTACCCCTTGGTTAATGGTTCAGTCCCTGGGAGTTTTGGGGTGTCTGGGTATCCAAAGTCATTGTTCTTCCGTGGAGCTATAAACCCCTTCAGCTCCTCTGGACCACCCCCCAGATCCTCCGTTGGGGACCCCAAGCCCAGTTTAATAGTTGGTTGCTAGTTTCTGCCTCTGTATTTGTAAGGCTCTGGCAGGGTCCCTCTGGGGACAGCCATGGCATGCTCTTTTTGGTACACGCTTCTTGTCGTAGTGTCGGGGTTTGGTGACTGTTTATAGGATGAATCCCCAGGTAGGGCAGTCTCTGGGTGGCCTTTACTTCAGACTCTGCTCCACACATTGCCTCCCTTATTGCTACTGTGAGTATTATGTTCCCTTTCTCAGAGGAACCATAGCACCCTCACTTAAGTCCTACTTCTTGAGCTTCCTGTGCTGGGTGAATTGTAAATTGTTTATTTTGAGCTTTTGGACTATCATCCGTTTATTAGTGAGTGCATACCATGCACGTTCTTTTGTGACTGGGTTACCTCGCTCAGGATGACACTTCCTAGTTCCATCCATTTGCCTAAGAATTTTATGAATTCATTGTTTTTAATAGCTGAATAGTACTCCATTGTGTATATATACCACAGTTTCTGTATCCATTCCTCTGTTGATTTTCTTAATCTAACGATCCTTCTTATTCCACAACAGAACCTTAAATGTTATAAGGAAAATGAATGAGTTTAATGAGTAGGTGGGTAAATAGATACACTGGCTTTCTCAATTCTAATGCATATAGTTTAGTCAAATACAGGTAAGAATCAAAGAGACAAGATGATACGCAGAGGGTCAGGAAATCAAACAGAGGTGTGAAGCAATGTGGAGTGGAGAACTGGGATAGATGGCAGCAAGTCCCAGATGCCAGAAAAGAGGCTTCCATACCCAACAGAGGGATGACATTAGATGAAATACCGCACAAAGAGGAGCAGGGGAAAACCTATAAAGAACATATTCAGAGGTTAGGCAAGGCTTCCAGCTGAGGGATGGGGCCACCCACTCATCTCAAAATTTTTAACCCAGAATTGCTCCCATGTAAAGGAACCACAGTGACAAAGTATGGAGCAGACACTGAAGGAAAAGCCATTCAAAGACTGCCCTATCTGGGGATCCATCCTATATACAGATACCAAACCCAGACACTATGGCTGATGCCAAGAAGAGCTTGCTGACAAGATCCTGGTATAGCTGTCTTATGAGAGGCTCTGTCAGAATCTGACCAATATAGATGTGGATGCTCACAGGCAACCATTGGACTAAGCACAGGACCACAATGGAGGAGTTAGGGCAAGGACTGTAGGAGCTGAAGGGGTTTGCAACCCCACAGGAAGAACAACAATGTTGACCAACCAGACCCCCCACCTAAAGCTCCCAAGGTCTAAACCACCAACCAAAGTGTACACATGGAGAGACCCATGGCTCTAGCCATATATGTAGCAGAGATGGCCTTATCTGGAATCAGTGGGAGGAGAGGCCCTTGGTCCTGTGAAGGCTCGATGCCCTAGTATAGGGGAATACCTGGATGGTGAGGTGGGAGTGGGTGGGTGGGTGGAGGGACTTCTTCATAGAAGCAGGGGGAGAGGAAATGGGATAGGGGGTTTGCAGAGGGGACACTAGGAAAGGAGGTAACATTTGAAATTAAGTAAATAAGATATCCAATACAAAAATAAAAAATAAGGAATCGAGAGATGCATGTATTTGACATTTTGTGCCAGTCATATAAGTTCTTTCATAATAAGATAATGAACACAGTGTTATTTACTAAGTGGAGAATTCTAATGAAGTCATTGAACTCCTACAGATCGCAATCAAGATGTCGATGAAGCCTGGGAGAAGGACCATGAAGACATCTGCTACATTCAATTTCTGAGATACTTAGAAGAACACCCGTGTTTCGGCGAGTGGCCATTTATCAGTCAGAGGTGCTTAGGATTTGTAGGACTTAAGACAAATTTGATAGAATATGAGAGACTGTGGCACTTCGGTTTTCTTGGCAGGGAACGCTCAAAAGAAATGCTGGTTAATTGTTTGAGGGTATTAAGAAATGCATTAAAAAAAAAAACTTTTAGCAAGAGTGCTGTGGTGGCACATAAGGAGTGTTGGAAGCCTGTGGCTGGTTATAATGTATTGCTGCTTAGCATAAGCAACCATCCAATTTAGCTGCTTCATCAGCAAATCTAGAAGACAAATATTCACTACATCTCAATGCCCACCTCCTCTATAAAGCCATAGCAACTTTTGATAGAGAATTTATGAAGGGTTTTCATATTGATTACTGTTTTGAAGATGGGGCCAGTGGTAAATTTATCTGGAAACTTATAATATCTTTTTTTTTCAGGTTCTCAAATTATAATTCATGCTTTGCAGTTATATTCCCTGCGAAGTATTAGGTTATACATTTTACTTGTGCTATTAAAAAGCTGGGAAATTATGCAGTTGGTTTCCAATCCTATTTCATAAATATTCAATGTTTATTTTCCTGTAAACCTATATTTTCAGGATGGAAATTACTCAATCTTAAAAAGACTCTACCGCAATTTTATATCTTTTAATCACACGCATAATTTTGCACTTAATTCATAAGCTGCAGTATGGAGATGGCTCTTAATCTAATTTATACTTGATTATTTCATTTCAGTGTTATTTGTTTTTAATGGGAAGCTGTAGGTATGTATACAAGTGTGTATATGTGTGCTTGTGTGTGTGTGTGTGTGTGTGTTCATGGATGTGACTGCAGATGCAGGTGCCTTGTTGCACATGTTGAGACTGGAGGACCACATGGGTACTTGTGTTCACCTTCCCCCTTGTCTAAGACAAGGTCTGCTTGCTGTTCAACAGTGCACATGCTGGTCTAGATAGCTCATGAGCTTCTGCAGAATTTATCTCCTCTTTCCCTCTCTCTATAGGAGATAGTGCTTTATGTGGAGTTGGGGATAAAAACTCAGTTATTTGTGCTTGTGAGGAAAATTCTTTACCCAATGATCCATCTCTCCAGGTCTAGAGTCATTACATGTCATGTCAGGGCAGTAATCTTGTGGAGGTTTTGTCTAACAGGGAGAAATTATTAGTCTGGTCAATACAACACTCCTCTATTTAGAGAGATACTGTCGTCTGTAGCTTCTTTGGTGAGTACAGACTTAATCTTTGGGATCTACAGTTCTCTTTAATCTGATAATAAACTTATGTGCCTGGATGTTAGGTACTACTTAATACCAAAATTAAGTTTTACCTTTACTATAATATGACATATATTTCACAATCCTCTTTAAAAACCAGGAATACTTTTGTCTTAATGGTTGCTTACACTTTGGTGGTCTGAATTTGCTCAGAACTTTGTTAGGCTTTCCAAAGATGTAGCTCAGTAAAGAAATCTAATTTTAAATCAGTTGAACCAGGCTACAGAGCTATATAGCTGAGTAGTCAGCTGGGAGCAGACATTAAGGTATTTAGTTTTTAAAATATTCTCCAAAGTATTAAACACCATTTTGTAAAAATGTGAGTCTGATTGAAAAGCAATTTTGAAGACTGCTGATTAGTTAGAAGTATTCCTTTTGATGTGAAAGCAATTTCTGTCACACTGCTTTTAGTGACCAGCATTAAAAGAACCACTTAGAGTTTGTCATTTGAAACGACAGTGAGAAGGATTTTGGACAGCCTTCTACTTACATGGATGCGGCTCCTTAACTGAAGGAGTTGACAGTGTCAAGAATAAAGGCTTTGCAACCCAGGGCATAATAGTAAAGGGAACCAGCAGAAAGGACTGAACGTATATTAGAAATTATGCTGATTATTAGGATGCTTTGATTAATGTTTGATACTTATAATTAATATCAATTAGCATGAAATACACTACAAACTACATCCAGAATCTTGTGTATACCTACTGATGATTGCGCAATCAATTCCTTTGGTTTTCTTTTGATTTTTCTGAATATCTAAAAGACACATTTCTTTTCATTAATCAGTTTATTCACTTCACACCAAAATCTCAGCCTCTTTCCTCCTTTACTCCAAGTCCAACCCTTATAATCTCCTTTTCCCACTCTCTTTGTCTCTTCTTTCCCACCCCATCCCCAACCCCACTGGTACCAAACTACCATGTCACATCAAGTCACATCAGGATTAAGCACTGCCTCTCCCACCATGGCCAGACAAGATATCCCAGCTATAGGAAAGGGAATCCAAAGGCAGGCAACAGAGTTCAAGTCAGAGATAGGCCCTACTCCAATTCTTAGGGGAGCCTCATGAAGTTACATATCACTATATATGTGTAGGGAGGCTAGGTCCAGTCCATTCTCTGGTTGGTGGTTCAGTCTCTGAACCTCCAACGGCCCAGGTTAGTTAGCTTTGTAGGTCTTCTTGTGTTGTCCCTCCAGCTCCCTCAATTATTCCTAAGACTCTCTCATCTCTGCCTAATGGTTAGATGTGGGTCTCTGCATCTGTTTCTGTCAGCTGCTGGTTGAAGCACGTCAAATGACAGTTATGCTAGACCCCGGTTTGCAAGCACAGCCGAGTATAATTAATACTGTCAGGGGTTGGCTCTTTCCATGGGGTGGATTTCAATTTGGGTCAGTCATTGGTTGGCTATTCCCTCAATCTTTGCTCCATGCATAGCCATTCACATTTTTTAGCCAGGACAAATTTGGGGTCAAAAGTTTCAGAAGTAGCTTGGCAATACCTTCTCTCCACTGGAATTCCCTCTTGGGTACAGGAGGTGGCCACTTCAGGATCTACATCCCTTGCTGCTAGGAGGTTCTTGCTATAGTCACTTTCATATCCTCTTAGGAGTCTCTCTAGTTCCAGGTCTCCAGCTTATCCCAGAGACACGCCCTCCCTCCCACATGCCCCATTGGCTTACCTTCTAACCCCCTATCTCAGATCTCCTCATACCTGATTCTCATGCCCATTACCTTCCCCACCCTTCTACCAATCAGTTCCCTCTTTCCATCCACCTTTTTTTCCATATAAGGACAGCATTTAATTGGGGCAAGCTTACAGGTTCAGAGGTTCAGTCCATTATCATCAAGGCAGGAACCTGGCAGTGTCCAGGTAGGCATGGTACAGGAGTACCTGAGAGTTCTATATCTTCATCTGAAGGCAAACAAGAGAAGACTGGCTTCCAGTCAGCTAAGATGAGTGTCTTAAAGCCTACCTCCACAGTGACACACTTCCTCCAACAAGGACTCATTTCTTAATAGTGCCACTCTCTGAGCCAAGATATTCCAACCATGACATTCCATTCCCTGGCCCAATAGGCTTGTTCAAACATATGAGTCTACTGAGACCATGCCTAGCCATAGTATAATAAAAAAATACATTTAATCCAACTTCAAAGTCCCCATAGTCTATAGCAATGTCAACAATGTTAAAAGTCCAGAGGTCAAAGTCTCTTATGAGATTCATCAATCACTTAAATGTAATCCCCAAATCAGGACTGGAGAGATGGCTCAACGGTTAAGAGCACCGACTACTCTTCTGAAGATCCTGAGTTCAAATCCCAGCAACCTCATGGTGGCTCACAACCATCCGCAACAGAATCTGACTCCCTCTTCTGGAATGACTGAAGACAGCTACAGTGTACTTACATATAATAAATAAAAGTAAATCTTAAAAAAAAATCCCCAAATCAAGACAGGAAACTAGCTGGGCAAACTCCAAACTATGCATTTCCATGTCTGTCCATCCACTTTTGATGTCTATTTTAGTTTCACTTCTCAGTGAAATTCAGGCATCCTTCTGTGGGTGCCTCTTGTTACTTGACTTCTTCAGGTCTGTGGAGGACAGCGTGGTTATCTTGTAACTTTGAGCTAATATTCACTTACAAGTGAGGACATATCACATATGGCTTTCTGGATATAACTTACTCACTCAGCATGATATCTTCTAGTCCATCCATCTGCCTGCAAATTTCATGGTGCCCTAGTTTTCAATACCTGTAGTATTCCATTGTGGAAATACACCACATTTTCTTTACCCATTCTTCAGTTGAGGAATATCTACTTTGTTTCCAGTTTCTGTCTATTACAAATAAAGTTGCTATGAATTTAATTGAGAAATTGTCCTTGTGGGATGGTGGACCATCTTTTGGGTATATACCCAGGAGTTCTATAGCTGGTTTTGGGGGAGGAGCGATTCCTAATTTTCCAAGAAACTGCCAGATCAATTTCCAAGTATACACTCCCACCAGCAATAGAGGAGCTCTTCCCATGTTCCACATCCTCACAAGATGTGTTGTCACTTGAGGCTTTAATCTTAGCCATTCTGATGGGTGTAGGGTAGGATCTTGAATTGCATTTCCCTGATGATTAAGGGCATTAAACATTTCTTTGACTGTTTCTTGGACATTAGAGAGTCCTCTGTTGAGAATTCTTTGTTTAGCTTTATACTCCATTTTTAGTTGGCTTATTGGTATCTAACTTCTTGAGTTCATCATATATTTTGGATATTAGTTCTCTATCAGATGTAAGGTTGGTGAAGATCTTTTCCAAATCTGTAGGCTGCCAGTTTGTCCTTAGCCTTGACAGTGTCCTTAGCCTTATAGAAGCTTTTCAGTAGGTCACATGGACTGAGCTACCAGATAGGTATAAGAACTGGTGTGGTGGGGCATGCTCAAATTCCAGCTACCTCAAACATCTGAGATGGCAGGAGTGAAACTCCCCTCTCCTTTCCCTCTGTGTCTTTTCTGGAAGGTGTAGTAGCCATGACTCTCATCTGAGAGGACCACTGGCAGCCAATCACTCAGTGCACTATCTAGAATGCCTCTTCATACTAATGAGGTATCTCAATAGCCTTAGTCTTTAGCCAATGACCTTCCCTTCTTGGATATTCTCATGCCCTATATAATCTCTGACTCGCTCCAATATAGGAACACGAACAAACTAAGATCTTCTCAGAAAGCTGTTTCATTAGCAATCACCACTGGGAAGGCCTTCCCTTAAATGACCTGTGAAACTAAGTCTCCTGAAAAAGGCCTACTCTCTTCTGTGACTTCTTTGTAACCACAGCATTTGTCCCACACTTCAGCTTAGAAAGGAGAAGGCAGAGTCCAAAGCCACTGTTACCTGCTGGGGTGTCAGGTCTGGTAAGTAGCAGCATGCTGACACCCCAGCAGGTAACAGTGGCTTTGGACTCTGCCTTCTCCTTTCTAAGCTGGTGTGTTGAAAGCACCCACCCAGACACCACTGGCAACGAGAGGGAGAACTTGAGAAACACACATTGTATATCATTTATTAATTGTTGATTTTAGTTGGTGAGTTTTTGATGTTCTATCCTGAAAGTTGTCTCCTGTACCAGTTCCTTCAAGGTTATTCTCCACTTTCTTTTTTATTAGATTTAGTATGTCTGGTTTTATGTGATGGCTTTGATTCGCTTTGACTTGAGGGTTTTTTTTTTTTTTTTAGGGCGATAAATATGGATCTATTTGCATTCTTTTACATGCAACAATCCAGTTAGACCAGTACCATTTGTTGAAGATGCTTTCATTTTCTCATTGTATATATAGTTTTGGCTTCTTTATCAAAAATCAAGTGTCCATAGGTGTGTTGGTTTATTTATGCATCTTCAATCTGATTCCATTGATCAACCTTTCTGTTTATGTAGCAATAGCATGGAGTTTTTATTACTATTGCTCCATAGTACAGTTTGAGTTCAGGAATGGTGATACCAACAGCAGTTCTTTTATTGTAGAGGGTTTTTTCTACATTCTTTGTTTACATTCCAAATGATTTCCTCTTTCCCGGTTCCCCCTCCCCAAAGTCCCATAAACCCTCTTCCCTCCGCCCATTCCCCAATCAACTCCCTCCTGTTTCTCTGTTCTGGTAATCTCCTACATTGTTTCATCAAGCCTTTCCAGGACCAGGCCCTCTCATTCCTTCTTCTTGGGAATCTTTTGATATGTTAATTGTGTCTTGGGTATTCAGAGCTTCTGAGCTAATATCCACTTATCAGTAATTGCATTCTATGTGTGTTCTTTTGTGATTGGGTAACCTCACTTATGATGATATTTTCCAATTCCAACCATGAATTCCATGAATTCATTGTTTTTAATTGCTGAGTAATATTTTATTGTGTAAATATACCACATTTTCTGTATCCATTCCTCCATCGAGGGACATCTGGGTTCTTTCCAGCTTCTGGCTATTATAAATAAGACTGCTATGAACATAGTGGAGCATGTTTCCTTATTGCATGTCAGAGAATCTACTGGGTATATGCTCAGGAGTGGTAAAGCCGGGTCCTCCGGAAGTGTCATGCCCAGTTTTCTGAGGAACCACCAGACTGATTTCTAGAATGGTTGTACCAGCTTGCAATCCAACCAGCAGTGGAGGAGTGTTCCTCTATCTCCACATCCTCGCCAACACCTGCTGTCTCCTGAGTTTTTGACCTTAGCCATTCTGACTGGTGTGAGGTGAAATCTCAGGGTTGTTTTGATTTGCATTTCCCTAATGATTAATGATGTTGAACATTTCTTATGGTGTTTCTCAGCTCTCCAAAGTTCTTCATGTGAAAATTCTTTGTTTAGCTCTGTACCCCACATTTTTTTTTTCTTTTTTTTTTTTTATTATTCGATATAATTTATTTACATTTCAAATGATTTCCCCTTTTCGAGCCCCCCCACTCCCCGAAAGTCCCGCAAGCCCCCTTCTCTTCCCCTGTCCTCCCACCCACCCCTTCCCACTTCCCCGTTCTGGTTTTGCTGAATACTGTTTCACTGAGTCTTTCCAGAACCAGGGGCCACTCCTCCTTTCTTCTTGTACCTCATTTGATGTGTGGATTATGTTTTGGGTATTCCAGTTTTCTAGGTTAATATCCACTTATTAGTGAGTGCATACCATGATTCACCTTTTGAGTCTGGGTTACCTCACTTAGTATGATATTCTCTAGCTCCATCCATTTGCCTAAGAATTTCATGAATTCATTGTTTCTAATGGCTGAATAGTACTCCATTGTGTAGATATACCACATTTTTTGCATCCACTCTTCTGTTGAGGGATACCTGGGTTCTTTCCAGCATCTGGCAATTACAAATAGGGCTGCTATGAACATAGTAGAACATGTATCCTTATTACATGGTGGGGAGTCTTCTGGGTATATGCCCAGGAGTGGTATAGCAGGATCTTCTGGAAGTAAGGTGCCCAGTTTTCGGAGGAACCGCCAGACTGATTTCCAGAGTGGTTGTACCAATTTGCAACCCCACCAGCAGTGGAGGAGTGTTCCTCTTTCTCCACACCCTCTCCAACACCTGCTGTCTCCTGAATTTTTAATCTTAGCCATTCTGACTGGTGTAAGATGAAATCTTAGGGTTGTTTTGATTTGCATTTCCCTAATGACTAATGAAGTTGAGCATTTTTTAAGATGCTTCTCCGCCATCTGAAGTTCTTCAGGTGAGAATTCTTTGTTTAACTCTGTACCCCATTTTTTTAATAGGGTTGTTTGGTTTTCTGGAGTCTAACTTCTTGAGTTCTTTATATATATTGGATATTAGCCCTCTATCTGATGTAGGATTGGTGAAGATCTTTTCCCAATTTGTTGGTTGCCGATTTGTCCTCTTGATGGTGTCCTTTGCCTTACAGAAACTTTGTAATTTTATGAGGTCCCATTTGTCAATTCTTGCTCTTAGAGCATACGCTATTGGTGTTCTGTTCAGAAACTTTCTCCCTGTACCGATGTCCTCAAGGGTCTTCCCCAGTTTTTTTTCTATTAGCTTCAGAGTGTCTGGCTTTATGTGGAGGTCCTTGATCCATTTGGATTTGAGCTTAGTACAAGGAGACAAGGATGGATCAATTCGCATTCTTCTGCATGCTGACCTCCAGTTGAACCAGCACCATTTGTTGAAAAGGCTATCTTTTTTCCATTGGATGTTTTCAGCCTCTTTGTCGAGGATCAAGTGGCCATAGGTGTGTGGGTTCATTTCTGGATCTTCAATCCTGTTCCATTGATCCTCCTGTCTGTCACTGTACCAATACCATGCAGTTTTTAACACTATTGCTCTGTAGTATTGCTTGAGGTCAGGGATACTGATTCCCCCAGATTTCCTTTTGTTGCTGAGAATAGTTTTAGCTATCCTGGGTTTTTTGTTGTTCCAGATGAATTTGATAATTGCTCTTTCTAGCTCTGTGAAGAATTGAGTTGGGATTTTGATGGGTATTGCATTGAATCTGTATATTGCTGTTGGCAAAATGGCCATTTTAACTATATTGATTCTGCCGATCCATGAGCATGGGAGGTTTTCCCATTTTTTGAGGTCTTCTTCCATTTCCTTCTTCAGAGTCTTGAAGTTCTTGTCATACAGATCTTTCACATGTTTGGTAAGAGTCACCCCAAGATACTTTATACTGTTTGTGGCTATTGTGAAGGGGGTCATTTCCCTAATTTCTTTCTCAGCCTGCTTATCCTTTGAGTATAGGAAGGCCACTGATTTGCTTGAGTTGACTTTATAACCTGCCACTTTGCTGAAGTTGTTTATCAGCTGTAGGAGCTCTCTAGTGGAGTTCTTTGGGTCACTTAGGTAGACGATCATGTCGTCTGCAAATAATGATAGTTTGACTTCTTCCTTTCCAATTTGTATCCCTTTGACCTCCTTATGTTGTCGAATTGCCCGAGCTAGTACCTCAAGTACAATATTGAAAAGATAAGGAGAAAGGGGGCAGCCTTGTCTGGTCCCTGATTTCAGTGGGATTGCTTCAAGTTTCTCTCCATTTAGTTTGATGCTGGCTACCGGTTTGCTGTATATTGCTTTTACTATGTTTAGGTATGGGCCTTGAATTCCTGTTCTCTCCAAGACTTTAAGCATGAAGGGATGCTGAATTTTGTCAAATGCTTTTTCAGCATCCAATGAAATGACCATGTGGTTTTGTTCTTTGAGTTTGTTTATGTAGTGGATTGTATTGATGGATTTCCGTATATTGAACCAACCCTGCATTCCTGGGATAAAGCCTACTTGATCATGGTGGATGATCGTTTTGATGTGTTCTTGGATTCGGTTGGCAAGAATTTTATTGAGTATTTTTGCATCGATGTTCATAAGGGAAATTGGTCTGAAGTTCTCTTTCTTTGTTGGATCTTTGTGTGGCTTTGGTATCAGCGTAATTGTGGCTTCGTAGAAGGAATTGGGTAGTGTTCCTTCTGTTTCTATTTTGTGGAATAGTTTGAAGAGTATTGGTGTTAACTCTTCTTTGAAGGTCTGGTAGAATTCTGCACTGAAGCCATCTGGTCCTGTGCTTTTTTTGGTTGGAAGACTTTCTATGACTCCTTCTATTTCTTTAGGCATTATGGGACTGTTTAGATGGTCTAGTTGGTCCTGATTTAATTTTGGTATTTGGTATCTGTCAAGGAAATTGTCCATTTCCTCCAGATTCTCCAGTTGTGTTGAGTATAGGCTCTTGTAGTAGGATCTGATGATTTTTTGGATTTCCTCAGTTTCCGTTGTTATATCTCCCTTTTCATTTCTAAGTTTGTTAATTTGGATACTTTCTCTGTGCCCTTTGGTCATTCTGGCTAAGGGTTTATCTATCTTGTTGATTTTCTCAAAGAACCAGCTCCTGGTGTTGTTGATTTTTTGTATGGTTCTCTTTGTTTCTACTTGATTGATTTCGGCCCTGAGTTTGATGATTTCCTGCCTTCTACTCCTCCTGGGCGAAATAGCTTCTTTTTGTTCCAGGGCTTTCAGGTGTGTCATTAAGCTGGTAATGTATGCTCTCTCCATTTTCTTTTTGGAGGCACTCAGGGCTATGAGTTTTCCTCTTAGCACTGCTTTCATTGTGTCCCATAGATTTGGGTATGTTGTGTTTTCATTTTCATTGTGTTCTAAAAATTCTTTAATTTCTTTCTTTATTTCTTCCTTGACCAAGGTATCATTGAGTAGAGTATTGTTCAGTTTCCACGTGTATGTGGGCTTTCTGTTGTTTCTGTTGCTATTGAAGACCACTTTTACTCCATAGTGATCAGATAGGAGGCATGGGATTAGTTCGATCTTCTTATATTTGTTGAGGTCTGTCTTGTGACCAATTATATGGTCGATTTTGGAGAAGGTACCATGAGGTGCTGAGAAAAAGGTATATTCTTTTGTTTTAGGATAGAATGTTCTATATATATCTGTTAAATCTAATTGGTCCAAAGCTTCAATTAGTTTCATTGTGTCCCTGTTTAGTTTCTGTTTTCCTGATCGGTCCATTGAGGAAAGTGCAGTGTTGAAGTCACCCACAATTATTGTGTTAGGTGCAATGTGTGCTTTTAGTTTTAATAAAGTTTCTTTTACAAAAGAGGGTGCCCTTACATTTGGGGCATAGATGTTCAGGATTGTCAGTTCTTCTTTTTGTATTTTTCCTTTGACCAGCAAGAAGTGTCCCTCAGGGTCTCTTTTGATGACTTTGGGTTGAAAGTCAATTTTATCTGATATTAAAATGGCTACTCCAGCTTGTTTCCTGAGACCATTTGCTTGTAAAATTGTCTTCCAGCCTTTTACTCTAAGGTAGTGTTTGTCTTTGACCCTGAGGTGTGTTTCCTGTAAGCAGCAAAATGTAGGGTCCTGTTTACGTATCCATTCAGTTAGTCTGTGTCTTTTTATTGGGGCATTAAGTCCATTGATGTTAAGAGATATTAAGGAATAGTGATTGTTACTTCCTATCATTTTTGACGTTATTTTTTAAATTTGAATGCTTAACTTCTTTTGGGTTTGATGAAAGGTTACTATCTTGCTTTTTCCAGGGTGAAGTTTCCCTCCTTGTATTGGTGTTGTCCTCCTATTATCCTTTTTAGGGCCGGGTTTGTGGATAGATATTGGGTAAACTTGGTTTTGTCATGAAATATCTTAGTTTCTCCCTCTATGGTGATTGAGAGTTTTGCTGGATATAGTAGTTTTGGTTGGCATTTGTGTTCTCTTAGAGTCTGCATGAGATCTGCCCAGGACCTTCTAGCCTTCATAGTCTCAGGTGAAAAGTCTGCTGTGATTCTGATAGGTCTTCCTTTATATGTTACTTGGCCTTTTTCTCTTACTGCCTTTAGTATTCTTTCTTTGTTTAGAACATTTGGTGTTTTGATTATTATGTGACGGGAAGTATTTCTGTTCTGGTCCAGTCTGTTTGGAGTTCTGTAGGCTTCTTGTATATTCATGGGCATCTCTCTCTTTAGGTTAGGGAAGTTTTCTTCCATAATTTTATTGAAGATATTTGCTGGCCCTTTAAGTTGTAAATCTTCACTCTCCTCTATGCCTATAATCCTTAGGTTTGGTCTTCTCATTGTGTCCTGGATTTCCTGGATATTTTGGGTTACAAGCTTTTTGCATTTTGCATTTTCTTTAACTGTTGAGTCCATGGTTTCTATGGAATCTTCAGCATCTGAGATTCTTTCTTCTATCTCTTGTATTCTGTTGTTGATATTTGTATCTCTGTCCCCTGATTTCTTCCCAAGGCTTTCTATCTCCAAAGTTGTCTCCCTTTGAGTTTTCTTAGTTGTTTCTACTTCTGATTTTAGATCCTGGATGGTTTTGCTTAGCTCCTTCACTTGCATGTTTGTGTTTTCCTGTAATTCTTTAAGAGATTTTTGTGTTTTCTCATTCATGAGCTCAGCCTGTTGACCAAAGTTCTCCTGTATTTCTTTAAGAGATTTTTGTGTTTCGTCTTTCATGACCTCAGCCTGTTGAGCAAAGTTCTCCTGTATTTCTTTAAGTGTTTTTTGCATTTCCTCCTTGTTGGCTTTTGTATTCTCCTGGATTTCTTTCAATGATTTTTGTGTTTCCCTTGCAAGGGCTTCTACCTTTTGATCCATTGTCTCCTGAATTTCTTTACGTATGACCTTCATGTGTTCCTGTACCAGCATCATGACCAGTGATTTTAAATCCAAATCTTGTTTTACTGGTGTGATGGGGTATCCAGGACATGTTGGTAGAGGAGAATTGGGTTCAGATGTTGCCATATTGCCTTGATTTCTGTTAGTGACGTTCCTGCGTTTGCCTTTTGCCATCTAGATCTCACTGGTGTTAGTTTATCTTGTCAGTGCTGGACTCACCAGTGCAAGCTGCCCCTTCCCAGTTGGCCTCTGGTGCACAGCTTACCTCCTGCACTGCTTGTAGACAGTGTGCTGCTGCCCAGGCTGTTCAGATCCCAAAGCAGGCACCCGAAGGCTCCCGCTGGGGCCCGCTGGATTCACTGGAGCACACTGACTTCTCCCAGCTGGCCGCCCGGAAACCCAGCTAGCCACTTGCAGGACTTGGAGATGTAATGCTGCCGCCCAGACTGATCTGGATCCGGAAGCGGAGAGAGTAGAGCTAAGGCCTTCTGCCTGAGGCCTTGCCCCAGATTGTGTCTGTGGAGCAGATGGAGCCCGTGTGCACTCCCAGGGAGTGCCGACGGTGTATGCTACTGTGACCTCCCCTGAGTTCCGCTCACTCCGCTGGGCAGCCGATCTGCCAACCGGGCTATCGCACACAAGGTTAGCCTGGCCGCCCAGTCCCTGAGTCCAGGCAAAAGCCTGGGAGGCCAAGGTCCGAGCAAAGTTCCCCTACGGCTTTGACTGTTAATTGGGTTTGCCAGGTGACTAGGATGGCGGGCGTGTGCGCCCGCGCTCCCTGAAAGCGCCGGGAGAGTCTGCTTTGCTAACAATCACCTGGGCGGGTTGACTCACAGATGGCCCACCAAGCCGCCCAGTTCTTGGGGTCAGTCCTGTGCCTTTTGGGGCCTGGACCCCCGCTTTGTTAGCCTTAGGCTATGCCTGTTACAGGTCTGCCCGCCTGAGCTCTCTGTCGTCCTGCAGGCAAAATGGCCGCGGCGCGCTCGCAGGCCTGGGCAAAAAACCTCCTGGTTGGGTTGGCACCCCGATGGCCCCCCGACCCGCCCAGGGCCTGGGTGCAGGCCAACGCCCGTCGGGCTCAGACCACCGCGGTGTTGGCCTCGGATTATGTTTGTGTACCTCAGTCTGTCCGATTCCTGGAGTACGGAACCAAGATGGATCCTCCTCTCCTGACTGGTGGGAGGCCGAGTTCTGAAGTGGCCTCCGTGCAGGAAAGGCGCCGCACAACTGCAGCTGCTTGCTGTCCGGCTGGTCAGCGAAGGTCAGTGGTCGTGGGCGCAGGGCCTAACTGGTCCCTGTGACGCCTTGGTTCCACTGCTGATGGCCCTTCAGCTGGAGCAGCCACTGCTGCCGCTACCGCCGCCGCCGCCGCCGCCGTACCCCACTTTTTAATGGGGTTATTTGGTTCTCTGGGTTCTACTTTCTTGAGTTTTTTGTATATATTAGATATTAGCCCTCTGTCGGATTTAGGGTTGGTGAAGATCCTTTCCCAATCTGTTGTTTGACGTTTTGTCCTTTTGACAGTGTCCTTTGCCTTACAGAAACTTTGTAGTTTTATGAGGTCCCAAATTGTCAAATCTTAGAGCATAAGCTATTGGTGTTCTATTCAGGAAATTTTCCCCTGTGCCCATGTCCGCCAAGGTCTTCCCCAGTTTCTTTTTGGTTAGTTTCAGTGTGTCAGGTTTTATGTGGAGGTCCTTGATCCATTTGGAGTTGAGCTTAGTACAAGAAGATAAGAATGGATCAATTCGCATTCTTCTGCATGCTGACCTCCAATCAAACCAGCACCATTTGTTGAAAAGACTATCTTTTTTTCCACTGGATGCTTTCAGCTCCTTTGTCGAAGATCAAGTGACCATAGGTGTGCTGGTTCATTTCTGGGTCTTCAATCCTATTCCATTGATCTGCATGCCTGCTATTGTACCAATACCATGCAGTTTTTATCACTATTGCTCTGTAGTAAAGTTTAAAGTCTGGGATACTGAATCCCCCTGAAGTTCTTTTACTGTTGATAATAGTTTTAGCTATCCTGGGTTTTTTGTTAGTCCAGATGAATTTAAGAATTGCTCTTTCTAGCTCTATGAAGAACTGGGTTGAGATTTTTATGGGGATAGCATTGAATCTGTAGATTGCCTTTGGCAAGATGGCCACAAGCAAATGGTCCCAGGAAATAAGCCAGAGTTGCCATTCTAATTTCAGATAAAATTGACTTTCAACCTAATGTCATCAAAAGAGACATGGAAGGTTACTACTTGATGGTCAAAGGAAAAATCCAACAACAAGAACTCTCAATCCTGAACATCAATGCCCCAAATACAAGGGCACCCTCATTCATAAAAGAAACTTTACTAAAGCTCAAAGTACACATTGCACCTAACACAATAATTGTGGGTGACTTCAACACTCCACTCTCACCAATGGACTGGTCAGGAAAACAGAAACTAAACAGGGAGACAGTGAAACTAATTGAAGCTTTGAACCAATTGGAGTTAACATATATATATATATATATAAAACTTTTCATCCCAAAGCAAAAGAATATACCTTTTTCTCACCACCTCATGGTACCTTCTCCAAAATAGATTATATAGTTAGTCACAAGACAGACCTCAACAAATATAAGAAGATTGAAATAATCCCATGCCTCCTATCAGATCACTATGGAGTAAAAGTGGTCTTTAGTAACAGTAAAAACAACAGAAAGCCCACATACACATAGAAACTGAACAATACTCTACTCAATGATACCTTGGTCAAGGAAGAAACAAAGAAAGAAATCAAAGATTTCTTAGAATTTAATGAAAATGAAGGCACAACACACACAAATCTATGGGACACAATGAAAGCAGTGCTAAGAGGAAAACTCATAGCTTTGAGTGCCTCCAAAAAGAAATTCGAGAGAGCATACACTAGAAGATTAATGGAACAACTGAAAGCCCTGGAACAAGAAGAAGCTAATTCACCCAGGATGAGGAGAAGACAGGAAATCATCAGACTCAGGGCTGAAATCAATCAAGTAGAAACAAAGAGAACCATACAAAGAATCAACAAGACCAAAAACTTGTTCTTTGAAAAAAATCAACAAGATAGATAAACCCTTAGTCAGACTAACCAAAGGGCACAGAGAAAGTATCCAAATTAACAAAATTAGAAATGAAAACGGAGATATTACAACAAAAACTGAGGAAATTCAAAAAAATAAATAGATCCTACTACAAAAACCTGTACTCAACACAACTGGAGAATCTGGAGGAAATGGACATTTTCTTAGACAGATACCAATTACCAAAATTAAACCAGGATCAAATAGACCATCTAAACAGACCCATAACCCCTAAAGAAATAGAAGGTGTCATAGATAGGCTTCTGACCAAAAAAAAAAAAAGGACAGGACCAGATGGTTTCAGTGTAGAATTCTATCAGACCTTCAAAGAAGACTTAACACGAATACTCTTTAAACTTTTCCACCAAACAGAAACAGAAGGAACACTACCCAACTCCTTCTTCGAAGCCACTATTATGCTGATACCAAAACCACACAAAGATCCAACTAAGAACGAGAATTTCAAGGCAATTTCCTTTATGAATATCGATGCAAAAATACTAAATAAAATTCTTGCCCACCGAATCCAAGAACACATCAAAACTATCATCCACCATGATCAAGTAGGCTTCATCCCAGGGATGCAGGAATGGTTTAATATAAGGAAATCCATAAATGCTATCCATTACATAAACAAACTCAAAGAAAAAAACCATTTTATTAGATGCTGAAAAAGCATTTGACAAAATTCAGCATCCTTTCATGCTAAAAGTCTTGGAAAGGACAGGAATTCAAGGCCCATATCTAAACATAGTAAAGCAATATACAGCAAACCGGTAGCCAACATCAAACTAAATGGAGAGAAACTTGAAGCAATCCCACTAAAATCAGGGACTAGACAAGGCTGCCCCCTCTCTCCATATCTTTTCAATATAGTTCTTGAAGACCTAGCTAGAGCATTTAGACAACAGAAGGAAGTCAAAGGGATACAAATTGGAAAGGAAGAAGTCAAACTATCACTATTTGCAGATGATATGATCGTATACTTAAGTGACCCTAAAAACTCTACTAGAGAACTCCTACAGCTGATAAACAACTTCAGCAAAGTGGCTGGCTACAAAATCAACTCAAGCAAATCAGTAGCCTTTATGTATTCAAAGGATAAGCAGACTGAGAAAGAAATTAGGGAAATGACTCCCTTCACAATAGCTACAAACAGCATAAAGTGTCTTGGGGTGACTCTAACCAAACAAGTGAAAGGCCTATATGACAAGAATTTCAGATCTCTGAAGAAGGAAATCGAAGAAGATCTCAGAAAATGGAAAAATCTTCCACGTTCGTGGATCGGCAGGATTAATATAGTTAAAATGGTCTCCTGAATTTTTAATCTGACTGGTGTGAGGTGAAATCTCAGGGTTGTTTTGATTTGAATTTCCCTAATGACTAATGATGTTGAACATTTCTTAAGATGCTTCTCAGCCATTCGAAATTCTTCAGGTGAAAATTCTTTTTTAGCTCTGTACCACATTTTGTAATAGGGTTATTTGGCTCTCTGGAGTCTACCTTCTTGAGGTCTTTGTATATATTGGATATTAGCCGTCTGTTGGATGTAGGATTGGTAAAGAGCTTTTTCCAATTTGTTGGTTGCCGTTTTGTCCGGTTGAAAGTATCTTTTGCCTTACAGAAACTTTGTAATTTTATGAAGTCTCATTTTTCAATTCTTGATTTTAGAGCATTATTGTAGAGGTTTGCTTTAACTATTTTTTTTTTCATACGAAGTTGATAACTGCTCTTTCAAAGTCTGTAGAGTATAGTGTTGGGATTTTGATGGGAATTGCATTGAATCTTAAGATTGTTTTTGACAAGATAGTCATTTTTATTATGATAATTATACCAATCCATGAGAATGGGAGATCTTTTCTTATGATATTTTCTTCAATTTCTTTCTTCAGAGACTTGAAGTCATTGCCATACAGGTTTTTCAACTGCTTAGTTAAAGTTACCCCAAGATACATTATATTATTTGTGGCTTTTGTAAAGGGTGTTGTTTCTCTAATTTCTTCTCAGTCTGTTTATCATTTGAATAAATGAGAATAACTGATCAACAGAAGTAACATTACCAAAATCATTTTTTGAGGTCACAGTCACCTTGATACCAAATCCACATAGAACTCAACAAAGAAAGAGAATTTCAGACCAACTTTCCTTGTGAATGTTGATGCAAAAAATTCAATAAAATACTCACAAACCCAATCTAAGAACCATGATCAAGTAAGCTTCTTCCCAGGAATGCAGAGATGGTTGAACATATGAAAATCCATCAGTATAATTCACCATATAAGCAAAAGGAAAGGGAAAAATACAGGACCATCTGATTAGCTGCTGAAAAAGCTTTTGACAAAATACATTACCTCTTCATAATGACAGTCTTGGCGAGATCAGGGATACAAGGTACATATCTAAACACAATAAAAACAATAGACAGCAAGCTGATACTTAACATCAAATCAAATGGAAAGAAAATTAAAGCCATTCTACTAAAATCAAAGACGAGACAAGGCTGCCCACTCTCTCTGTTTTTGTTCAATATAACCCTTGAAGTTCTAGCTAGAGCCATAAGACAGCTAAAGGAGATTAAAGGGATATAAATTGGAAAGGAAGAAGTCAAAATATATCTATTTCCATATGATTTGATAGTATACATATGCGACTCCCAAAATTCTGTCAGAGGACTCATTCAGCTGATAAATACCTTCAGTAAAGTGACTAGATAACAGAATTAACCCAAAGATTTTTATTTTTATTTTTAATTTTAATTTAATTTAATTTTATTTTTTTTATTTACATTGCAAATGATTTCCCCTTTTCTGGGTCCCCACTCCCCGCAAGTCCCATAAGCCCTCTTCCGTCCCCCTATTCTTCCATCCACCCCTTCCCACTTCCCTGTTCTGAAATTCCCCTATACTCTTGCACTGAGTCTTTCCAGAACCAGGGGCCACTCCTCCATTCTTTTTGGACATCATTTAATTTGTGGATTATGTCCTGGGTATTCAAAGTTTCTAGGCTAATATCCACTTATCAGTGAGTGCATACCATGATTGATCTTTTGAGACTGGGTTACATCACTTAGTATGATGTTCTCCAGCTCCATCCATTTGTCTAAGAATTTCATGAATTCATTGTTTCTAATGGCTGAATAGTACTCCATTGTGTACCATATTTTTTGTATCCATTCCTCCCTTGAAGGACACCTAGGTTCTTTCCAGCTTCTGGCTACTACAAATAGGGCTGCTATGAACATAGTGGAGCATGTGTCCTTATTGCATGCTGAAGAATCCTCTGGATATATGCCGAGTAGTGGTATAACAGGGTCCTCAGGAAGTGACATGTCCAGTTTTCTGAGGAACCGCCAGACTGATTTCCAAAGTGGTCGCACCATCTTGCAGTCCCACCAGCAGTGGAGGAGTGTTCCTCTTTCTCCACATCCTCGCCAACACCTGCTGTCTTCTGAGTTTTTGACCTTAGCCATTCTGACTAGTGTGAGGTGAAATCTCAGGGTTGTTTTGATTTGCATTTCCCTAATGATTAATGATGTTGAACATTTCTTAAGGTGTTTCTAAGCTCTCCGAAGTTCTTCATGTGAAAATTTTTTGTTTAGCTCTGTACCCCACTTTTTAATGGGGTTATTTGGTTCTCTGGGTTCTAATTTCTTGAGTTTTTTTGTATATATTAGATATTAGCCCTCTGTCGGATTTAGGGTTGGTGAAGATCCTTTCCCAATCTGCTGGTTGACGTTTTGTCCTTTTGACAGTGTCCTTTGCCTTACAGAAACTTTGTAGTTTTATGAGGTCCCATTTGTCAATTCTTGATCTTAGAGCATAAGCTATTGATGTTCTATTCAGGAACTTTTCCCCTGTGCCCATGTCCTCCAGGGTCTTCCCCAGTTTTTTTCGATTAGTTTCAGTGTGTCAGGTTTTATGTGGAGGTCCTTGATCCATTTGGAGTTGAGCTTGGTACAAGGAGATAAGAATGGATCAATGTGCATTGTTCTGCATGCTGACCTCCAATTGAACCAGCACCATTTGTTGAAAAGACTATCTTTTATCCACTGGATACTTTCAGCTCTTTTGTCAAAGATCAAGTGAACATAGGTGTGTTGGTTCATTTATGGGTCTTCAATCCTATTCCATTGATCTGTTTGCCTGATATTGTACCAATACCATGCAGTTTTTATCACTATTGCTCTGTAGTAGAGTTTAAAGTTTGGGATATTGAATCCCCCTGAAGTTATTTTACTGTTGAGAATAGTTTTAGCTATCCTGGGTTTTTTTGTTATTCCAGATGAATTTGAGAATTGCTCTTTCTAGCTCTATGAAGAACTGGGTTGGGATTTTTATGGGAATAGCATTGAATCTGTAGATTGCCTTTGGCAAGATGGCCATTTGAACTATATTAATCCTGCCAATCCACGAGCATGGAAGGTTTTTCCATTTTCTGAAATCTTCTTCGATTTCCTTCTTCAGAGATCTGAAGTTCTTGTCATATAGGTCTTTCACTTGTTTGGTTAGAGTCACCCCAAGATACTTTATGCTGTTTGTAGCTAGTGTGAAGGGGGTCATTTCCCTAATTTCTTTCTCAGTCTGCTTATCCTTTGAATATATAAAGACTACTGATTTTCTTGAGTTGATTTTGTAGCCAGCCACTTTGCTGAAGTTGTTTATCAGCTGTAGGAGTTCTCTAGTAGAGTTTTTAGGGTCACTTAAGTATACGATCATATCATCTGCAAATAGTGATAGTTTGACTTCTTCCTTTCCAATTTGTATCCCTTTGACTTCCTTCTGTTGTCTAACTGTTCTAGCTAGGACTTCAAGAACTATATTGAAAAGATATGGAGAGGTGGGCAGCCTTGTCTAGTCCCTGATTTCAGTGGGATTGCTTCAAGTTTCTCTCCATTTAGTTTGATGTTGGCTACCGGTTTGCTGTATATTGCTTTTACTATGTTTAGATATGGGCCTTGAATTCCTGTCCTTTCCAAGACTTTTAGCATGAAAGGATGCTGAATTTTGTCAAATGCTTTTTTAGCATCTAATGAAATGATCATGTGGTTTTTTTCTTTGAGTTTGTTTATGTAGTGGATAGCATTTATGGATTTCCTTATATTGAACCATCCCTGCATCCCTGGGATGAAGCCTACTTGATCATGGTGGATGATTGTTTTGATGTGTTCTTGGATTCGGTGGGCAAGAATTTTATTTAGTATTTTTGCATTGATATTCATAAGGGAAATTGCCTTGAAATTCTCTTTCTCAGTTGGATCTTTGTGTGGTTTTGGTATCAGCATAATAGTGGCTTCGAAGAAGGAGTTGGGTAGTGTTCCTTCTGTTTCTATTTGGTGGAAAAGTTTAAAGAGTATTGGTGTTAAGTCTTCTTTGAAGGTCTCATAGAATTCTGCACTGAACCCATCTGGTCCTGTGCTTTTTTTGGTTGGAAGCCTATCTATGACACCTTCTATTTCTTTAGGGGTTATGGGTCTGTTTAGATGGTCTATTTGATCCTGGTTTAATTTTGGTAATTGGTATCTGTTTAAGAAAATGTCCATTTCCTCCAGATTCTCCAGTTGTGTTGAGTACAGGTTTTTGTAGTAGGATCTATTGATTTTTTGAATTTCCTCGGTTTCTGTTGTAATATCTCCATTTTCATTCCTAATTTTGTTAATTTGGATACTTTCTCTGTGCCCTTTGGTTAGTCTGGCTAAGGGTTTATCTATCTTGTTGATTTTTTTCAAAGAACCAGCTTTTGGTCTTGTTGATTGTTTGTATGGTTCTCTTGGTTTCTACTTGATTGATTTCAGCCCTGAGTTTGATGATTTCCTGTCTTCTCCTCCTCCTGGGTGAATTAGCTTCTTCTTGTTCCAGGGTTTTCAGTTGTTCCATTAATCTTCTAGTGTAAGCTCTCTCAAATTTCTTTTTGGAGGCACTCAAAGCTATGAGTTTTCCTCTTAGCACTGCTTTCATTGTGTCCCATAGATTTGTGTGTGCTGTGCCTTCATTTTCATTAAATTCTAAGAAATCTTTGATTTCTTTCTTTATTTCTTCCTTGACCAAGGTATCATTGAGTAGAGTATTGTTCAGTTTCTATGTGTATGTGGGCTTTCTGTTGTTTTTAGTGTTACTAAAGACCACTTTTACTCCATAGTGATCTGATAGGAGGCATGGGATTATTTCAATCTTCTTATATTTGTTTAGGCCTGTCTTGTTACCAACTACATGATCTATTTTGGAGAAGGTACCATGAGGTGCAGAGAAAAAGGTATATTTTGCTTTGGGATAAAAAGTTCTATAGATATTTGTTAACTCCAATTGGTTCAAAGCTTCAATTAGTTTCATTGTCTCCCTGTTTAATTTCATGGTCTCTAGTGAGAAATCTGGTGTAATTCTGATAGGTCTTCCTTTATATGTTACTTGCCCTTTTTCTCTTACTGCCCTAAGTATTCTTTCTTTGTTTAGTACATTTGGGGTTTTGATTATTATGTGACAGGAGGTATTTCTGTTCTGGTCCACTCTGTTTGGAGTTTTGTAGGCTTCTTGTATATTCATGGGCATCTCTCTCTTTAGGTTAGGGAAGTTTTCTTCCATAATTTTGTTGAAGATATTTGCTGGCCCTTTATGTTGTAAATCTTCACTCTCATTAATACCTTTAATCCTTAGATTTGGCTTTCTCATTGTGTCCTGGATTTCCTGGATATTTTGGGTTACAAGCTTTTTGCATTTTGCATTTTCATTAACTGTTGAGTCCATGGTTTCTATGGTATCTTCGGCATCTGAGATTCTTTCTTCTATCTCTTGTGTTCTGTTGTTGATATTTGCGTCTATGGCCCCTGATTTCTTCCCAAGGTTTTCTATCTCCAAAGTTGTCTCCCTTTGTGCTTTCTTAGTTGTTTCTACTTCTGTTTTTAGATCCTGGAAATTTTTGCTCAGTTCTGTCATTTGCTTGTTTGTGTTTTCCTCTAATTCTTTAAGCGATTTTTGTGTTTCCTCTTCAATGACTTCTGCCTGTTGATCAAGGTTCTCCTGTATTTCTTTAAGTGATTTTTGCGTTTCCTCCTTATTGGCTTTTGTATTCTCCTGAATTTCTTTCAATGATTTTTGTGTTTCCCTTGTAAGGGCTTCTAATTTTTGATCCATTTTCTCCTGAATTTCTTTAAGTATGTCCTTCATGTGTTCCTGTACTAGCATCATGACCAGTGATTTTAAATCCAAATCTTGTTTTTCTGGTGTGTTGGGGTATCCAGGACTTGCTAATGTTGGAGAATTGGGTTCAAATGCCTTAGTTTCTGTTAGTAACGTTCCTATGTTTGCCTTTAGCCATCTGGTTCTCCCAGGGGTTAGATGGTCTTATTGTCATTGGCTGGTGCTTCAACCTACTGTGGATCTTTAAGATTATCTCTGCACCACTGGATGACTGGGTTTCTTCTGGCACAGATTACTGATATGCTGGCTTCCTCTTTTGTGCCTTTGGAGCCCTTCTCAGTCTTGTCTCAAGCAATGCTATACTTAGGTTGTCAAGGTCAACCAGGTGTTCTCTGTCTGCTCTATTATGGAGGGAAGAAGTTGTGGTGGGGGTCACTCCCTCTGTTGATTCTCACATAGGACACAGGTCCTGCGATGGACTGGCTTGCAGATGAACCGCCTATGTGCTCAGTTCCTGAGTGCAGGCAGACCCCTGGCAGTTTGCACCACCAGAAATCTAAAGCTCAGGGTGTTACAGAACCTAGTGATCCTTTTGTGTCCCCGCAGATAGCAAATATAGCTGAGGGGCTTCTCTCCTTCCACAGCTTCCTGGGCAGGACACGGGCCCCGAGCCCAGTGGGCTGGCAGACAAAAGTCGCCTACGTGCTCAGTTCTTGAGTGCAGGCAGACCCCTGGCGGTTTGCACCACCAGAAATCTAAAGCTCAAGGTGTTACAGTACCTAATGATCCTTTTGTGTCCCTGCAGGCAGAGAGTATGGCCGCGGGGCTTCTCTCCTTTCATGGCTTCCTGGGCAGGATTCGGGCCGGGCAGACAAAAGTCGCCTTCGTGCTCAGTTCTTGAGTGCAGGCAGACCCCTGGCGGTTAGATTTAGAAATCTAAAGCTCAGGGGTGTTACAGAACCTAGTGATAATTTTTTAAATTTTAATTTTAATATTTTTTCAGGTTTTTTTTTTTTTTTTTTTTTTTTTGAGATAGGGTTTCTCTGTGTAGCCCTGACTGTCCTGGAACTCACTCTGTAGAACAGGCTGGCCTCGAACTCAGAAATCCACCTGCCTCTGCCTCCCAAGTGCTGGGATTAATGGCGTATGCCACCACAGCCTGCCTTTTTTATCAAAGAAAATATTAATCAAGAAAACGAAAAAGAAATAAAACCTTAGGCTGGCAAGATGACTCAGCACCTAAGGGCACTGCCCACCAATTTTGACAATCTGAAATCTTTAAAATACACATAATGGAAAAAGAGACCTTAGTCTCACACTCTTGCAACTTCTCTGCTAAGTTGTTCATATGTGACATTGTACACACTTGCACCCTGCTACCTGCATAAATAAATAAAAATAAAACTTGAATCCCACCTCTACAAACAAAACACACACACACACACACACACACACACACACATACCCATATGTAAAGATGTACAAGGTATTATTAGATATCATTAAGGCATTTTTCCAACAAATCATGTTTAGTAGATTTTTCCTTCTCTTTTATCCCCACAGTGATGTGAGACCCTCTCTTAGTGTCCTCTGTGACCTTCTCCAAGATGATTTTCCTTTTTCATATTCCATGTGCTCTCTTGTCCATCCTATGCTTCCTGCTCACCTATTATTATCTCTTCATTGTCTCTTTGCTAGCTTTTGTAGGCTTTACAAATATTTGCACCCATTTACATATGTCTAATCCTTAGGCTCCATTCTGCATATGAGAAAGTATATGTGGGTTTGTGTTTCTGAATTTGGGTCATCTTGCACAGTATTACACTTTCTAGATCTGAATATTTTCATGAAAATTTCATGCAATAAACATACATGTAAATAACTCTGTGGAAGGACTTGGAGTGCATATCTGGATTAGGTCATAGTCAAATCTTTTTTTTTTTGAGAAGTTGTTTACTGACTTCCAAATGGCTATACTATTTCACACTCCCATCAGCAGTGATTAAGATCCCCCACCTCCTTTTTTACATCTTTTCCATCATTGATGTCAGATTTCTTAATGATAGCTGTGGTTATTTATAAACTTCTGCCTTAGAATTACTTTGGATTTTGTGGTCTTTTGTGGTTCCATATTAGTCCTTGGATTTTTTTTTTTTAGTTCTTCGAGGAACAATATAGGTATTTTGGTGGGAATTGAACTGAATCTGTATATCACATTTAATTTCTCTATATCAATTCTGTCACTTCAGGAGTATAGAATCACTTTCCATTGTCTAATATTCTCTGATGTATTAAAATACCATGAAGTTTTTATTATAAAGATGTTTAAATTCCTTCTGTTTTATGTTTATTCCTAGCTATGTTTGTTCATTTCCTTGTGTTTTTCTACATGAGTTCCTTGTTGTTATAGATGAATACTTCTAATTTTAGTATCTTGGAACTTTACTGAAAACGATTCTTGGATAACACATTCTATAGTGTATTTTAATTTTAGAATCATTGGCAAATAGGGAAAGGTTGAATTTTCTTTTTCTTATTTTATCCATTTTATGGTCTTTTTCTTGTATTATTGCTATGGTAAAGATTACAAACACTCTCCTGGGTTCACTAACGTATAGTGAATAATAGTTGGCATCTCATGTTTGATAGCGGAAGAAAAGTTCTCAAGTTGTAAATAGACTTTATTATTTTGAGGTTTGATTAATCTATTCCTAATTTCTCCAGATCTTTTTTCATGAAGCACATTAACCTTTTTCAATAATCTTTCTGTATTCATCAAAATCGTTATGTGTCTTCTTTCTAAGATTATTTATATGATATACTATAATTTTTGATTTGCATAAGAAGTATGATCTTTTTAATTTGTTTCTGAATTCAGCTTGGGATATTTTGCTAAGAACATTTGTGGTTATGTATATCATGAATGTTGGTCTCTAGTTTTCTTTTAGTTATAGTGTACAAATTTAAATTTATTCTTGGAATAATTTTATTAAAATTTTATTCTTTATAATTAAAATATTTTTTGAGAAATTTCTCTGTGTATTGTATTTACTTTCATTCCTTTCTCCTCTCTGTCTAATTACTGCTTCTTTCTCTCCCAAATTCATGACTTTTATTTAAGTATTAGTGTATAGTTCTCCTTTTAATTGTGTCTATATATGGTTTAGGTATTAGGAAAATATTGGCATTACTAAATAAAGTTGGCAGTATTCTTTCTCATTTTATTTTGTGGAACAAGGTAAGAAATGTAGGTATTAGGTTGTCTTTATGAATTCCAGGAAACCCTGGGTTCCCTGTAGTTAAATTCTAGTCCTACACGGAAGTTACTTTAGAGTTAAAGAAATTGATATTTGGGTATAAATCACAAACAATTCAAGCATAAAGTAAACCTGTAACAGTTGGAATCCTACCTGGTGCATAGCTTGTCATCTTCCCTAAGAGTAGAGATTCTCAGTAAATCTATTAAGAGATTTTTAAAATTTCCAAAGATCTTTTAATTTTTAGAGAAGGTTTTGTTGGAAATGATTGTGTAATGGCTTTGATAAAATGTTATTATCTTTAAGTATTTTGTTGTTTTATTTCTTATTAAATTTGGTATTTTGATAAATAATGACTATGCCATCATGGATTTTACCAGTGCATAACCTCTTCGGTGACAGTAATGGTTGTGTAAGAGATAGTTTGAGTGTAGGAACCATTACAGGCTATCAGTCTGGACCAGGAAGTGACAACTACCATGAAAGTTTCAAGATTAAGGTAGAAATCTTAAAAAAAGTGTCAAGCAACCAGTGAAAAAATTAACATCCATAGGTAAATAAAAATTTCATGGGCATGTGAAATTGCTTGCAATTTGAATGGTGTCACAGTAGTTTCCTTTTAAGAAATGCATCAGCTGTAGTGTGTCTGAAGGAGCATCTTTAGTCATCATTACCATGTGTTTTTCATCAATAATATATGTCATGGCATGAAACCTTTATGTACTTCCAGTGATTATATTAAATTGATTCAAGCTTTCAGCAAGATGCTATGTTGATTTTTCTTCCGTTGACCATTTCCTTGGACTAGAAAAAAATTTCCATTTTCTTTATATTTTTACACTGTGAGTTGTAAGAATTGATCAGTCAGCATTATTTATCCCAACTTATAAGGTGAATTATTTATGTTGGCATTTAAATTCATCTTTTCATAGCTACCTTTTAATTAGAAAACAATAGTTAAGAGATAACCCAGGGTAGCCTCAAACACATGATCCTCCTGCCTCTAACTCCTTCAGCAAATCCTACCAGTGTGTGCCAGCATTATATTTTACTTAATTTGCTGTCCCAAACTCAGATACTTCAAAATAGGCACTATGTTTTTTAATGATTTATCATCTCTAGTTCATTTTTCCAATCATTTGTATAGTATCACATTTAAGCTTATTTAAGGTTATTTGTAGATTGTTGTAATAAAATTTATTAAAATACTTTTAGTTTTAAAGACTGAGAAATGACAAATAAACCTTAGAATGTGTAGTGTGGAATAGCAGGTTATTTTATTTTCTTTGGTACAATTTTGAATTGATATCACTCACAGATGAAGATTGATTGATGATGGAAAGAATCTTTCGAGCATTTTGTTTTGTGAGACAAATGAATCTAATTAATGCTGAATGAATTGCAGATATACTGCCCATCACATGGCTGAGAGAACTGACTACATAGAAAAATAACTTCTCTTTTTCTAATGATTGCATTATAGGATATCTCTCATTTATCTGGAAGGAAATCCTAACAGGCTATGGACACAGCTCTTGGGATAATGAGAAATCATTGCTAAGTAACTTCTGACTTAGACACAGTTACCTGCCACATAAGAAATACTTAACAGAAATGATTCTGTCTTTCCATTTACCTCCATCTTGCCCCTCTATAACTATCTATTCTATTTCCTCTTACTGTGGCAACCCATCTCCAGCCCCTGCCAGCCTCTTGCTCTAAACCTAACCTCTGCTCTGTTATATGGATTGTAGCCTGTTTATCAAAGACTAAACAGCTAACAAAGAAAATTCATATTTGCCTCTTTGGGTCTTATTTATTTCTCTCTGAATGATTTTCTTCTTGATCCATTCATATACCTGTGAATTTCATGATTTTAATTTTGAAAGTTAAGTAATATACCATGATGTAAATGAATGATATTTTCTTATCCATTCATACACTGATGGGCATCTAGGCCTTTTCTGAATTTTTGTTACAATGAAAGGAAGAGAAACAAACACATGCGAACAAGTGTTTCTGTAATAAGATGTATCCATTGGATGTATGTCCAAGACTGCTATTTCTGGATATTGAGGAAGATACATTTTGAACTTCCTGTGTAACAGCCATGATAATTTGAACAGTAGCTATAGATGTTTGCACTTCCACCAGCAATGACTGAATGTTTCTCATATACTGCATCCTCACCAGATATCATTTGTTTTGTGGATCTTGGCCATTCTGGCAGGTGCAAGATGAAATTCAAAGTAGTTTTAGTTTGTTTTTCCCTGAGGGCTAAGGATAGTGAATATTTCTTTAAGTGTTTCTCAGCCATTTGTGGTTCACCTTTTGAGAACTATTTGTTTAGATCTGTCCCTCACTTTTAATTAGGATATTTGTTTTCTTGATTTCCAGATGTTTTAGTTCGTTATGTATTTTGGGTATTAGCCCTCTGTTGGATGTGTAGTTGGTAAAATCTTTTTTCATTCTGTAGCCAATTTTTTGTCTGAATCATAGTGTCTTTTGGTGTACAGAAGCTTTTCTGTTTCATGAGGTCTCATTTTTTTTCTTTTTTTATTTCATTCGATATATTTTTTATTTACATTTCAAATGATTTCCCCTTTTCTGATCCCTCACTCCCCGAAAGTCACATAAGCCCCTTTCCCTCCCCCTATTCTCCCACCCACCCCTTCCCACTTCCCTGTTCTGGTTTTGCTTTATACTGCTACACTGAGTCTTTCCAGAACCAGGGGCCACTCCTCCATTCTTCTTGTACATCATTTAATGTGTGGATTATGTTTTGGGTATTCCAGTTTTCTAGGTTAATATCCACTTATTAGTGAGTGCATACCATGATTGATCTTTTGAGACTGGGTTACCTCATTTAGTATGATGTTCTCCAGCTACATCCATTTGCCTAAGAATTTCATAAATTCATTTTTTCTAATGGCTGAATAGTACTCCATTGTGTATATATACCACATTTTTTGCATCCATTCTTCTGTTGAGGGACACCTGGGTTCTTTCCAGGTTCTGGCTATTCTAAATAGGGCTGCTATGAACATAGTGGAGCATATATCCTTATTACATGCTGGGGAATCCTCTGGGTATATGCCCAGGAGTGGTATAGCAGGATCTTTCGAGAGTGACGTGCCCAGTTTTCTGAGGAACCACCAGACTGATTTCCAGAGTGGTTGTACCAATTTGCAACCCCACCAGCAGTGGAGGAGTGTTCCTCTTTCTCCACATCCTCGCCAACACCTGCTGTCTCCTGAGTTTTTAATCTTAGCCATTCTGACTGGTGTAAGGTGAAATCTCAGGGTTGTTTTGATTTGCATTTCCCTGAAGACCAATGAAGTTGAGCATTTTTTAAAGATGTGTCTCCGCCATCCGAGGTTCTTCAGGTGAGAATTTTTTGTTTAACTCTGTACCCCATTTTTAATAGGGTTATTTGGTTTTCTGGGGTCTAACTTCTTGAGTTCTTTGTATATATTGGATATTAGCCTTCTATCTGATGTAGGGTTGGTGAAGATCTTTTCCCAATTTGTTGGTTGCCAATTTGTCCTTTTGATGGTATCCTTTGCCTTACAGAATCTTTGTAATTTTATCAGATCCCATTTGTCAATTCTTGATCTTAGAGCATAAGCTATTGGTGTTCTGTTCAGGAACTTTCCTCCTGTACCGATGTCCTCAAGGGTCTTCCCCAATTTCTTTTCTATTAGCTTCAGAATGTTTGGCTTTATGTGGAGGTTCTTGATCCATTTGGAGTTGAGCTTAGTACAAGGAGAAAAGGATGGATCAATTCGCATTTTCTTGCATGCTGACCTCTAGTTGAACCAGCACCATTTGTTGAAAAGGCTATCTTTTTTCCATTGGATGTTTTCAGACCCTTTGTCGAGGATCAAGTGGCCATAGGTGTGTGGGTTCATTTCTAGATCTTCAATCCTGTTCCATTGATCTGCCTGCCTGTCACTGTACCAATACCATGCAGTTTTTAACACTATTGCTCTGGATTTTTGAGAAAATCAACAAGATAGATATATCCTTAGCCAGACTGACAAAATTAGAAATGAAAAGCGAGATATGACAACAGAAACTGAGGAAATTCAAAAAATCATCAGATCCTACTGCAAAAGCGTATACTCAACACAACTGGAGAATCTGGAGGAAATGGACAATTTCCTAGACAGATACGGAATACCAAAATTAAATCAGGACCAAATAGATCATCTAAACAGTCCCATAACCCCTAAAGAAATAGAAGGGGTCATAGAAAGCCTTCTAACCAAAAAAAAGCACAGGACCAGATGGCTTCAGTGCAGATTTCTATCAGACCTTCAAAGAAGACCTAACACCAATACTCTTCAAACTATTCCACAAAATAGAAACAGAAGGAACACTACCTAATTCCTTCTATGAAGCCACAATTATGCTGATAACAAAACCACACAAAGATCCAACAAAGAAAGAGAACTTCAGACCAATTTCCCTTATGAACATCGATGCAAAAATACTCAATAAAATTATCGCCAACTGAATTCAAGAACATATAAAAACGATCATCCACCATGATCAAGTAGGTTTTATTCCAGGGATGCAGGGTTTGTTCAGTATAAGGAAATCCATCAATGCAATCCACTCCATAAACAAACTCAAAGAAAGAAACCACATGATCATTTCATTGGATGCTGGAAAAGCATTTGACAAAATTCAGCATCCTTTCATGCTTAAAGTCTTGGAAAGAACAGGAATTCAAGGCCCATACCTAAACAGAGTAAAAGCAATATACAGCAAACTGGTAGCCAGCATCAAACTAAATGGAGAGAAACTTGAATCAATCCCACTAAAATCAGGGACTAGACAGGGCTGCCCACTTTCTCCTTATCTTTTCAATATTGTACCTGAGGTACTACCTTGTGCAATTAGACAACATAAGGAGGTCAAAGGGATACAAATTGGAAAGGAAGAAGTCAAACTATCATTATTTGCAGATGATATGATAGTCTACCTAAATGATCCAAAAAACTCCAACAGAGAACTCCTACAGCTGAAGAACAACTTCAGCAAAGTGGCTGGTTATAAAATCAACTCAAGCAAATCAGTAGCCTTTCTATACTCAAAGGATAAGCAGGCTGAGAAAGCAATTAGGGAACTGACACCCTTCACAATAGCCACAAACAGTATAAAGTACCTTTGAGTGACTCTTACCAAACATGTGAAAGATCTGTATGACAAGAAGTTCAAGACTCTGAAGAAGGAAATGGAAGAAGATCTCAAAAAAATGGAAAAACCTCCCATGCTCATGAATCGGCAGGATTAATATAGTTAAAATAGCCATTTTGCCAAAAGCAATATACAAATTCAACGCAATACCCATCAAAATCCCAACTCAATTCTTCATAGTGGTAGAAAGAGCAATTCTCAAATTCATCTGGAATAACAAAAAACCCAGGATAGCTAAAACTTTTCTCAACAACAAAAGAAAGTCTGGGGGAATCAGTATCCCTGACCTCAAGCAATATTACCGAGCAATAGTGTAATAGTCATTTGTTTTTTTTAATTGATGGGGATTATGTTGAATCTCTAGCTTGCTTGGTTGGATGACCATTTTTCCTATGTTCCAATTCATGAGCATGAGAAATCTTTTCATCATCTGCTCTTTTTTGATTTCTTTCTTTAATGTCTGTAATGATTTATTATACAGATCTTTTACTTGCTTGGCTAGAGTTACCCCCAAATATTATTTCTGAGGATATGATGAAAGACATTGCTTCCCTGATTTCTTTCTCAGTCCACTTGTTATTTGAGTATAGGGAGAATATTAATGGGTATTAATGTGTATCAATTTTTTTTCCTTCTATTTTACTGCAAGTGTTATTAAGTGTAGACTTTTCCTGGTGGAGTTTTTGGGCCATTTGTGTATAATAACATAAAGTCTGCAAATAAGATACTTTGTGGCAATGAACTTTTCAAGGTTGTTATAGCATGTAAGAATTTCTGAGACTGTAATTATTTGATGTTCTTAGTTGTTCTGATGGATCCTATATAAATTTAAAGACATAGTTGGAATGTAGATGAGATTATGTGTATGTTGAAATATTCTAAGAAATGGTAGATGATCTAGAAGGGAAAATATGTATTGTATTTCCTTGTGCTTCCTAATATGTTGATGTGAATTAATTCTAAGGTTTGGAAAAGGTTAACAGCTAACAAACCCATATAAGAATCTTGTGATGCATGCTTTTACTTGACAATATTACTTAACATTTCCCTGAAATTTAATTTTTTTCTTATATATTCTACTATTAGGGTTCTTTATAATTTTTCCTCAAAAAAGAGAACATACTGAGTAATACTAATCCACTTCAGGGAAAGATGAGATCCCAAATGAAGTCATACACATTAAAGAGAATTTCTTTTCCAAGTTTATAGGAAGCTTTCTAAATTTCAAAGGCTATTGCTTGTGGGGTTAAGAAGAAAAAGAGAATTAGGAAAGTTACAGAAAGAGTGAAAAGTTGGTATATCTGCAGATAGCAGTCCTCAGGGGGAGACTACTCTTAGGCTGCTTGCAGTCTATCTTCTTAAGTTTAGGTGTAACAAAAAGGAAGAGTCAAATGATTATATCTGAAAAATCAAAAATTCTCTTGTATGTGTGAATTGTGAGGTGATATTCAGAGTTAGTTCTGATTCAAAATAACAAACTCTACTGTGTGCATGGAGAAAGCAGAGAGCTGTCCTGTCTATGTGTTAAGGCAGAATTTTCAAGGAACCTTGTGAGATAGACAATACGTACCATGTACATAAAATTTCAGGGAAATTTTAAATAATATTGTCAAGTAAAAGCATTGTCAGAACTACATGTTACTCTGCTGAAAACCATGTAGTAGACTTGAATCCAATACTATGTGTGTACTTGGGCTGCACATGGGTCAAAGCCCATGCTCCAAATCACTTTGCCACACGACTTCTACTTGTTAGCACAGACGAACAAAGATGTGGTTATTTTATAGGATGTGAGAAATGAGCAACCCCACAGCTATCCCATTTTTTCTTTATCTTCATAACTCAATTTTACTCAGATTTCTGGCTATTTTTTTTCAGCGATGGTGAGTGTAAATGAAAGTGTCGCTTTCCTTTTCTTAGATGAAGGGTTGAGATGAGAGCTTTCCCCAAGCTTTCTGAATCCATGGCTTGGGCTGAGCCCAGAGCGTTTCTTTTTAGCTTTTCCTAGGCTTAGGCTTTGGGGGCATTTAGCCTCCATACAATCCAATCTTCTGCAAGTTCAGACCTCAAAGGCTTCAGTTTCTAGCCTCTATCTGCTTACCAGGCCTAGAGTGTTTCAGCCTTCAATACTTAACCCTGATTAAACTCATTCTTTCTGGCTCTGTGTGAACTCTGGTTGGCTGGTTCAATGCCACTCTTCTGGCTTAAACTCTCCAAACTGATGAAGGCTTCTCTCAGCTTCTAACTGAATTGTTCTGCTTGAAAAGACTGCCTCTGTACTCAGGAACTGAGCTGATCCATGTTGAACTGAACACCGCTGAATTGAATTCTCTCTTCCTTACTGATCTTTAGCCTCACTTTTCTGCCTGTTCTCCTGAGAGTTGGTCATAGCTTATCTCTGACTCATTCTGTCAAATCTTTCTCAATCTTTCTCCGATTCGTCACTTTGCTCCTCAATTAGAAGTCACTATTTGGGATTAAAGGTGTCTACTGAAGATATGTTTCTATCCCAGCCAGAGTGATCAAAGGTGTGTATTGCAGCTAGAGAGGTTAAAGGTGTGTGGCGTGTCAATAGTCCAGCTGGATCATACCTTTGGATAAGATTTCTTGCCAGAGTAGCCATGTTGCTGGATTAAAATTCCTCTACAGAGGAGAAATTTAATTTCTTATTCATTGACTGTATTATATAGCCCTGAACATGTGAATGGATAACTGCTGAATGTAAGGTTATATATACACGTATACTGAGAACTGTGCATTTTGTCTAAATAGTTTTAATAAACATTAATATTGATCCTTTCTCTGTTCCATGCTGTCTGATGAGTTATCAATGTGTAGGGATTTTATACTCTAGTATCTCTTACTGACAGAGTTAAGGTTTCGTTTTACTAGAGACACACTTGTGTGGGATTTGGGGCTTTAAAGGGAGATAAAGCTATGTTCCTGCTCCTTTGTTTGCAGTAGGCTCATGTGAGAGCTTTAGGAGGAGAAAAGCTTCCCATGACCTGTGGAAGATCCAGTGTCAGATAGTCTGCTTGGTTCAGTAGGCAGAAATAAGTGTGAACTTGTCTGAACGCTGACTGTCACCTGAAAATTTTAGGCCATTTTTCACCTTCAATTCTGTCACTATCGCATGAATTTTATAATTATTAATTTATCACATTAGAATTCTGTTGGTATCAAAATGCCAGGCATGTCCTCTGATTCCTGAACAATGTGGGAGGACTCACTTTACATGGACAGTCAACGTCATGCTTTATTGTAGGACCTCCTTTTGGGGAGACCCCCTACTCCATTCTCTGGATAGAGTACACCCAAGGAAATGCGAGAGACCGACTTGATGCAAACACATGAGGTAGTTTATTATCAGAGCTCTGGATAGACACATATCTCACACAGGAGACAGAGGAGTTGACCCTGAGGCTTAAAAGGAAGGAGTTTATATAGGAAAAGTCAGGGGGGTTGTGTGTGTGGGGGGTTGGCGTGGTTACACATGATTTGCTGATTCAAACATTGGCGGGGGATTCTGGCAAGCAAGGTGGGTTTTTTGCATACGTGCAGATCGGGCCATCAGCAAAGTAGGAGGGTGTTTATTTTTGTTAGCAGGAAGGTCACTTTGACTTTAGTAAACTGCATCCAAGGGACAGGAGACAGGAGACTCCAGTCCAGATAGTGTATGACCCATAGGTGTTTTCTCAGGCATGCCCCTTATCTTTTATGGCTGGTCTGTTTGTGGAATGGCTGAACCACAACCGTGCTTCAAGCTTGTCCAGCATGTCCGGGCTCTAGTCTACTTGCTGCCTCAACTATGAATTCTGAAAAGTCCCAACTCCCTTCATTATAAAATGTCTCCTTGTAGAGAGACATCACTCTCAAAGTAAATTCTCAATTGATCCATCAGGACTAAATTTCAAGACCAAGCTCAGCAAGTACTCATCTTACTTCTAACTCTCTGGCTGCAGCCAGAGATTAGTGGCATGTCTGTTTCTGTGAGAGTCTTCCCAAGAGTTTATAGTAACCCGTCTACCCAGCTCCTACGTTTGCCTTCTCCTAACTGGCTTTTATTTTCCCAATGTGCATCAATACAGTGGCCTTTGTATTCAGCCATAACTTCTTTTCTTTATGAAGAGCTCCTAGGTTTATGTCTTGCGAAGTAGTCACATTTACCTTTTCACTCTGCCCATTTGTGTCATTATGACATTTCTTTAAGCGGTTTTCTGTCATTTCTTCTATGGGTGACTCAAAACTAAATTAATTGTGAGTGTTATGATGGGGAAAGACAACATGAATCTTTGTGCTTTTCTTTCCACTGACACGAATCCATGAGTGTGGATTTGCACAACTCAAGATAGCTCATGAGATTTCCTATGGCATCTCTGAGAGATCTTCATCCATGTTCAAGTGACAGAATGCCAATTATATGTTTTGATAGGTGGAGAGACTGGGAGATCCTTTCCTTTACATCTTCCTTCAAGCTCACTCACTTCTCCTTAATGAAATGATTTTTAAAAGTCTCATACGTTGTGTGTTAAATGTGACATCACGTTCAGAGTCTGCATGATCTCCTTTAATGTTTTGTTTACACACTCCAAAGAAATCTCCTTTTAAAATAAGTCATTCTTCTCTTATACAAATGATTTCAGTTCTCTGCCCTTCACTTCTGCTCCCCTTCCCATGTCCCCTCTCCCTAAGATTCATTCCTCCTCTGTTTTCCTTCAGAAAAGAGCAAGCTTCCCAGGTATATCAAATGAACATAGCAGAACAATAATGCGCTAAGACTAGGCACACTCCCTTATGTCAGAGCCAAACGGGTAGGAGGAAAAGGGTCCCAAGAATAGGCAAAAGAGTCAAAGACCTGCTCCTACTTTTAGGATCCAACAAAAATACCAAGCTAACAACTGTAACATATATAGAGAGAACCTGGTGCAAACCCAGGCAGACTCAGTGATTGCTGATTCCGGCTTTGTAAGCCTTGCTTAGTTGAGCTTGTGGGTCATATACTCCTGGTGTCCTCGACCTATATGGAGAAAGTTTTACATACACAAAACTATTAAGTTACTGACCTTTACTAATGCATCTGAAAAATCATTAAAGGTACTGGCCTTTACTAAATTCTCAAATATATTTTTGTTGAAATGCTACTTTGTGTATGTATGTATGTATGTGTACATGTTTATGTGTTCAAGAAGGTATATCCAGAGGTCAGAGATTGACACTGGATATCTTAGTTTCTCCCCAAACTATTTTCTGAGACAGGACATCTCATTCAGTATGGAGCTAGCCAATTCTGTCAGGCAGTCTAGACAGCAAACCCAAGGGATTCTCTGGTCTCCATCTCCCTAGCTTTGGAATTATAGGCCCGTGCTGGTGCATCCAACATTTTAAGTGAGCACTATGGATATGAACTTGGGTCCTTATGGTTATGAGGCAAGAGCTTCACTCACAGAGCGATCTAAACAGCCCCTCTTTTGTTTGCTAGTATTTTCTAGTTATGAATATATAGCTATCATGGGGCCCTATGGTGCTTCAACACATTGCCTGATGTCAGAGTAGTCATGTTTATCTCCAGATGTTCATCATTTTTATTGGTGAAAAAATACAGAATCCTTTCCCCAGTCCTTTTGAAATACAGTCCATATTACTATAGAAGCCTATGTAATACAATAGAACTTTTTGTTATCATCTAACTGTAGCTTGATACCTGTTTACCAACCTTTCCTGGTCCCTCCCTTACCTGTATACACCTCAGCCTCAGGAAACTCCTATTATATTCTTAATTCCTTTGAGATCAAATTTACATTTTTTACACATGAATGTTTGCCTTTTTATTCCTGCCTAATTTTATCCTATGTAATAATGATCTTCAGATCTTTTCAAACTGAAGCAACTCAAAAGTTTTCATCCTTTGGGCGGTGGTGGCACATGCCTTTAATCCCAGCACTTGGGAGGCAGAGGCAGGTGGATTTCTGAGTTCGAGGCCAGCCTGGCCTGCAGAATGAGTTCCAGGACAGCCAGGGCTACACAGAGAAACCCTGTCTCAAAAAAAAAAAAAAAAAAAAAGGAAAAAAAAGTTTTCATCCTAATTCTTAATGGCCAGATGATAATTTAATGTACTTTTGACTACTCCTGTGGCTGCAAATGAAGTACAGATTTATCAAGGCAGCCTCAGTATGACCAACTAGTAGTCCCAGAACTTCCAGGGACTAAACCACTAGCCAAAGAGTACACACAGAAGGACCCATGGCTCCAGCCGCATATATAGCAGAGGATGGTCTTGTCAGATATTAATGGTAGGTGGCCCTTGGTCCTGTGAAGGCTTGTTGCCCCAATGTAGGGGAATGCCAGGGCAGGGAGGTGGCAGTGGGTGGGTTGTTGTGCAGGGGGAGGGGGAATGGGATATTGGGTTGTAGAAGGGAAAACCAGAAAAGGGGATAAAATTTGAAATGTAAATAAAGAAAATATCTAATTAAAAAAAAAAGAAAGGAAATGCCCAAAGAAAACACAAGCAACAAAAAGTCAAGAAAGCCTTGACCAATTCTATATGGTCATGGGCCTTGCCTTGTAGTGTAGGTAATATACCCCTTGGCATTCCATTGAATAAAACTGGTTTTCTCTTTTGCCATTTGGCATCAATTGCAAATAGCATCAGGGTTAGCAGTTAGACCCTATGTCCATCTCTCCCACTCAGTACTGCACTCTGTCTGGACCCTGTGCAGATTTTATGTTTGTTGGTGTGTTTCCAAAAAAAAAATGCAGCCTTACCTGACCCTGAGGACTCAGCTCCTTGGCTTCAGTGCAAGGATATGATACAGCCGTTCATTTCCGTTCTCCATTCTGCTCATGCTGTTAGTTATTTCCTCTTCCTCTCCTCTCCTCACTTCTATTTTCTCTTCCATTTCTTCTATAACTTGAAAACAAATGTGCTGATATTTTATGATATTGTACCATTAGTGACTTTTAAAGACACAGTTTAAAGTCCACTTTGTATTCTGTTCTAAATCTTTCCAATAGAAGTATTTTCTCCACATTCTGCATTGATTAAATGATGTGATTTATACAGTGATTTATATAATATACCCCCTAACCCATTTTATTGGTCATAACATCTGAGATATGAAAGCAACACACGGAATATCATAGCTTTTTGTGTTTTAAATGAGTTCATGGTTATATTTTTTAGTCCATCTTACATTATTTTTACAATTTGTTCAATGGTTTAGAATCAGATGCAGTTTCAGCTCCAAGACTACAGATTAAGCTATGTAGTACATGCTTTCTTTCTAAGATATCATGCAAATGACAATAAAGAAATAAAAACCTTTTAGTTCTCCAGGAAAGCGAAGGGGATGGGGCAGCCATTTGCAAACACAATAGCTTACATTTATTGGCAACGGAAGTCAGATGGATGATTTTATCTTGATGAACCAAGTATAGGAAGCTTCCAATGTAAATATTTATGAAAAATTTTAAGTGGAAGAGAGTTGCAGAGTAAGAGGTTGCAAGATAAATGAATGTCAACAGTGAAAAATGAATCCACAGTCAGTGTCATTAGAGAAAAGACTTAACAATTGATCCTAAATAGTGATGGCCACTCAGAATGAACATTGAAAATAAACATTGAACAATGACCTTGTCAGTGCGTACTGATTAGTTATAATTCATGGATCCTTTAAACACAATAGTGCTCTTCAGTACACTTGAGTACAGAGTGATTGGATGCTAGAAGCTTGACATTATGCACACAAGACCAATGAAGATGTGTTCGTTAAAGAAATGGAATAAAAGAGTAATGCGGGAAAAAAAGCAGGTAAATGCTCCACATGTCCCCCAAGGAAACGCTGGTGTGTCAGGGATTCCTATTTATACTGCAGCAAAAAGGCTGCGAGTCAACAGAGTCCAAAAGAAAGCTGAAGAAACAAATTGACATTTGAGAAAGATTCCAAACACATACTCACACCCCCATCCTTATCCAAATGTTAAATGGCTAGGAGGTTGATATGTTTTGATTATATTTACAGCAGTCATTTTTATACCAGTTTCATGAGCTTTTCTTTCCTTTCTCTCCATTCTTCTCTTCATCTTCATTGTTCGTGTGCTAGAAATTGAACACAGCACCTCACATGTGCTAGGCAAGTGAGCAGTACACCTGAGCACTACGCCAGCCTCTTATTCTCACCTAGAAGTCCTAAAATGTCTTATTTTTCATTACCCCTACTTTATTACTTCTTTCAGTCAGCTTTAGAAACATTTTAGAACTAAGTATATAGGGAATTCCTTTTACTAGCTAAAAGATATATAATATATTTGACAGTCATTAAAAAGATGCCAGACTTGCATTTGAAATGTAACCATATAACATAATTGAAAATATTACAATTCCAAAAAATAGAAAGGCCATAAATGAAGCCAGTAGATATATTCTCAATTCCATAGTATATTTCCAGTTACCATGTTTTTTTTTTTTTGCTGATGTTTGTACTTAAATGTATATTAAAAAGTTTCTTATCCTAAGTAAGGAGCATTACTGAAATTACTGTGTGCCACTCTGAAAAATGAGAGAAACCCATATTTAGTTTCCATAATGAAATCCATATTTGCTTGGTTGTGATCCAAATTGGTTTTGAAAAGTATATATTTAATTGAGGCAGATGAAGTGGTCCAAAATTTAATAAGTATTAAAAAGAAAGGAAAATTTAAAGAGAAAATTTCCAATTAAAGATGAGTACCTGATGATAGCTCAGGCCCAAGAATTAATATTGATTAATGTTCTGTAATTTAGCAGGTTTTGCCAGGACAGAGATGCAAGAGTGTAAACTCAGCATCATACAAAGCAGTTATGCTTGCATCTTTCTCTGATGGGATCAAAGGCCGTGGAAACATTTAATAAGTTGAGACTTCAGCGAAGCAACATTACCACTTTAAGTGAGTATGTTCTTAACACATCTGGGTTATCATTGTCAATTTTCCAGGACATCCTTCTACTGTTTTAGGAATCTGTCATATGGCCCTTTACCTGAATAGTTTCTTTTTCTTTTTTTCTTTAATTTTTTTTATTTGATATTTTCTTTATTTATATTTCAAATATTATCCTCTTTCCAAGTTTATCCCTGGAAACCCCCTATTCCATCTCCTCTCCCTTGATTCTATGAGGGTGCTCTCCCCACCTACCCATCTACTCCTGCCTCCTTGCCCTGGCATTCCTCTACACTGGGGCATCAAGCCTTCACGGGACCAAGGACCTCTCCTCCCATTGATGCGTGACAAGACCATCCTCTGCTACATATGTGGCAAGCTGTGAGTTCCTCCATGTGTACTCTTTGGCCTACTGTTCATAGTAAGTGACTATGGTACAATGTACATTGAGTTCTGGTAAGTTTGAGATGGATTTTAACTATACAAAGAAACATTTGTTATTTGCAAAATATCATTGTCTTTGCCAGTGTTATATTGCTGTGAAGAGAAACCATTATGACAGCAACTCCTGCAAAATAAATATCTAATTAGTGTTTGATTACAGTTTCAGAAGTTTAGTCCATTATCATCAGGGCAGGAAGCATGGTAGCAAGCAGACAGACATGGTGCTGAAGAGGTAAGTAAGAGTTCTATATCTGGATCTACAAGCAGAAGGAAGAAAGAGATTGGATTTGGCATGGGCTTTTGAAACCTCAAAGCCCATCCCCTAATGACATATTTCCTCCGACAGAGCCACACCTCCATTCCTTCTCAAGTAGTTCCATTGGCTGGTTACTAAGGATTCAAATATATGAGCCTACGGGACCACTCTTATTCAAGCCACCACAATCACGAAGTAAGGTCTGAGTAATGAGTAGGTATTAAACAGTTCATCATCTATAGAAAATATGTAAACTGAGGCCTTCTTTTATTGTGGTTTATTTACATTTTCTCTCATTTCTGTTTAGTGTAATAAAGAAATTATCAATAGTTATTTTATTTAATCATTTTATTTGTTTACATTTCAAATGATATACCTCTTCCTCATTACCCTACACAACTCCCCCCATCCCCTTTGCCTCTGTGAGGGTGCTCCTCCATCCACTCACCCACTCCTACCTCACTGATCTAGCATCCCCCTATGTTGGGGCACCAAACTTCCACGGGATCAAAGGCCTCCCCTCCTATTGGTATCAGATAAGGCCATCCTCTGCTACATATGTATCTGGAACCATGGGTCCCTCCATGTGTACTCTGGTTGGTGGTTTAGTCTCTGGGAGCTCTGGGTGGCAGGGTTAGTTAGTTGATATCATTCTTCCTATGGGGTTGCAATCCCCTGTTTATTGCTGTGATCACAACCCAGACAGTAACAGCTTAGAGGAAGAGAGATTTATCTTATGCCACAGATCCAGAGTTTTCAGGGCTGGGAGGCTATACTGGAGTTCATGAAGAAGGGAAATGTCACACTATGGCAGGGCGGGAAGCGGAGACAAGGTACAGCTTGTGATAATCCCACTCCTTGTCTTCCACTTGGAGCTAGGATCTGCTTCCTTACGCTCCATCAGTTGGACTCACCAAACAGAACTCAAAACACGAGCCCATGGGAATTATTTCAGATTCCAACCATAGCAGTCCCCTTTAAAATTACAAGGGAAGGTATATACTGATAAGCCCTGAAGAAAGGGCTTTCACAGTTCTCTAAGACGTGTATTGATTTCATAGTCTTTAGGCAAGTGGGACCAGTCCAAACAATGAAGGCTTGAGGACAATAGGGAATACTTTGGAGATAGAAGATTAACTTCCAGACTGTGTCTGCTGAGTAGAAAGATTGTACTCTTAGGGTACTGGAGGGACAAAATCAGACAACTGAGATATTACAGAACCAAAAATAAGAAATTGGAACTAGAAGCAATAGCATTAACTTCTTTGGCATAAGTTTCTGCTTTTTCATCCTGAAATTTTATTTTGGCACAAAGATAGCAATAACACTAAGCCTTCTACTGGAATCCAAACAGAAGATAGATTAGTCTGTCTTAAAATTTTCATTATAACGGACTAACAGTGGAGCAGATTAAAAGCATTTTAATTTAATCAAAAGATGTGTGTACATCAGAGGTGGGTAGCTGGTATTTAAGGTACCTCTTTTCTTGTAAAGTAGAAATAATAAGTTCTAGCCTCATAGATTATACCAATACAAATTTAGCAGGAAATTCTAAGATATTTTAAATTATAAATTCTTACATAAAAATGAAAAATAAGTGACAATTTAAAATTTGTTCTGTTTAAAAACAAGTAGTTATGAAGTCTGTATACTCTATAATTTCATTGTAGGGTTATTATATAAAGAAATAACGGATCATGTGGAAATGGGCACACCCAGTTCAACTTAGAATCCAAGATAGCTATGAGAACCAGGCAACGTATTGTATATCTTTTAAGTTGAAAAATTATCCCTAAACACAATGTCCTTATTGTATCTCATGACTTTGTGGTGGTCATATATTCAAGTAGATATAGGTTGGAATTTAAATTTTAATGTTTTCAGGGATGACCATTTGGTAGTGGATAACAGATTGGTGTGTTCTTCCCTGGGGACAACTATTTTGTGTGCTGCTGCCCTCAGTTCTCCTTAGTTGCTTGCAGTCCTCTTACTAGGGTTGATTCCTCTTGAGCTTTCACCAGCCATGTTATCACGCCTATTGATAAGGTATTTGTTCACATTCATATTCACTTCATTCATTCACAAGCACACAGCAAGCCCCCTGATACTCTTATACTCCCCCATGTCCACAGGGAATGCTCACCCTGTGTTTACCTGAGCATTAGCTGTAGTAGTGTTTAATAGATATACCTTCGGACACTTAGTTACATTTGACTTTTGATTGGTGATTATGTTATTATAGCACAGTGTTGGTTGTAGGTTCTCCTCCAAGATCCATGACTTCACTAGTCCTGGGGAGTAGTCTAGGTTTCCATGACCAGACATCATTTCCCTCCTGTTGAACAGATCTTTAGTCCAATTAAAATGCTCTTGGTTATCATGCACACTGCTACTGTATGCTTACAGTAATTGTGGCATGTTGGCCATTGTTGTTCACACACATCATAACTGGTCTGGACTATTCCTTCCTTCCTTTCTCATTCCCTCCCTCCCTTCTTCCCTCCCTCCCTTCCTCCCTCCGTTCTTCCATCCTTCTGTCCATCCTTCTTTCCTTCTTTCCTTCCTTCGGAAGCTTACATGGCACTTTCTTGTACCATGAAAGCCAGTAGTCATAGAGAAAGATGTTACGTCAGTTCCCTCTTTTCCTTTTCTGATGTGCATGGTGTCTTCAGCAACAGAGTCTTACCTTCCAACTATGGGGGGGGGAACCAGGGGTAATATCAATAATCTCTAATGTTCTGGGAGTTTCCTTGTAACTCTGACCAATGATTCTTGGCTTATGTTTGACTTTTGTGATAATGTCCATGGCTCTTGGTGGGAACATTGTTAGCAAAGATGCAAAATTTTCATTCACACACATACATATAAAAGTTATTTTAGGTATATAACTTTTTAACTTAACAGTATGATTCTTCATGACTTTAGAGACATCCTTAATGCTTTTCTTATCTTCCTCCTCCCCTCTTTTGAATTTATCTCCCTCCTCTCTACTTAATCATAGCCTCTCATTTTTCATTCCCCCTTTCAGATTCCTTATATTCTGATAGTCTCTTATCTATTGCACTCTTTGCCTCCATTTATTTGTCTGCTTAACCTGGACTAATTGTAGAGCCCTAATTTTATTTGTAGTCCCTTTGTATTTTGCATGTGAGGAAGACCAAGAACATCCTTTAAAAAGAACCTGAACAATCAGCTATTTCTACCCCCTCTTGGCAACTAGAATAAACCCAGAAGACAGGCTTAAACAGTCTGCAAGCTTCTGTATGACGCATTATGCTCTACTGATATGAAAAGTGAGAGCTTCAGAATTAAATCTTCAGAAATTCTAGTTAGAATTATAGTCTCTGCCAGGAATCCAGGACCAGTGGTTTCAGAGTAAACTGTAATACCCATATTGGAATTATTTTGTTGTATGATGTTGCTTTAATACCAAAATCCTTGCCTAATTCTATGACTTTATAAGCCAGATTTTTCAATTTGTCTGTAATTTTCACTTACCCAATATAATTTTATTAATATCATTCCTGGCTTTAATCACAGTGTATTTTGTTGATTTCAAAAAAATTCCCTATTCCATATAAAACATACAAGCCAGACCAATCACATTTCATGTCCAAGGGTTAGGAAACCAGGTGCTAGTAAATTAAAATGGGATTAGATGGTTTTCACAGAATAATTGATATAGAAAAGAAACATAATACGTTTGAGATGAGGCTATTTGAAGTTGCTTATGTTACTCCAAAGTTTGTCCATTAAGGGGGATACATGTTGTGTGACAATATTTTGGGGGGATATATAAGAAATATCTATTCAACTTCAGACCAGGAATTACTGATAGACTAATGTACAGATAGCAATGAAGGCAACTTGGTGAAACAATGAATTTGATTGGTAATGTTTACAGAAATATGGGTGAGTAGTATAGGAGCAGAAATGACTCAATGTCACCACATCAACGCCCATTCCATCATTGTTGATAGTTTAAGAAAACTAGGTACTTGAAGCACACTACACAAACTCTAGGTAGCTCAACAGGTTGAAGAGTGTTCTTTCCCAGAGGCTCAGTTGGCTTAAGTCTCTTCTATAGTTCAGATAGTTCAACCAGTCTGTCCTTCTAGATAGTTCACTTTTTCTCTGCTTCTTTTAGAGGTTTTGTCTTCTCTTTTCTACTTTCAGGATTCTTGGCTAGTCTTTGATTCTTCAAGATATCTCTGCTTATCTGAGAGTCTTTGCTGTAACTTGGTTTGTATAGGAGTGACCCTCAACAACTTTTATAGCTCATAATCTCTTAGGTAGGGAGGGACATAGTGATCTGATCAGTCTCAGGGACTTCCTGAAGTTGTTTTGAGTTGTTTATTTCATGTCTTAACAAGCTTTGCTGCAGGATGGAGTGTTAAATCTTTCTGTAGAATACCTTGTTTTACCTGCTTGAAAAAATTCCACCCTAAAATATTCTCTAGTTTCACCTCTTTCTTTTTATTTTAAATCATCATATGTCTTAAAGAGTTTCTCACCACGATATGTGACTTTAATCACAAAGTTTCCCTAAATATAAAATACAGAAATATGATTTGTTTCTTTTATTAAGGTTTCATTAAATCAAAGAATTATTGTAAACCACTTGTGTAGTTACTCTCTCTGAAGCACAGAGGGAATAGAAATTCAGCCAAGAAAATGGGTTCTTAGATATCAGTAAAGATGGTTCTAAAGTAACAGAACTCAACGTGTTCAACATTTTCCATCTTTTCCACTGACCAAACCTTTTCTGTTTTTATACATTTTCCTTATTGGAATACTTATGTTATACCTCTTTTCTTCTTGTTAAAGAACTGTTCTTTTATATTTACAACCTTAGTTATTTTGTTAAAAGAGCCTTCTTATTTTTCCCCAGAATTCTACAGATATCTGTGACAATTTTTCACCTCAAACTTGGTCAACTCTCATAGTATGAAGATATTCACGAATAATGCACTACAATTATAATTTAAGGCCAGTAGTGGGATTTCCCTCATATGCAAGACATGTACCAAGTAAATGAACTGACAAAATAAGATATACCTGAATTCCTGGAGAACATTTATCATAGCTAATAAAATCTCACTTATAGGAAGAGATGGTTACATACTTGGCAGCTGCCATTTTAATATTAAACTCAAAGCACCTGAAGATGGAGAGAGAATAATACAAGTAAATATAAATCATGTTTAAAAAACTTAATGGAGTTAACTAATTCTATAATCCCACTGAGATGTCTCCCATAAGATTCAGGAATTAGCATTTGTTATACATATGAAAAATCTCAATGCTGCTATTAAAGATTATATAAATAAGGGAAGGATGAGAATTCTGAATGGCTGACATAGTTTAATTTTGATCACAAATTGAGAATGTCTTTTAATGACATATTTATTTTATGACATATACTATAATTTATAATAATTTCCTACATTGGCAAATAATTTCTTACCAGTTACTTAATTTTGCAATTTAAGTTGATCTGAAGAACTCAAGAAGATTCCTATTACATGAGATTAGCTTATTCCAAGGTTTTCAGATTCCTTTGGTACAACCAAGAGGAGTAGTCTCTTCAGTATTGTTCATCAGAAGGGAACTTCATTCACAATCTAGGGTTAAAATCACTCACCAGATATCTCTCCTGTCACTTCTTTCCTGAATCTTGAAGGATGTGAAAGATAACTACATAATAAAATATTCCTTCACCAGAATACATTTATTATTTATGTAATGTAAACAAATTCTGTGTTAGCTAAAAATGATGTAAAATCAGAGTATGTACCTTCAGTGTGCTGATGAGGACAGACACATAATAATAATAATAATAATAATAATAATAAAAAATAAAATAGTAGTAATAATAATAATAACAGCAACAATGATAATAATAATGCATAGAAATAATTGTGTATGTGTAAGGAATTGTGAAAATTTGGAGAGATGGTATAAATTTCTGTCCTGCAGCATTAGTTAATGGTTCACAAAGGAGTGACATCTAACTTTGCTCTTGAGAAGACAGCCGTTCAATAAATAGACTTGGAACTAAAGAGACTACAGTTACCAATCATTACAGGGAAGGCTGACATAAATCAGCCTGCCCCAATGCTTGCTTTCCAATTGCTAGATATCAGAGTGAAGCCATTAAAGTTCAGCTGGCCTCAAGTACTTGAATGTGGGTCCAGTAAAACTACTACTGAGCAGACCCTAGCCCAAATTGTCTTCCATTGACTGGTTAGAAAAAGAAATGGTGTTGTCATAAATGCTATATTTTAGTGTAGCTGTTTTAGTTACATTTCTATTACTGCGACAAAACATTACAAATATGGCAATGTCCTTAAAAACCAAAACATTTAATTAAGCTCATCATTTCAGAAGGCTAGAGTCCATGATGGTGGCACAAAGGCATGGTGGCAGTAATAGCCGATCAACAAACAGGAGGCAGAGAAAACACACTGAGAATGGCAACCTGAAACTGAATCCTCAAAGCCCACCCCAAGTGATACAACTCCAATGAGGGCAGACCTCCTAAGCCTTCCCAAACAGTTCTGCTGACTGGAGACCAAGAATTCTGACATATGAACCCAGGACCCCATTCTCACTCAAATCACACAGTGTATTATTAGGTAGCAGTGTATGCTTATTCAATCATATTCATATCTTCAAAATGAGTAGGGCTAGGGATTTAGCAGTCAGTAAAGTGGTTGCCATTGTTAGCACAGGAGTCTGAGTTTTATCCCTAGAACCCTCGTCTAAAGCTGATGCACCCTTGTAAGTTCAGACAGCTGTGAGGAAGTGATCATAAAAAGGCAGACGTTAGGCCAGATAACGTAACATTCTTGGCCAGAACCATGCCAGTGACAGACACTGCCTAAGAACAGTGAGGGCAATATCTAAAGAACAACAGCGATGATTGATCACTGGCCTCTAGGCACATGCATACACATATGTATTACTATACACAACCCACACATAAACACAAAGAATAGTGTAGATGACACATTTTCAGAGATAAGAATGATAAACAGAATATATGGGGAAATTTCCAAGTCCTAGTCCAGACCAGTTCCTGTTTCTCAAGTCTTTGTTTCAGAGCCTGGTACTTGGAGCTTCTTACTCTACATTATCCTCAAATGCTTCTCTACAATAAATGGTTGCTGAGTTTTTTTCCAACATGTATGTAAATCATGAGCAAAATGATTTTAATGCTGCTTTGCCATGAATAGCATACTTTTAGCAGAATTCCAAATAAGACCAGGGCATATTAACCTGAAACTTCACAAATCTCTCTGCTTCCCTTTCCGTGTCCCATATATCAGCTTGTCTTAATTCTTATTTTGGAATGATTATGCATGGTCAAATGCACCAAGTCTTTCTTCTGTGTAATTTTATTTTATTGACCTGTACTAGAAGTTAACAGTGTTATTCTTCTGCCTTCTTCTGCTTAGACTTTATATTCTGTGCTACCCTTGTCCATTCTACTGGTAAAGTTAATTTCTGTTTCTTCACTGAACATTTCTTCGATTGTATCAAATTTAGGGATGATTCGCCTGTGAGAACAATGTTTTCTTGCAGGCCTCTCCATGTTAGCATTTATTACCTTCAATATCTCATTAGTTGCCGACTTATGATGGGTTCCTTTCTTACCTCTCCTCTCTATGGGCTCTTGTTGGCCTACTGAGTGATTTTACCTGCAGGATACATTTGATGCTATCTGATAGTCTTTACTAATCTTCAAAATGTTCTTTAATGTTCTTCTTACTTTTAAAACCATTCACTTAAGAATCGTTTATATATTCCTTAGTCCTTGTCTATTCCTTAAATTATAGCATTATTAGGAATACAGCCTAAAAGGCCTTTGTCTTTTTATATAATTAGTAAATCTTCTTGAATGATCTAAATTTCATATGCCTTCAATTACCAACTGTATGTCAATGTATTAAAAAAACACAAATTTACTGCTGGTATCTGGATTGGCAATTCTTAGTTGTCAACTTAACTTCATCTGGAATTAAATAAAACTCCAAAATAGAGGACATACCTGTGAGGGATTTTTGTTTAGTAACTGGAAAGGTCTACTTCTAATTCAGATCTTTGAGGGATGAAGACACACCTTTAATCCGTATCGTGAATCCAGATCTAACCTTGGCAATGTTTTTTTTTTTTTGAAAGTCTATATAAGGACACAGAAGAAGTATGCTTTTGCTCTTTGCCTGCTTGCACTTGCAAAACAAGCAAGTCCATTTCTTCACTGACATTACAGTCTACTTTCTGGGATTCCAGTATATAATGAAGACCAGCCTTAGGAACTAAGAAACTACTGGATTATTGAACTTCCCATACATAAACAGTCATTGTTGTATTAGCAGAATTATAGACTGAAAATCATGTGTGTATGTGTGTGTGTATGTGTGTGTGTGTGTATGTGTAAAGAGAGAGATTCTTTCTATAAATTCCATTACTCAAGAGATCCCTGACTAATATAGAATCTGATTCATATTTCACACCCATGTATTCATATTTCATGTTTAACTGAAGTCAACACCTCTTTTGAAACCATTTTTACCTGTTTTTAAATGTTATTCTCCCCTTTATCGCAATTGATAGTACCACAATTTCTCACATTATTATCCAAGCTAGTTTGAGTCAATGAGCAAGGATGCCAACAGAAGTTGAAACACTGATGGAACCCAGAATGGATTGAATTTGAGTGAATATCATTTGTTGATAACCAGAACTTCAGCAAAAAGTGGCTTCACTGCTGCTTTAGGGCAGGGGTCAGACAGTAAGGCACCAGTTGCCAGTGGTAGAGGAACCTTGTCAGACTATCACAGCGCTCCATTATCACTAGCAGAGCACTGGTACAGTAAGTGATGCATCTGTGCCCAATATGAGCTGTCATAACAGTAGAAGCTGTGAACCAGAGCTTCGCAGCCTGGAGCGACTGTTTACTGATGGGTTATTGGTCCCCTTAGCCCAGAGGATGGCTGGGCAGAGAGTTGGACATCTGGAGCCCCCAGGACAGTTTGTTGGATCATTTATTCTAACAGTCTATACAGTGTAATTTTCCATGGTGCTATGATGAGATAAATATTGGGAAGTGCTGTGATTTAAGGAACCACCAACCATCTGCTAGATGCAGTGCCAATTCCGTTGCTTTAATCTTATATACCAAGTGATGCCTCATGCAATCTGAAAGCTCATAGCTCAGAGGCTGACCTGGCCTCTTTGGTTACTTACTGAGTATGTAACATAGAATCAGTTGTACTTGCTTCTGGTTAGTCCTGTTTATAGTAGTAATTTAAAATAAAACTAGTAAAATAAAAACCTCCCCTAGAAGTAGAAATGATGACCACCCTCATGAATTTTGTACTGGTAAGCAGCTTATAATTTAGGAGAGGAGGAAAAATAGTAAATAGATGAATTGTAAGTTTAACATTAATTATACCATGAAATAGACATTTTAAAATGGAAGCTGTTACAAGATGAAAATAGCTTTGAAAACTTGACTAAGGTGAGCTGTTTAAGGATTATGGTTACATTGGCTTTAAGCAAAATTCTGTTAGAAATAGCAAGAAAATTATGGAGTCTAGGAGATTGCATGGTTGGTAAAGTTTTGCCTTGTGAGCATGAGGTCTTGAGTTCAATTTGGAGAACTTAAAAAAATTAGAACACACAGTACAGACCACTTGAAATCCAAATATTGGAGAGTCAGAAATAAGCAGATCCCTAGATCATGATGGTTTCAGTCCAGGTAGGCTGTCTCAGAAAATAAAATGAAGGAGGAGCAACACTTGAGGTTGATTTTGGATCCTCACACATATGCATTCATGAACACACACATAGATGAACACAAATACACATGCAAATGCAAAATAAAAGTGAAAAATAAATTCCGTGTTTGGCTTAGTACACAGCAGTATTTAACTTTCTATTCCAATTTAAAGAAATGTGAAATTTTGTACTGTTCATGCTATTGTTGTTGATGCATTAGTTACAACTAGGTTTGAAATGGACTGGGAAATCTATTTGCATGGGTATCCTGTCCATTACCACAGTATCTGGAGTACACAGACATCTTATTTCAATTATTTTCTGCCTTACCTGATTTTCAAGATTAATGGACAGACTACTTAAGTTAATTTAGATAAGAGAGGTTGTATCCTAATTCACTTAATAAATGTTTATTGAACATCAACTCCTTCAAAAATCTAGGATAGTCTGAGATGTAAAATTGAGGAAAGAACCACATTCTCTGTGAGTCATTTTGAGTTATCCCAATGCACATAGCTGGGAGGTGGTGGAGAGCAAGATGGACGATGCCTTCCAACGATGAGATCCTCATCAAAAATTTCAGTTTCTCAAAACTTTTTTTCTTGCAGATTCTGGTCTTAAAGTTATAATCGTTCTATTATCTGACTGAGCCTTATCTAGCATTATCATGAAGTCAGAAGCTTTTTTTTTACTCTTCCAGTAAAAGCGCAAAGCAGCATCTGATACTGGAATACTTCTAAGATGTTAACAAATGCAACTTAAAGAGGTCTTATATTTCATAGTTTACTCAACATGGTTCCTGTATGGGACCCATCTCTCTTTTCTAAATACTTAATCCAGGATGTAACAGAGCAACCTCTTCAATACTCAAATGCAGAACGACTCACTCTAGACATAACAGCACCTGTCTGTACCACTCTTTTCTCTCTCACTTCTTTCCCTTAACCATATCCTTTCTTCCATAGTTGTTTTTGTGACTGTGCTTGCTATACTCTAACTACTGCATTCAACATCTAGCAACATAAGGACCAGTTGGCTGCTCTAGAAAATTCCTTTTGTCTTTGCAGTTCTTTACATATTTCTTTCAGGTTGATGCTCTGTGACAATGATAGAAGAAAGAGATAGCTTAACATTAACTCCGGATTTCTCTATGACTCTTTTATTTTTATCCTCTATAGGCTTTTCTAATTCCATGAGTTAAAAAAAAAATATGAACCATGCATGTTTAATGTACACCTCTCAGACATACACTAGTAAAGCATTATCATTCGTAGCCTAATGAACGAGGATCTTTAATAATTCCTTGTGGCCTTTCAATTCCCTTGTAATCCCCATTCTTTACTAGTTAATGACCTATTCTATTTCCAATCTTGATGTTTATGTGAAATATAATAGAAAATGCACCATGGGGTAATGAATCACCTGACTGCTTACTTACCTCTTAAGTTTATCTAACTAGTTGAGGTTGATATTGGTTTAATAGCTGCATGAATGATAAATATATAGGGTTTTGTTTGTTTATTTATGTTTGTGCTTTGGTGATGGAAAGGACTGAACTGAGCCTTGTGTTCATCTGCACTCTACCACTGAACTACCTAAGTGGTTGCAGAATTATAGCTGTCTCCTGAGAGGCTCTGCCAGAGCCTGACATGTACAGAGGCAGATGCTTTCAGCCAACCATTGAACTGATCATGGCGTCCCCAATGGAGGAGTTAGAGAAAGGACTAAAGGAGCTGAAGGGGTTTGCAACTCCATAGGAAGAACAACAATATCAATCAACCAGAGCTCACAGGGTCTAAACCACCAACCAGGTAGCACATATGGAGGGAGCCATGGCTTTAGTCATATATATATAGTAGAGGATGGCCTTGTTGGGCATCAATGGGAGAAGAAGCCCTTGGTCCTGTGAAGGCTCTATGCCCCAGTGTAGAGGAATGTGAAGGTGGGGAGGCACGAGTGGGAGGGTGGGTGGGGGTTCACCCTCATAGAAGCAGGAGGAGGGGTGATGGGATAGGGGATTTCTGGTGGGCAGAAATTGGGAAAGGGGATAACGTTTCAAATGTAAATAAATAAAAGATCCATTTTTTTTTTTAAAAAAAGAAGCTGCCCTAGGTTAAACTGCTGAGATAGATTTACAGAGGTGCCACATAACAGCAGAATAATGAAGGAGATAAATAGAAATGTATGTAGCATTTAAAGCTGTATTTTGAGCATGGGAAGGAGATTTGAGACACATAAATGGATAGTCTGGAGTCACAGATATCAGGTGTTGGGGACCCTCTAGTATGCTTGAGGCAGATCTGCATCAAACATCTCAGACCCCTCATTTTGAAATTGTAGATTTCCTTTTCAAACCTAGAGGACAAAGGGCCATAGATGAAACATGAGAGTTCTGGGATCTGCTCAAGTTATTTGCTATATTTACCAGTGAGATTCAGAAATTCAAAGTTCCTCAGATGATGGTTTCAGGTTGCATATTTTTTCCCTTTGAGTCAAGAGATGAAAACATATTCTTTAGTAACTCTTGAAAAATCCTAAAGCCATGGGATTAGAGACAAAATGTATAGCTATAGGTTTGACGAAAATTGCTTACAACATGCCGATATTATTGTTACGTATACACTATGGATTATGTCCAATAAAATTTTTACTTTTTACTCAAGATCTAACAACTGCTATGTGTTGGAAAATAGTGGAGAAATGTTAGTGACATTATCTATGTTAATTTGTTTCCTGGGTCATTTTTTCTTTTTTCCAGATTCCCCTTGGTTTTAATACGACTTTTATAAGTCTATGAACTAGAACTGTTAAAGGTCCGACTCCTCCCTCCTCTCTCTCTCCTATTTTAGCTTATGCTTTTTCTTTATCCAACTGTAGGCCACACTGACTCATATAAAACTTCTATTGTCATCAAAAATGAGGTTGGTCATTATTTGTACACTTATTTTTACTTATAATGCATATGAATTTGCATGCATATAGTGTATGTATGTATGTATGTATGTATGTATGTATGTATGTATCTGTGTGTATGTTTGTATTTATCAGATGTCTACCAATCCATATATTTCTAAGTATTTTTCTACATTATGCATAGCTCTTTATACTTCTTGCAACTGGTTGACATGTCAAGTGTATCTAGTGAATATCATGGCCTTCATTTCTCTCTATTCATCTGTTCAAATCCTACCATATGCAAGAAAATTGACATTCTATGTTCAACTAGTATCTTCTAATGTGATTTCATATTCTAGTATAATCATCATCATTCCAATGTTTTCAACACAGGCAAAATGGATTCACTACCAGCATTGTCCTGTCCCCTTATTATAAAGTCGGAGTATAACATAGCATGCCACTTAACACTGCCACTACCATTGAATTATCATAGTTGCATGGTAGAGCAACTAGGTTTTTGGTTTTTTGTTTGTTTTGTATCAAAGTATGAGTTTGGAGGTTTCAGAGTTTTGCTATTACTGATAGAACTTAGTAAATGCTGTATGTATCTTTCTCTTCATGTACATCAAATAAATATATAGTGTTACCCACATGGATTATTCTTAGCAAACAGTTACCATCTTAAATTTACTTAAAACTACCATTTCGCATTAGCTTCTATTCCTGAAAGTACTTTATGATAAATAACTCTTGAAGTAAGGATGCTTAAACTGTTTTAATCGAAATGATTGTTTTCTCCTTTTTATTTTTTCAAACAAAACTATACATGTAAGATGGACTAAATTCGACGTTACTAATAAACATACACTCTTTTTTTTACCTTTAAGATCTGTTAATCTTATATACTTCCTTACAGTTTCTGGATATGATCCATATACTCCATTAAATTTTTATGAAATACGGGTATTCTGTTGAAACGTGGTAATTAATTTGTGCAGTTTAAATATAAAGTTAGCATATTGTTGCACCGTTTTCTGGAAGAAAGCCCCTGTGTGTTAGGATGGCTAATTAATACACCGTGCCAATGTATAACAACTCCAAAGGCACTAAACTTCCCTACCAACGCATTTCTGCTCCACACTTAGTATATTAATGGGCTCCCTTTAATGCCAAAAAGTCCATTGCTTTGATGTGACTGTAGAAATACCATCTCCAAAGGCTAGAACATGGTTGAAATACCTTAGAAATGAAGGAGGTTGACAAAAGAGAGCGTGCATGTAGATTAGAAATGAAGCACCACCACAGCTAATGGCTGAAGAGTTAGAAATTCCATTCATCACATCAGTGTGCATTTCCTGCCATCCCTAATGGTGATGCTTCCGTTAGACACTTATTCGTTTACCAAGTTTAAGGTGTCCATCAATTTAAAGTGGTTTTGTTAATCTCTTTATGTTTATTGTTTGACAGAAAACACCACAGTCTCTCCCATAGCCACATGCTCAGTTTATCATCAATCAGTGTATGTACAAATTTGCAGTTATTTTTGGAAGATCACTTGGTTTCTCTATGGTATTATTAAGATAGGTAGTGGGATGTCCTTGGTAAATTCTTTGAGCTTGATAGCTAAAGCATGTAAAGGAGGAATGCAGTGAGAAGTTCCAACTCTTTTCTGAGCTAGGTTACTTAAGGTGCAAATCACAGGACAGTGGGTTGAGGCAAAGCAGTGAATAAATGTCTCTTAATGTCTATTATTTTTCTACCTCAGATGTCACCTACACTGATTTTGCATGCAAACCTGAAAATTAAAATAAAATATTCTGTGCTTCTTTGACATTTGATAAAACTACATGGGCTCATTTTGATCTTCATACAAATACAGTTCCCTGTTATAATCCAGCAGATAAAGTCTTCTAGGTAAATAATCTCTCATATTACAGGGACTAGATGTTATATATATATATCCTTATTGATAAGTAGGAGTCTTTTGTTGCATGGTAGCCCATGTAAGTATTCAAATATGCCCTTTACACATCTTCAACTGAAGATAATAAATCTCCTCACCTTTTGTATATGAAATCTGCATATGAAACCTTTTGTATATGCTATCTACTGAGCATCAGGTTGTCCATTGTGCTTCAGTGTGCAGATCTGTGAGGTTCTGCACGGGTACCAAGTTCTATTCCCAGAGAGTTTGTGAAAGTGATATGTAGCAATTGTTGGTAATGTTGGAGTTGCCTAAGTAGAAATGCCATCTAGGGTCAAGAAGGAACTGATTCAAACATGTAAAGGGGAAACCAGGAAGTATCTATCCATGGGTGGCTTATAAAAGTTTGTTATGTTCCTGAGGGTCTTGAAGTCCATATGCATTTGTGATATAGTGTTTATGTTCAGGAAATGAAGGCTAAGGCTGAAATTGCTTTGCCAATTCATGAAGAACAGACTTAATTCTCTCTCCCAAGAGCTCTGGCTATAATGACTGTTCCTTGCAACCTATAAATGTGCTTACTTATTTGGTAATGGGGTTACCACAGACGTGACTAAACCTGAATAATCAAGTGATTGCAATCTAATCACTAAACTCCTTAAAAATGTTTAAAAAAAAGATATACAAAGCATGTAGCCCTAGAGGTGACAAAGTAGAAGGAACTGGGTTATCTCCCGTACCCTCTAGCAAGGGATACAACATTACTAGAAATTTGAGTTCAGTCCAATGATTCTATCCAGGATTTTGATGACAGAAGCTTTATGTTTGTGTTGTTTTTTGAGTCTCATTATAACCCAGGCTGGTCTTAAACTACAACCCTCATGTTTAAGTCCCCCAAGTCCTGGAATTGCATATACTAACATGCCAAGTTCCCACATGCAGATTTAAAAATAATAGGTAAACACATCTTTTCTCATAGTCAATATAAACTATTTCATAAAAAACAAAAAATATTAAAATATTTGAACTCCTTAATAAGCTTTCAAGATATATATAAAATACATAGATATTTAAGTTAGAAAATATACAAAGTAAATTTATTACAATGTAATAAGAATAAAACAATATGAAAATGTATTTAAATCTTGAAGTTATGATTAAAGTGGAAATATTCTGCAATGTGTCTTACAGATCCAGTAGAATTCCTATCAAAATTTTGAATGGTATTTGTTTTTCAGAGTAGTGATAAAAAAGGATATGCATATAAATAATTATGGACAAGAGTTATACACTTTAATTTATGGCTGATCCATAATTTGACAAGAATACAAAGATAATGCCAAGGGACATCATGAGTGTCTGTTCAGTAAAAGACGTCAAATAGTAGGAGAATCTGTGCCGTAATGAGATGAGAGTGCTATCAAACTGCATGCAAAACTCACAGTAACTGAACTAACCAAAAGAAATATAAGTTCTAGTGTGATTAACAAATTAAATTTGAAACTAGCATGGCTCCTCATGCTTTCAATCCTTGTGAACCTGAGTTATCAGAATTTCTTTGAGCTGCACTTGAGAATCCATATAACGACTTTTCCATGTACAGAAAGCAGCAGGGATTGTATGATACCATGCTGGGAGGGCAAGAACCTTTCAGAAAAATGTTCAGAACTAGCAGATTTATAGCTTCTACTGGCTTGGTGTCTGTCTGCAGCCTTTGACTAAGAACATATGCCATCCACCATTAAGTAAAGGGGTTGGTCAGGAAGTCGACGCTACAGGGTCTAGTCCTGAACTGGAAAGCCAGTAATATTATGAAAGATTCCCCATGGTTTCAGTTGCTCCATTAAGGCTTTTGGAGTGCTATACTCGTAAGTTTTGTGTGTGTGTGTGTGTGTGTATGTGTGTGTGTGTGCATGTGTACATGCACATTCATGAGTGTATGTGTGTCATATGTATACATGTGTTTATGTGTGTGCATGCACGTATGTGTATGTGTGAATATATATGTGTGTATGCATGTTTGTGTGTGTCTGTGTGTGGGAGCGGGGATGCACCTGTGTGCTCACCTGTATAGAGACTAGAGGGTGATATGAGGACATCGTACTTAATTGATTCCTTACTTAATTTTTTTGATACAGGATCTCTGACTCTAACTGAACCTGAGATGCACCAGTTTGTCAAGATTGACTGTCCAGCGAGTCTGCTGTCCCTGGACTCCACATGTTGAGCACTGCATTTACAAATATATGCCACAGTGCCAGGACATTGGAAGAGTTAGCTGTGCTCTGAGCTCAGGTTCTCATGCTGCAGTGGTAAGGGCTTTATCCACTGAGCCATCTACCCAGACTTACATTGTTTCCATTCTGATTCTAAACTAAATCCTTAATATTTCTACTCTTAGTGTTTTTCCTTTTCTCCTCTTGGTGAGAATAACTTAAGTTTATTACCATAGAGACTACATTCAGCTTTTGTTATTGATAGTGATACTGTATTGGAGTCCTGATTCAAGCAAGTGATTATATAAAAATAGTGATGCAAAGAATAAATTTATAAGTACTGATTAAGTACACTAAGATATTGTTAATTTTATTTTGGTAGGCTATCAGTACAATGGCACATTTTTACACAGTTCCTATTTACTGTGTAAAATAAACAGTGGTGTGTACAGACAATAGAAAATGTTTTATAATATTTGTTATTGAGCTGTTCTTTATGTTGATCTGTATGGATATCAATGTAAAATAAGCACAAATTTATAATTTTTAAATTTTTGAACTGAGTATATGGAGTATATATGCTATTTTAACTGCCTTAGTATATTCAAATTTTAAATAAAAAGGTTTTAAGCTATAGGAACGTCACATCTTAACAATTATTATTTAATTTTATTTTACAGTGCAGTTGTTTTCCCTCTCAGTCAACCCTACAACTGTTCCTTATCCCATTCTTCCTCCCCCATCTCCAAGGTGATGTCTCCAACCCTCCCCATCCTATTAGACCTCCTCCCTCTCTGGGGCCTCAAGTCTCTCAAGGGTTAGGTGCTTCTTCTCTAACTGAGGTTAGCCCAGTCCTCTGCCGTATATGCATCAGGGGCCTTACATCAGCTGGTGTATGCTGCATGGTTGGTGATTCAGTGTCTAAGAGATCTTGGGGATCCAGGTTAGTTGAGACAGCTGGTCTTTTTATGGGGTTGTCCTCCTCCTCAGCTTCTTCCAGCCTTTCCATAGTTCAACCACAGGCGTCCCCAACTTCTGTCCATTGGTTGGATGCAAATATCTGCTTCTAACTCTTTCAACTGCTTGTTGGGCCTCTTGGAGGGCAGCCATGCAAGGCTCCTGTCTGTAAGCACACTGTAGCATCATTAATAGTGTCAGGCCTTGGGGCCTCCGCTTAAGCTGGATCCCAATTTTGCCCTGTCACTGGACCTCCCTTTCCTCAGGCTCTTCTCCATTTTTGTCTCTGCAATTCTTTTAGACAGGAACAATTCTGGGTCAGAGTTTTGACTGTGGGATGGCAACCCCATCCCTCCACTTGATGACTTGTCTTTCTACTGGAGGTAGACTCTACAAAGTCGTTTATACTATTGAGAATGAGAAAATGAATAAACAACATTGTAGGCATATGTCATTGAGTGAATGTCTGTGTCCTTCATTTGCTAAATACCTAACCACAAAAGTGACAGGATGTAGAGATGTGGTCTGGATGGTGATTAGGTCCTAAAATGAGTATGGATAAAATTAGTTCATTTATAAGAAGAGACATAACTGTCTCTTTTCTCCTACTAGCCTCTGTGGAAGACACAATGAAAACTGGTCATCTGCAAGTAAGGAAAGAATACTTTCACAAGACCCAAGACTGTCTGGTAACTTGATAGATTACGGAGGTGTTCAAAAGAAGCATCATTAAGACATGAAATTTATATATAAAATATGCTGTCACATATCATCTCATAGATACACTTTCAGAAATATAATACCTATGACTCCTAGAATTAATTTATGTAAAATTATTTTTAATATTTTTCTGCTTGCTTGTGATACTTTCATAAAATTTGTTGTATATTTATTAGACTAAATCACTCTTCAAGTCTTTAAAAATCAAAGTGAAGTACATTCTTTATCTACATAGCATGGGTCCACTTCAAAGTTCACTAATTTATATAATTTATAATCTATAAATATGTTTGAATGTGTTTAACAATGTTTTATTTCTTGTTGAAGTTTGTCCATTGCTACTTGATACATATTCAATAGCAACAATATCTATCAGTTTACTCAATTATAAAAAGAAAATGATTTTGGTTTTATTTTAATAAAATTCTACAGTATAAAATATTTAAGAAATATAACTTTTATTATAATAAGATTAGATTTCCTTATTAGTCACCAAATATCTGACAAAAGATTTCTTAAAATCATGTGCTATTACTTTATGGAATTGCTTTTGGTCTATTGCCCTGTTACTGCAATTGGAACCTGACATTTTCCATGACAAGCCTTATTAATTTATAGGAATTTTAGTCCTCCGTGTAGGCTATGTTCTAAATGCACTGCAGTAGAAGGGCCAAAGGGTTGGAAAGAAGTATAGAAGGGAATAGTTTAATGCACTTAAGAAGAGAAAGTGACACTGCAGAACCCGTGGAATTTCCGTGAATTTGAATAATAGATGGCAAGAATTCTGAAGTTCTTTAGAAAACTGCTGTCCCCTTAATAGGACCTGACACCTGGAAGAGACCTTCACAGATATCTGGCATTACTTTACCTTCAACAGAACCTCAAATGAAGCAGTTCAGCAATGCATTAAAATCTCTCAGCAAGAAGACGTTCATTAAGCTCTCCCAGGGGACCACTTATCCTTTGGGAGATTACATTCAGTTACGTTTATGATAATACAGAGATGGTGTGATCTTCCTGGAATGTTGCTGAGGAATGCCTGGCAGTTTTGTTGGGTTGATGCTTAAGTGTGTGTGTGTGTGTGTGTGTGTGTGTGTGTGTGTGCAGGGCCACTTCATTCACATGCCTGTGTCTTTCTGTAAAGATGTGTAAGGGCAATTCTAAGAGAGAATGTATCCTTCTCTTTCTCTTTTTAGGTGCTGATCTTCTGGTGATTCTCTTGTCTTGACCTTACTTTTACCTACTAAGCCATCTCTCTAAGCCCTTTCATGCATGCTTTGAAAGAAAATGCATTTAGGATGGTGCTCACAAGAAGTGTCTCTATGGACAATTTTACTTCAGCAGAGTGAGAAAGATCAGAGAGAAAAACGATATCTGTGTACTAATCAGTTCCCTAGTCCATCTTAGTTTCTGTTTTAAGAGCTTAAATCTATGGATGCTAATATGTAATACAAGTATTTACTTAATGCCTGTCAATTTCAGTCTCCTTATTTGGAAAACGGTAATTCTACTCCCGTTAGAAGGTTATTTTAGTGGCTAAATCAATTTTTGTTCCATCTCAGGAACATAATAGAAGTGCTTATCAAATCTTGGCTTTGGCTTTTCTTATTATCCCTGGGACTCCTCTTCCCTACGGGGGTGACTGGTAGGACTGACTCCATGATCTCTATGTCTTTGTGTGTGACTAGAACAGTTCTTGACCACCAAAACAAAATGAGATCTCTTGTGCTTCAGATAGAGGATATGGTGGATCTCCATGGATAAAAAGCAGCTTGAGAAAGTCCTGTGTCCCCACGGCTGAATCCTGGGAACTGGCAGCCCACCCTTAAAACAGAGATGAGATCTGTCAGAGTGGTATGGCATACGCGCCCTAATGGATTGGCCATAGTAACAGGTGTTGGCCAGTCTCTCGGAAAACAATCTCTTCCTCAAATCAGCTAAAGAACAGCAAGTCCAATCCTGAAAAGACACGTGGTGTTGCTCCCAGACTCCAGCTTGGCAAAGCCTTGTCCGTTACTTGAGTTACACAAATACAATTTGCTTCTTAGAGAATGTCATTTATCTCTCTTGTTTTCATGTTATGATAATTCTGTTTTAATTGACACATACTACTTGAATGTATTTATGAAATATACTATAATAATTTGATGCACGCATGTGATGTTCTCTCTCTCTCTCTCTCTCTCTCTCTCTCTCTCTCTCTCTCTCTCTCTCTCTGTGTGTGTGTGTGTGTGAAAGTGTGTGAAGGAGGGTTTTATATCCATGACACATGAACGGAGGTCCCAAGGCAAGCTCTGCCCTCACTCTTCATTTCCCACTATTTTTGATTCAGGGTCTGTCCTCCTCCTATTCCCATGTACGCTAGGGTATTTGGTCCATAAGCTTCCTGGGGATTTCCTTTCTCTGCTTTCCATCTTGATATAGCATAGGGATTGCAGATGTGCACCACCACATGTAGCTTTATCCAGGTTTGGAGAATTTGAACCCATGACTTTCTACTTGTTCAGCAAATCCTTTAGCCACCCAGCTATCTCTCTAGCCCTGCTTTAAATATTTTAAATGCTTAATATATCTTCCAAGTGTGAAGACAGATTGAGGTTGTATATTTTTATTGGTCATTTTATTTATTTACATTTCAAATGTTGTCCCCCCTCCTGGTCTCCCCTTGTCAACCCCCCATACCACCCCCCCTCCCCTCTGCCTCTAAGAGGGTACTCCCCCATCTACCAACCCATTCCCGACTCACTGCTCTCACATCCTCCTATGTTGGAGCATCAAGCGTCTACAGGACCAAGGGCCTCTCCTCACGTTGGTGCCAGATAAGGCAGTCCTCAGCAGCATATGTACCTGGAACCATGGACCCATCCATGTATACTCTTTGGTTGGTGGTTTAGTCTCTGGAATCTCTGGCAGGGCAGGGGTTGGGGTTCTGGCTAGTTGATAATGCTATTCTTCCAATGTGGTTGCAATCCCCTTCAGCTCCTTCAGTTTTCCTCCAACTCTTTTATTGGGGTCCCTAGGCTCAGTTCAAATGCTTGGCTATGAGTAACTGCATCTGTCTTAGTCAGATGCTGGCAGAGCCTCTCAGAGAACAACCATACTAGGCTTTTATCTGGAAGCACATCTTGGCATCAGCAATAGTGCCTTCAGATGGGATGGATCACAAGATGGGACAGTCTCTGGATAGCTTTTCCTTCAGTCTCTGGTCCATCTTGTTTTTCCTACATTTCTATATGTGTCCTTTTGGGTCTGGGTTACCTCACTCAGGATGATATCCATCCATTTGCCTGCAAAATTCATGAAGCCATCATTTTTAATAGCTGAGTAGAACTCCATTGTGTAAATGGACCACATATTTTTGTATCCATTCTTCTGTTGAGGGACATCTGGGTTGTTTCCAACTTATGGCTAATATAAATAAGGCTGCTATGAACATAGTGGAGCATGTGTTCTTGTGATATGCTGAAGCATCTTCTGGGTATATGCCTAGTAGTTGTATAGCTGGGTCTTTAGGTAGAACTATTTCCAATTTTCTGAGGAACTGCCAGAATGATTTCACAAGTGCTTGTATCAGCTTGCAATCCCACCAACAATGGAAGAGCGTTCCTCTTTCTCCACATCCTCAACAGTATCTGCTGTCATTTGAGGTTTTGATCTTAGCTATTCTGATTGGTCTGAGGTAGAATCTTAGGGTTGTTTTGATTTGCGTTTCCCTGATGACTAAGGATGTTGAACATTTCGTTAAGTGCTTCTCAGCCATTCAAGATTCCTCAGCTGAGAATTCTTTGTTTTGGTCTGTTCCCCATTTTTTAATAGGGTTATTTGGCTCTTTGTAGTCTAGCGTCTTGAGTTCTTTGTATATATTGGATATTAGCCTTCTGTTGAATGTAGGGTTGGTGAAACTATTTTTTTTCCAATCTGTACATTGCTGTTTTGTCATACTGACAGTATCCTTTGCCTTACAGAAGCTTTTCAATTTCATGAGGTTCCATTTGTTAATTTTTGTTTTTAGAGTCTGAGAGTCTGAGTCATTGGTGTTCTGTTCAGGACAACTCTCCATAGTGCCGATATGTTTGAGGCTCTTTTCCACTTTCTTGTCTATTAGATTCAGAGTGTCTGGCTTTATGTGGACGTCCTTGATCCATTTGGACTTGAGCTTTGGACAAGGAGATAAGAAATGGATCAATTTGCATTTTCAATATGTAGACCACCAGCTGAACCAGCACCACTTGTTGAAAATTCTCTCTTTTTTTCCACTGGATGATTTTGGCTTCTTTGTCAAAGATCAAGCGGCCATAGGTATGTGGGTTTATTTCTAGGTCTTCAATTCTATTCCATTGATCAACGTGTCTGCCTCTGTACCAATATTATGTGTGTTTGGCTTTTCTAATCACTCTGTGGTATAGCTTGAAGTCAGGGATAGTGATTCCTCTAGAAGTTCTTTTATTGTTGGGAATTGTTATTGCTGTCCTGTTTTTGTTGTTGTTGTTGTTGTTATTCCAGATGAATTTGAGAATCTCATCTTACCAAAATCAATCTACAAATACAATGCAATCCCCATCAAAATTCCAACTCAATTCTTCACAGAGCTGTATATTTATATGCTGTATTTATGGTCTTTATTTTGTTAAAAGATGTGTCTGACTCAACTCATGCAGCCTCAAAGCAAAGACTGGGGGACTTAACCAGCAGGTAGCTATCCACTGACAGTTTTGGAAGCTAGGATTCTGAGATCAGGGAGTCTGGGTGTCTGCTTTTTAGTGAGACTCTCCTTCTTAGCCTACAGATATCCATCATCTTTCTGTTTCCTCATCAAGTGGGAAGGAAGGAGAAAGGATGTACTATGATGTCTCTTTTTATATGAACAGGAGTGTTACCAGATGGCACCCTTACCTCATGACCTAATTTTCTAAAGAACTACCTCCTACTACTGGAGAACAGACATGTGGGTGAAGGGAGGCACAAACATTAATTTGACACAATGTCTCGAAGTAATAAGATAAAACAAGATGTTTTATAGACAATGCCACAAATTATTTGAAATGTAGCAATATAAATCTATTCCCTTAACTCTGTTTTGCATTGTGATTCATAACTCTTTTATTTAATATATCAATAATGTTGGATGTATCATATTGGCTTGGATAAAGAGTTGAGTTTGTACTCTGGAAAAATTACTCCATTTTTTCCAGTCATTTCCATCATAAAATATTAATATATAATATTTAATCATCCATTGTCTCTGTTTTAAATTAATTTAGATGTTTTTCTCCAGTAATGATGAACAGAATAGGACTTAGACCCAACATCATTACTGGAGTTGCCTCTTAGAAATTTCCCAGTATTATTATGTATTTGTGGTGGCCATGGCAACAGGGGCTTTGCAGTGGGTTCTCTACCTCTAGCTTGGTCCTTTATTGACATCATTGAGACAGTCCCCCATTTCTTTCCTTACTTTGCTATTTTCCTTCTTTCAGTATTAAAAACATTTGAAGAAACATTACTTTCCACCCTTAGAATTTTCTTGTCAACACTGAGAAACAGTACTAATATAAGGGTGTAGAGATCTGTGGATGGAAATTAGCTGTCTACTTACCATTAGTTTCCTGTTGGATCTCATGCCTTGTCTAGCCATAGGCTTTAAATCAGACTTACAGTTATATAATATACAATATGTTCATGCACATGCATGCACACATATAAAGTATGTTACTTTAGTGAGCAGTAGTGATTTATGATTTGTCAGCATGCTTAGAGTGACTCCTAGGTGCTCAGCCATAAGGTCTTTCTATCACCTCACCTTAGACCCAGGGAACATTGTGGAAGAGTGTGGATGACTGTCAGAGAGGTTCACATGGGAGATGTGAAGTGCTACATGCTGGGCGTGGCGGGACTGTAGTATTGCAGTCACACTGCAGGTGTGGTTGGTTGTCTCTCTGCACAGATGTAGATACAAAAATGGTGTGAAAGGGAGGGGAACTAGCTAGGAAAGAGATCAGAAGAAACAGGGAAAGTTGGGATGGGGGTGGGCTTGGTTACAATATACTGTATGTGTATAAAATTATAAAAAATAAGTAGTAAATATTAAAATATTGCAAAGGTATAATTTTATTATTACTCCTGATTTTTTTGCCTTCCTGCTGAATGAAAAAAAATAACCTAACTTAGTCCTAGTGATTTTGTTCTTTTTTAAAAATGTGGAAGGAAATTCACTTTGGACGTGGATCGAGGACCTCCACGTAAAGCCAGACACACTGAAACTAATAGAAAAGAAACTGGGGAAGACCCTTGAGGACATGGGCACAGGGGAAAAGTTCCTGAACAGAACACCAATAGCTTATGCTCTAAGATCAAGAATTGACAAATGGGACCTCATAAAACTACCAAATTTCTGTAAGGCAAAGGACACCATCAAAAGGTCAAATTGGCAACCAACAAATTGGGAAAAGATCTTCACCAACCCTACATCTGACATAGGGCTAATATCCAATATATACAAAGAACTCAAGAAGTTAGACCCTAGAAAACCAAATAACCTTATGTTCAACATCATTAGTCATTATAGAAATGCAAATCAAAACAACCCTGAGATTTCACCTCACACCAGTCAGAATGGACAAGGAAATATAAGAAAAAAGAATACATGGTAGAGCAGAGGGTACTTTACAAAGCAGCTTTGTAGATTTTTAGGGGATTATTTATTATTTATTTATTTAGTTTACTTTTTCCTACAAGAAAACAGTATGTTATAAGCTGGTGTTTCTGGGGTGTCTAATGCACAAAGAGACACTAGTGAACTGTGGGAGAAATAAAACATTGTTTTAAGGAACTGTTCATCAGTGCTAGAACACTTGACCTAGCATTTGAGAGTCCCTGGCTTTGATCTCCAATGCCACAAAAAATATTTTAAGGCATTAATAGTTTGATGGCCTCATGAGAAACCTCATACATTCTAAGGAATTGAACAGAAATGAGCATGTGCTCCCACATGAGACCATCTAATTAAATAAATTAAATATTAGTTTTTATCCAAATAGACATTATTTAATTTTAACAATATATTTTTATTTTTACTTATTCAATTTACATATCAATTCCTGACCCCTCCCACAATCCCTTCCCCATCCCCTCTCCCCTTCGCCTCTGAGCAGGCAGGGCCTACTAGGTATCCCCCAACCCTGGCAGATCAAGTCTTTGTTGGACTAGGCACATCATCTCCCACTGATGCCCACCTAGGCAAGCCAGCAGGGGAATACCTAGGCAGAGAAGCAGGAGTTGGTGGGTTGGTGAGCAGAGGGAGGCAGGGTATGGGATATGGTATTTTCAGAGGGGAAACCAGGAAAAGGGATAACATTTGAAATGCAAAGAAAGAAAATATCTAATAAAAAAAGTTTTTTTTATTCACTATATTCTTTGTTTACATTCCAAATGATTTCCCTTTCCCGGTTCCTCCCTCCCAATAAGTCCCATAAGCCCCCTTCCCTCCGCCCATTCCCCAATCAGCCCCCTCCCACTCTCTGTCCTGGTACTCCCCTACATTGCTGCATCAAGCCTTTCCAGGACCAGGGCCCTCTCCTTCCTTCTTCTTGGGAATCATTTGATATGTGAATTGTGTCTTGGGTATTCAGAACTTCTGGGCTAATATCCACTTATTAGTTACTGCATTCCATGTGTGTTCTTTTGTGAATGGGTTACCTCACTTAGGATGATATTTTCCAATTCCAACCATTTGCCTAAGAATTTGATGAATTCATTGTTTTTAATTGCTGAGTAGCATTCCATTGTGTAAATATACCACATTTTCTGTATCCATTCCTCCATTAATGAACATCTGGGTTCTTTCTAGTTTCTGGCTATTATAAATAAGGCTGCTCTGAACATTATGGAGCATATGTCCTTATTGCATGCCGGGGAATCCTTTGGGTATATGCCCAGGAGAGTTATAGCAGGGTCCTCCGGAAGTGTCATGCCCAGTTTTGTGAGGAAACACCAGACTGATTTCCAGAGTGGTTGTACCAATTTGCAACCCCACCAGCAGTGAAGGAATGTTCCTCTTTCTCCACATCCTCATCAACACCTGCTGTCTCCTGAGTTTTTAATCTTAGCCATTCTGACTGGTGTAAGGTGAAATCTCAGGGTTGTTTTGATTTGCATTTCCCTAATGACTAATGGTGTTGAACATTTCCTAAGGTGTTTCTCAGCCATCCAAAGTTCTTCAGGTAAAAATTCTTTGTTTAGCTCTGTACCCCATTTTTTAATAGGGTTATTTGGTTCTCTGGAGTCTAGCTTCTTGAGTTCTTTGTATATATTGGATATTAGCCCTCTGCTGGATGTAGGGTTGGTGAAGATCTTTTCCCAATTTGTTGGTTGCTGATTTGTCCTTTTAACAGTGTTCTTTGCCTTACAGAAATTTTGTAATTTTATGAGGCCCCATTTGTCGATTCTTGATCTTAGAGCATAAGCTATTGGTGTTCTATTCAGGAACATTTTCCCTGTGCTCATGTCCTCAAGGGTCTTCCCCAGTTTCTTTTCTATTAGTTTTAGTGTGTCTGGTTTTATGTGGAGGTCCTTGATTCACTTGGACTTGAGCTTAATACAAGGAGATAAGAATAGATCAATTCTCATTCTTCTGCATGCTGACTTCCAGTTGATCCAGCACCATTTGTTGAAAAGGCTATCTTTTTTGTTTTGTTTGTTTTCAAGATAGGGTTTCTCTGTGTAGCCCTGGCTGTCCTGGAACTCACTCTGTAGACCAGGCTGCCTTCAAACCCAGAAATCTGCCTGCCTCTGCCTCCCAAGTGCTGGGATTACAGGCATGCACCACCACTACCCGGCAGGCTATCTTTTTTCCACTGGATGTTTTCAGCTCCTTTGTCGAAGATCAAGTGACCAAAGGTGTGTGGATTCATTTCTGGGTCTTCAATTCTATTATATTGGTCCACTTGCCTGTCCCTGTGCCAATATCATGCAGTTTTTAACACTATTGCTCTGTAGTATTGCTTGAGGTCTGGGATACTGATTCCCACAGAAGTTCTTTTATTGTTGAGAATAGTTTTAGCTATCCTGTGTTTTTTGTTATTCCAGATGGATTTGAGAATTGCCTTTTCTAACTCTATGAAGAACTGAGTTGGGATTTTGACGGGGATTGCATTGAATCTGTATATTGCTTTTGGCAAGATGGCCATTTTAACTATATTAATCCTGCCAATCCACAAGCATGGGAGATTTTTCCATTTTCTGAGTTCTTCTTCGATTTCCTTCTTTAGAGACCTGAAGTTCTTCTCATACAGATCTTTTATTTGTTTGGTTAGAGTCACACCAAAATACTTTATATTGTTTGTGGCTATTGTGAAGGGTGTCATTTCCCTAATTTCTTTCTCAGCCTGCTTATCCTTTGAGTATAGGAAGGATTTTTTTTTTTAAAGTATAGGCTGATTTTACAACCAGCCACTTTGCTGAAGTTGTTTATCAGCTGTAGGAGTTCTCTGGTGGAGTTTTTTGGGTCACTTAAATACACTATCATATCATCTGCAAATAGTGATAGTATGACTTCTTCCTTTCCAAGGCACATTGTCTCCCACTGATGCCTGCCAAGGCAGCCCACCAGGGGAATACCTAGACAGGGAAGCAGGAGTGGGTGGGTTGGTGTGCAGAATGTGGTGGTGGGGGGATGGGGAGGATGGGATAGGTTCATTTTCAGAGGGCAAAGCAGGAAAGGGGATAAGATTTGAAATGTAAAGAAAGTAACTATCTAATTAAAAAAGTTTAAAAGAAAAAAAAAGAACATATCCCACACACAGGGAACAGCTTTGGGGGATAGCCCCTGCTCCAGTTGTTCGGTATTCACATGGAGATCGCGAAGCACATCTGCTACATATGTGTGCAGGGGTGGGATGGGGTGATAGGTGTGCAGCCCATCTATGTTGTTTGGTAGGTGGTTCAGACTCTGAGAGACGCAAGGGTCCAGGTAAGTTCACTCTGTTGTTCTTCCTGTGGAGTTCCTATCCCTTGATGGGGCCCCAATCTTTCCCCAACTCTTCCACAAAAATCGCCAACCTTCGTTCACTGTTTCTTGAGGGTCTCTGGATCCTTCTGACTCAACTTCTGAGTGGAACATCTCAGAGGACAGCCATGCTAGACTCCTGTCTGGAAGCATAGCAGAGTATCATTAATAGTGTCAGGGACTGGTGTTTGCCCGTGGGATGCATCTCTATTGGGCGGGTTATTGCACAGTCTCTTCTCCAAACCCCCTTCCTGCATTTTAAATTTAATATTAGAGAATATGTTATATTAATACAACAGATCTTGAGCATAGCCATGCTCCACTCATCCCCTCTAATCTTCTTCAGACTCTCCTGCAACATGGTCCTCCTCTTGATATCAAATTAAATTCATGAGTGCAGCAGCAGTGTCATGTTCAGAAGAGAGCATAGCATATCACACTCCGTACTCACATTATTTCCATCTGTCTTCTGTAGTTTTCCTGACCCACACGGATAGGCATGATACAGATGTTCCATTTAGGCTGAACCCCCACAGGCACCTTATTTTCATGTATGAGACCCAAAATGATCTTCTTTTACTATATGCTTTGCTTTATCATTCTAAAGGGAACACATACATGGACATTTCAATATTATATCCTCATGCTTCACCATATACACACAGGGATCGAAAGAAGACCAGAAATAAAGTATATAAAAGAGTTGGTTTGATAATATGTATGAGGCTGAATGTGAGGTGCACACATGATTATTTCCCCATATGGTTTGTCTCTTACACAATTAAAACAGATATATGAGTTACTTAGCTGAGTAGCAGGAAATTCTTTTAAGATACTGTTGAGGTATGAAGAATCTTGACATACTGATATATAATAACAGAATAATATCAATACCTCACCCAACAGCACATCCTTATAACAAGAAAGACATAAGTTTGCTGTGCAGTATTAGGTTAGTGTCTCCTATAAGATAATAGATTAGATGGAGCACTGGCAACCTTCTTTATCTGTAGAAATTTGGAGGTTTCTAATCTGAGAGCTCCTCAACTGTAAAATAAGCTGATTGCACATTATGTCATGTGTGAAAATACCCTCATCGTCCTAATTAGGTGTCAGTTTTTGCCCATAGATGATTTATCTTCTAATCCAAGTTTAGAGATATGTCTATCAACTTCCTTTGTCACTGAGAATAATCTTTAAGTAAAATATAAACTCCATGCAATGATGACCCTTCATCCCTGTGCAGGATAAGGAATATGCCATTCTCTCATGCCCATCTTTGTATGTATACATTTGTATGATTCTTTAATCCTTCATGGTGAGGTTAATCATTTCTGTATAATGGAGGTGGGTATGCACCTTCCCCACTGATGATCCTGTGTTTATATTTGATCTCTGCTGTCACTGTTGGCTCATGGTCATCTTCTCTGGTACAGTTAAATGATGACAGCCATATTTTATAATCATTGCAGTAAAGGATGGAGAAGCGTAGAAGGCACTAGCGCCTGTAGTTAGACCTCTGTGACACTTACTCTTAAGGTACTTTGTCTCTTTTAAAGAGTGAAGAGACATCATCTCCTCAAAACTTGGCTAATACTTTAATAATTGGCGGGTTATTCATAGATCTTGCCTTTGGTGGGTTAGGAAGTACTACTAATTTTTGTCTATTTACCAGAGAGAAGAGTTGCTTTAGTTTGTAAAGAACCAAAGCCAAAATTTGTGTTTTTTTTTTTTCATGAGGAAAATGCAACTTTTCTTCTATTAGCCTGGCTAATAAACCCATCTTCCACTATCAGAAAGTAAATTTTTTTTATCATTATTAAGAATAAAAAAATCTGTGCCTTTAAAGAATCTACACCTAGTACAAGCAAATGACTCTTTGTTTTATTGAGGAATGGTGGTGTCAGATCTGATCAGGGTCTTTCATTGTTATGTAAAATGGACATTTCATTTCCTCCTCTTACACTTACACTTAATCAAGTTTACAATTTGCCCTTTGCCTATCATGTTAATTTAATTCTCTGCCGTTTTCACACATAGCCTCTCAGTTGGAGTAGAGCTGGTTCTATTTTCTTATAGTGTCCTGTTATAGCTTCTTGTCCTTTTTGATTTTCATAAAACCCCATTAAAAGAAAATCTTAGGGGAAACTCAGAATATAGAACAGATACAATTTGAGCTGTTTTGTGGAAGCAAGGTTGTGATCCACAGTCCACTCAGCTCTCCTTAGGTCACAGCTCATTTCTATTTCTATTTGTAATGATATTGTGTTTCTATCAAATTGTATCTTTTTACCCTTTGCTTTATCTGGCCTATTTTTCTTATATCAATATTAATCTCCCTTGAAGTTTTTTTTAACCTGCACTGACCACTGAGCTAACAATGGTATAGTGCAGTACCTCTACGAAAGCATAAAGCTCCGTTAGAGGCTATTACTTGTTAAAGCAGACTTGGAGACTGGTTGAGAAAGGATGCCATTCATTTGGTGTCCTGCATGCCTTGTGCAGTTTTCAAGTCATGACAGGGATACTATCTGTGCTGCTGAATGAGTTAGGGCATGAGTAACGGTTTCTATAATACCATATCTGTTTTGATGTATACCTTGTATATCTCATTCATATGTTAGCTACAGTTACTGAAATATCAGTCAGCTTTGATTCTCCAGCATTCCTGAAGTGAGAGGAATTGAATGTTTGAATTATATTCAAACATCTGGGTTTGATTAGGATTTATTTTCATTTTCCTGTAAGCATACATGTGTGTGTGTGTGTGTGTGTGTGTGTGTGTGTGTGTGTGTATGGTGTGTTGGGAGAGAGAGGGAGGGTAATATATTCATATCTATATGTGTTTACATGTATGTGTGGGAGCATGAACATGCCATTGTCCTGTGTGAAGAAGTCAGAGGACAACTTTGGTATTATTGGTCCCAGCCTTCTGCTTTGAGACTGGTTCTCATGTTTTGCTGCTGTGAACTAAGCTAGCTAGCTCAAAAGCTTTTGATGTTCTCCTGTCTTATGCCTCATTTTGCAATAGGAGGGCTGGGATTAAAATGATATCATGCTTAGGTTTGTGGTTGTCCTAGGGATTTGAACTAAGGTTTTCACATTCATAAGGCAAGTGCTCTGACTCACTAAGCCATCTCTTTAGACCATTCTTGAAGGACTTTTTATTGGCATAAAATTCTGCTCAAAATAGTTTATTCTTTTGGTCAACTTACAATTCAGAATTTCACTGTTTCTATTCTCTTTAAAATAATTTCCAGTGCCACAAGCTTTAGGAATGGGGAATACCATCTCTTTGGTGTATGGCAATTGCCATTAGAAACCAAGTTATCACAAGTCTTCCCCTATTGTGACAGGTAAATAAACAGTTGTTACAAGTTGCATTTTTATTTAATAGGCAGTTTTTTGTTTCTGTAAGCTTGTGTACCTTGGGGTGATCTCTAATATTTAGAGTGTTTAGAGTGTTTTGAAGTTGATAGAAAATCAAATACCCTCAGCCTAGAATTAGAGCACATTATACATAAGCTCACATATGTATGATATACATGATTGATATTCTGTAAATAAGACACTAGCTACATGTTTCAGGTATAATTTGCCTTACTGTGATAATCTTACTAGATATATATAATTGGAAATTCAAACACCACTATATTTTGATAAACAGAAAAATTTTCTTTTGGTCATCTCATTTCTAAACATATCACACAGAATCATCAGTATTGTTGCCTCTAATAATGCCAAAGGCAAATGATGGATGCTTTGGCTATCTGAGTTGTTAAGTTCTCTCCCCAGTATTCACTTATCAGGGATCCTATGTCTATTTAGATGTGAAACCAGCACATTATTTCTAAACACATGCAGTCAAGATTCCTCTGATTCTGATTTGCATGTCTCATTGAGATCTGGACTCCTGTTTCTTTACTTCTTCACTGTTGCTCCTGTGACTGACGTCTCCATACTAATCTAAGCGTGTATCAGCTTTACCTCTCCCCCACTGATGCTTCGCCCCCACAGACACGGGCTGAAAACAGTTATCATGATTCCTGATAGAAGAGGTAGCACAAGGTCGAAGGGTGAGAATTACGACACGGCTGGCGAAGCTCACTTGCATCTGTGAAGTGCCCTCTTCCCCACCACCTCCACTGGCAACACTTCTAGCTGCTGCTCTGCCCTGAGAATTCAGGCCAACTGCCAAGATTTTCCTGACTTCTGTTATGTGTCTCAAGCTCCAAGTCCACTATTCTGTAGGGTTGTTTTCTTCTCAGTCTTTCTCCTATAGGAGATACTGAACTCAATCTGCAAGTTTAAATTTCTCATTAACAACCTTCTTGCACACAACTGTCATCTACCTTTGAAATGCTGACTTAGTATTTCTTCAAAATAAATGACAGCCATTGTATCAACATGAGAGTATATGCATGTGCTTTTCTGTATATCTGCAGATGGTGGTATCCCTGGAAGAAATGGTTCAATAAGTACTCAGTTGTTTGCTACCACAATGGCTTCTGGGTGTGATCATCTAAGCCTTATATGTAAGTGTGAAGCATGCTGTGTATTTTTTTTGAATCTTTTTTTTATTCGATATATTTTTTTATTTACATTTCAAATGATTTCCCCACTCCCAAAGAGTCCCGTAAGCCCCCTTCTCTCCCCCTGTCCTCCCACCCACCCCTTCCCACTTCCCCGTTCTGGTTTTGCTGAATACTGCTTCATTGAGTCTTTCCAGAACAAGGGGCCACTCTTCCTTTCTTCTTGTACCTCATTTGATGTGTGGATTATGTTTTGGGTAATCTAGGTTTCTAGGTTAATATCTACTTATTAGTGAGTGCATACCATGATTCATCTTTTGAGTCTGGGTTACCTCACTTAGTATGATGTTCTCTAGCTCCATCCATTTACCTAAGAATTTCATGAATTCATTGTTTCTAATGGCTGAATAGTACTCCATTGTGTACATATCCCACATTTTTTGCATCCACTCTTCTGTTGAGGGATACCTGGGTTCTTTCCAACACCTGGCAATTATAAATAGGGCTGCTATGAACATAGTAGAGCATGTATCCTTATTACATGGTGGGGAATCCTCTGGGTATATGCCCAGGAGTGGTATAGCAGGATCTTCTGGAAGTGAGGTGCCCAGTTTTCGGAGGAACCGCCAGACTGATTTCCAGAGTGGTTGTACCAATTTGCAACCCCACCAGCAGTGGAGGAGTGTTCCTCTTTCTCCACACCCTCTCCAACACCTGCTATCTCCTGAATTTTTAATCTTAGCCATTCTGACTGGTGTAAGGTGAAATCTCAGGGTTGTTTTGATTTGCATTTCCTTAATGACTAATGATGTTGAGCATTTTTTAAGATGCTTCTCCGCCATCCGAAGTTCTTCAGGTGAGAATTCTTTGTTTAACTCTGTACCCCATTTTTTAATAGGGTTGTTTGGTTTTCTGGAATCTAACTTCTTGAGTTCTTTATATATATTGGATATTAGCCCTCTATCTGATGTAGGATTGGAGAAGATCTTTTCCCAATTTGTTGGTTGCCGATTTGTCCTCTTGATGGTGTCCTTTGCCTTACAGAAACTTTGTAATTTTATGAGGTCCCATTTGTCAATTCTTGCTCTTAGAGCATACGCTATTGGTGTTCTGTTCAGAAACTTTCTCCCTGTACCGATGTCCTCAAGGGTCTTCCCCAGTTTCTTTTCTATTAGCTTCAGAGTGTCTGGCTTTATGTGGAGGTCCTTGATCCATTTGGATTTGAGCTTAGTACAAGGAGACAAGGATGGATCAATTCGCATTTTTCTGCATGCTGACCTCCAGTTGAACCAGCACCATTTGTTGAAAAGGCTATCTTTTTTCCATTGGATGTTTTCAGCCTCTTTGTCGAGGATCAAGTGGCCATAGATGTGTGGGTTCATTTCTGGATCTTCAATCCTGTTCCATTGATCCTCCTGCCTGTCACTGTACCAATACCATGTAGTTTTTAACACTATTGCTCTGTAGTATTGCTTGAGGTCAGGGATACTGATTCCCCCAGAATTTCTTTTGTTGCTGAGAATAGTTTTAGCTATCCTGGGTTTTTTGTTATTCCAGATGAATTTGATAATTGCTCTTTCTAACTCTGTGAAGAATTGAGTTGGGATTTTGATGGGTATTGCATTGAATCTGTAGATTACTTTTGGCAAAATGGCCATTTTAACTATATTGATTCTACCGATCCATGTGCATGGGAGGTTTTCCCATTTTTTGAGGTCTTCTTCCATTTCCTTCTTCAGAGTCTTGAAGTTCTTGTCATACAGATCTTTCACATGTTTGGTAAGAGTCACCCCAAGATACTTTATACTATTTGCGGCTATTGTGAAGGGGGTCATTTCCCTAATTTCTTTCTCAGCCTGCTTATCCTTTGAGTATAGGAAGGCCACTGATTTGCTTGTGTTAATTTTATAACCTGCCACTTTGCTGAAGTTGTTTATCAGCTGTAGGAACTCTCTAGTGGAGTTTTTTGGGTCACTTAGGTAGACTATCATGTCGTCTGCAAATAATGATAGTTTGACTTCTTCCTTTCCAATTTGTATCCCTTTGACCTCCTTATGTTGTCGAATTGCCCGAGCTAGTACCTCAAGTACAATATTGAAAAGATAAGGAGAAAGGGGGCAGCCCTGTCTAGTCCCTGATTTTAGTGGGATTGCTTCAAGTTTCTCTCCATTTAGTTTGATGCTGGCTACCGGTTTGCTGTATATTGCTTTTACTATGTTTAGGTATGGGCCTTGAATTCCTGTTCTCTCTAAGACTTTAAGCATGAAAGGATGCTGAATTTTGTCAAATGCTTTTTCAGCATCCAATGAAAAAGCATGCTGTGTATTTTTATGTTTGTGCACAGTGTATATTTTCAATGTGAATAAAACTTTAAACACTGAATATACAGTGGAAATTCTGCCACAAAAAATAATTTTGTTTGAAAAATTTTATAGATATTGAGATATATTTCAGTAGCCAGCATCATACTTTTCCTATAAAGAACTGGTTTACTATATAAAGCTTAACTAAATCAAGATTATTTTCCAACACATCTAACAATTTATATTTAGAATTATATTTTAATCTAATAGTCCAAAAATTATGGTGGCTAATAAAATGTTTATATTCTGCTATATAGTATAACTTTTCTCTATTTTCTTTAACTCACACATTTTATACATTTAAAACTTTATTACATTTAAGCCAAAATTGGAAAAATGTTTGATCCATCTTTAGCTAAAATATGTAACCTGAAAAAAGTATAGATAAGCTTCCATTAATTCAGTAAACAAGTTTATTATTTTTGTATCCCTTACAAGATTTTTTTAAAGCCAAATTGCATTACCTTAGTAGAGGTACCTCCCTTCCATGTTCTTTGGTTTAAATAACTATCAATTAAAATATGACAAGGTTTTCTGTTATCATATTTATAGTCATCTTGATGGAGATTCATTTCATTTACAGAATTATATTGATCCTGTGAGTTCCTAAAAGGCACTTGGAACGAACAGTAATGGAATGGATGGGTGCGTTGTCTTGCAGATCAATCAGCGAGAATTTCGTGGATTGTAAAGCGAGGGCAAATTTACTGAGGTCAGCATCTTTTTTCCTGCTGCTCTTTCTGGAATTGCAGCCAGCGCCTATTAGGACTGGCTAGAGACTTTCTGGAACAGGGTGAACATGGGCACAATGCAGAAGAGTTTCTTGGCAGGGAGCTGCATTCTTTTAACTGCTTTAATTCCTCTGATTGCATTAGATGCAGTACATCTCAGATGAAATGCTCTCAGCCAAGACCTGAGAATATATCAAATAGGAGCTGATGCCTCTTGTCTGAGCAGGGCGCTCCTCTGCAGATGTGGGCATGGAAAAACTTAAGTGCAGTTGCAGTAGAAAGTAAAAACTAACAGTTTTAGTAATACTTTGTTTTTCTTCTAAAATGTAGTTGGGTGAAAGATAAACCAAGTTATAACCTGCGCGCGCGCGCGCGCGCGCGCGCGTGTGTGTGTGTGTGTGTGTGTGTGTCTGTGTATATTTGTATGCATATGTTTTTATGTGTGTATATAAATGTAAAAGTCTCTTATTGCACATATACTGTGTGTTAACATCCCAACTAACCATCATAGATGTATCAAGTTTATATACTCATCTGTACACAGACATAGTTGCTTATCATCAAAACCTACACAGTGATTTTTAGATTCTGAAACTGCAAGTATATTAATTGCTATTGTTTGATGGATGATGTACTCAATAAGCTCCCATTTTTGATTATGTGGTGGCTAGTTTGGAAAGGATTAGAGGTGTGGCCATGTTGGAGGAGATGTATATCTGGGGGCTATCTTTGAAGTTTCAGTTTGCAGTTACCATTCCCAGCTCTCTCTCTATGCCTCCTGCTTGTGGTACAAGTTGCAAGCTCTCAGCTCCTGCTCCAGAGCCGTGCATACTCGCTGCTGCCATATTCCCTGCCACATCGGTCATGGACTCACCCTCTAACACGCTCATCTCTAAAGAAACTCTCTACTTCTGTAAGTTGCTTTGATCATGGTGTCTTATCACAGCAATTAAGAAGTAAGTAAGACATTAATGATGAATTATACAGAAGTTCTATATCATAAGAACGAACAGGGAGAAAGGACACTCACTCCACAGACTGCTGAGGACAGAATTGATGCTACGGACTGGAACAAGCAATAGAAACAAGAAAACAAATGCCATTCCCCAGTGAAAGAGGTGTAACTCTCTCCACTGGGGTAATGCTATGAAAGTTCTGTGGTATAAAATTTATTATTTGTACTTGAGGTGTTATATTCACAATTTAGGTAGCCTGGAAGCAGAAATATGTACTAAAGGAAAGTCGATATAATAGAAATTGGTTCACCCGATATACCTGATTATGGTGCTGCGGCTGTGTGCAATTGTCCTTGAGTTCCTCAGACTCCTGTGAGATTTGGGTACCTCAGTAGTTCCATTCAGCAAACTCAATAAAACTCTGGTCACTGCAGGTTATTACATCGGGTTTTGTAGCTAAAATCACCCAAGAAATTCCATTGTCTATTCTAGGTGATGAAGGTTTTCTGCAGGTATTGTTATCGTGTTTTGTTGTATTCCATAGTTGCCTGCAGCTATTACGAACTGGGTTGCTGGAACAGAAGCTGAGGGATGGATGGGGAAGGGGCAAAAAGAAAGAAGGGCCAGGACAATGTTTCACTGATCGAGGCCAAAATTTTAATGGCAGTCAGACTTTTTACCATTTGAGCAAATCCTTCCCCCCAGACTCCGGGCTGAGTTCCAATGGAAGTTGTCTAGCTTCTCCAGGAGGTCCTTGTCTCTACTGCTCAGGCAGCTGGGTGGGTCACCTGCTTAATTCAGGAATTCCTAGACCTGGAGGAACAATGAGCTTAACCTTCACTGAGCTTCGCTACCCTAGGTGAAGCAGGATCAATCCTTGTTCAAAGTAGGCTGGGAGAAGTTCACCTTGACCAATGTCAAGTACGCTCTGAGCACTCCACCCTAGGATAAAAATGCCTGCTGTAACCTACGTCCCTATTATGCCCTAATGTCAGATTCCTGCCCGAAGCCAGGGATTGTCCTTGGCCAATGTCAAGTTCCTACCATGTGGTATGACTCCCAAATATGGCTCTGTATAGTGTTTTAATCTTCATTCTATTTCTTGGTTAATTTAAAATGGAATACTATACGTAAGTACCCAGAATTGATGGGAGCAAAGATGGGAATGTGTCTGGAAAACTGTATTTTATGAGCACATATCCAATCGTCAGTATGGCTGAGGAAATATCCCATGGGCTGTGGTGCTAAAAGGATTCTTACCCAATTACATTAATTATAGTAAATTATTTCTCGATCTTTACTTCATTGTTCCAGTCCATCTCCTCTTACTTAAATCTAAGCATTTAGTAGAGACTAAATGCTGTGTCTCTACTTTTCTTGCCTTAGCAGACTAATTGAATAAAAATGACTCCATTTCTAGGAAGAAGGCATCTTTCTGTAGTCTGCTCTTGGAACACTGTCCTAGGGTCTGAAGGTAAATGGTAAGATGAAAATGGAATTAAAGAATATGAAAACAGACAGTGCTCTTGTCCAACCTTTGTGCACTCTAGTTAACCTACTGAGACCTCAAGTGTTTCCTGTGAAAGGGGAAGGTACCCTTGCTGATCTCTGAAAGGCCTATAATCCTAGGTAGCCAGTAGAGGACTGAACTCAGGTCCATTTGACTTTTTTCTTTTTAGTGCTAATAACTTTATGAAGAGTGTGAGCATTGTAGCAAATCACTATTTGGCTCATATATACCTTGTCACTATTGATCCCCTTACACCTTATAGGCTAGTGTGAAGAGTCTATAGACTCACTGTATCCCAGGGCAGGTGAGAGCAGTCAATCTTGAAAGCTGGATATAAATTTGTAGTTTCAACAGGGACCACGAGCTATTCTGTTACTGAAAATTCCCAGGTATAAGGAAAGCGCTAGGGACTGATTTGTCAAAGGAGATAAGCAATGCTGTTTAAATAGGACAAATGATTCAAGTTAATAGTATCTTAAGCCATGTAGAGAACTCATAATGGTAGAGGTTTGGAGATAGGGACATTGAGCATTTTTTGAGCAATGGAAAGTAAGCTATAACTAAACTTATATTTCCAGCAGTTGGGTAAAATGGCTGTGTGTGGGAGTTTCTTCGTTCTTAAAAATGTGACATGTGCTTGATAAGATGTATGGGGTTTATTGTTTTTCTAACATTGTTTCAGAAGAGACATTGTGTATTCATGCTAGGCATTTCCTTTCAGTATGAGAGTAATTATTATTATTATTATTTTATTATTATTATTATTACATTATTAATTATCTTTAATCATTCTTTTACAGTTCAGCTGTTATCCCCTTCTTGGTCTGCCCTCTGAGCATTCCTCATCCATTCCTCCTCCTCCCTTTCCCCAACCCCTGTCTTCAAGAGGATGTACCTACTCTCCCAACCCCTACTCAGAGTCTTTTTGTGGGAGTTTATTGAGTGAGAACACCAAGGATTGAGGGGACATTGGGTTCCATACTTAAGATGGCTAGACTTATTAATGTTTGGTTACCACACTGTGAAAGCATACTCATCCGATCAGCGTGATCTTCATTTCTGAAACAGACCTCAGCAAGATACATGCCACACTCAGGGCTAGGCTAGATTAGAAGATGTGCTTCATAGGAGCTGAAGATGGCGCGAGGCCTAAGAATACTGGCTACCCTTCCAGAGGACCTGGTTTAGATTCTGGCACCCAACTCAAGCAGGATGCTATGGTCTGTAGGGGATCTAATACTTTATTCTGCCTTCCACAGGCACTGAACACACAAGGCACACAGTCATACATGCAGTCAGTACAACCATACACACAAAATACAAACAAATAGAAAAATGTGCCATACATTAGATGGTTTTTCCTAACACTAATCTAATGTTAGTGTATTGAGCATATTTATAAATTTTCTTTTAATTGAAATATTCCCTTCTGGAAGGAGGTGAGAAACTAGTAAGATTCAGACAAATAGGCAGACAGACAGACAAAGGTGAGGGCTGAAGGAAATGGCGACAGTAAAGAAGCTCCTGAAAGTTAAAGATTCATCAGGCCCTCATACCAAGAACAGCTGCTTGGGATTGGAGACTCTCCTGTACATTGTCCAAGGAAATCCAGGAATGCAGTGCTAGGAGGGCATGAAGAAAAGATAAGACATAGACACGTAGATCCATGTACAGTGAATCTGAGATCAGGCAAGGCTCTCTAATTCTCTGTGTACCACTGTAGTACCACCGCAACCCAGAAATCCAGAACCCTTTGTTATGAACAGGGCAGGGAAAGAGGTTCAGTAGTCTCCATGGAGATCTCTGTAGGTGAGCAGTCTCAGGCTCTAAAGTTCAGGAAGTAGGCACTGTGGTTGCTAATCTTGGCATACATTCATCAATCCTACATAAACACAAGTACTGGGACTCCCAAGAAAAGCTTTTCCATTCTTCGTAAGCCTGGCCCATGTGGGTAATCGATTTACCAATTTATAATAGGTAGAGAGGTCTTTGAGGCTTTGACAAGCCCATGTCCACATCACAATAAGCATCCACTCAGAACTTCAATCACTCATGGCTTCTTACACGGACTAATGTTCAAATCATACATACACAGCTAAGACTTTTTCCTTAAGGAAAAGCGGAATTTCATTTTCTGTGTTGTCTGGGGAACGAGACATGCCATTTGTTGGAGTCAGTCCATTGTGCTGTGGGGCACAGGGTTTGTTTTTGTTTGTTTATTTGGGTTTTTTTGTTTTTATTGTTATTGTTTTGAAACAAGGTCTTACAATAATAGCTCTGATTGGCCTGGAGTTTGTAGTGTACACCAAGTCTATTTTGAACTTCTTCCTCAGTTCACTGAATACTGAGATTAAAAGTGTGAGCTTTCATCTCTGGCTTAAGTGAAAAAGTATTGCAGAGATTTCGTCAGGTTATTTAATACACATATCAGTCCTTGGACTGTACTTTAATTCTGTGCCATTCATCAACCAACTGATCCAATTACTGACTATAAATAATGGAGGTTATGTGATTATCCAAATGCTATGTTACACTATGTATTAATTTTGAGCATTTAGTTGACCCTTGGGTAGTTTATCTGAGGTCAGTGTTAAGCCTCAGTTTCTGACTTTGCAAGGTTGGAGACCAGACTGCAAATCAAGGTCAGTACACGTGGATCCTGTCATCCTGGAAAGCAATTTAACTTGAAGAAGGTCTTTCTTAATGTCCATGCTCTCCCCCCTTTCTATCTTTTCCTCCCTTGCTTCCTTACATCTTTTTACCTGTAACACCACAATTCAAACTTGTGCTAGGCAATTACCTTTTCAGAAACCTATACCAAAAGCCCATTTTCTCCCTTCTTAATTTTCTGCCATCAGTTTTCTGTTCCACAAATTCTTTAATGTGGAGTTCCCCCGTGTTCAAATGTCCTTTTCCTATTACGTATGTAGTCAGGTCTGCCAGGACAGTCATCAGGCCGACTGTATCTGGCTCAGTGCCTAGAGCAGCGCCTGGTAAACTGAGCTGGCTTTCTGAGGTGTATTTGCTTAAGGCTTTGTCTGTCTCTAAGCTCAGGCTGCTCAGATATAGACCATTCTAAGGGTTTAGATACACCCTTAGACACACACACACACACACACACACACACACACACACACACACACCATTCTAAGGGTTTAGATAACCACTGTAAACAAATATCTGAAGGAGAGAAACATTGCCACCCGATAGTTAAGATTCAACTAAAACTGAAGGAATCAGCACTTCTCGAAGCTTAATTAAATCAACCATCTCCCCGTCTATGTTGTGTTCTCTCTCAGTGGATAGAACTGATTGACTTATAGGGAGTCCTAGAGGGAAACACTTTATAAATGAACGGAATGAGTAGCATAAATATTCTATTTGTCATGACACTAAGTGCTGAGAGTTCAACTTGCAGGTTAAGCACCCTGAATTATTCTCTATCTATTAAGAAATCAAGGGGTCACACCGTAGATACACATTTATTCTGCTTAGATGTGTGTCAATTGATACATCTTACTTTCAGCCAGTATGAAATGGTTATTCAGTGTCTGTCTGTCTAACGTAGCTCACATTACAAAATGCTGAAACATCGTCATGATTTTAACATTTGTGTCTGTCATTTTTGTATGAAGGGATGGATTTGCTACTTATCTCAAAGAGCATTTCAAATAATTTTTAAAAATTATGATTATGTGTCCGAAGCCTGGATGGGTTTTAATCTCAGTTAGAGGGCTGGCTTCCCTAGTAGAGGCACTTGATGGCCTGCATCAGACAACAGCACTCACATGGTTGAAGGAGGGAATTGATTCCTACATGCGTACTCTGACATACACACACATACACACATGCACACACACATGCTCACACACACACACACACACACACAGAGGGAGAGAGAGAGAGAGTGAGAGAGAGAGAGAGAGAGAGAGAGAGGGAGGGAGAGAGAGAACTAAAAAATAAATCTCAGTTTTCTCATCAAGCAGCTCTGTTACTTTCTATCCCAAGTACAGATGACAGCATAATAGGCTACATTTGCAGCTTCATACTTGACTGCACATCTAACTTACATAAGGGCCTGAGTTTGATCCTTTGTACATAAAGAACCAAGTAGTTCTCATGTTTTACTGCTAGTTAGGTAATAAAAAAATGGCTTAAAATATATGAATTATTTGATATAGTCTCTATAATTTGTTTAATGCTATATCATAGTTTGTCATTATTATTATGAAAAATGTCATTATTCAGATATTCTGACAACTTCCAAAGATTTTTTTCAATGCAATAACTTATTAGCTTATTAAAAATTACCTTCTGCTGGAGGTTATTAATTAGGGCATACTTTTACAAAATTATATATTTGGCATTTATTCAATATAATCGAACATTTTTCCTCTTTTACTCTTGAGTCTCATATTTCTGTTAACATATCTAACAAAACCCAGGTAAGTATATTGAGGCAACGCCATAACAAAGATAGAAAAGCTTGTTTAGTAATTAGCAGCTAAGCACATTGGTCTGAAATATTTTACATATGACTTGTTAGAATATTTGAGCTTGGTTAAAGATTTTTAACTCTACTCCCTATTATCTGAGACTACCTATCCATCTATCTTCAGTTTTACATATATATTCATCTATACATTAAAAGCCCATTTAACTTTAAATTCCTGGCATCATTCATTGTAAAGGAAATCATCTCACAGCATTATTTAATATTTGAGAAAGTCATTATTTATATTTCATAACATTATTGTATTGCACTGTAACATCACATGTTTTAGTTAGTAGGTAGCTTAGAGCATCTAACTATGAGTGTTGCAAAACAACACAGCAATTTCAGTTTGCCACCAGGAGAACTGGTTCTTTCATTTACCGTTCTTCATTTCAGCCGGACAACTTACCTTGAGGCCACGTTTACATGGAACTTGCTTCCCTCCGACTTGCTTCCCTGCCACTTGCAATGATTTCTAGCCTGTGTCTCCCAAAGCAATCTCAGGTAGTGCTTAGTTTAAGGTGATTTACACTCACACACAGGCCGCTGGGATCTAATTTAGCGGCCCCATCACACAGCCAGCTCTCATAGTAGCCCCATTTCATGATAGAGCACATTTTAAATATTTGTTTTACATTTTATTGTTGCACATGTTGAATGTAATTTTCTCTATCTTCTTCTCTTAAATTAGTGAGAAACATGAAACTACCTGCAGTCCCAAATGAATAGCTTACTTCTTTTTATTGCTACATAGGGCACAGGGTACATGTGTTTACAAAGTATTGTTATTACAGCAAAAAGGTAAGATGTCTCAAGAAAGCATGTTATATTCAAAATTCACGTTAACAAAGTAAAGCATTGGAAAACTATTGAAAATTACTACAGCTTTGAGCATAAATTATGCAAATTATAAGTTATATTGAATTACATTAACCAATGTTCAGTTTTTCTTTGAAGGAACAAAAGCAGAAGAGTGAGCTTTGTCTTGTTGCAAATTTAATTTTTTATTAAACATTTCATTCATTTACATTTCAAATGATATCGCCCTTCCCAGTTACTCTTCCACACACCCCCATCTCATCCTCCCTCTCCTCTCCCCTTTACCTCTATGAGGGTGCTCCTCTACCCACTCACCCCTTCCCACCTCACCGCTTTAGCATCTCCCTATGCTGGGACATTGAGCCTCCACAGGACCAAGAGTCTCCGCTCCTATGATATCAGATATGGCCATCCTCTGGTACACATGTTTCTTGAGCCATGGGTTCCTTCATGTGTACTTTTTGGTTGGTGGTTTAGTCTCTGGGAGCTCTGGGGCGGGGGTCTGGTTAGTTGATATTGTTCTTCCTACGGAAATTTAATTTTAAGATATGGGCAGTGCTCAGTGTTATAGCACTTTCCTAGCATGCATGAGGTCATGAGTTCAATCCTTAGCACTCTAAAGAAAGTCACTTTTATTCACTATAAATATATTGTTCATGGGTGAAGTAGAACATGCTCCTGTTTGTACCAACTCTTTCTCACACTGTGAGTCTTGTCTATATAACTCTCACTGTATACCAAGGAAACATTCTATAAGCCTCAGACAAGGATTAGAAAATGGAGAAGGTCATGATTCTATTTTGTTTGGTAATTTCTCACAACTTTATTTTAAAAGTAGTTATTCTGAGCCTCTTCCTACGCTGTTGGATCCACATCATAAAGAAAAAACATTGAGAATTCACTTGTTCTTTATTTGTCCCAAATTTTTTTTCCCAGCTTGTCATTGCAAGCAAACATTAGGTTTCTGCCTGATGTTATTTTGATCAAAGCTGAACTGTGTACCTTCTCGCTAGCTAGTGTTTCAGGATCCTGGAAGAGGGCGAAAGTGACTTGCCAGTTTTCCAATCCTTTCCTCTTCTTTTTAGCTTTACTTTTTTGGCCTCTGTGCTGTGCTTGGCAAAGAGAGAGTAGCTTCGTGTTCTGATCACTGGATGATAGCAGTCATATGTGTTAAACATGCTACAGTGCTCTTGGGCCATCTTGCTAAGCAGACTTCACAGTTGTCTGAGCTCTTTCTCTTGCTCCTGTGTTCAAGCTTCTAAGTAATTTAAAAGAGTACTCTAGCTAGTGGAGCAATGTTTTAATTCAGTAGCGTGCATAGAGAAGAATGGCCCACTACACACTGGGAAAGACAGCCTCTAGGAAGCGCTTGTCTGTTGTGCAGCTAGTGCTCCACGTCCCTAAGGTAGCTCCTCTCTCCACATGTTGATGGGCCTTACACTGCTTCCTGGGCTCGAGTTCTTCAGTTCTTTAGTTACACTGTCAAAGCTTCCTCTATCGACCAGCTAGCCAACAGATAATGTTCTACCAAAGCATAAGACTCTAAAATCAGTAAGTTCTTGTATTAGGCTTTTATGATCTCAATTTACAGTTTAGTAGATCAATGAGTAATAATTTAGAATTTGTTTTAACACTCTGATGTGCTTTTGAACAGTAGTGACATAATTCAGTGTATATTTTTTATCTTTTACTTTATTACTTTTCCACATGCAGAATGTTGGCAGTTTTAACAGGAAATAAAAATAGCAAAAAAGGTGGCCCAGTGGGTATACATAAGGCTTGCAGGGTCATCCTGACAACCTGAATCTGATCTCTGAAAGCCATGTGAAAAGCTGCAGTGTCGTGCATTTGTAAGCCCAGAGTTCCATTGGTGAGTTGGGAGACAGAGACAGGAGAACTCTCCTGAGTTCTCAGGTAAGCGATCTCAGAGGATAGTGTGTGGGATTAGAACCAGCACAGGAGCAACCAACAACTTTGCCCCAGAACAAAATAGACGGCCATACTTGATTCCAACTATCTTTCTCTAACATCCCCACATGCTACAGAACTCACACATAACATAATAAAGGTAATAAATAAATAAAATAAATAAATATCTAAAATAAATAAATATTTTAGAGTGCCTTGATTCAAATATTTGAATATAAAGTTATGTTTAGAATCATTTAAATATTATACCATGCATACAAAACCCGTATATTTCCTTATTAGTGTATTAAATAGGCAAAAGTTAAGTGTATCTGGCAGGCTTCAAATGAAAGATACTTCTGTTTGAAATTTCTGTTTCATAATTTCTGTTTTTATAGTTTCATCGGAGTTCCAGAGCTATTTGTTGGAGTTCTATAACTCATGGCAGACACCGCTAGTTCCCTTATTTCAGAGATTAACAAGTACTTATTTACTGAAAAGGGATATTCTGTCTCCTTATAAGTTATTGTTAGGAAGGCTCCAGAGATTTCCAAAGCAACACCCCTGTTGGTTTCAAGGTACAGGTAAAACAAACTGGAAGGGACCTGGAAACCTCCTCTGTAAGGGCCACCTTCTGCAGTCACAGAGAGGGCTCTAGCATCTTTTCTTCAGGAAGACAGCAAAGGGCAAAGGCGATAGGCTCCACCGTTTTGTTTTGGGAGTCTTCTTGGACTCCTCTGACCAACAATTCAAAGGGACATTTTTTTTCCATTCCCGGCACAGATGTTTCTATTGAATTATCTATGATTTGGGAGAGAATTATATCTCCAAGAGGAGTAACTTTTTAAAATTTATTTATATATGTATTTACATATTACACATAGGTCTTAGTTTGGGTTTTATTGCTGTGAACAGACACCATGACCAAGGCAAGTCTTATAAAGGACAACATTTACTTAGGGATGGCTTACAGTTCAGAGGTTCAGTCCATTATCAGTAAGGCAGGAGCATGGCAGCATCCAGGCTGGCATGGTGCAGGAGGAGCTAAGAATTCCACATCTTCATCTGAAGGCTGCTAGCAGAATACTCACTTCCAGGCAGCTAGGATGAAGGCCTTGAAGCCCACACCCACAATGGCATACCTACTCCACAAGGCCACACCTATTCCATCAAGGCCAAACCTCCAACTAGTGCCACTCCCTGGGCCAAGCACATAAAATCTATCACACATATATAATATGTATTTTCAAGTAAATATAAAATAATGTTTTCTTTTGGCTTTTTCAATCCTCTTCTCTATGTTCCCTTCTTTATTACATTCTCTTCCTCCCTTTCCAGAGAAAGTCTCCCCACTTGAAAGCATCTGTTCCCTCTTTTCCCTCTCTTGGGTGGTTTTTATCTCACCCCTCTAGTACTTTTGTACTTATGAACTTTGCCAGTAAATAAATGGACCTAGAAAGAATTATACAGAGATAACTTAGATTCAGAAAGACAGATAGTACATGCTCTCTCTTATTTGTGAATCCTAGTTTAGGCGTGAGTATGTAACTGGGTGTAACTACTCCACTCTCAGTATTAACCATAAAAGTAGCTCTTCAGTGAACAGTGGTGGAAGCTGAGACAGGAGCTTGCAAAAATGCTCAGACTAAGTGGAAGAAGAGTGAGTCGTTAGCCTTAAAGAAGACACACCATCTCCTTTCAGGTCCAGGCAACACTGGGTAAGAGAGTAAAGAGCAGAGGGCTGCAAGCTAGGACTGAGAATGACCATCTTCAGGCAAGCAGAGTCATCGAGATCGTGAACTCAAAGTTGCTGTGGGAAGTACCGTGAGTCTGAAACTCATGGGTGGAGGAAAAACTAAGGGGGGACGGTTCTACTAAGTGAAATATTGGCTACTCATGATTCATGGAGAAAGGGAGTCATTGCCTTCAGTTTTGAACCAGCTGGTGACCATATCAGGCTCCAGTGGACAGTTCTAAGGCAGTGTTCAATGGTTCAACTACATGGGTCACAAAATAAAACAGTGAGAACAACAGCAAAAAGAATTGTGAATTTTGTAAATGGGCTGGTAAGGATGAGGTGTGGTTAATAGAGATAGAAGTTGGTGTGGGGTGACAGTAATCTGAACAAATCCCATACAAGTATGAGGCTGTGAGAGAGCAAAATTAATTGATACAAAATTCGGGTGAAGATCAATAGAGCAAGATACCCAAAGTTGACTTTTGGTCTATACTCACAAAAACTGTGTCTCTATACCTTGTCTCTGTCTTCTCTCTCTCTCTCTCTCTCTCTCTCTCTCTCTCTCTCTCTCTCTCTCTCTCTGTTTCTCTGTCTGTCTGTCTCTCTCTCACACACACATATATATATACACATATACTACTACTACTATTATGACAAACAACAACAGCAACAGTAAGTTTAAAATGTCAGTTGTTGAATAGAAGTTGGTGTGGAGGCTCTTCTCCCTGTCAGTCGTATGGATTAAAGCTACTCATGTCTGTATGAGCATTCCTTTGTCTCCCTGTTTTGTAATTAGTGAATCTATTTTTCTTTGCTGAACATTCTGCTTGAATTTTTTTGTTGTTTTTTTGCTGTCCTGTTTAATTTCTTCCTGATTTGTAGAACAACCACCAGAGTCAGGTTTGTGATTCAGCTTTAATGACATTTGATGGGAAAACCAGAAAGGGGAAACTGTCCTTCTGAGATGAACTGTTGTCTTTTGTGAGGCTCCTCCATCTGGATATAATCAGTGGGCCTGGCTAATCTCAGAAGGAAGGGGCTCACACTGAAAAGACCATCTGCACATGTGCATCTCTGAAGCCAGAAGACATTTCTCCACCAGATAAAGGAAAGATCTACTGAAGAAACCCACATATTTGAACAGATATTCAGCCATGTAAATGTAAATGTGATAGAACCCTTAGAACTATATCTCACACAATTACCAGAAATGTGAAGGATAAGTTCATCTCCCCAAATCTCGATTTTCTTTGGTTTTTATAAACATGGGTGGTCTATTCTCTCAATGAGCTACATAGTTTAGGTAAACACTAAGACACGCAATGTTTTGCTTAGCAATTTCATCACAATAAGCAGATCAACTAATGTCACATATCCGATAATAAGATGTTCTTTGAGAAGAAGCCTTGTGCTCATTTCACACAAATTAGCATCACCAAGTGGTTGGCATTAATTTAGGCTGTTGTGTGATAAACAGCTTGCTTACAGAAATGAAACAATGCCTTACATCAACCCATTTCATCAAACAACCATTAACTGAATGACAGAAACGATAAAAATTTATTTCCTGTTAGTTTTGCTCTTTCTTTTATTTTTATTTTTATTTTTGATGCTGTGTTTTGGTGTTTGAGGCGTGATTTCATGTAGAGAAGACTGGCCTTGAATGGCTGATAGTCTTGATTCCACCCTCTTTGTGTTACACACTCAAGTCATCTTATTATATTCTTATAGACAGAGAGTGAAAGAACCTTCTGATGTCTCCTTTGTTGTTTTAAATTAATTGTGTTAATTTTTGGGTCCTTCATAAATAAGTGTTTATTTTTATCATTTTTACCAATTTCTAACTCACACCATTCCCCCTTAGATCCCTCTCCTCTTTAATTATTGCTATGTATTCATGTACATGTTTATATAAACCAATGCAATCTGCTGAGTCCATTAGTGTTGCGCATATGTACACATGTTTAGTGATAACCACTTCTTGGGATTGAATGAGCTACCAAAGGCCTCACTCCTAGAGTACACTGTTTTTTGTTTGTTTGCTTGCTTTTTTTTAGTAACCATATATTGCATGTAGTTCTTTATCTAGGGGTGGATCTCAAGAGATTTCTCTTACCCATGTTGGCTGTTGTCACTATGCTGGTTTTTTTTAGATGACCAAAGCTTGAGATGTCATGGGTATAGCTTCTTTGACACATAGTATACACATACAATAGTATAGAAGATACTATTTTACAGCAGATGTCCTGGTTCTAATATCTTAGAATCTCTCCAGCTCTACTTCAAAAATATTACACAAAATGTATGTAGAAGTTGTGTTGTAGATATATACATCGGGGCCGGTCACCCCAAGATCACTTAATTCTTATATTTTGAGCACTTGTGGATTTCTATATGGTTTTTATATGTTGTAAAAGGAAGTTCTTTCATGAATGGTGAAACCTACATTTATTTTTGGTGAAACATACATTTATTTATTATAAGAATAAGTTTGGTGAATACAGTTAAAATTTATATTAACTTAAGATGTGGAGAACAATCCTCCACTGCTGGTGGGGTTGCAAATTGGTACAACCACTCTGGAAATCAGTCTGGCGGTTCCTCAGAAAACTAGGCACGTCACTTTCGGAAGATCCGGCTATACCACTCCTGGGCATATACCCAGAGGATTCCCCAGCATCTAATAATGATACGTGCTCCACTATGTTCATAGCAGCCCTATTTATAATAGCCAGAAGCTAAGTGGTTTCTTAAATATAGCAGTCTACTTATATCGGGTTAATTATTATAAAAAATAGCATCTAATATCTATATATCTATATATATGTTGCTTATATAACAATTCAGAAAAGAAATTACTCAAAAAACATGTCTATTGTTTCTCTTATTCAATAAGAGAAATCTAGGTGCTGTCTGATGCTGAATTCTGCATTTCATAGAACTGAAATCAGTTGCCACAACAACCAATTCTTTCTCAAATCCTGGCCATTATTCAAGCTCTAAGTTAATTTGTAATGTTGTCAGATTTATGTTCTATGGAACTCCAGAATTGGCAGCCCCACTTCCTTATTGTATGTTGACTGAAGGTATTTTGTAACTTCTAGAAGCTGATAAATTCCTTATCTCTACTTTTTTTTGTATTGTATTTTCAAAACAGAGTGACACATTGAGTTTTTCTTGTCCTTCAAATTGTTTTCAAGATAATAAATCTACTTTAATGTGAAGGTGATCAGAATATGCCACTTTGGCATAAGGACAATTTTGAGCTGGCATAAATTTAAAATTAACAGATGTGCCCACAGTTATGCAGCTGTTTCTATTTAAAAGTAGAATAAAAAATTTCTCTCAAGTAGATATGCCCCCTGTTTCTTTACCAGGGACCAAAAGAACTCAAATCACCAAAGTGGGAAGGGGATACCAAAGTGAGTTTGCATTAACAGACTTTATTAAAATATATTTTATGTTCTTTAGTACCAATATTTATGTCCTTGTCACATCACAATATATCATTCATGTAAATATTAATTAAATTGTGAGTTCTTATTATTCTGTTCTTTGTTACTTTAATTCATAAGCCATAAGAGGTAGAACTAAAAGCATGGAGGAAACATTTTTCTTCCTCAATAAGGCTGGCTGATTAGCAATCTTAGCCTCTTCTCCCAAGGCCCTACACAGTGCTATTTACATTAGTGTTTGATTGAGTAAGAAAGGGGCAAGAACTAGAAAGAGAGGTATTTGTCTAATTGGACATACCATAATTTGTATACCTAAAATTAATAGACATCTATAGTATGACTTTTATATTTGATTTTTTTGCAAATATTGTTGTATAATTTTCTAGTGCCACATAAAGAAGCAAATATTTACCCCAGATAGAACACCAGAAGACTAAAGAAAAGATTTTTTTCAAATCCAGCTTGATGAAACTGGTAGTTTATTGGGATTATTTACAGGAACATGGGTAAAGTCATAAGACAGGTACATCACCTATGCACCAAGAAGTCCTTTAGATGATTTATGAAAATATGTAACATTGAGGAGGTCCATTCTAGCTAATTGTTATGCTGCTGAGAGGCATCCTGGGGAGAGAAACAAGAGGATGAAGATCTTGTGGGGATCTACTGAGGGCCTCATGAACCACGTGACCTCGAACTAGCTCTACAAGTGGATGTTAGTAGCCTTGATATCTCAAGGAGCCTTGTGGACAATTCTCTCTACTTCAAGATAGCAATGACTATGACAACAGTGACTATGACAATAACAGCCATAACACTGATGGTAAAATCCAGAAGAAATAATTGTGCTTTAAGTGACATAAACACGAGAATGATAGGTTCATTTTGTCTAAGAGGTTATGTTTAGTGGAGAAAAGTCATTGTCATGATACACGAAGATGAAGATATCTAGAGCTGACTAAGCAAAGGCCTGAGAAGTGGTCCAGGACTGGAATGGTGTGCTGCCACACAGCCCACGTGAGACAGTGAGACAGAGCCGGGTGACATACAAAGGAGAAATTTGAATGAACATGGTATGATGACAGAATTAGGAAACTTGCTTTATGAGTAATCTTGCATCATAGAAGTCAGTCTACTATAAATTTGTTCTTTTATGTTAATGTCTAATTAATTCATGTCTAATCAGACATTATATATATATATATATATATATATATATATATATATATATATATATATATATATGTGTGTGTGTGTGTGTGTGTGTGTGTGTGTGTATACATACTTGTCTTAGTCGGGGTTTCTATTCCTGCACAAACATCATGACCAAGAAGGAAGTTGGGGAGGAAAGGGTTTATTGAGCTTACACTTCCACGTTGCAGTTCATCACTAAAGGAAGTCAGGACTGGAACTCAAGCAGGTCAGGAAGCAGGAGCTGATGCAGAAACCATGGAGGGATGTTTCTTACTGGCTTGCTTTAGTGATGAACTGCAACATGGAAGTGTAAGCTCAATAAACCCTTTCCTCCCCAACTTGCTTCTTGGTCATAATGTTTGTGCAGGTATAGAAACGCTGACTAAGACAAATTGGTACCAGAAGTGGGGTATTCATGTGACAACCTGACCATGTTTTGTGGAGGACTGGGGAAGGACTTTGGAACTTTGAGCTAGAAAATCCATTAGAATATTAAGAGCTCGGTGGAACGTTCTGTAGGAGCTTGGAAGACAATGTTAAGAACAGTGCAAAGGATAAAGGCCTGGCTTATGAAATTTCAGAGGGAAGATTAAAGACTCTTATAGTGGCCATGTTTTGATTGTGAAGATTCTGTGGTTTTGGTTAGCTGGGGATGAAGAATCAGCTGTGAGTAACAATATACCAGAACCACTAAAGCAAACCTTTGTTTTACTGGGACTATTGATGCTGGTTAGCTGGAGCTAAGAAATTAGCGGTGATTAAGAAGAGACCAGCATCACTGAGATGAAATCTTCTTGGAAGTGTTTTCTGAGAGCACAGAGAGTGTGTTCCAGAGATAGCCACAGTTGTATTTTGTGCTGTGGCTGGACTTGGTACTGTGTAAGAGTCACCCAGATGGTACTGGTTTTGAAGGCATGAAGGGGTCATGAAGAGCAGCTGAGGCTCTTGGCATAGTGAGAGGCCACGGAAGGCCATTGCTGAAGGTGCAGCCTCAGTTGCAATTGATGGCCCAGGACTTGAAGGTGTCATGCATAGGAGCAGAGGCTTGTCACCCTGAAGAGAGCCTATGAGAGGCTATTGGTGAAGCCTAATTACAGTGGAAGATAGCAGCGTTTTGGAGATGCCAGTACCATGAGGTGACCACCAAGAACAGCAGCGGCAGTGGAGTACAGGCAGCTGGAGCCTAGAAGACAAGCTGTGTGCTACAAAGGGCAGAGTTGGAGAAGTGACCCATGCTCTTGGAGGAGCCTGGAAGATTGTGAGTTGGATCCCGGACATTGAACCATTGGAGTTTGAGTTTTGCTTTTGGTTGTGACTGTGCCCTGATACGTTTCCCTCTTGAAGGAATAGAAAACCTGGCTAAGACACATATATATTTGTACATACATACATACATACATACATACATACATACATACATACATCTTTTCCATCAGAATTTGGTTTTCAGGATAGACACAATGACAGTTCTATTGGAGAATTCAAATGACATTAACAATACCCATCAATTTTAAATCAGAGAACAGATTTATAAAGCCAACCTTACTTAGTCATTGTTCCCAAGGCTGGCCATCCCTCTTGGGCTCTTTGGGGTAACCTGCCCTTCCTTGTAAGCCCAAAATCATAGGAAAATGCAGAATATATGTTCCTCTGGACACAGGAGAAAGAAAGAAAGAAAGAAAGAAAGAAAGAAAGAAAGAAAGAAAGAAAGAAAGAAAGAAAGAAAGAAAGAAAGAAAGAAAGAAAGAAAGAAAGAGAGAGAGAGAGAAAGAGAGGGAAGGAGGGGGTAATGGAGGAAGGAAAGAATTGGAAGACACTAGGACAACTGCTCTTGTTCAGTTTCTTCTACTGTGGAACACTATGGCCAAGGGACTACATGCTTTCCCACCCATCCAAGGACAGTGACCTCTTATAACATCCTCCAGGAATAGTTTGAAAATGACAAAACAAAAGGGAAGAGCTTTGAGCGTTTTCAGAAAATTGTGAGGTATAAAAGCAAGGCCATTGAGTTTAGGGAAACCATGTTCCTTACATAATTAGAACAGGTCTTACAGAGTTTCTGATTAAGAAAGACAGCCATGGAAACTACAGTCCTTACAGAAAATTTTCTTTCAGATGTAGCATTTAGGTTTCAGCAGTCAGTGTTGCCCGGAAGGTACTGATTTAATTCTTGTCCTTTGCAAGGGCCAGCATAAAAAGCTAATTAATACAGACAAGACTTGTACTAAGTAGCTTTAGAGCTTCAGCCTCATCAGTCCTCTAAAAGGAAATCCTGGAAGCAAGGTATTTAAAGGCTCTGTGGATGTAGGGCACTCTCACAGGAGATTGCAGGTCAAATGGCCATGCTGCCCATTCTGTGGTGTCAGGTACTCAGACACTGGGAGGGAGGATGAAGTGACTTATCTTCCTCGGCGAGCCATAGAAACACTGCAGTGTATGAGTAAAGGACATAAAAGGCAACTCATTCTTAATTAATGTTCTATATGCTTTTGTATGTATTTATGTATATACAATGCTGTTATGTATATGTGTGTTTAAGTATGGAGAGTGTGTGTGTTGTTTATTGTTTGTGCGCATGTGCATGTGCAAGTGCATGTGTGTACATGTGTGTGCATGTGTGCGAATGTGTGTGTGTGTGTACATGAATGTTTAGGTCTGAAGTTAAAATTGTCTTCCTTGATCATTCTCCAATTTATTGATGACAAATCTCTTACTGATTCCTGGCTAGTTTAGCTGGGTAGCATGTAAGGCTAGATTTGTCTCTGCTGGGATTTCAGGTGAACCACCATACTCGTGTGTCAGTTAAGTGGGTTCTGAGGATCTGAAGTCTGGTTCTCATGCTTGTGCAGTCTCTCAAGAGGACACCAAGATCTTCCTCTATTTGAGATATATCCCGAGTTCAAATTAATTTATCTTCAGAAGAAAAAAGAGTTTCTTTTATTAAACTTTCATTTGCCTAACCTTCAGCATTTACCAGTTTTATTGTTTATTAGAAACAACTTAAATAAAGTAAGAAAATCACACCCATGCACTGGAAAATCAAAGTCAGTCAGGACTTTGTTTTCAATTCCATGTTCCAGATTATGTAATGTCAATTAAATTCACTGCAGTCATGGATTTGTTCTCGTTTAATTTACCATAAATATAATATTGGAGTATGTTTGCTTACGACTTGCCCATTTGTTCCAGTGACTATTGTCATGAAAAACTCTGCCTGAATTTGGCTGAGTAAAATGAATGTGCTCATGGTTTTTGTCAGTCAGGAATTTCTGAAGAGGGGAGTGGATGTGGATTTTGTTTTAAAATATTAGCGAGTTTGGTGAAACAAGTTTAACAGTAGGGGTCTGGAGAGATAGCTGTTGTTAAAGTACTTACCCTACACACATGAAGATCTGAGTTTGAGCATCAGAATCCACAGAAAATGCTGGGTATGGTGGCATCCATTTATAACCCAGAGCTGGAAAGGCAGAGACAAGAGGATCTTCAGGTTGTACTAGTCAGCCTGCCTAGCAGAATTTGTGAGTTCCGGGCCACATGACAGGCCTTGTTCACATAAAAAGTAGATGACTCTTGAGACATGGCACCCTTGTCTGGCCTTGGACCTCCACAAAACCATGCATGCACAAGCTATGCACACATGATAAACACATACATACACACTCACACACATACACACACATATACATACACACTCACAGAGTGAGGAAGGGAGGAAGGGAGAGACAGAGAGACAGAGAGAGAGAGAGAGAGAGAGAGAGAGAGACAGAGAGACAGAGAAAAACAATATTTAAAAGTTGGAAGGATGTCTAGGGTCTCATGTTTTCTGATTTATAAGACTGTCCCAGGGCTGGAGATAACTAAAGTCTAGTCTGCCAACAAATGTATTGACCCTTGGTCTCCCCAAGTTTCTTGACTTTCTCCATAGTATTGTGGCTTATATGGAAGGTGAACTCTTTAACTTCAACTACAATAACATCATAGGTGGCACATGGTATTAGCATCATCATCTTTACACTGATGTTAGTCTCATATCTGCTCACCATGGCTTAAAGCTGGATAACAGCAACAACAAATACTGCTCACATTCAGAGGAAATGTTGAACAGACTCTGCCTCTCACTTGGAGAAGAAGCATGAGGTCATGCTGAAGAATCAAGGGTAAGATGGAAGATTCTATGGCTACCTTGAAAGTAAAGCTTGCCATGGCACTTACTGTAATGTGCTGTTTGTTATCTGCTTGAGAGTATCTTTCTCTCCACAGTGTGTCTTGCTTATCTGCCATTATACATTTGGGGATGATCAGAAATAAATATTTAATGGTGGCCAAATATGAAATGAAATTGCATCTTCTAGTAGTTTGATAAGAAGAACAAGACTTTTAGAAGTAATAACTTACTATTAAGTTTACCTCTGACATGATAGGTACATTTTATTTAAAATTCTATGTATTTTTCCAAGAGGAGTTAATCTCTCTTTACTCAGGGAAGCTGGGTTAGCCAAAGAGCAGATGGCATGCCCATAATGCCTTTGGGCAGATGTTCTCATTTGGGCCATAACATGTGAATAAAAATGCCATATTCTAAACAGTCTCATCTTCCACAGTAATTACTGGAGACTGTCCAACATGTGCAGAGGCCTTTTATAGCTGTGCATTATATTGGCCAGATCTACTGCTGGAGGCTCCATGGTCAGGTTGTTTAGCTAAGTATCGTAGTGGATTATTTTACTTCATCAATTTGATATTTATAAAATAACCATAGTCCATATATGCTTTATACATAGAATTTATGGCTAAATGTAAGACAATTATTTTATTAATTCTAAAGTTCTTGTTTTACCATTTTGGATATTATTGTTCCAACAAGAGCATATAATTGTTGTCTCATATAATAAATTAGAAATCTGAAGATAAATCTATTTGAAAGAAGCTTTATTTTTTTGGAGAGCCTATATGAAGTTGGGCAATTAATTGAAAAGTCTTGCGTGGCTTTGTAGTAAGCTTTATTTAAAGATTAATTTCAACCATAGAAGATTCCAAGGGGATTTTTGCTCTCAAATTGAGGTACTCATCACTAGAAGAACATATAAAGATACAAGAAATCAGCTCTTCTCAGGGTTGTATGTGAACACAAACAGGAATTTTTCCATTTATGAAAGAAGGAAGGGTTCTGTGCTTGTTGCACACAAAGCTTTGCGTGGTTGTCTTCTTTTCCTCAATCATGAATACTGTCTGTTATTCAGAGTTTCCTTATAGAACCTTTAGTCTGAAGAACTCAGATGTTTGCCTGAAACATGAAAAGCAGTGATAGAAGAAACCCTCTATAAATCCTCATTGACATTGATTTCACAGATAAAGGCAGAGATGAGAACAGACGCCATGCTGCATTGCTCCTACCTCCTCTCTGGATTCTAGTCACATCCCCTACATACCCAGGAGGAGTTGCTGAGAAAATTACATTTCTGGGAAAACAAATATATCAGACAAATAAAAACTTCAGAACGTGCATTTTCTCTTCAGTTTACTACTGTATTGGGCATGTAGGCAAGCAGAATATTGAATATTTCAAAACCAGTTTCATTGTTTCAAGAACAGTTTGGCAGTTGGTCCCAGTTTTTGTCTTGTTTTTTTTTTTTAAATGCTGTTCTTTAAGTGTACATCCACTAACTAGATAGTTTATATATTTTAATTCAAAACACTGTTTCTCAACTGAAGGAAATTTTGACCCTCAGGGACATTTGGTGATATCTGAAGACACTTGTTTGTCATAATTGAGGGAGAGGCGGTGTTGTTGGCTGTTGGAGGGGACAGGTCAACAAGGTTGCTACATGATTTTCAATGCACCGACAGAGGGAAACCTCCCTGTCTCGATAAGGAATTCACATGAAATGATGGAACGTGGGTAGGGAAAGAACTATCTTAGAATTTATGTAAATGCAAATTCTTGCAAGAGAGTTCTCTGGTAGGTAGAAATGTTGGTGATATGCACATCAGATAGTTTCCTTTTTCTTATGCTTGACGAAAAGATTCATTCTATTTTATGATGGTTTTATTTATTGGCATTTTGAGAAAGGATTTTTTCCCAGTATCCCAGTCTGGTTTAGAACTCACTCAGAACATAACCCAGAGAGGGGTTTAGAACTAACTCAGTATGTTGCCCAGGTTGGCCTCTCAATGAAGCATTTAGTTTCAAGTAGATTGTCTCCATGAAACCGGGGCTTAATTGCGCCTGCACATCAAGGCTTACCATTCACAGTAGCTAAGTTATAAAACCAACACAGGTGAACAATAGCAGAGGAATGGATAGAGAATGTGTGGTGCTCCTTGGTGCACATGCCTTGAAGGAGAACAGGGCTGTGTTCTTTGGAGGAAAATGAGTGTAAGTGGAGACAGTCACATAAGTGAATTAAAGCAGTGTCAGGCAAATATGTGTTTGGTCCTGTTTGTGGTTCTTAGAGTTTACATATATACACAAAACTCTATGTACAGATGACATGGAGGTAGACGTTAGACTCTTTAGGAGGAAAGAGGGCTAGTGGGAAAGTGGGTGGTATGGAACATTTGTTCAATGTATGAAAGTTGAAAAGAATAAAGAATTTAAAATTAAGACAAAAATTATCTCATTTACCACAATAAGTAGTAAACCCCCACCCTATCCCTGTTTGTCATTCTGAGAGTCCTTCCATGTTCCCCACCATTCCAGCTGCGCCCACAGCATGTGATGGCCAGCAACACCAGGGGGATTTGGTCCAGTTTGATTGCTGAGTCCGGCTGGCTTTGAGTGTGGATGATGTCTACTATGAGCTAGGGAAATGATATTCTCTGGAACTCGGAAGGTCTGAGAAATTTTCTTTCCTAGAGTCCTCAGATGGGAACATAGCTCTGCTGACATCTTGATTTTGGTTTAGTGAGACCTGCACCAGACTTTGGGTAGAAGGAGCTATAAAAAACAAAACAAAACAAAACACGTGTGACAGACAGCAGTACCTATAATCTCAGCCACTCAGAGGGCAGATGGAGAATGAATGAAAAATCACAGCCAGTCCACACAATTTGCCACAAACAAACAAACATATAAATAAAACAACCCCACAACACCAACAAAAGATCTGGGATTTATTTATGTCATTGGTAAGGGGGCAAGGAAGGTAGCTACAAATTCCAAGGCTGTGGATTCCATTTCCTATAAGAAATGTCCTTCTGAGCCACCAAGTTTGTGGTACTCTATCATGATGAAGTATGGTTCTATGCAAGTAAGTTTTTGTATATCCCATTTAATTATTTCAACACCCCAGGAGAAAGGAGGTGTTATCTTCTTCAAGTTGCAGATGACATGTGACTGTGTGGAGAGAGGAAAGTGTTCTCTCTGTCTCCCACAGAGTGTGACAAGTAAGTGACAAGACTAGTCTCAACGTCAGGAAAGAAAGAGCCAGGATATGCTTTGTAGAGGCACCGTGTCTCTGCAGGCCCGCCCATGCTGAGGCATTCCTTCCCCTGGAGGTACCAGCCATGGGGAGGAGAGTTGATGGAGGAGAGGAGAGAGAGAGAGAGAGAGAGAGAGAGAGAGAGAGAGAGAGAGACAGAGACAGAGACAGAGAGACAGAGAGACAGAGACAGAGACACAAGAGTCCAGCTAGGAACATGTGAAGAGGGTGGGGAGGGGAATGGGGAGAGAAGGGGCAGAGAAGGTAAGAGAGTAAGAGGGTAAGAGAGTGAGGAGGGGAAAAATAGCTCTCTTTATAGTGAACCAGGCATACCTGACTGTTGCCAGGTAACTGCGGGGAGGAGCCTAGAAGGAATGCTAACACAGGTGCACTTAACTGAGAAGCCAATGATTTTAGACATGCCCCAGAAGAGTGAATGTATATGGTGGTTTTGTCCACACTTCATTTAGCAAATACTCTTTTCCTCAGTGGTTTTATTAAATTGTGTGTGTGTGTGTGTCTGTGTGTATATGTACACACCTGCGTGTTTCACATTTTCCTTAAATTAATTTCTTATTAAATTCTCTCTCTCTCTCTCTCTCTCTCTCTCTCTCTCTCTCTCTCTCTCTCTCTCTCTCTCTCTCTCTCTCTCTCTCTCTCTCTCTCTCTCTCTCTCTCTCTGTGTGTGTGTGTGTAGGCCTGCATGTGTGTACAGCCATGTCTCACAGACCTCAACTCTATTTCTTATTCGTTTACAGAGTATTTTTAAATATTTGTGGCCTTGTTTGTATTGCGCTGTTAAAACATTAAACAGAGTATCTTTGCATTCACAGGCTTCTCTCTGACAGAATTAAAAAAACACATCTGTGAAAGAGAAATCAGCCCGAGTAGTGATCCATCAAGCAGGGCTAAGCGCATGCTATCGTTTTGCTGTGATGAATTCCTAAATAAGAGAACAAACTCTATTTCAATTCCCTGCTCCTTCTTAGCTGCAAAGGATTAAATGCTTGCAAGAGGAGTTGTGGCTATTGTGTGTCTTGAAAGAATTAAATTTTAATCGCCGAGTGCATTAAGCCTGTATATTAATTAAGTAGTTTGGGGCTGCAGAGCTATGGGCATCAGCGCTTTTCCTGATGTCTCATTTTGCTGACTGCAGTCTGAAGGGAAGCTCACCCTCCCCACACTGCAGCACAGGACAGGGCTGCCAAGCAGCAGTGGGGGCCAAGCAAAAGGGCTTGCACCCCAATTAAGTTAAAAGTCTCTGACCTGTTCTTCCATTCCAGATGGCAAGTAAATTCAAATCTATAGGAGGGATTTTATTAAGATATTCTGATTGCAAGGATGAAGGCAAGAGTTCAATCTCTTTCAAGCCCAGGAAAGAATGCAGTGGTGCTTATAAATGACTTTAGTGTACCACGTATGATTTTGTACTTTTTATAATTTAGGTTGGCATATTTATAATAACTTCAGGGTTCTTCTTCTTCTTCTTCTTCTTCTTCTTCTTCTTCTTCTTCTTCTCCTCCTCCCCTTCCTCCTCCCCCTCCTCCTCTTCCTCCCCCTTCCTCCTCCTCCTCCCCCTCCTCCTCCTCCTCCCCCTCCTCCTCGTCCCCCTCTTCCTCTTCCTCCCCTTCCTCATCCTCCTCCCCCTCCTCCTCTTCCTCCCCTTCCTCCTCTTCCCCCCTCCTCCTCTTCCCCACTCCTCCTCCTCCCCCCTCCTCCTCCCCTCGTCCTCCTCCCCCTCGTCCTCCTCCTCCCCTCCTCCTCCTCTCCCTCCTCCTCTTCCTCCCCCTTTCCTCCCCCCTCCTCCCCTCCTCCTCCTCTCCCTCCTCCTCTTCCTCCCCTTTTCCTCCCCCTCCTCCCCCTCCTCCCTCTCCTCCCCCTTCTCTCCCTCCTCCTCCCCCTCCTCCTCCTCCCCCTCCTCCTTCTCTTCCCCCTCCTCCTCCTCCTTTTCCTTCTTCTTCTCCTTCGCCTTTTCCTTCTTCTCATCCTCGTCTTTGTCCTCGTCCCCATCCTCCTCGTCCTCGTCCTCCTCCTCCTCCTCCTCCTCCTCGTCCTTGTCCTCCTCCTTGTCCTCCTTCTCCTCCTCTTCCTTCTTCTCTGTTGTGAAACTCAAAGTAGAGCCTCTAGAAACATAATTTTTTTCCGAAGCATAGCCCTACCTACTCCAGGCTTTTCCCTGAGCCTTTTACTCAGATGCTGGGTGGAACAGACACCTTTCTTACAGTGTTGCTGGCCTAACATTGATCTGTCCTTAGCCAAAGTCCTTTTGAAAGAACAGCTTCCCTGCACTTGATTCTTCCTGCTTCCATGGGTAGGTGGAGGTAGAGAGTACTGGGAGGGACACTGAAATGGAAGGGAGGGGATTGAGAGTGTGATAGAATCCTAGTACAATGGAAACTCTCTGGAATCTATGAGGATTACTACAGCTAAGACCCCTAGTGATGGGGAGCACAGAGCCTGAACTGGCCATTTCCTCTAAGCAGGTAAATCTTCCTGGGGAGGGACTGGAACACCAACATAGCTAGACAACCTTTAACTTAAAATGTGTCTGGCCTGTAAGATATGCTAGGGTAAAGGTGGCATAGAATTTATTATGCCATGTTTGGTTAATGTCCCTGTCAGGCCTGCTCTTTTCTGAAGGGAAATGGAGGAGAAAGAGTGGAACTTGGGGGAGAGGGAAGATAAAATAAAGGGACTGGGAGGATAGAAGGGAGGGAACCTGGGTTGTAATAGGGATTTCAAAACAGAACTATGGATCACCCTAAGTGTCAAAATGGTTGCTCCCCATACCTTACTGTCAATGACAGCTGTGTCCCCATCCCAGCTCAGCTGCTAAAGCCTCAAAGCCAGGAATCGTTGTCCTTGCCTTTGGTTTCTTCATATACAGTCCTGTCACCAATAACTTTCCTTTCCCAGAGCTACCACTGCAGGGATTATTAAGCTGACTATGTTAGCTAGCAGCCCTATTTATAATTGCCAGATGCTGGAAAGAACCCAGGTATCCCTCAACAGAAGAGTGGATGCAAAAAATGTGGATTATCTACACAATGGAGTACTATTCAGCCATTAGAAACAATGAATTCATGAAATTCTTAGGCAAATGGATGGAGCTAGAGAATATCATACTAAGTGAGGTAACCCAGACTCAAAAGGTGAATCATGGTATGCACTCACTAATAAGTGGATATTAACCTAGAAAACTGGAATACCCAAAACATAATCCACACATCAAATGAGGTAAAAGAAGAAAGGAGGAGTGGCCCCTGGTTCTGGAAAGACTCAGTGAAGCAGTATTCGGCAAAACCAGAATGGGGAAGTGGGAAGGGGTGGGTGGGAGGACAGGGGAAGAGAAGGGGGCTTACGGGACTTTCGGGGAGTGGGGGGCTAGAAAAGGGGAAATCATTTGAAATGTAAATAAATTATATCGAATAAAAAAAATTAAAAAAAAAGAAAAAGGATGATGCTTTGGTGTGAGAGTCCTTCATAGAATGATCTGTTCATTGGCATCCCTGCCCGCCCACCACACTGCCAGTAGCACAGCTGTGATCTGAAAAGGTCTTCAGATAGATAGTGAACCCAAGCCAAGAATCACCATTCTCATACAGACTGCCATCTGTCCACTTAAAGTTTTTCTTTCATTTTTTGCTCATTTGTTTTTGAAACAGGGTCTCATGCTATATAGGTCAGGTTGGTCTTGGAATTCTGGACATCCTGACTGCTCATGTTCCTAGGTGGAAGACTGGTACGTGTCTGACTCAATTAGCTGCTTCTTCTTCTTCTTCTTCTTCTTCCTCCCCACTCCTCCCCCTCCCCTTCCCCTCCCCTTCCCCCTCCCCTCCCCTCCCCTCCCCCTCCCCCTCCCCCTCCCCCCCTCCCCCTCCTCCTCCTTCTTCTTCTTCTTCTTCCTCTTCCTCTTCCTCTTCCTCTTCCATGAAAGGAAGAATACATATTCTTTCATTGCAAGTGTTGAGGAGCATGAACCGCTTCTCCTGATATAAGCTTCGAAACCATTTTGGTTGGTAGTAAAACTAATATATAGACCTCTAGTTTGTTTATGTTGCTCAGTTACATGTAATAACTGTAAGTCTAGGACCAAAAACATTCAGTCAGAAAGCATAAATACAAAAGACAAATATAAGCAAACTGGGCACCTTAGTACCTGGCCCATTTGCTGCTCTATTTTGTCTATTGCCTTCTGAATGCATATTATAACTGACTTCTCTTTATACTTTTAGTATTTGGTTTCTTCTTCTTCTTTCTTCTTCTTCTTCTTCTTCTTCTTCTTCTTCTTCTTCTTCTTCTTCTTCTTCTTCTTCTTCTTCTTCTTCTTCTTCTTCTTCTTCTCCTTCTCCTCCTCCTCCTCCTCCTCCTCCTCCTCCTCCTTCTTTCCTCCTCCTCTTCCCCCTCCTCCCCTTCCCCTCTCCTCCTCCTCTTCCTCCTCTTTCAACTTTTCCTCTGTTCACATTTCTTCTGCTTTTCAAACTGTTTTGGTTCCCTGCAAAGTTTATCTGAAGTATTTTAATTTTATTTTTGCTGTAACAGTACACTTCCATTTTCCTGTTACATAATTGTGTTGGTTAGCATTTAAAAATAATTTTTTCTTCCTTTCAAATGTCAATGCATATTTCTCCTGGATTTATATTATTTCTTCTACCATTTGTTGCTACATAAAAATAATCTTAATGGTTTAAGACATTAAAAACGACTATGTTTTTCATAAGCCTACAATTTGTGCAAGCTACAAGTCAGGAAGGACAGCTCATCTCTGTTCAATGGCCACTGTGGTAGCTAGAAGTCTTGGCATTGGTAAGTGACTTCTAAGGTAACTCATGAGTGAAACCAGGTACAAGCACAACTGATTCTCAGGACCTGTCTTCAAAGTCCATTGACAAATAGTGTCATTTCTCTAGGCCTCTTATATAGCAAGAAGGTCATGTAGACATCTTGAAGAACAGGGAAAGTACTCTCCACCTGTTGTTGCTGAGCTTGAAGAGGATGCCAAGCCTCAATGAATACTTTTATCTGTTTAGACAGATTAACATCAAGTTAATCGTACATTTAAGAGCTTGTTGCAAGCAAGTCCCTAAGTCAGCCTTTGCTCACAGAAAACAATATTTAAAAGTAGAAATTGATGTCATCCTTCTTTACAGATAAGTGACGAATGACTAAGGTATAAAAATAAAAATAAAATGATATCAAAGTTAAAAGAATAAGTCTAAATTCTTAAAGAGAACTTAAGCTTTTGTATATACTATATAGCAAGAAATAGTGAGAGAAACCAGAAAAAAAAAATGGAATTTCTGAACAACTTCAAATGGGAGACTCTTACAACTAGCGATCAACTAAGTTGGTTTATAGAAGAGAAAGAAACAACTTTCAGCTGTACATGCTAAGCCTCTCAGAACCATGATGTAGCTTATTATTTCCTCGTTATGACAGTAGAGCCTTTCTTTAAGTAACAAAACATTGCAACACTGGATTTAGAGATTGTATTTAAATCCATATGTAAGTAATACACAAAAGTTTCATTTCTCACAATTAATTTTAGTAGTAGGTGAAGTGCTATTGTAGGAATTATATTATTTACCAGAACTCTTTGACTCTTATGCTAAAGTTCTGATTAGAGGAAAGTTTTATGACAGCAATAATTCTAAAATTCTCAACAGTACATCTTGGACTACAGAGCCTGATCCTTCAGAGAGATACTTGAGGCCAAGTTTATAAGCTTTTCTTAACTTGTCAGTTTTGAAGATACAGTTATTGTTTATGGAGTTTAACTCACATATGAATGTATGATTGTATTGAAAATATGATAAGATAATAAGGTCAGGTGTTTGTTTGTTTGCTCATTTGAAATCAGAGACCGCTGAACCTGAAAGTTCCACTTAAATCAGAGGGAAATACATGCATACAAGGTTATAATTCCTAATCCTGCCTGATTAATACATCACATGCGGGCCAAGCTCTGAAACCTATGAGTCGATGGGGGCCATTATCCTTCAAACTACCATAGTACGTATCCCAAAAGGTATTTTTGAAACAAATTTGTTGCCTGTTTATTCTTTTGTGTTTGTTTATTTTCTTTTTATTGTTTCACTAGGAAACCTAGGATCTTATGCATGCTAGACAAAATAACATTTAACATTGATTAAATCCCTAAATCAGCATTAGGATTTAAAGCAAAGCTAAACATATTAAATTTTATTATTAGATGGCAATTAATTTTTTGTTGAAATGGAGAAAAGCTATGATCAAAGCTGTTATTTTGTAAGTTTACTGTAGGCTCAATGTGATGGTTAATTATGTTTGTCGATTGACTGGATTGAGGTTCTTCCAGATTAGTAAATCACAACTCTTTGTGCATCTACAAACATATTTCCAGAGACAGTTAGCTAAAGCAGGAAAAATATGCCCAGAAGGTGGATAGCAACCTCCCATAGGCTGAGGTACCAGACAGAATATAAACCATGCCAGCCTGTACAATCATTCCCCTTTCCTATTTGCCCACTGTGGGAAGACTCTGCCATGCCCACCACTGCGAATGAGACCTTAGATCTGTGACCTCCAATTAATCTTATTCCATTTTAGTTGGATTACGTAGGTATCTAGTCACAGGAATGGATATACCAACACAGGCAGCACTGACAGAGCGATGGTACAGGTGAGGGTACAGGTGTGTATGATAATTAAGAGGAAGATCAAGAGGTGACGATGTGTCGCAAAGACAAGTCTCAAAAGTCAAAGGATGAGAACAGGTGCAGCATTCCTTGTCTAGAGAAAAAGAGAATAGGTTCATTTTAGTTTGAAGTATAAGTTTAGAAGGTACTAATAATTTCCAGAGATTCCTAAACAATGAGATAGCTAATAAGTCACAAACACAGTAGGAAAGGCGGGTTGGAAGGATGAGGTAAATCCCACTGTTACATAAAATTTGTGTCTACTGGAACTTCTGGGAGCTATTAATAAAAGGGGAATTTGAATTTACAACAGGAAGGATGTCAGTCCATTCAAACCATGGGATGCCTATAAATAATCCACATGGGGTAATTATTTAGTTTGGAGAATGTCTAGTTAATTAAATTCCTTTAGTGTTTGGTATTTATTCTATTATAAGGGTTTTTTTTGAGATTTCAGAATTTATAGTATTATCAGAACAAATGTTTTTTAACTAATTTTATTTTTGTCTGTTACATTCTTTAGTTTTTATCAAAAAAAGCTTTAGCTAACTAATATAGCTTTCTGGCATCTGGAATTCTCTATAGCACATGAGATTAATATCTGTATCCAACACAATACTATAAACCTCACAAAAGCAAACAAGTTTCTTTGTCTCAATAAACCTTAAAGCCTCTTGGGATGGCTGGGGCATGCAATGAGAACAATTCTTATGAAAATGAACGAAAATTAAAACCACATTTATTAATAAGTATAAACATGCTTGATATTGAAATGGTGCACAGTGATATTACAAGACAAGTGATAAAAATATATTGTTAGAAAATTTTAAAAGGACTCTTAATATGAAACATATAAGAAACACAATTATTAATAGTAGAGTTATAATTGGAAAGAGACTCAATGCTTGTTTATTAGAGAGAGTTAAAGAGCTTAGATATTAATAACATATGATGCTATTAAAATTAGATTGTAAAAAAGTTTTAAATTAAAATCACAATGCAATTTCTGACTTATCAAATAGTCCAAACTTAGCAAGAGAGGAATTTCTATAGTTTTTATTGTGTACTAAAATAGTCATTTATCTGTTCAGCTATTTATTATTTATGTTTATCATGCATTTGTCTGTCTGTCTATCTATCTTTCTTTCTTTTTATCTTTCTATCTATCTATCTATCTATCTATCTATCTATCTATCTATCTATCTATCTAATCTATCTTCTATCTATCATCTATCTTCTTTTAACAACTAATAAGGCAAACATTATTAAGAGTGTTTGGAAGTTTAGTAAAATAAAAAATGATTATGAAAATTTCTTTTCAAATTTTAAGTTGTAAAGAAGTTGAAGAGCTAGGATTTAACTATTTTTGTCTTGACATAAGGTCTCAGGTACTACAGGATGGCCTTGAATTCACAATATAACCGTGAATTGTCTTCAACTTCTGAGCTTCCTGTCTCGGCTTCCAGAGTTCTGAAGTTATAGGTATTTGGAACCATACTTAATATGTTGGTGAAGATCAAACCCTAGGCTTTTTGCCTATTATGTTAGCACTCAACCAACTGAGTTACAGCCCCAACTCTAAGAGCTGAGGTTTTAATAGCCCAAGCCCATGATATTCTATGGTCAGTTCTTTGTCCTTTGTAGATATTTATCATTGAATTCTGTTATATTGCTTGTGACTATATTTTTATAAGAAAACCTGATACATAGAATTTGCATATACATACCTTGTATATCCGTGAAATATATGAAGGTGTTACAAACTGGGCAACCCTTTACTAATCCACTGTACAAAAGAAACTTTTTTTTAACTCAGAATCTCAAATCGTTGGTATTTTACAGACAGGGGAAAACACAAAAACCTGTTGTCATTCGTGAGAAAATATTTTGAGTGCTAATATGTCAAGTTTCCCCATATTTGACTATAAAATTTTGTTTACTTTGAAATGTATTTAAAATTAAAACAACTGTGTGACTATTGAGAATATTTATTGGACAAAGGTCCTCATTGCCAAGACTGAAGTGATGAGTTCAAGTTTTAGATCCCACTTGATGGAAGAAGAAAATGACTCTAGCAACTTTTTTTCTGTTTGCATACATACACTGTGGCATGTTCAAATCTATGCTTCCCCACATGCAATTAAAGAACATCTATTAATTTTATAGTTTATTCATAGTTTACCTAGAGTTATTTCATATCTTAAATATAAAACAACTGCATTTATTAAACTGTTTACCATATTATATCATCCAGGTAATTATGCAGGATATACTTTCAGAGAAAATTAATTGAACTTTCTCAATTGGTAAGACTACCACTACATAAACAGATGTGTTAACTTTGAAAAGACTATCCAAACGAAAATATTTATTTTCAATGTGTGTAGTAATGTTTCCCAAGACCACTACTTCCTCCCCAGTCCCCAGAATTAGTTGTAAACCTTGAGAAAATGGCTTTGGATAAGTCTCAATTATCAGGTTTGTTGTTAGAAATAATTACCATGGGTATCTCTTTGCTAATCAGAACCACCACTGTTTTGATAAAAATTTTAAAATATAATTTAGATTATGCCTTCAAATATATATCTCACAACTATGCACTATTAAATCTTTTTAAAGGTTATATCTTCTCAGCGGACCCTTGGACAATATGTCATAATTGAAGGAAAATTTTTATAATGGCAGTTGTTAGTACTAATATTATTTATGACATTTGAATAACATTTATAAAGGGCATTTATCACTGTTTATCTATTCCATTGCTATTCTGAGGTAAGGAATTGCAATAAGAAATTGAAGTGAGGCTTGTATATAAAATTTGACTGGGGACAAACTGTTTTGACCTGTTTCCACTGTATTGAGAACTGGAAATAAAGCTGCTTTGAGCATCTGTGACTACACTGTGTAAGGATATACATTTTCAGTTTTCCTGGGTGTATATCCTAGGAGCAGTATTGACAGGTCATTTGTTAATTCTATATTTTCCCTTTGAAGATGTCCCAGACATTCTCCCACACTGTTTTACATCCTTGTTAGCAATATACAAAGCAGCTATCATTCACAGGAGCACTACTTTGAGAACCACTATTGCAGGTCACTGTGGGTAAACAACCCGATGTGCTGACATTTTGAGAAAATGGCTCATGGCTATGCTAAAAGAATGAAATGAAGTCACAAGTCAGACTTTGAACCCAGAGCAGGTTGGGTTCGATGATTTTTTTTTTTTGTTCCACTTGTTTTCCCTACTTGAGTCCAGGAGATGTGTTCTGAGAAGAACGAATATCAACAGGAGTTTACTGGGGTAAATTTCCCACTTACCTTGGTTCAACAATTCCACAGAGTAAAGATGAACGTCTGATTCACTTTCACCTGTGACTATTAGAATTCATTTATGTCTCTTTCAAGTGTGTGAGTGCCTTGGCTGAACATATTCGTGTTCACCATGTGTGTGTCTGGTGCTCCTAAAGGCCAGAAGAATGTGTAAAATTCCCTGGAGGGGAGTTTAGATGGTTGTTAGCTGCCATTTGGGTATTGGGAACCGAGCCCAAGTATTCTACAAGAGCAACAAGTGCTCCTAATCACTGAGCTGTCTCTTGAGTTTCTTTCACACATTCCTTTAATTTTACAAACAACATAGAAAGAACACTTAAAAATAAAGCTACAAAAAAATCTTCTCTTTAGAAAACCCATATACATTCAATTATGTGTAAATTCAAAATGAAAGAAAGTGGATTAGTAGCCGCTAGGGTTACTTCGTTTCTTCATCTCTATTTTTTCTAATATGTTATCCAAAATCTTCATCTAATTTTTTATTACAGTCTATGAATTTAGCAAGACAGTAGGCATTCTTCTTGCTACTTTCCACACACTCACTTCCACCCACTCTTACATTCTTCCAAATGTTCATACTTAAAAAATGCATTTTAAGATTTTCAGAGTAAATTTTGTTTTTCCCCCCAAGGAAACACCCCACATTTCCCTCGTATCAGTTTTCATAAACTTAGCTTTCCCTGTAACAAAGCGCTATTCCATATCTATGCTTGCATTCCCACTGTATATTCTGATGAAAGGACATTGGAGCCATGGTTTCACCTTTGCTCAATCACAGAATTCATTTAAGGATGCACAAGATGCCAGGTGAGTTGTCTTGAAGCTATTTTGTCTAAATAAGAGGAGGTATTAGAGAGAGGGAGACATATATATACATACATACACATACATACACATATGTATATGTGTATGTGTATATGTATATGATGAATATGTGTTTATGAATATGCACATGATGTAATGTGTATGTGTATGTGTATGTATATGTGTATGTGTGTGTATATGTATAGAGTGAGAGGGAGGGAGAGGGAGAGGAGTAGGGAGAGGGAAAGCAAGAGGAAGGGGGGAGGGGAGAGGGAATGGCGGAGAGGGAGAGAGGTAGGGGGAGAGGAAGAGATTGATTCTAATTCTTTTGGAGAAATTTTATCCTTATCTTTTATACATTTTTGACCATCATCTCTCCAACCTCTCTGCCACTGGCCCCTGCTGGAAACCATAGAAACCAAAATCTCAACCATCTTTACTACTTCATTTTTATTCAAGCGATATCCTCAATTTCTTAAAACTAATTTTCCCTAGTCTCTTTCCTAGAGTAGCTTGAGGAGTTTTTATGATGTGTCCTCAAGCTGTGTCAATGACTTTCTAGGTGCATAGAAAACAGGAACAAGGCTTCCCTGGTGCTTTCTTTGAAGTTATTGATGGGAGTGCACACAGATCTGTGACAATGCTGTGTTCTTCACGCAGCACAGAGAAATCCCGCAGAAAGGAACTGTTTTCCCTGGCAGCCACATCATCAGCTGTCAGCCCCGCGTTGAACATTTTAAATCTGATTAAATACATTTTTGCTTAAGTTTGTCGTGCTTTGCGTCAGTGAAATGTGAATTTTCTTACCACAACCATCCACTCTTGAGTTTGGGAACATAATAGTTTTTTCTCCCCAGAAAACACATTTTCTTCATAACATAACTGTCCTGTTAAAAAACATAATACTGAAAGGAACTTTCCCACAGTCCTTGTTTTCATTTTGGACACAAAATTAGGTTTAACTACATGAATTATTCATCTTTCAGAATTAGTTTACTGCTTCTAATAATTGGCTTTGTACCACTTTACATATTCTTTTAATTTTGAAGTACCTACAATATTACAAAAGAAAGCCTCAAAAATCCAGTAACTTGGTGATGTTGGACAGAAAAGGGGAATTTGAATAACATAAAATTGGCAAAGGTTGTTGTGTGCAGAGATGACTAATTTGAGTGTTTGTGAATTTCTTTACATAAATGTGTTTAAGTGAGGCCTCCTCAGTCTTACTTGAGAGGGAGAAGAAAGCAACCACAAGGTGGGAGGGAGGGACCTGGGGGGGAAAGTGGTTGGGGGATGGTGGTGGAGAGGGGAACATGATTGGGTATTGAGTGAGGGAAAAGGACTGAAGTCCCTAAGAGTCAGCAGAAAGAACAGAAACATGAAACCTCTTGGGAGGTAGGAAGTTGGGGGGACCCTGCAGAATATACCAGAGACCTGAGAGGTAAGAGACTCTCATGACTCAAAAAGAGGGACGTTAGATGAAGTGTTCTACATTGATGAGAGGGAACTTGTAGAGCCCACCTCCAGCAGAAAGACAGGGCATCAAGTGAGGGATGGGATTGCCATCCTACAGTCAAAACGCTGACCCATAATTGTTACTGTCTGAAAGAACTGCAGGGATGGAAATGGAGAGAATCCTGAGGAAAAGAAGGTCCAGTGACAGACCCAAAGTGGGATCCAGCTCAACGGGAGGCTCCAAGACCTGACACTATTACTGAGGCTGTGGAGTGCTTATGAAAAGGGACCTATCATGGCTGCCCTCCAAAACACTGAACAAGCAGCTGAAAGAGTCAGATGCAGATATTTACACCCAACCAATAGACAGAAGCTGCTGACCCCTGTGGTTGAATTAGGGAAAAGCTGGAAGAAGCTGAGGAGGAGGGCGACCCTGTAGGAGGACCAGCAGTCTCAATTAACTTGGATCCCGGAGATCTCTTGAATACTGGAACACCAACCAGGTAGCATATGCTAGCTGATAGGAGGCCCCTAACACATTACAGTGGAGGACTGCGGGTTCTGTGTTCACTCAGAGAAGATGCACCCAACCCTCAAGAGACTGGAGTCCCCAGGGACTGTAGAGGTCTGGTGGGGTAGGTCTGGGAGGTAGGGACATCCATGTGGAGACTGGTGGGGGGGAGGTATCGGATGTAGAACAGTTGGAGGGTGGACCGGGTGCGGAATAAATTCTGGAGTTTAAAATAAATAAATAAATAAATAAATAAATAAATAAATAAATAAATAAATAAAAGCTGGGTTTATTTATGTCTTATTTTTGAGTCACAGAACTGTTAGTATGGTCCTAAGTGGTAAAGAAGTCACTGAAAAAAAAAAACCCATCAAGCTTGAAAGCTCATTGTTATTAAAATCTTACTGATAAAAAAATTAGGAGGAATGTTTGGTATCATTGCAAAAATCATACCCAGGCAGGGTTGTTTATCTATTCATTCATTAATACCAACTGCACATTTTTCTTCCTCCACTCTTCCCAGTCTGCACCACCCATACCAACACACACACCTCCCCTCTCTCCCAGATCTGTTTGTCCTTTGATTTCAATCAAGAGCACACCTCTCAGGGCTATCAACCCTATGCAGCATTACAAGTTACAGTAAGATTAGGAACAAACCCATACATCTGGGCTGCGTTGGTAAACAAGTAGGAGGAAAGGTTTTTATTTAGCAGGTGAAAGAGTCTGAAACAACCTCACTCCCATGGATGTTAGCCCAAAAGCTCAAAATAAACAAGTTATAATTCACCCAGCACAGGAAGCTCAAGAAGAAGGAGGATTTAAGTGAGGGTGCTGTGGTTCTTCTCAGAAAGGGAGCAAAATACTCACCGGAGCAATAAAGGAGTCAAAGTGTGGAGCAGAGACTGAAGCAAAGGGCACCCAGAGACTGCCCTACCTGGGGATTCATCCTATAAACCCTCTCCAAACCCCGACACTACTATGGACGACAAGAAGTGTATACCAAAAGGAGCATGCCATAGTTGTCTCCGGAGGGGCCCTGCCAAAGCCTTACAAATACAGAGGCAGATGCAAGCGGCCAACCACTGGACTGGGCTTGGGGTCCTCAATGGAGAATCTGGAGGATGATCCGGAGGAGCTGAAGGGCTTTACAGCCTCATGGGAAGAACAATTTCGGCCACCCAGATGCCTCAGGACTCCCAGGGACTAAACCATCAACCAAGGGGTACACAGCCAAAAATGTGGCAGAGGAAGGCCTTGTTGGACATCAGTGGGAGGAGTGGTCCTTGGTCAGATGAAGGAAGGACCATCAATAGATGCCCCAACAAAGGGAAATCAAAGGAGGGGGTGGGAGTGGCATATACATGGAGGCAGGGGGTGGGAGGAGGGTTTGGGGGTCTTTGGAGATGGGGGAAATCGGGAAAGGTTTTACCATTGGCAATGTAAATGAAGATGATATTCAATAAAAAAAAAAGTTTCACAGCAACACCAGGCAAACAGTATAACATGTGAAGGACCTGGCACAGACCCATGCAGACTCCATGATTATCGCTTCAGTTGCTTCATAGCAATTAGTTCTCATGAATCCTACATTCTTGATTGAGTTGAGCATGTTCTCTATGGTGTCCTTGACCCCTCTGGCTCCTATGATTCTTCCTTTCCCTCTCCTACGGGGTTTCCCCTCCAAAGGGAAGGATCCAATGTAGATCTCCAATTTAGGCTCTTCGTTCATCTAATGTTTGGCTGTGGGTTTCTGCATCTGCTTCCATTAACTGCTGAAGGGACCCTCTCTGATAATCATTGGGCTTGGTACTGATTTACAAGTATAGTAGAATTCATTAGGACTCATTTTGTTGATTTTTTTTTTAATCCTAGGTCTTTGAGTTATCCATCCTTCTCCTTTCCTGGCCATCCAGGCAGTGATGGGAATGGACTCTGTCTCCTGACATGGGCCTTAAATTGGACCAGTCTTCAGATGGCCACTCCCACAAGTTCTGCACCTCTTTGTGCCAGTACATCTGACAGGCAAAATAGATTGACTGTAGGCTGAGGCTTTGTACTTGGGTTTGTGTTCCAGTCCAACCACTGTAAGTCTTTAGGCAGTGGTTTTAAATTATCATCTGAAGGTGACTTCCCTTTAGTAACTCAACATGCAATAATAAAACCCTTATTTTTAACCTGGATTAGTGTAAGTCTAAGTTCTCATTCAGTAGAGTTTTGTAGTATCCTCTGCCAAATATGGAAAAAGAGAAACTTCTTCAAAGTCTGTGTGACATGTGCACTTATTGATGATTTATACTGATTGTCAACCCGACAGGATCAAATCCTCTAAGTGAACACAGGGAGGGGTTATCTAGATTCAGCCAATCTCTGACTGTTTCTGAGAAGATTATCTAGATTCACTGAGGGGCAAGCCTATTGTTTAGCTGTTGAAAAGCCTTTCTATAGACTGTACCCTGAGCTGAATAAAACAGACTTTAGCAGTCTTAATCCTTTCCTGTTTCTCCATGGTAAGTGTAGTATGACCTTGACTGCTGTCTCTAACCTGACACTCTGACATCACTGCCACAAATATCTGGAATCAGGAGTCAAAAACTCCCTTTCTTCCTCAAGTGATTTTTGTCAGGACATGTTGCAGAAGCAAGACAAGAGACTAATGCTGTTATCCTAGAAGCCAGTTCTCCATTGCCTATGGAAACTTCCACTTATCATTAAATCTACCTTGGTCTTTATTTCTGTTGTCCAGGGAGATTCAGAAGCTGGTGTCTCTTTTCTCAATGAGTATTTCCTCCAAATCATCATACGAGCAACATGTGCAGATGTGGTTACAACATACAAAATAATGCAAGTCATGGGTACATGGGTCTGTTCAGGTAGCTGAGACAACATGCAATGGGATTGTTAGCTCTTACACATGAAGATCTTATTTCCCAACAGTTTTGGCAGTTGGGAAGAATGAGGCCAGGGCATTGAATGCATCACTGATCAATGATTTTGAATTACCAAAATCTCATATCTGCAAAAGGATCTACTCTCTGGTCACTGATTAAAGGGCACATTTCATTCTCCTGTGGTGAATGATCTTATGATCTAGTCATCTTTTGGAGAACTTATTTTCAGCTACAATTACTTTGATGCTCAGGGCCTGTTTGGTTTGGTTTGGTTTTCTTTCTTTTTTATTTGTCATTGAAGACAAGATCTTGGGTAGCCTGAGAAAAGCTTGAACTCTGTCTCATCCTCCAAGTTAATAGGATTGTATGCCTGTGTTGTTCAGCTGAACTTTTCATTATTGTGGTTTTGTTGTTCTTTGGTCAGTCTCAGGTACTCTAAATTCCATGTCAGGAAGCAGCACTTACAATCACTATAATTAAATATTAGTGTATCTATAGAACATGAGCACCCAGATCAAAGTAATTAATTGAGAATTTCCTAGTTACCATTGGCATCTGTGTTATTGCATGTGAAGGATGGGACCACATCCTTCCCTCTCTGCTCCATGCTTCGGTTTTCTCCTTGTTGGATTTACTTCTACAGTGTATTTAGTTCGCTAGAGATAGAGGCATCTTCTAACAGTGCTTGGATGGCTGATTCTTATGATTTTTTATATGATCTCATATAATACTCTGATTGGTTTTGGATTTAGGTGAAGTGTAAATTTCTGGTTTCTTTGGAGGCTTAGGTGTGTTATGTGATGGTTATCCTGGAAACTGTCTTATGAAGGATGTTTTTGCTGAAGTAGGTTAGCAAATACCTAAAATACTCTATTTGCCATCATTATGCCTAAAGTTCATATTAAAAAAATATAATATTACTTTAATTTAGAATATCCTTGTCAGGGCTTATGAATCACTTTCTGCCCAGGGACAATTTTTTTTTCAGTTGCTTTCATTTAAAATGCAATCAATGTTTGCTGCTGGGCACATCTATATAATATGTAATGTATTTGTCTTTAAAACAAAATGTATAAGGTCCAATTTATTATTTGTTTATTATGTTCTGCAAAAATATGAAAAGCCTAGGGACTATATTTTGGAAGGCTATCAGTATGTTGAAAATGACAGGTTTGCGATTAGAATCCAAATAATAAAGTAACAAGTATTATAACAAAAATAAAGATGCCTTGTGAGAGCAGAGCTTGTGTTGTCTGAGAATTCTCTTACATTAAAATCAAATTCAGAATGATTAGCGCAGAGTGTCCAGAACTCAGTGTTAAAGCTCAAGTCTTCCTCTCACACTTGCAATTCCTTCTCAGGTCCTGGACTGTGGTGAATTGGAAAGCTGACTGCTGGAACCTGATCCATCCTCTCTGCTCCTGTCTGCAGAGCTCTCTTCATTCTGCCCCCTGCCTCAGACTCTCCTTCACTAAAATCTGTGATTGTTCAATCTCAGAATCCATCAGTGGTCACTATGTCAGTAGGAAGTAGGATTAAATAGAGTCCTTCCCCAAAATATGAATGACAGTTGATTGACCCAGTCTTGGGTACGCCTGTGGCAGGCAATCACAGCTGTAGTGAAGTCATTACTATGTTGGTTTTACCCGGAGATCAGCATCTTATAGCTCTTCTCCCTGTCCTCTGCCTCTTATGTTCCTTCTGTCCATTATTCTTTAGTGATCCCTGATCCATACAGGTGGTGGTGAATATATTCTGCTTATGACAGAATATTCAATCATCATTTATTAACAACTTGAGCATCCACACGCCTCTATAGTCACTGTTCTTCATCCAAAATATAACTTCTCTGGTTACGTCTGGGAGTATCATTTACTTATTATATGAACATAAATATTTAGAAGGCAAATTGGTACCATCATGATTCAGATCAACAAAAACAGTAAATTCACCCCGAGGACTCAACACTTCCTCAGTTAAGGGTTTTGACTGTGTTTAGGTTCCTGACATTAATTCATTGTTGTGAACTAGGACTCAAATCCAATCAGACAGCAATTGATTACCTCCATAACAGTTGCGCCATGACTTGGCATATGTACATGGTAGATTGGTATCATAGATTTTAGGTTTAAAAATAGGGTCAGATAACTGGTGCATTTTCTCCCTTAGCAGTTCTTAAACTTTCTCTCTGATTTTATGAAGATGTGGTAAACTAACTCACTTCCTCACATGAAGACATCTTGATTTTATTTTATCCTTAAAATACTGTTGCCCTGAAAGCTTAATCCTTGACCATTTAAAGGTCATGTTATTTAATTCACTAATGTACAATCAGAGTCAGATGTCATGAAATGGTGGGAACATATTTTAATTGGGTGAATGGCTCACTATGCAAACATCAATTACAAAGACTAAGAGAGCTACAACATTATTAGATGATACAGTCTTATGGGACCTCTTAACATGCCTTTGGTTATTGACCAGAATACCTTAATAAACATCCAATCATCTATATATTTACCTATCTGTCATCAATCAATCAATATGTTCAGTAACTTTTTCCATTAAATAAAGTTTTCTCATACACGGACAGAGGAGAATTAACACAAATACTTTACAATAACAGCTAATTATCAATATTATTTATAACTGCCCCATAATTCATATTATCATCCTACAATTTGCCTTGTTTATGGAAAAATATTGTGAAATTTATCAGTTAGTAGAAAACTTGAAGACATTTCACTACATACCTCAATCACATAACACATAAAAACCTTGTTATTTAATTTAAACAAGTGCTCTACAACTGAGTTAAGTCCCCAGTTTCAGACTAATTAAGTAGCTATCGAACTTTCAAAATAGTGAGAAAACATTACTTAATGGAAAAAATTTCTGAACTTGAAGTGTCATAGTTTCTTTGCATTGGACTTTCCAACTCCAGACTGAAAGTAATTCATGTTGTTCCTAAACTAACAAGTCTTATACATTTTTATAGTCACATAGGCAGATTAAGATGCCTGCTATTTAGTGGCAGAACTAAACTCATCCCCAAAAGAGAATCATATTATTGAAAAGAACTTACTAAGAACATGCTGAAAATGTCTAAAAACAGTTCTGAGACTGTTTTATTCTGAGCTGGTATGACTTAGGACTTCAGAGGTTTTGTGTTGTATTTGATCACAGTATTTCAAATACTGTGTTGAGATGGCTCAGCCAGTAAAGGCCATTGCTGGGAAGGTCTGGAAATCTAAGTTCTATTAGAATCACATGATGGAGGAGAACCAACTCCAATAAATTGTTCTCTGGGTAAACACACACACACACACACATACACACACACACACACACACAAACACACAGAGACACACACACAGACACAGACACACACAGACACACACAGACACAGACACACACAGGCACACACACACACACACACACGTATAAATAAATAAACCTTAAAATTTTTTGCTTTGTTATTTTTATTGTTGTTTTTGTTTTGTTTTTGTTTGTGACAAACAAGATAGCTCAGACAAGGGTATAGACAACTTCGAGCAACCCTGACGATCTGAGTTTGAGCCCAGGACTAAGTGGTGGAAAGGAAAACAACTGCCAAAAATGACAAAGTATTGTCTGACCTGGGCACGTACTCAGTCACACAAATAAAACAAACAAACAAACAAACAAACAAAAACCAAAAAAACCCAGAAAAACCCAAAGCTTATTAGGTTTGCTGAGTGGGTAAATTTAATCAATTATTATCACGTGGCCTTTATAAGAATTGTAATAAAATGTGAATTTCAGGGCTTTTTCTTTTTTCTGAAAAGAGCTGCCTCCAATTAGGTACATCTAAGGTAGATTTAATTAATGCCTGTTGTGAGGGATGCATGCGTGCATATGCCAGTGGTGAGGCTGACTTATCAATCAATACAGCTCCTGTGAGAGATTTGCCTTTAGAGTAAAACAGAAGAGAAATCCCAACACAATTGTAGCACCTTACTTCCTTCAGAGAGGAGCTCACGTGAAAACAATTAGAGATAAAAGGTAAGCATGTATTTTAGATAACCACAACTTGTTACCTTTGTGGTCTCATCAGCTTTACTAATTTTTATTAATGTTCTTCTTACTCAAGAAGAATTATCAAAGGAATAGTTACCTGAATTAAGATCACACAGCGCTCTGGTACTATAGGACTCTGGCATTTTAGAAGAGGCAGAGGTAGGATGGGTCCCTTGTAGGAAGACTTTTAGATGTGTGTATGTGTGAGTGTGTGTGTGCACATAATCCCCTGTTGCTGAAGTGACAGATGGTTGCTCACAACTCAATGATGTACGAACTGAGAACATTCTCTAAAAGTATAGGATGTGCTTTTAACCTTTGAGCCATTTCTCCAGCTCCATGTAGTGAGATTTTTCATCTATCTACCTATGTAATTTTGAATCCTTTTATATTAAATTATTTCATTTATTTGCAGTCCAGATGTTGCCACCATTCCCATTCTCCCTGTTGGCAAATGGCGAGCTTAGCTCAACACCCCAGCTGAGCTGTTTGCACAGGTTTCTTGATAGCAAAACATCCCGTGGCTTAGCTTGATTCTTGCCTTCCTGCCCAGTGTGGTAGGGGCTTCCCAGATGCCTGACCTATGGTTATAATTGTTTTTTCCTGTTTGCTTCCCTGGCCTCTAGTATATATATTGCTGGTCTCTCAGTAAAGCTTTGGCATTCTTCTTACAGAATGACCCGAGTCTGGGAGTTCTGAGTGGTCAGGGCTAGGTGATAGTGTTGTTCTTCCTATGGGGTTGTCATCCACTTCAGCTCCTTATGTCCTTCTGGTAACTCATACATTAGGATCCCCAACATCTGTCCAATGGTTGGCTATAAGTGTCTGTCTCAGCCAGCTGCTGGTAAAGCCTCTCAGAGGACAGGCATACCAGGCTCCTGTCTGCAAGTACAACATAGGATCAGAAACAGTGTCAGGGTTTGATGCATGCCCATGAGATGGATCCCAAGTTTTGTGAGTCACATTTTTTGTCTCTGTATTTCTTTTCAACAGGGACAATTTCCTTTCAACAGGAAAAAGTCAAAAATGGTGAAGATGGGTGGGTGGACCCATCTCTCATAAGGGGGCCCTTTCTAACTACTGGAGATTGTCTCTTTTGGTCCCATCTCCCCACTGTTGGACATTTTAGCTAAGGTTATCCCCATTGAGCTCTGAGAGCCTCTCACCTGCCATCTATCTATCTATCTATCTATCTATCTATCTATCTATCTATCTATCTATCCACTTTACAGACTGATTGCAACCCACCTCCTCCCAGTCTCCCACTCACAGGATGGCTGTTATCAGTTTTCTTTTATTTGTAGTCAAAACATTTCTCTAGGACCTTGTAGAGAACTGGCAACTGGTTCACATAGTATAAAAAAAGTCCAAAACTTTTAAGAGAAGACAGACCAGGTTTTTCTCAGTTCTTTGAACATGAAAAACAGCTATAGAAAACACTTCATTCAGCAAACATATTTTATGGCTATATGAACCAGTTGCCAGTTCCCTGAAAGGTCCTTGAGAAAATGTTATGACTACAAATAGAGAGATTATTACACATAAAAGACAATTGACAACAGCCACCCTACAGAACATTATATTAGTCATGGTATAAATTAGTATCTTTTCTTGTTGATTGATGAAAATAAGCATCTTTTGGTAGGACTTTCTGGTCATTTGTATTCATTCTTTGGAAAAAATGTTTAAGAATTTAGCCAACTTTTAAAAAATTTTAAATTGTAATTGTTCATTTTTATTTATTTGTATGGGTGTATTGCCTGTATGTGTGCATGTCTGTGTACTTCATGAATACATTACTCACAGAGGATGAAGAGGGCCATGCGTTTGGGTGCTGGGAAGCAAACCCTGGTCCTCTGGAAGAGGGACCAGTGCTCTTAACCACTTTGACATCACTCTGCCTTGCTCCATGTTTTAATCAATTAGGCCACTAGATTTTTGTAATTTAGTTATAGGAGTTGATAAGCAAAATGAACACATTGTAGAAGTACGATTATGACATGATTCTACTTATCAAAGATTTTCATAGTAGTCACTTAAAATTACAGACTAAATTTTGGCGGGACCAAAAGGAGGGGAAGACCTGGAAGCTGTCTGATGAGTAAGATTTTAGAATGTTTTTGATGGATAAATGCTAGAGAGTTGATATATTGTGTCAGTGACTGGTCCAAATCAGTATCCAGCTCAAGGGGAGGCTCCAAGGCCTGACACGATTACTGATGCTATGGTGTGTTTACAGACAGGAGCCTAGCATGGCTGCCTTCTGAGAGGCCCAACAAGCAGTGGAAAAGAGTCAGATACAGATCCTTATAACCAACCAGTGGACAGAAGACTGGGACCCCTGTGGTTGAATTGGGGGAAAAGCTGGAAGAAGCTGAAAAGGAGGGCAACCCCATTGGAAGACCAGCTGTCTCAACTAACCTGGACCCCTAAGATCTCTCAGACACTGAGCCACCAACCAGGCAGCATACACAAGCTGATATGGTTGCCCCGATAAATTATACAGCAGAGGGCTGCCTGGTCTGGACTCAGTGAGAGAAGATTCACCTAACCCTTGAGAGACTTGAGGCCCCAGGGAGAGGGGAGGTCTGGTGGAATTTAGATAGAGGGGTGGGTACATGCTCTTGGAGACCCTGCAGGAGGAATCTGATGAGGAACAGTCAGAGGCAGACTGGGCGGGGGATAACGAGTGGACTATAAAAACAATGAAATAATAATAATAATAATAATAATAGTGTATGGGAATACCAGGACAGGGAAATAGGAGGGGTTGATTGGGGAACAGGGGGAGGGGAGAGGGCTTATGGGACTTTTGAGGAGGGGGGAAATCAGGAAAGGGGAAATCATTTGAAAAGTAAATAAAGATTATAGCTAATAAAAAAGGAAAAAATTAAATTATCTTCATAATAATAATAATAATTACTGTAAGTTTTGCTAAGTGATTACAAAGAAAGTTCATACTTGATGAGAAATGTGAAGCTAGGAAAATCTTGAGAAGCTGCTGCTGGAGCTTAGGTTGGAGGAGGACATCAAGTGTCTGAGAGCGGCAGGGGTAAGTCACTTGCTTTGCTTTGCTTTGATGATTTTTTTCACTTGAATTTTATTTTATTTATTTTTTCCTTTGGATGTATGTTTTTTTAATTTTTATTTTTTATTCAATATATTATTTATTTACATTTCAAGTGATTTTTCTTTCCCTGGATCCCCCCCCCCCAAAAGTCCCTAAGCCCTCTTCCCTCCCCCTGTTCCCCAATCCACCCCTTCCCACTTCCCTGTCCTGGTATTCCCCTACCTTATTGCACTGAGCCTTTCCAGGACCAGGGGTCTCTCCTTCCTTCTTCTTGGGCATCATTTGATATGTGAATTGTTTCTTTGCTATTCCGAGCTTCTGGGCTAATATCCACTTATCAGTGAGTGCATACCATGAGTGTTCTTTTGTGATTGGCTCATCTCACTCAGGATGACATTCTCCAGTTCCACCCACTTGCCTAAGAATTTCATGAATTCATTGTTTTTAAAAGCTGAGTAGTATTCCATAGTGTAAATATACAACATTTTCTGTATCCATTCCTCCGTTGAGGGACATCTGGGTTCTTTCCAGCTTCTGGCTATTATAAATAGGGCTGCTATGAACATAGTGGAACACATATCCTTAGTACATGCTGGGGGAATCCTCTGGGTATATGCCTAGGAGTGGTATAGCGGGGTCCTCTGGTAGTGTCATGCCCAGTTTTCTGAGGAACCACCAGACTGATTTCCAGAGTGGTTGTACCAGCTTACAACCCCACCAGCAGCGGAGGAGTGTTCCTCTTTCTCCACATCCTCGCCAGCACCCGTTTTCTCCTGACTTTTGGATCTTAGCCATTCTGACTGGTGTGAGGTGAAATCTCAGGGTTGTTTTGATTTGCATTTCCCTGATGACTAAGGATGTTGAACATTTCTTTAGGTGCTTCTCAGCCATTCAATATTCTTCAGGTGAAAATTCTTTGTTTAGCTCTGTACCCCATTTTTAATAGGGTTATTTGGCTCTCTGGAGTCTATCTTCTTGAGTTCTTTGTATATCCTGGATATTAGCCCTCTGTCGGATGTAGGGTTGGTAAAGATCTTTTCCCAATTTGTTGGTTGCTGTTTTGTCCTATTGACAGTATCCTTTGCTTTACAGAAACTTTGTAATTTTATGAGGTCCCATTTGTCAATTCTTGATCTTAGTAAAAATGGCAATCTTGCCAAAAGCAATCTACAGATTCTATGCAATCCCCATCAAAATCCCAACCCACTTCTTCATCGAGTTAGAAAGAGCAATTCTCAAATTCATCTGGAATAACAAAAAACCCAGGATAGCTAAAACTATTTTCAACAGTAAAAGAACTTCTGGGGGAATCAGTATCCCCGACCTCAACCAGTATTACAGAGCAATAGTGTTAAAAACTGCATGGTATCAGTGTAGTGACAGGCAGGTAGATCAATGGAATAGAATTGAAGACCCAGACATGAACCTACACACCTATGGTCACTTGATCTTTGACCAAGGAGCTACAACCATCCTGTGGAAGAAAGATAGCCTTTTCAACAAATAGTGCTAGTTCAACTGGAGGTCAACATGCAGAAGAATGCAAATTGATCCATTCTTATCTCCTTGTACTAAGCTCAAGTCCAAGTGGATCAAGGACCTCCACAAAAAAACAGACACACTGAAATTAATATAAAAAAAACTTGGAAAGAGCCTTGAGCACATGGGCAGAGGAGAATATTTCCTGAAGAGAACACCAATAGCTTGATGAAGTTTAATGATGAGATTTCCCAGCTCCCGGCTGCCGTGCCTGCCACTTGGTTTTTATGTTTCTTTGCCATGATTAACACTTGTCCCTTTGGAACCATAAGCCCAAATAAACTCTCTTCTGTAAGTAGCCTTGGTGTTTTATCACAGCAATGAAAGAGTAATTTCTGTATCGAATCTTCTCCTTAGCCAGGAACTGTGACTTTTAGGGAAAGAATAAGCCCGAGTGTAAATATACATAGGCGTCTCTAGACAAATGAGGGCTTCTGCGAAGGCAGCTACCCATCCATTCACAGGAGAGTAATAAACTTTTCGCCTCAGGTTCCAATTTGTTGCATGGATGAGAATGAGTTTCCTTTATGAATATCCCTCAACATGAGAAGAAATCATTTCATATGAAAATGATACGTTTATGCTTATCTCATTTGGTCCCAATTAAAACATTCTGTAAAAAAGTACAATTTTGATATTAAAATGTAAGCTTGTCTTTTTAATATTAAAATATAATTTTCCAGGTCTTGGCGTTCAATATGAGATAAAAAGAAGCTTAAACATTTTTATAAATTTGTTAGCCTATTTTTTATTTTGAATATATTGGTAAGGATATCAGTTATCCAAGTCTTAAAAGAAACACATTAGCCTATAGTTTTGTTTATGCTTCTTGAAGTCTAGGATTTAATATTATTATTCATTGTGGTTAGTAAGATTTCTTCATAAATAAAATTATTTAGAATTTCTATTTGCTTCTATTAAAATTATATCTGCTCACTATAGAATAATCATCCCCTCTGATCTAGGCTTCGCCTATTATTTTCTAATTATATGTTTTAAAATGTATTTAATAGTGAAATTAATTCCAAAAACTATAAAACAAACTCTTTCTTAGTAGTAGAGGTTAATGTTAAAGCACTGGAAGCTGGAAGACAAATGACTCTTGTGCTACATATACTATACTGTTTACCACTGAATTGTACAGGAAAAATATCTTATAAGATTTTTAATTCCATTAAAGTAAATATATCATTTATAAAATTCAATAAAGTAAAAGCTAAAGTTTTCTTAGCCTAGACAGTGACTCATATCTAGAGTTAAGAAAAGAAAGGATAAAGTCGGTCCAAATTAATGGGTGAGGTATACTTAGATTAGCATTCATATCACATATTATGTTTAATATGTGAATTTAAAATAATAGCATTCATGTAGCACTTTTCTGAGATGAGTTAGTTGTTTCCCATGATAAGCATGTGAGAAAGACTAATCTAGAGAGGCCAAAATTATCAAACTCAGAGCATTTCATGAGCTTTTTGTACCTTCTTCATATCACTTATCATAATGTCTGTTAACTTCACCCATGTTGTCACAGATGACAGAACTTCTTTTTCTATTACTCTCTGTCAGCTCTCTGTCATATAGAGTGACAATTTCCAATTCAGATATTTTATGTCTGATTTTCATTTCCTCTGAATGCAAGGTAAACTAAATGAAAGCACAGAGTTCATGCATTAACTGTGCTGTTCTTCTCTGAACCCTTGGTTAATAACAATGCCTAAAACCAAAATTTCTCAGATGATGATCAAACCAGCCCTTCAATGGATACTGTGAAAGAATATAAGGTGAGGATTGCAATTGGCATATCAAAATATATGGTTACCCTTTTAAACATGTTACACCAAATGATATAACCTTTAGGTAAATCCTTGTTACTGCAGGATTTATTATTATTATTATTATTATTATTATTATTATTATCCTTGTCTATCCCCTTCCATTCTGCCTTCTAACAATTTCTCATTCCATCCCTCCTCCCGTCTCCAAGAGGAGGTCCCTACATCCCCACATCATCGCTACCCTGCCAGGTCTCTCCACTCCCTGAGACCCCAAGTCTCTAAAGGGCTAGGTATGTCTTTTCTCTCACTGAGGCTAGACCAGGCAGTCCTCCACTGTATATGTGTTCGGAACCTTGGACCAACTAGTGTATGCTGCCTGGTTGGTGGCTCAGTGTCTGAGAGATCCTGGGGGTCCAGGTTCTTTGCAATTGCTGGTTTTCCCATAGGGTTGCCCTCCTCGTCAACCTCCTCCAGCCTTTCCTCAATGTAACCACAGGAGACCCCAAGTTCAGATCATTGGTTCTGTGCAAGTATCTGCCTCTGTCTCAGTCAGCTGCGTGTTGGGCCTCTCAGAGGACAGCCATGCTAGGATCCCATCTGTACGTAACATATAATGTGAGAGTTTGAATTATGTTCAAGAACCTTGTTAGTACTTCTAGCATGCATTACATACTGAATGGTTGTACATTTCTCTAAGACTCCTGTGACCCTAATTACTAAGTGTCTACATTAACTCCCCTGGTAAAATGTCATACATAGCAAGATTAACACATATGCAACGAATATGTATTTTCTTGATGAATCCGAGGTTTGCTATGCATAACTAATGTCATTCCCTTATAATTTTACTTATTAAAACCATGTTTAAATGAATTCATGAAATTCTTAGACAATTGAATGGAACTGGAGAACATCATCCTAAGTGAGGTGACCCAGTCTCAGAAGGACACTCATGCTATGCACTCTCTGATAAGTGGATATTAGCCTAGAAGCTTGGAATACCCAAGACACAATCCACATATCAAATGATGTCCAAGAAGAAGGAAGGAGTGGCCCCTGGTCCTGAAAAGGCTCAGAGCAGCAGTGTGGGGGAATACCAGAACAGGGAAGTGGGAAGGGGTGGATTGGGGAACAGGGGGAGGGAAGGAGGGCTTATGGGACTTTTGGGGAGGAGGGATCCAGGAAAAGGGAAATCATTTGAAATGTGAATAAAGAATATATCGAATAAAAAACCATGTTTAATAACAATTTTTATAATGTCTTGATATAAAATTTTTATCCAGATAAAGACAAACCCACTAATATATCTAGCGCCCAAGGCATTTCCCCTCTTTGTTGTTTTGGGACTCTTAAAAATGCATTTTCTGCCTTGTTCTGGAATGTTTATTTCCTTCTTAGAAAATTGCTATGTTACAAATAACAGGAAGAGGTAACCCGTAGTTGTGACAGACAGAAACACATTATTTTTGTGAGGAGGCATTCATAAAAAAAAAAAAAAATCAATACGAATCCATTTGGGAAAGTGGAATTGTTTAGAGAAATATAAACATCTTCACTCAGTTTTCATCCATTTACTGAAGACACAGTATGGCAATCAATTTGAAAGGGGAATATTCTTCTAAAAATTTGCCCATTGTATTATACAATATAAAATGATTTTGTTACTGTTATTACACGTTCTTCTGTCACACCCAGTATCTCCAACACTGTCTTGTGGCTGAGTTTACATCAGTATTATCGAGAGTTCGTTAAATGAAGTTTGCCCAATTTTATAGGAACTTTAAATCTTTTCTTTTAACATGTTATACTGTTAATTATTCTTATTGATCAAGATGGATAAAATTATGTTAATTTGGATTATATCTGAGACAGGGTTTCTCTGTGTAGCCCTGGCTGTCCTGGCACTCACTCTGTAGACCAGGCTGGTCTCAAACTCAGAAATCCACCTGCCTCTGCCTCCCAAGTGCTGGGATTAAAGGCATGTGCCACTACTTCCAGGCTACTTTTCATCTGAATAATTAACATTGATCTGTAACAATGATTTATAAGTCTCATGAATAAACACACAAAATCACCCTCACTGTAGACATTTGTCCATATATTCACAGACAAGAACAATTCTCTGCCTTCATCAAGAAAACTTCTCTTTGCCACAGAAAGAGACAACTACTGAAAACCACAATCAATAAAATGCCACATGGTAGAGCCAAGTCCAAATGGATCTATCTAAAACACAAGTCTTAAACACCTAAGGCTCAGGGTACATTGCAGAAGAATCAGCAGAAGGATTGCAATAGACAGACAAGCAGGGAGTTCTCTGTGTGACTGTGAGTCCTAGTCAAGTCAGAAGCTACACTTATAAAGCCTCATCAACAGGAACTGAATAAGGACCAGCTATTAGAATAGACATGCTAAGGTGGATGCTGGAAACTCTACAAGGCTTCAACATTACAAAAGAACCACGGGCAACTAAGGAATCCTGAGGGTGGAAGAAATATTCTTCCTCAAGAAAGAGCACACCAATCCCAAATGATCAACCCTGAAAACATGCATTTAAATCATATTATACAGACCGAGCAGGTTATATTTAGGAATATGTATTCATTTACGTGTATATATACAAATACAATAACAGTTAATAAAAAATAGGGACCCTGAATCTAAAAGACTGCAAGGAGTGGTGAGTGGGAGGGTTAGGTAATAGAAAAGGAAAAATGTTGTGACTATACTACATTGTCAAAAATATAGAAATAATATTTTAAAGCCATGTCTGATTTTCCCAAGTAGAATGTTGATGGACAAAAGATGCTCTTCTTACCTGACTCAACATCATTTAATAGTTGGTGTCTTTCTCTGCATACGCTTCCATTCTATAAAAACATTTCCACTCATATATCTTTAGCATATGTTCTTTCATTGTATTAAACCACAGTGATCATCAATTTTCCATCTACATGGGCCGTTTTATAATCTCAGTCTTTGCAGGAAGTGTATATGACAGTAATAGAACTGCAGTGCCTCACCTCTTCCAACAATCCAACATATGATTAGCAGGTATGGGTACATTAACAATGAAAGCTGATTTCAGGGCTAGCCATGCTATTTCACCATAAGGATTAAACTGAGTTTAAAGCATCACTGAACAATCTAAGGGACATATACAGTAGAGATCTGAGAAAACAGAGTTTTAATTGTAGAAGAAGATTTTGCCATATAAGTGTGAGTGGACATTGAAGTGATAAAAGCAAATAAAGTTATTACTATAGTAGAAAAACAATAACAAAAAGCTTTGTAAAAAATAATGACAGAACTTTTGCTACATAATGGTTAATTTTAGTCTTCATGGAAACCAAGATGCCATTTCACTTTCTGTTCCTAATGCAGTAAAGCTGGGCAGTGGTGGCACAGGCCTTTAATCCCAGCAATTAGGAGGCAGAGGGGAGGCAGATCTCTGACTCTGAACTCAGCCTGGTCTACAGAGAAAGTTCCAGGATAGCCCGGGTTACACAGAGGAACCTTGCCTTGAGCAACCAAACCAAAACCAAGTAACAACAAAACAACACAACACAACACAAAACAAAACAAAACTGCTTCATTTTCTACAATGTTCCAAACCGAACCTTACTTGTAAGAGTTGTGTTGTAGATATATCCATTGGGGTCTACAAATCTGCATTTTATTCGTTATGATTTTCTGCAATTGTCTCCTTCAATTATTGCAAAGAGAAATTTCCTTGGTGAGGGTTGATGACTATGCTTATCTATGGGAATCAGGATAAATTAAATATTAGTATAATTAAGAATTGCAATGATTTAATAATGTGGCAGTTATAGGTTCTCTTACAAGATCTATGACTTCACTGGTCTTGGATAATTGGATAGATTTTTAGTAACAAGCATTATTTCCTTCCTTTTTTTAATTAGATATTTTCTTTATTTACATTTCAAATGTTATCCCTTTTCTTGGTTTCCCCTCCAATAATTCCCTATCCCATCCCCCTCCCCCAATTCCCTCCCCCCCCCCCCACCGTGCACCTGCTCACCAACCTACCCACTCCTTGTTCCCTGTCCTAGCATTCCCCTATACTGGGGCATGGAGCTTTTTCAGGGCAAAGGGACTCTCCTCACTTTGATGTCCAACAAGGCCATCCTCTGCTCCATATGCAGCTGGAGCCATGGGCCCCTCCATGTGTACTCTTGTTGGTAGTTGGTATGGTAGTGGTTCCTGAGTGGGTCCACAGAATGTTACTAGTTACCAAGTAGACTTGCATGCCACCACTGCACAGTAAGATTTTCGTTGCTCATTGGCTGTTGCGTTTGATAAACACATTAGGAGAGTAGGACTGTTGGTTACCTTTCTTTGGAAACTTGCTTGGCACCTTTTTTTGAAGTATATATTTGATGTTTTTTATTGGCCATTTTCTTTATTTACATTTCAAATGTTCTTTGACAGTACATTAGATCTATTTTAGTTTAATATATTATACATATGACACAAAACGTATCTTCATATACACGATACTCCATTAAATGACTATTAGCTTACCCTAATACATACATATGTTAATTTTCTATGATAAATATAAAACCTTTAGAGAAATCTACCAATGATTGTCTTTGATTTCAGTTCCACAAATAACAAGTAAGATATATAGCAATATCTGAAAACATTTGTTTTGTGTAAACACATGACCACATTTCTTCTATAAATATATAACATCCCTTGCTAACTCAATTCTGTCACTTTTTGTGTGCTAGACTATAAGTTCATAGCATGTGTATATAAGAAAACAGGTTACAAGGTCAGAAATTTGTTTCAAAAATAAAAATGGTTTACTTTTATTATTTTTATTTACTTATATTTTTGTAATTTGAGTTTTCTTTTATTGGCATTTTACTCTTTATTAGATATTTTCTTTATTTACATTTCAAATGCATCTCCTTTCCTTGTTTCCCCTCCAAAGACCCCCTATCCCATCCCTCTCCCCCTGCTCACTAACCTCCCCACTCCAACTTCCCTGTCCTGGCATTCCCTTATCCTGGGGTAAGGAGCCTTCACAGGTCCTAGGGCCTCTCCTCTCACTGATGTCCCACCAGGCCATCCTTTGCTACCCATGGGGCTGAAGCTGGACACAAAATTAACTCAAACAAATCAGTGGCCTTCCTCTACTCAAAGGACAAACAGCCTGAGAAAGAAATTAGAGAAACAACTCCCTTCACAATAGTCACAAATAATATAAAATACCTTGGTGTGACTCTAGCTTGCTAACTTTGCAAACAATGTAGAAAGGTAATGCTTAGGGACCCATTGCTTCCACTATTTCAAGTGGGAAGACATTTTGTACACTAGCTATTCACTAATACTCTAAATACATTTACTAAACCACAACCTTAAAACGTGGAGTCATTTGCTATCCAACCAGGGCTAAAATTTGTAATCTTTCATACCCAGTCTCTCACATTCCACTATAGGCCTGTACCACTATGCACTGCTCCTAGAATATTGTTTTTACCAAAACCATCCTACACACAAAGTACTCTGATGTCTGTTCACGGGATATTCTTTTAAACAAACAAATAAACAACACCAGCACTATTCTTCCCAACAAAACAAAACAAAACAAAAACAAAAACAAAAATGTGGAATCAATTTCAGATGTCAAATGCTTAGACTTTACTTTCTTCCCCATCAGACAATATTTTAGAGCTGTTTGTATGCATTAACATGTAAAATTTATATATTGAACTACCATCTTTATAGACATTATTATATAGCTTTTAAACTAATGCCTATCACTAAATCAATTTGTTTTGACAGCCAGACAAAATATCTATATAAATAATTGAACCATTGTATCTAATGAATTTTCTCTAATAAATGAAGTTGAAACTAAACCCTTGAAAAAGAAATACATAAGAAATATGAGAATATCATTGTTATCACTATTATTATTGCTGTTATTAATAGAAAGTGAAATTATAATGAAAGCAATAATGCCAAACAAAACATCAAACATTAGAACTGAAATTCATTGCTTTTTAAGTAAACATTTTACACGACTCTGTTGATCCAGATCATGAAGGCATTCTTATAACTTCAAGAGTTTTCACTCCTGAGAAATTTTAAATTGGCTAAATATTTCTTCACAGGAAGTCTGTACAACTTAATGAGCATTTTTAAAAAAGAAAGGCACCCTGTGGTTTATGGCAAAATGTTAAAAAATGGATTTCATCTTCCTTTGAGAGACTCTTTCATATAGTTATTTGTAAGGAGACAGGAGGCACATTTGAAAAGGAGATTTTTAAGGACATTTGTAATGCTACATTTGCATTCACAGGACACCAATTCTTCTTTAGATCCAGAACCCAGACCTATTATTGTGTTGATAAGTTGGGATTCTTTAACGAAATATCTCTACACATTCTGTCTAGATAGTTCTGCATTGTAATTTTTGATTTTTTTCCAACATTTAATTTTATCATTGAGCTTTGAGTGTGCAATTATCAACTTCTATACAAGCAATAGCAACTTTACAGTTTGGGAAAATGTACAACCTATGGCGTTCAAATAGGAAAAAATTTAAAATATATGGAAAAACATTAGGACTATGTTATAGTAAGACATAGGTTATATTTTTGATATTTTTCATACACATGTCAGTTGGTGGTTGGTTGGTTGGTCAGTTGGTTATATTTTTGATATTTTTCATACACATGTCAGTTGGTGGTTTTATTGATCAGTATCAGTTGTGTATTTTATGGGAGAATATTCATAACTATTTTGAATATGTTACTGCTGTTTTTCATGCGGGGCTGATTAAAGAGAGCAAAGAATTCAGATACATTAAAACTGTCATAACATACTTCTGAGGTTAAATTTATGATAGTAGTGAATTCCCAAGATCTAGTGTATAACTTTAATCCAGAATTCAGTATCTATCACAGGGACTCAGTGGTACATAAGGATGTACCTTATTGATGGTGCCTTATTGATGGTTTACCTAAGATGCCAGGTACTTCCAGCTGCCCAGCTTGAAGACTAAGTCAAACTCTAATAGGCCAAGTTCCTTTTGCCTCTACAGAACTACAGTATCTGGACAATAAAATACCTCAGTATGTGTACTTTTTTTACTCATAGAAGACATTTACACAGAAATCCTTTCTTCTTCCCAAGTTTGTTCTGTGCATCCTTGGCAGCTGCTATCAGAAGTATTATCTGAAGTTTCTTGCTTTCCCATCAGCAAATTTAAAGTCATTTGCATTTCTTCTTAAGCCCCCCCCTGTTGCTGCCCCTATAGTACTGGCCTGAGTTTGACTTAGTGTTCGTCGAGACTTGGCTATCGATAAAGATCATCATGGCATTTTAAGCCCTGTGACAGATTGGCTTTTCATTTACTACCTCTTTCCAAAGAAGCACTTAGGCCTGATAAGTCTATGTCTTTGGAAAGCTTACTTTCTCATTTATAATAAAGCTATTTAGAAAAAAAAGCAAGATCATGTGGCCAAGTGTTCTTTTAGTCTATGCATGTGGAGGAAAAAATAAAACTTATGTCCTCCAACAGTCATTTATAATCATTAGCCCTAAAGATAGATCAAGATAAAAGAAAGAAGTTCACTTAATTTGGAGTTTTTTTTTTTTTTTTTGCTAATATCCATCATAATTTAACACTGATATTGTCTGTAGGCAGTGTTGTTTATTTTGTTATCCATGTTTAAGTGATGCTTTCTTAGGCAATCTGTTTGTGTTATCAATACTCCAACAGGCAGAATCAATGGTGACTTATGTCTGGTGAAGGCTTACACAGTTGCAGTACTTCTGGCCTTATCCACTGCTTGCCAGACTGTCTACATTGCTGTTCTAGTTAGATTTTTGTAAATTTTACAGAAGCTAGTGTTTTCTGAGAAAATGCCTCCAGGAGACTTGCCTGTCAGCATATCTGGGTCATTTTTCTGTTGACAATCTCTGGGCAGGTGGTACTGGGTGTTATAAGAAAGCAGGCTTAACGGGTTATGGGAAACAAGGCAGTAATTAGCATTCTTTCACAACAACCTCGGCTTTAGTTCTGACTCCAGGTTCCTGCTCAGAATTCCCTTCATGATGAAGTATAAACTGTAAGATATTATATACCCTTTCCTAACCAAGTTGGTTTTGGTCATGCTATTTATCATAGCAATAGAAATGAAATTAGTTCAATTGTCCTTGACTGATGAGACTTCTGTGTATTATTCTGAGCACTTCTTATGCCACACACACATATACACATATGCACCTACACAAACTATATGTGTATAGGAAACACACACACACACATATACACATATATAATATATGCATATGATATATAATGTATAGTATGCATGCATATCTGTGTGTGCTTATATATGAATATGCACATGAGAGATGCCATCCATAAAAGCTCATTATATCTTTTCTCTATGGCTCAGAAATACCATACAGTCTATTTAACATAATCATATTCCACCCATGCATATTTAGCTGACTTTGTGTTCCCGATAAAATGGAAATGGGGGAATGGCTGCAACACTCGGGACTAAGGAATAGTGAAGTGGCTATACCTCTTCACTATGTTATTCTTTCTGAGAACCTCACAAATAATATATCTCAAAGACTTGGCTTTTATGTGTATTTGGGGAAAAAATCTGCTTGAAGAAATGCCTGAGATTTATATAGAAAAACACTAAATCTTATTATTTTGTGTGATTCCATGAACCTGAGCTGTCAGCCAATTTGTACCTCATATTGTTGCTTGCATTTCTCATTCTTGAGCACACAGTATCACTATTAAGAAAATAACAAGATGTAGTATGCTTAGACGGGCAGTCTTGCCTGTATGGTGGTTTGCCCCAGGGCAACATAAGTTAACTGGAAAATAAAATGTTACCCTTGAGAAAACAAAAGCACTGCTGCCAAGCACAGAGGTGTTGGAGCCAGAGGGAGGGTAGCAGTAGTTATGGAGTGGGACGTCATGTGATGCTGTTGGTGGAAGACAAAATGTAATCTTAGAAACATCAAAAGGCTAGGGAAGAGAGCAGTACCAAGATGTCAGGTATTAAAGCAAAAAGAGACAAGCAAACGAAATCCCAAGCAATGGTTGAATACACCATCGTTTGCTAAATTAAAAACACTGTACTGTTATTTACCTACTGGGACACGTCTTTGTCTCTTTTCTGCTTGCTGTAACAAAATACTCTGGCAAAGGCAATTTAAGGGCTAAAGGCTTTACTTAGGTTACTGTCTCAGGTTCCAGTTCATCATAGTGAGGGAGTCACCATGGGAGAACCTTAGAGGTGCCGCTGGTTACCTGGATCTGCAGCCAGTAGAGAGCAAGGAATGCATACATGTGAATGCTCAGCTCCTTCATTTTTACTTCTGGAGTCTGGGATTCCCTGTCCAGGGAATACTCTGCCCACAATTAAGATGGATTTTCCCATCATGTCAATGAACATAATCAAGATTATCCCCTAAGACACATCATCAGAGGTCAGTCGCCTGGTAATTCTAGATTTTGTCAAGCGGATAATTAACAATGATCATCACAATAACGTAAACAGAGAAGCATGAGCAGAATTAACTACAAGTTGGGACCTTTTGGGAGCTAGAACAATGGAAGATTTCGAGAGAGAATATTTTCTTTGCTTATCAGTCCTAATATGCTAGTGACAACTTAAGAATATGTGCTTTTGATTCCCATGTTCATTTCAGCACTTCTCACAATACCAGTGTTGTGAAACCTACGCCAATGTCTGCCAATAAATAAGAAGGCTGTGATGAACACATTCAAAGGATTCCTGGTCTTCACTCCTAGTCTTCAGGACGTCCCATGGTTTGTGACATCTATGAATCTGGAGAGCACCATGGTAAATAACATAAGGCGGGCCAAGACAAATGCTTCATGGTTCTACTTAGATATGAAATTGCAAGACGCTTGATACAGAAGCATCTCAGGACATGTGGCAGAGAAATGAAATGTCGTTAATAAAAGGGCTCTAAGTTTTAGTTATGCCTATAGATTTAACAGAGATTTAACAGAGAGCATAGTGACTATTATTATGGTGTATGTGAATTTTGCTAGTAAATTAAATCATATTCTATACATAGCATACACAGTTTCTCTCTTACACACGTACATATATGTGTATGTGTGTATACACATATATCTCACACACAATGTATCTCTCTTACACACACACTCTATTATATATCACTTCTCTCTTATACACAGATACTTTCTAGCACACATAGAATCATGTGAAGGAATGAAATGACAAATATCTTGAGGGTGTTAATAATTTTCAAGTATAGATTTGTAACAAAATACAGGTTGAACATGTTAAATATGTATAAACTTGTCATTTTTATTGAAATAAAGCTGGAATAATGTGAAATCATAAAAGTGAATCAAGTTGACCAGTATACTTAGGTAGTTAGAAGTTAAAGTATAGATTCAAGTGAAATTTGAGCATGGTGTTAAACAACTTTAATATTCAAGTATTATGCAGTGATAAATGTATAAAATAATTGTTTTGTAACTTAATTTAGTAAAAAGTAGATTTAAAAATTAGTTGGTGACTCTCCTTGGATGGCAGAGGTATGAGATATAGGACAAAAGTTTGTAAAGTCACAAGAGGGAGGAGAGAGAATTCAAGGATATCATTTAGAACATCACAATTGGAGAGAATGAAACTAATGAAGCTGAGATTAAATGTAAGTATACATAAGGTTGTTGACACTTGTTATTTGCAGTAACCTAAACTTTCAATATTGTAACCATTCATTAGATAAATAAAATTTAAGTTTAGATTTTAATAAATGGAGAATTGCTAAACTGCCACATTAGGAAACCAAAGATACCCGAAGGAAGGTCAATCAAATAGAAGACATAAAACTTGCACAGGAAGTGTTGTCAACTTCACAGTTATTCATGTGAGTATAAAATTTGCAAGCGTACCTGAATAAATATTTCATGATACTTTAAACTTACCTAAGCATTTTGAATCACTACTAAGAGGAAAGATACACAATTGGCTTGACAATCAAAAGGCATTTACTTAATGAAAAGCCATGGTTATTAGTGGACTTTATTATTTATTTGAAAATAGCAAGCTGAAAGTTATCTGCATGTCAGCAAATTGTGCAGACAATTGAAAGCACAAAGGTTTTTGGCATCTATGGTTTTACTTAATTAGATTTTCAGTTAGACGCTAAGTAGTGCATTATACAAAGGGCTTCCATATTCCCTAGGTGGATATAATAGTTTGTGGAGGTTTTGCATTCTATTAATCTTGGCATAATTATAGATCGATGAAGAGATTATGCTTCATTCCATCGCAGATCACACAAATATTTGCAATAACATTAAAATAAAATGCATCTGAATCAACTATTTATCTTATTTCCCCAACTTTTTAAAAATGGCCTATTATTAAAAATTGAAAATTTTTAAAAAAGAATAGACATTAGCATTACTGTTATCTAAAATAAGGAATGGTTTGATGTCATAGGGAATCACAATGAATTAATCCACATGATGTGACATTGTTATTTGACATATCTTTAAACAAGAAAAACAAAAACAAAAACGCTACCAGTTTATTATAGACAAATGTTTTCAAAAACTTCTCATATGTTTGTTGTGTTTGCATTAGTATAGTAGAAGAATAAGACAAATGTTATTGAGGCAAGAAAAGTGTCTTTATTTTGATGTGATTTGAAGTTAAGTTCATCATATTGGTATCTTCGTTAGGGTTAGCACAGGGTTTCACTGCTGTGAACAGACAAGATGACCAAGACGACTCTTGTAAAAGACACCATTTAATTGGGGCTGGCTTACAGGTTCAGAGATTCAATCCAGTCTCATCAAGGTGGGAACATGGCAGGGTTCAGGCAGGCATGGCAGGAGGAGCTAAGAGTTGTAAATCTTCATCCAGTGGTCGCCTAGGAGCAGACTGACTGTTCTGCACTGGGCAGAGCTACAAAGCCCGGCCCCACAGTAATGCACTTCCTCCAACAAGGCCACACCTCCTAACTACCACTGTCCATGGGTCAAGCATATTCAAGCCACCACTATTTGGTATGCCACGTGTTATTATACGAACATGGAAACCAAGGGGGTAGCAGCATCATAAAAGTGAAACAGGTTAAATGACACAAGCTAGGCTTTCCCTTCCATTATACCAGGTGAGAAGGAAAGCTAAACACATTTGAGTCAGACATCATCAGTGAATCAATACACTTTTTATGGACTAAAAATACTATAAAATCATTTTCTTGGCTTAAAGCTGAATTTTCTTCTCCAGTCTCTTACGATTTTAAAGATGTTTAGAGAATTAAGGTAAGTTGATAAGTAAGGATGAAAAAGAGGAATGGCCATAGACCAGGTATCAATTGAGAAGATGGAAAAATCTCAGGGAACTTTTAAGAGCTGATTGAGTTAAATCAATCTTAATTTAGGATAAAGAGAAAAATTCACTTTATAGTTTAACTTTAATTAATTTACTAATTTAGTTTTTTGAATAGTCCTAGATAGGCTAATATATTTAATCAGATATCCTTAACCATTCCACAATGTATGAAAATATTTTACATATAAGAAACATTTAAAAAGAATATTTTAAGAGGCACACCTCTGATCCCAGCTGTCTACAAATCAGGAAGAGAGTCATCAACAGAAAACTGAGTTTGTCTGTCTCTGAAACTTGTGCTTCTGATAATAAAAACAATGAAAAAATGCATCTCTGTTGCATAAGCCACTGACTCTGTTGTCATAGTACCCCAAGTAAACTAATAGTGTGTATGATCACATAATTAGTACTTAATCGACTTCATATTCTTTGGAAAGTTTATATAAGTATTATTATTACCATAGAGGATTGAAGCTAATAGAAAAGTAATTTATTTTGTAATAAAGTATCCTTCTTTTCAAAGAGATAATATTCTGTTTAGTTTAACACAGTTAAAGAATTTGCTGCATTTATAAAAGCTAGTAATTCTCCAATGTCATTTTCAATCATTTAAAAGGAAAGTTCATGTTAAAAATTGTTTTTATTACCTGATATAAAAATGATAATTCACATGTAAAGATCAGTAGAATAACGAAATAAGCTCTATATTTTAAATTCGGTGATTTTTTTACATTCGTGATTATTTATATTATCAAAATAATTCACATACATTATTTAATATATCCGGTATGTTAAGTATTTTGTTTTGATTAAAATCAGAAGATCCTGGCTCAGATAAACTTTTGAGACCACTAGAAGACAAAGAAATACAGAAGCAAAGTTTATGAGGAGCCACTGAATATTTTGAGTCCTTTAATTCTTGAGTGAAAACTCATCTCAGAAGGTTGATATGTCTTCTCTTCAATCCAATATGGAGAGGAGTTCTGCAGTATTTTAAATAATTAGCAAAATGCTTGCTTATATAAATGTGCATGCAGATAATTGTACACTACCCTTTAAATTTTCAGGCAGACTTTTTGCTGCATTTAAATCTTCTCAGACACCAGGAACATGGATTTATGACTTTATGTTTTGCTGCTGACTACACATTCCATTTCCTTGTTATAATTGAAAGGGGCTTTCGATTATAGTGTAATAGCTCCTTAAAACTCTGTAATTTTTCACATGAAGAGTCTTTTTATTATTTTATCCCATTTACTTGTTATTTTGTAAGGATTTATCCACTCAATAGAATTCAGAGATTAATGCATATCTAATTTGAAACTAACCAACAGAATATAGCTCCTTGCACCCACTCAGTATGTCTACTTGACCACCCTATTGATATGTTTGTTTAAAAGAAAGTACTCCTATATGGAAACAACAGGAGTAGCTTGATCCACATCAAATCTTAGGAGACATTGGATTACATTGGATGATTCTGATTTGACAATGCCATCTCTAAAACAACTAATATAAACCCTAGAATTCTACTGTGTGCTTTTCATACTGAAATAATGTGCCCTTGTGATACCTGTTACTTAGATACTTTATTTTTATTCAAATTCTCATAATATTGGGGGGGAAGATTCAACAAAATATTTTAATAAGAATAAAACATTATCTAAGGCTATTTTAATTTATTAATTTACTATTTTACTATTTTTAGACCTGATAGGGGGCTATCCCAAAATCTGTTGCCTGTATGTTCAACACAGAACTGGAAGTCCTAGACAAAACTGTTGAAGAAGGAAAAATAAAATGTATCTATACTGGAGAGGAAGGAAAATATGCCATTTTCACAGATTGATAATTATATATCAATAAATGACTCTAAAACAATCCACAAAAATACTGCTAAGAATATCAAGATTAATGAAGTTTCCAGTCACAAATTCAACTTATAAAAATTTATGTTACTATATGCAAATAGCCGGTTATCTAACATTGAAATGAAATCTTGCAGTGGCATTCATATAATTATCAAAAAATGAAACCAAATAAATGTAACCAAATGTGTAAAGTATGTATATACTGAGAACTATAAAGCATTCACGAAAAAGAAAAGATTTGATGAAAAATAAGCAAATAGAATATTATCTCATATTCATGGAATAAAATATTAAAATATATTCATAGCTCCCAGATAAACCTATAGATTTGATGAAGTTCTTTAGTCATAAGCAATATGAGGCTCAGAGATCAGTGATTTAACACTCACAGACCCAAAAATGGTAGGTTGCTAGTTTGAGGCTAGCTTGGGCTACATAGTGAGATGCTAACTTGAAAATAAAGAAATAAAAATAGAAAAAAGTCACAAAAATTAGGTAACCAACCACAGAAGATACCAAATAATCAAAAGCATATCAAGAAAAGAAACAGACAAAAGATAAAGCTGAAGATGTCATTCTAAGAAAGCTAAAGTGTAGAACAAATATAGCATAATCTAATAGCATGATAGCACACAAAATAAACATGATGCTTATTTACAGAGTAGAACACAAAAATAAATCCATATCTTTATGGTGTGCAATTGAGATAGATATTCAGTTGACAAAATACAGCTTCTTCAATAAATGTATTCAATAAATGATATTTACATGAAGGAAAATACTATGAGCACAAAAACCAAAACAAGCCAACAAACAGCAGTGGGTAACAACTTACTTCAGGACATTGGAAGGAAATACTGTCCTGGTGACATGGTGGATGAAGCTGAGGCAGGCTGTGATAAGAGAAAAGGACATCAATTTTGAAGTCCTTAGATGCAAACAGTAAAGGACATAAGGAAAGGAAGGAGTTTTCAACGTATGAAACAAGGTGTGGTATCCTTTTGAAAGACCAAAGCAATGGGATGCTGGGGTGGAAGCAGAGGCTGGGTACTTACCAGCCTCATGAGACACCAAATTATGTATGCTGTAACTATCACATTTAAACATTTTTTTATTCGATATAATTTTTTATTTACATTTCAAATGATTTCCCCTTTTCTAGTCCCCCACTCCCCGAAAGTCCCGTAAGCCCCCACATTTTTGTTATTTGAAATTAAACTATAAATCCATCATTTTCTCCTTTCTCTTTCTTCCTGACAGGAAGGTCTTCCCATAGAGCCTGCCTGATCTCTCTCAAATTCATGGCCTCCCACATCATTTTATTTAGATGTTACATATATACATTGTCTACATTACATGTACATATATATATACATACATATATTCCTACATGTATAAATACAATCTGCTCAGGCTGTATAATTTCATTTGTATTCATGTAATTTCAGGGATGACCAATTATGTAAGTTATTCACAAATTAAGACTTTATAGCCATAGAAATAAATTAAGGTATTTGTTGAACACCTTCTCAAAGTTGTTATTAATAATAACTAGTTGTATTATCATACTTTTATTTATCTATACATTTATATAATTAATTTTAGTCATTTGCCACTGTGCCTTTCTCTTCTGCTCCTCCCTTGCCCACTGAAACACTTCTCTCTGTGTCCCACTATTACTTTCTTGCCTTCTGTTTTTATGTGACCACTGAGTTTAATTACATTTTCGTGATCGAGCATAGATGATAAGCTATCTACTGGAATGAGAACAACTTATTAGTGTTTGCACCATGCAATAAAATGATACTTGCCTCCCCAACAGCTGCCAACTACCATTGTTTCCATGAGAGCAGGAACTACCAGTGTCCATGTGAGCAACTCCATCCATGATGCAAAGAAGTCTTGATGCACCCAACTTCCAATTTCATTGAGTTCATCCTCACCATGCCAAGCCAAGAATATATTTCTTTGTTGTATGTTTTCCCATCATTTCATCTTAGCATTCTTTTGAATCCTTATTCTAAGATGGTCCCTGTCCTTTGGAGGAAGCTATGAAGCTGCCCATATAGGATTGAGTATTTACCCATCACTTCTTTTGAACAGTTTTACCAGTTACTTGTTTGTTAACAATTAAGTTTATTAATTTGAAAATATTCTATGTTGAGCATCTGAGACCCTCTCTGGGAGTGAAAACTGGTGGAATCATTATGAAAATCAGTGTGGAGATTCCTTAAGAAGTTAAAAGTCAGGTATGTACCACTCTTGGGCATATACCTGAAGGAATCTCTGATTTGCTACAGAGACACTTTCTCATCCTTGTTCACTGGCCACTCTATTTATAGTAGCCTGAAATTGAAAACAGTGTAGCTGTCAATCAAATAATAAAAGTTGAGAAGTTTGCAGGAAAATGGATGGAGCTGGAAATAGTCACCCTGAAAGAGGAAGCCAACCCAGACCCCAAAAGACAAATATTGCATATTTTCTCATATATATGGATATTAGCTTTTAAGCTTTCAATATGTGTGTTTTGTTCTGAATAGCCAGAGTTTAGTGATCTACTAAGGAGTACGAGGAGATGTGTTATAAAGAGAGAAAAAGGGAAGTAGAATAAGAGAATTAAATGGAAGGACATGGAATGACAGGGTGACAGAGAGAATAAAGAGAGGGAGAAAAATCTGATACTGAAAGCCTTTGGAAATGTGAAAAGGGGGGGGGGTGTCTTTTGGAAACTGACTACTGTAGAAACTTCCGTGTGTGTGTGTGTGTGTGTGTGTGTGTGTGTGTGTGTGTGTATGAATGGAATTCAAATGTTATCACCATATAGTAGATGAGACAATGTCCTGACTCAACAACTTATGCCACCAAATAAAACCTTCAGGATTAGGAATCCTGGCCTTGTGGAGTCATGGGCCAAAGGGATCCAATTGATCTCACCAAACATCATAGGCTACTCTCGGGGGTATTGGTTACTCTCCACAACCTATTGGTTAAACGCTTTGCTGAAGATAGCACTTATGTCATCAATATGCAGAAAGGAGACTTCTACCCAAGTTGAAGCTTTGTCTCTACTGACTTATGTTCAAGGTGCTGGAAGGGAATTTGCATATTCCTAGAGGACAAGAGTCATCAGCAATCTCACTCAGCTACAAACGCTGTGACCTACAATAGCTATCTGCCTAAAAAATATGTTGGTGTGAGGAATAGGGCATAAATAGGTTATGGAAATAACCAAGAACATTTTGATTAGATTTAAGGCCAAACACATTAGAATCCATATATAAAGCAGCCAAAGTGTCCAAGAACCCATGACTATATAGTTTATGGGCTAGGGGAAAACATACTCCTTTTGTTCTACTAATGAACATAGCAGTAAAATGGCTCTTAATGGAATACTGCTATACCCAAAGAGCAGGACATTTCTCAGCTCTCGTTAGAGAACCTTCTTTATGCATTAGATGCCAATTAACACAAAGACCCACAACTTGACAATGTGCAGAGTGAGAAACTTTAGAGCACCCAGTCCTAAACTGGATGTCTTCATCAAACCATGACCCTCAGTGCTCAGGGAGTTATATGAAGTAGGAGAAAGAATGATTGTAAGAACCAGAAGTGGTAGATGATTCCAAGGAAACAGTGTCTTCTATACATAACAGAAATGATATACATATGAACTCATGGATACTGTGACAGCATACACAAGACTCACAGACTCAGAATAGACAAAATCCCATCACAGAGAAGGGAAAGTGGGCACAAATTTCCATTAAGAAGAAATTGCAATTGATACCTCCTGGGAAAGGGAAAATTAGTAATTCCATAGGTGTGTCAGCTGACTCCTTGCCCAGTAAATAGAAAATCAACACAGAAAGGACTCTACATTTGTATGTGTGTATGCTCTCTCTCTCTCTCTCTCTCTCTCTCTCTCTCTCTCTCTCTCTCTCTCTCTCTCCTTCCCACCCTCCTTTTCTTCCTTCTTCCTTCCTTCCTTCCCTCCCTCCTTGTCTTTTTGTCTCCTTTCCCCTTCCTTCCTTCCTTCCTTCCTTCCTTCCTTCCTTCCTTCCTTCCTTCCTTCCTTCCTTCCTTCCTTCCTCCCTCCCTCCCTCCCTCCCTTCCTTCCTTCCTTCATGTTATTATTTTTGTTTTTTTTTGAGACAGGGTCTCTTTCTCTATGTAGACAAAGGTAGATCTGATATCACAAAGATTATTTACTTCTGCCTTCAAAGTGCTGATTAGAATACCATGGCTTGGCTGGTTTGGATGTATTTTGTCTAATTGGTTTGTTTTGATTTTCATTTTGTTTTGTTTGGGGGAGAAAGGAAATGAAGTAATGAGGTAGAGAGGTTCTGGGAGGAATTGGCTAGGGGAAAGAATATCATCAAAATATATTTTATGAAAAATTGCCAAATAAAAACAAACTAGTATATGTAGATGTGTTAGAGATAAAAAGAGAAACAATTCTTCAAGAAGCCAAGCATTTGTGATTAAGGATAAATGTTTGTTTATAGCATGTAGAAAATACTGCAGTTTTTTATTACACAAATAGATATTTTTCCTTCACTAATTTAATTGATTATTTATGTACATTGTGGTTCTCCACCTATAGAATTTTGTTGTTATGTCTAATAATTTATTAGTTGAAACAATAATTTACAGCTTGTTACAAAATTGTTGTAACAATTCTAATAATTTGCCTATAGTTCTTTTTAAAGAAATTTGTGTTTCATTATCTCTTCTCTTCCCAGGGTGGGAATAATGTCAAATCTGCAGTTTTCTTAATAAATAAAGCAGGCTGAATATTCAGAAAATAAAAGAAATTTAAAAAACTTAAGAGTAGATGAACAATACTAACCCAAAACATCATGTAGTAAATGTTTCATTAGAAGCACATATGAAATATTAACTGTACAGAAATAAAGTAGCAATTAATCTTATGTCATGTATAAGTATGGGCATGTAATATGTTTAAATATATTTTTGCTAGAATAATAACTGTCATAAAAAAAGGTTGAGCATTTATGTTGAGTACATTTATGTTTATTGCTGAAAAATCCCAATTACTATCAGTCTGACTATTAACTAAGAGCATGGTTCTGCCACTGCCCAAATAAAGTCATAGTTAATAGCAATTTTACTGTCTGAAACCACCATAATTGCTCTTAGAAATCAATAAATCAATGAAAGATGCTTTTTGGTTTTAGATACAAATACCAAACAATAAATCACATTTGGAAAGGTTGCTTTTGATCTTGACAACCCAGACAAATTTAGAATTGGTTTGAAAACAAAATAGAAATGAGTGAATTGCTTTTCCAGCTCCCATATATATGGACTTAAAGAAGTGCCAACTCATATTTGCAGGTTTGGTTGCATATTAATTTAAAGTCACTGAAACCTAATGGTTTTCTTTGTAAAAATAAATTCACTAAACTAAAGGAACTGGTAGATGAAGAAAAGGACACAGTTTCTATTAGCACACAGCACAATTTTCTCATGTATATTCACTCAGGGTTGTCAAAATGTACTGGGAAAGACATATTAGACTTAAGGTAAAACTTGGTCAAGAAACGCTTTATAGAAACCTTTTTGTGAGGATTGTCTTGAATGTAACTGTTGTCAGTACTCATCTCTTTATTGATTTATTTTCATTTATACATAAAAGGAAAGTCATGTCCCAATGAAATGTGTCAATGCAATGTTCATCACACCTATGCAGCAAAATAGGTGGAAGCAGGAAACCCAGGAATGGAATGCTAGTTGGGGAAGTGATGGTGTTGTCAGCTCAAGAGTAATCACCAGCATTTACTGAATCCAGCAGTCAGGAAACACCAATAAAGATGCAAAGATTTGTTTGTTTTCTCAATAGTTGATGCCAAGTGAATTATCTGGTCCCAATCTGCGACACAGGAACAATGCTTCTTGTGGCATTTGTTCCGGGAATTATGAGTAATATTCTGATCAAAGATACATCTTTTACGCTGGTCTTGTCATTTAGCCAGGCACACTGGCTTAGATTGCTCTTTGGACATTTTCAACCTTTAATATCTGAATGACTTGTGTGAGTACACACGACTTTTATGTACAAAATGGTTATCAGCATGATCAAAGTGCCTATAATTTCGAAGGGAGCAGAAAACTCTCATTTCAGTCACAGAATGCAAAGTGTCGTATAGATGTTTGTGATCATGTCTTATTATGTTTCAATCAAAAAATCAGATAGCATTATTGTCCAATTCTTTTTCTTTTCTTGTTTAAGATTGAAAGCACACTTCTCTGTTGTTCTTAGCATAGTTCACGTATATTAGCATGTTACAAAGTATTTAGTGGATTAAACTTAGATGGATTGGAAATGAATAAGAAGAAATGAAACTGGTTTGAAGGTAAAAGGAAACCAGCTGGTGTTGGACTATGAATTTTAACAGAGGCGTGGGTAACAAGAGCAGAAGCTAAGACCTGAGGCATATGGCTCAATGATCTTAGAATCAAGATGGCAAAGGCTACTATTGGGTGAGTGAGGCTTCATATGTAACATCAAGGCAGAGGAAAGAAAAACCGAACCCAGATCATGGAAAGTAGTTGATATCAAAATGTCCAAATGGGGCACATTTCTGTTACAATTTATGTTAGTGAAGTAGTCTGATAAGTGAAAGGGAGTCAGACCCTTGCTTGAAGAAACTACATCCCTTTTGTATAGTGAATGGTACTATCTAGATAATTTTAAATATGTGTGGATAACTGCTGTTTTGTGAAACTCCAATGAGTATTTAATATAGAGTTGAAATTCTCTTCCTATATATGTTGCACTCATGCAACTTCTATTTCAAACATGAACTGATTTTATAGCATTAGCTATGAGATATAGGATGGTATAAAGACCTACTTAGAAAAAATAGGTTAGAAATAATATATTCAAGAGTTTAATACATTTTTTCTAATAGTCCATTGATCTATCATATAGATCCATGAGAGAATGGCTGTGGGGATATTAGAAATATTAGTTTCCTTGTTGGTTTTATGTATTTTTTCACTTAGTATAAGTAAATTTAGAAATACTCATTGTTAATTTATGAGGTTTAGTGTACCTGTCAAACTGTAAAAATTGATGAAAAAAACAGAAATCATGGATTTGAAGAAGAACAGGAAGGTGTTAGAGTGGGAAGGAGTGAAGGGAAGGGAGAAATATAATTAAATTACAATCTCAGAGAGAGAGGGCTGGAAAAAAGAAAACTTTGTTAGTCTGTTCTTTAAGAGAGTATGGTCTATTCTTTCAAGATAATAATGATTTTCTGGTAGATTGGGCATTTGTACATTCATTCCTTTGTCCTTTCTGATTTGTGGTATAACATAAAAGGGCTGTTATCATAATGAACAAATTCTAAGTAGTTATCATTAAGACATGATGTATGTCATTTGAGTTAAAATGAAATATTAGAAACATTTGTAATTATTCTTAAAAATGACTAGCTCTTTTGTTTATTTTGAGTGCATATTTAGAGTACTTATTCTTATATTCAAGGGCAACTGCTCATCTCCTGTGGATGTTACTTTATAGACAGGGATTTTCTCAGTTGGCAAGAAAGCAGATGAAGTGACTATATACCTTCATTCTGTTTGCTATTTTGTTTACTATCTTACATTTTTCTTTAAACTTTTATAACACTCATTGACTATTTAACTTTTGTTTTTTTGATATTAAGGCACATACAAAATGCAGAGATTATATCCTTATTGAAAATAAAATCCTTTACCCAATAAAAATTAAGCTCCATTTGTATTAGAAACTGTTAATTCAGAATTGGCTTCTCATTGTCATTCATGTGTAGGCCTGGGAAGATGGGCTAATTATTTGATTATGTCTCAGGTATTTCATGGGCTAAATGCAAATGATAGCAGCATATACTAAGTACTTGATAAAATCATAAACATAGCTCTTTATAAATTACAGTAACCTGTGAACTATTATTTGCCTCTGTACTGTTAAATATTATAATCCTTCCCAGGGCTTTTTCTTCACCTTAGATCATTTTCTGGATGAATGATAGACACAGCCTTTATATTTTTAATAGGCCTTAGGTAGTTGAATAGCTGGGCAGCTGCCCACACTTCATGCTGTTAGAACCTACTTCCTATCGATGATCCCAATGTATTGCTTACTATTACTATGTTCTATGAGGGCTACTCTTAGTTCCAGTTGGCCAGCCTTCTGGCCCTTAGCTCATGGTAGCTCTCCTCCATCCTGCATGCTCTTCTTCATGCCATGGCGATGACTTTCTCTTTCTCTCCCTCTTCCTAGTGGTCCTCCCTCTCCCAAGCCCGTGAAATCTCAACCCACCTGTCTCTCCTGCCCAACTATTAGCTGTTGGCATCTTTATTTGCCAATTGCAATTAACTGGGGCCAGGGGTACTCAGCAGACTCTCTCCTCTGTGGAGCACCAGTCTTGGGGACCAGAAATTATTAAAATACAAGCATCATTAGACCAACCTACTACATATTTCTTCATGATTATCATGGTTTGAATGGGGAATATCTCCCATAGGTTTTGATGTTGAAATCTTTGGTACCCAGTTGGAAAAGTTGTTTAGGGAGACTTAACAGATGAGGCCATGCTAGGGGATGTATGTTGCTAGGGTCAAACTTTGATGGTAGAAAGCCATCAAAATTAGGAATTTTCCTGAAGGGTAAGACTTGTGTGTTGAAGTCACTATTGCGAGATTTGCTATTACATAACTGCCGAGAAGATATTGAGTCCTGCTGGGCAACCCTGAGTTTTCTAGTTTTCATCTTTTAATTTGGTAGAGCCCAATCAATTACCTCTGTGTCTCCAGTATGTTTGGTTTGTAAGCTATTTCTAGTCCTTTCATATCCTGACTCAATATTTACACTAGTAATTTGAATGACTTGGTGAATTTTGCTCTTGCTTGCAGTTTAAAATTTTAAGCTTTGAGTATGATGCACATAAGTGTAGACAGTCTAAAACAAGATAACACAGGGAGGAGAGTTTCGACTTTCTGGATGGCTAGACGTGAGACTATGTCTGCATGCCATTGGAGCATCCACGCATAAACTATTTCCCATGTTTTTTTCTTTCTTTTCTCTTTCTCTTTCTTCTATCATTCCTTGATACACATCTGTAAGCAACAAAACAGTGGCTGGAAAACCAACAGATGGCTTTATCTTAACGGCTGTACCATGGGATGCATCATTAATTTCACATTTGTAGTTCACAGGCAGTTCTAGCTTTACTGTGGGCATCTGTCTGGCAGTTCCTCAGGGGCTTGTCACACAAGTAATCCAAGCATCTCAGCTGTGGTTTTAGTCCGCTAGTGGCTGCTCTGGCATGTAAAGGCACTCATGGGCCAGCATGACCCTCTTGCCAATTTTATGAGCAGCCAGAAGAGCACTCTTAAATCCTAAGCCCTTATTAGACACAATAACTTTCTTCTATCATGTAAGTGAGTTGATGTGTCACTGTTTCTCACTTTAGGTTTGATTAATAAGATTTAGAGGATTGTCATTAAAAGTAAAAAACTCAATTTGAACTAAAATACTGTTTGTAATGAGGTAAAGCATAAAAGGAGTAATAATTATGGAGCAAGGCCTCTACTGAATGCAATCACTAGTTTTACGGATGTCTTTTGGCTTTAGCTCAGCAGATAAAATAGAATTCCTTGTAGTTATACACCCCCCCATGTCATACTCATTTCCCATGTTACAAATCCTTGCAGATTAAAAGTGAAGAACTTAATATTTACGTATATATGTCTTCTGGAATACCGACAGTGGATATAAGAATGGTTGGCTAAATAAAAGTGATCATTAACTGACATATGTCCTTGCCATACAACAGGGTATATAAAACACATAAAAATAGGAGAAGGTTGCAAGAGGAGAAGATCAAGTAAAATCTTACTTTTGCCTCCATGTAACTATAAATTGCTAATTCAAAACTTACAGAATTGTTTTTACAGGTCTATCTGAAATGATTTTAAGTAAGAAATTACTGCGCTGTTTCAATAGCTTAGATTAAAAAAATCTTTATTTCATCTTTACATGACTGTATCTGGATCTGTGTATACATGGCACTTAGCTGTGTTAAGAGCTCTTGTCTGGACAAACACTCACAAAAAATACTGTTAGTACTAAAGTAGATAAGAGGCCAAACTGAAACAATGAAACACACTTAAAACTTTGGCATGAGTAAGCCTGTATTGCATCCTATTCCAGTCGCTTGGCTGTAACAAATCACACCATGAAGCCTGTCCCTAGTGGGACAGAAATCTATACTTTTCAAGGGATGGTCCAGGAAGAATGGAAATCATGATTATAAAACAATTCATGAACACTTTGTTATCTAGACCAGAAGTATAAATTTCCTCTATTCCTCTCATTAGTTATTAGAGCCCTGATTCACTGAAGGTCTTCTCTTCCTCTCAGAGCACCTTTTCCCTTATTGGAATATTTTTTAAAAATAAAATAATTATGCCATTTTCTCCTTTCCTTCCTCCTTCCAAATCCCTCTCATGATTCTTCCTTACAAACTCTCCCATGCTCTTCCAGTCCCTCTCAAGTTCATGGGTCTTTCTTTTTTACTATAATTGTTACACACACACACACAAAGAGAGAGAGAAAGAGAGAGAGAGAGAGAGAGAGAGAGAGAGAGAGAGAGAGAGAGAGAGAGAGCTGACTATATCCATTTAGTGTTGCTTGTACCTATGTGATTTCAAGATTGATCACTTGGTATTGAAGACCCAATTAGGGGCTTATTCCCAATGAAGATGAATTCTCCTTCCCTTTCTCAGCCATCACTAGTTGCTTATAGTGGCGTTTTTTTTTTTTTAATGTAGGGAGAGAGTCCCTGAGATTTTACCTTTGCATGCTAGCATACCTTCTGGTGTTATTCTTATTCAGATGTTTTTAAGGTAGCAATAGTCTTAAGGTACCAGGGGCCAGCCCCAGAGATGGCCAAGTCCCACAGAGGAGACAAGAAATCAGAGAGGGAGGGATAAGTGAGGCATGGGGGTCATGGGAATCTTGCAGCCTATCAGTCAGGTTGATTTTTATTACACAGATCTCAATAAGTAGGGATAGATTCATGTTATTCCAAAATGTAGATCATATCATTTTTTCTTTGGACACATGTTTTAACTTCCTCTTGGTCATAAGTTTAGTCATCATTGCTAAACTGTAACAGAACAGAGTTATCTTTTACAATCATATCCCCTCATCAACTCTATAACCTAACTTTTAAGGATCTAGGTGCGTGTTTTGCCAAAGAATGACAGTCCATTCTCATGATAATAGCTCTTGTGGTTTCAAGGACACTGGATAGAAAAAAAGTTGCCAAGCCATTCTGGGAAGATTTGTGCCCTGATAGTGTATTGACAACTTTTAATGGTCGGAGTGTTAATTGTCATTAGGTTCAGGAAAAGTCTTCAAACCAAAGTTGTTGTAGTTATTATTCAATTTTGCCATAGTGACAATGTTTATATTTTTGTAGAATTTATATGTCTAATCTTGCTATTCTTTTGTTTCCTGGTCATATGACACCATAGTAGCCTTGCTTGAGCTAACTCTTCTAAGATATGGAAGACTTAATACTTCATACATAATTTTTCCACACAATTCTCCGTTTTTCAATTTAAGAACTTGTGAAAGGCAGAGATTACCTCAACCCATCTAACATTGTTGCTGTATCTTTTCCTTAAGGAGTATCCCATGTGCAGCCCCCAATCTTATATGCACTATAATGGCCCAAGTGTAAAGCAGAAAGAGACTTGTAAGACTACATCTGCTGACAGCTCCTCTAGACCACCGAATCATGTTTACCTTTTAAAGTTTCATGGGCTTTGCCTTTCTTGCTCCTGACTAAGTACAGGAGCAGATGTTCTAAGAGTATCTTGGAGCCAGAGCCTCGTAAGGAGATCTCTGGCATCTTTATTTGAGTGGGAGGAGAAGTATGCTCAGGACTTTCCTAGGGATGTTTAGAAACAGTACTCCTAAGAGAAGACAAATGATTGATAAGAAATGTCTCATCAATCCAATATCCCCCAATTGTGCACATGTTAAAGCTTCCCAAGTTTGTAACATCTGGCGATCAAGACCAAAGGTGAATGATGATGTGACAGCAATTGCACCATGTGACTCAGCTCTGTTGGATCTTTGTCAAGCAGCTGTGTTGGCTTTATGACTTTTGCTATTCCCATGGATCCATTCCCCTAGCTTCAATCGCTGTGCTGTTGAGCTATCATAGGTGTAGCTTCCCTTTCATTTCTGGTAGACACTGTCTCCCAAGAGAGCTTATGGTCCCCTGGTTCATATACTCATTTTACTTCCTCCATCATGATACTTGAGACAGAATTGTAGGATCTGAGCTGTCAATACATCTTTTGATGCTGTGCAATCAGAATCAGTTGATCTCTTTATTTTGCTAGTTATACTTCTCTCTAATGGTTCCTGTCTGATGCAAAGAGAATATTCTTTGATAGGGATGAGAACTACATTTATCTGTGGCAATAACGTTAAATACTGTACTGGCTAGCTTTCTGTCAACTTAATACAAGCTAGAGGAGGGAACCTCAAGTGAGAAAAAAAATGACTGTAAGATGGAGATGTGTGGCATTTTCTTAGATAGTGAGCAAAGCCTAGCCCATTGTAGGTGGTGCCATGCCCGGACTGGCTTTTCTATAAGAAATCAGGCTGGGCAAACCACAGGGAGCAAGCCAGAAAGCAGCACTCCTCCCATGGCCTTTGCATCAGCTCCTGCCCTATGCGAGGTCCCGACCTCACAGTTTTGAATAATGAATGGTTATATAGAACTGTTGGTGGGATAACCATGTTTTTTCAAGGTGTTTTTTGTCGTGGTACTTCATCTCAACAATATCACATCAAAAAACTATGTCTAGCATGCAGAGTGCATTTTGGACCTATGCTGATTTAGTCAATTGGGAGCAGTCGGGTCTCCTCTAAGATCCATTGCCTCCATAGTCCAGAGAGTTGGCTGGGTTTCCAGTACTAGGCATGAGTTTTCTCTTTTTAAGCAGCGGTTGAGCCCAATTAGGCAGCTTTGGTTACCACAAAGACATGTGTGCCGCTATTACACTGTTAGGAATATCATGCTACACTGTTAAATGTGGTTCATAGACATCATAGATGTGTCAAATGCTTTTTTTCCTTTGGCAGTTTATATAGCACTAGGATACTATGAAACCTAGTCCTCAAGAAAGATGCTTTCTCCTCAGATCCTCATTAGGATCATGTCAACCCTGTGCTCAAATTACATGGTATCAGTAGCAACAGGGGTTTATCTTCCATCTCTGTATGGCAAATCAAAGGAAACAATAGACTACATTGTTTGGGGATGTATACCTATATCTATTTATTTATCTATCTATCTATCTATCTATCTGTCTGTCTGTCTGTCTGTCTGTCTGTCTGTGTCTGTCTGTCTGTCTGACTATCTATCATCTATCTATCATCTATCTTTCTATTTATCATCTACCTATCATCTATCTACCATTCACCTATCATCTATCTACTACCTATCTATCTATCTATCTATCTATCTATCTATCATCTATCTACTACCTATCTATCTATCTATCTATCTATCTATCATCTATCTATATATGTATGTATCTATCTATATACATATATGTGTATGTTTTAAAATCACACATATGTGTATGTCTTTGTATGCATACATGTGCATTTTATGCAGCATTAGCTAACTATAAAATAATATGCTTGCTTAAAGTTTTTCAAACATCCTTAGTGTTATCAATCCCTCCTCTCTCACTCCCTCTTCTTCTGTAATGACCTCCCTCATTCTTCCCAGTTAAAACTTCCTTTTCCATTTCTTCTGCTTTCCTCTTCACATCCTCCAAATATTCTTTTCTATCGTTTAACTTTGTTCGTTGACAATCTCTCTCTCTCTCTCTCTCTCTCTCTCTCTCTCTCTCTCTCTCTCTCTCTCTCTCTCTCTCTCTCCTCTCCCCCTCTGTCTCTCTCTGTCTCTATCTTTCTCTCTATGTGTCTCTCACATACATATACATGCATGCACACACACGCACACACGCGCGCGCGTACACACACACACACCCTCTCCCTCTCCTTCTCCCTTTCCCTCTCCTCCCTCTCCTACTTTCTCTCTGAATAATGTCTGGATGTGGTCATTAGAAGTAGTTTTATTGTTACTTTTTATAAAGACCAGTTGTATTTAGTTGTATCCCAGGTTTCTGGGATATCTAGTCTCTGGTTCTTGGTTAACCAGGCAGTGTTAGGTATGAGTTTCTTCTTGTGGAGTGGAACTTAAGACAAGTCAGACATTGGTTGGCTATTGCCATGAGGTCTGTGCCACCATTACCCTACTGTATCTGGAGATAGTACATAGTGCAAGTCAGAAGTTTTGTACCTGGGAAAAGGCTTGCTTTTGAAAAAAAAATGACTCAGCTTTTCAGTTTAAAAATATCATAATCTATGTAATAATAAAGGAACATAATTTTAATAAAGATTTCTGACAAGGTAAATGACTGTTGTATTCCTTGCCAGCCCACTAAAGTGCTCAGTGTTTTGGAGCACATCACAAAATGAAACTGCTTCAAGAGTGCCCTGCAGTAACCCATTTTATTTTATAACCTACTCAGCAGAAATTGCTTCTATGGCTGCTGGCCACTGAGGGTACGATAACTCCATGACTTGGCATACAGTGCTTCCACTTAAGTTAATTTAAACACTTCTCTTCTCCAACCAGACTGTCCACTGAATGCTCAAGGCTTTCCAGAAATGGTCTAGAGGTATAGAAGTAATCTTGCACTAGCCCGTTGATCGTCAAGGTAGTAGTTCTGGGTTCATGACTACATGGTTAATCTTATCTTAATTTTAAATCTATGAGAGACTTCATTTGAAATATATTTTCTTGGCCTTTTAAAGCTTTATTCTTTTGTAATCTCTTTCTCCCTCTCTCCCCCTTCTCTCCTCCTCCATTTTCTTTTTAAAGTATAGAATTGGTTCCAAATCACAAAAATTTGTCTCAGTTAACTGTTTTCTTGGTGGCCTAGGTTTCCTTAATGTACAAAAGAGATAACATTGTGCCTTTGTTTCAGCATCGTTTATGAGAATAACAGAAAAATTCTAGGTAGGCTTCTAGCTAAGTCTTTGTTTAGTATGGGCTAGTGTTTTCCCTTTTGCGTCCCTCAATTTCATGATGTTTTTTCCATCTGCCACCATATCTGCCCCTCTCTGTTCTGCAGTACTTTGCAAAAATGCTTGGTTAGTTGTTCTGGTAAATTAAGCTCTGCTCTGCTCCACACACTACCACAGATGGAAAAGGGGTATGGCTAGTACCCCTGTGGTTCATGGTTCTGGTGGAAAGGTAAGTCTTATGGATCTATATAATAAAATGGCCAAGCAACATTATGATATGGACTTAATGATTCAACTACAGAGTTGCTTAGGAATTCAGGGCTGATCCATGGGAAAATTGTCTTCAGAAATGACAGCGGAGTTGAGGCTAACATTTTTCAAATATCTCTTGATCATATGTCATCTACAAAATTCATTTTCCTATCCTTCTCTATCTCTTTCTTTCTCTTTTTGATTGTGTCTCACTATATAGAACGATTTTATCTGTTGACATAGGTTCTACAGTCAGGTCATGCTGCATATTATTTTTCATATGTAGATTTTAGTTTCACATCTTTTGTGCTGCATGTTTAACCTGGAGTGTGTGTGTAATCAAGGAAACTAGAATAAAGCATTTGGGATGGGGAAATACACCAATGGTCTTACCCAGAGATGGACCCCCATATGCTACAACATGGGCCTGAAAGAGAAGATGTTCTCATTAATTCAGTAATGGCAAGACTTCTTGTGGGATAACCAAATGATCATTTGATTGGATTTCAGGTATGATTCATATGACGGTGCCTGGTACAGCAGTTTACTTTTTAAATTTATTTTATTAGCTATTTGAGAATAAGAGACCATGAAACACATAGTGTTGTCACTGAAGAAGAGAAATCTAAGAGATCTGGTGTCTTAGTCAGGGTTTCTATTCCTGCACAGACATCATGACAAAGAAGCAAGTTGGGGAGGAAAGAGTTTATTCAGCTTACACTTTCAAATTGCTGTTCATCACCAAAGGAAGTCAGGACTTGAACTCAAGCAGGTCAGGAGTCAGGAGCTGATGCAGAGGCCATGGAGGAATGTTTCTTACTGGCTTGCTTCCCCTGACTTGTTCAGCTTGCTTTCTTCTAGAACTCAAGACTACCAGCTCAGGGATGGCACCGCCCACAAGCCCCCCCCCCCCCCCACATCACTAATTGAGGAAATGCCTTACAGCTGGATCCTGTGGAAACATTTCCTCACCTGAAGCTCCTTTCTCTGTGGTAACTCCTCAGACACAAAACCAGCCAGTATAGCAGACATTAGATCATAATCAGTCCTCATAGTTGCTCGCATTTGAAAGAAAATGTCCCCAGTTGGTGAGTCTGTTTGAGAAGCAGATAGTAGATATGGCTCTGTTGGAGGAATAAGTTACTAATGGCGGGCTTTTACTTTTCTGCTTGTTGTGTGAGCTATGACGTCTTTTTCACTTTTGCCCTCATGCCTGGCATTTGCTGCCACTTTTTCCTGCTGTGATGGTAATGGACTCTTATCACTCTGGAACTGGAAGCCCAAAATAAACCTTTCTTTATTCAAGTTAATGTGGTCACAGTGTTTGTCACAGTCAATAAAAGTAACTAATACAAATATCTACAAGGATACATTGTCACCTAGATACATTAGGGACAGTTGTATACATGAACTCACAATGAATACGACAGCATGAACCAGACCTATTGAAGCCCAACCCAGACCACACGCAGGTACGTAGGGCACAGGTTGACAGAGAGTCATACCATACTCCTAGCTGTGGGACTATTGACAATTGGTAGCTACTGGGGCTTAGATCTTAGAAGGGTATGAATGAAGGACAGTGAAATTCTCTCTCTGTTCTATTGGACAAACTACAATGCCTTTGTACTTTAAAGTAGGGGCTGAAAGGATGACTAAACATTTTTTAAGAGGACTCACTGGTCTTTCAAAGAACCCAAGTTCAGTTTCCAAAACTTACGGTAGGTGGATAACTGTTGTAGTTAGCTTGAGCTCCAGGTGAGACAATGTCTTAAGCTTCTGTGGGCACTTCCATTCACATTCACATACTCACATGGACACACACACACACTCACACACACACACACTCACACACACACACTCACACATACACACACACTCATACACACTCTCACACACACACTCACACATGCACACGTGCACACATACACTCATACACACTCACACACACTCACACACATGTACACATACACACTCACACACAATGCACACACACATGCACACACACACAGTCACACACATGCACATACTCACACACATACACGCATACACACACACTCACACACACACACATACACACACACTCACACAATTATAAATAATAGAAACATTAAAAAGAACTTTAGAATTTTCCGTGAGCTGGGGTTCTCTTGCAGAGGTATCATGGCAGCTTACAACTTCCTTTAACTTTAGTTCCAGGGGATCCTATACCTTCTTTTGTCCTTGGGAAACTGGACATGAATGTCTACATATCAATACATTATAGGCACTCATAAAACAAACATAAAGAGATCTTTTGAAGAATACAAGTTTGAATTGATTTCTCTGCCTTTGTCTCTGTAGTGCTCAGAAAACAGATGTGCTCTACTCCACACAGCTGTAAGGTATATGAACCACACCCAGGACTTCATGCACATTCCGCACTTTCCTAACTGAGCTCTACCCCCAGCTCCATGGTATAGTTTTTATAAGCATATTTATACTAACATTAGAAAAAATAAGAAATTGAAATCCTAAGTATTTGAAAAATAAAACAGTATTTGAGACAAAACCAGGCATTGGTGTAGATGGGATGGGAAGTGGTGGGAAAATCCGGAGCCTGTGTATCAGTTCATTCTTGGGATTGCACACCATTGTCTCTACATGTCTATGACTGTTACGCATCATTTAAGTGCATGAAAGGGTTAACAAGCACCTGTCAGAGGGAATGATGTGTTCAAATACTTTGGTAAATAGAAGGTTCTATGATGCATGTGACTAACTGAATGTGTTCAGTTAAATAAATTAGATGTTCAAAATACTTTTCCTATCAAGGCTTATTGTCAATTGTGTTTTGTTGTCATGGCAACCTAAACTAGAAACTGGAAACAAGAGAATTAGAGGTGAGTCCGAGAAGGCAAATATCTTCTGGTTAGCTAAATGCTATTCCTATTAATTTCCATATATTAAGGACAGATTTTAAAGTTTCATGTCATTTGTCATTTTCTCCTAACAATTGTTAGATTTAGAGTGTCCAATCACAGTTGTATTCTCTTTGAGTTATTCGTTAAGTAAGTCACCTCTCCAGTCTTTCTGAACCTCAAAATGTTCTTTACTTTTTCAGACTTGGCTCCTTGTGGTAGATTCTGAACACTTGTACTCTTGCTTCAGGAAAACATTTTGGTCACATCCATGATTTTTAGTGTGTGTTTTATAAAGGCTTAGAATTCCACAAATGAACACCCAGGTTTCTGTCAAAGATCTGAGCATACAGCTATTCAATGTAGCCATTATTTTCACCTTTTTGGTTTTATGTCAATGTCATAGTGAAAATCATAATAGCACTACTAAAAGAAGACAAGGCACCAGGAAGAGGAGGCAGGTGGACCACATTGCATCTGCATTTAAGAAACTAAGAGTGAACAGGAAATTAGGACCAGATATAAAATCTCAAGACCAGTCTCTGCTGATCAACTTCCTTCTGCAAAGTTTCAAATCTTTAAGTATCCACAACCACCACTATTTGGAGACCAAGTGTTTAAGCTCATAAGGCTATGGGGTACATTTTACATCCAAACCACATCATCATTTAATATTTATAGCATGACATATACTCTTAAGCGTAAGCAGTAACTTAATACTTAATGTTTATTTACAAAATAAATATTTTACCCACCCATTCTTTATTTATGAAAATGTATCAAATATTCTGTTTATTGCACATTTGCCAAATGATCCATCTACTTACCATGTAGGCAATAGATTGTGAGTAAACGCACCAAGTAACAGTAAATAAAACAAGCTCAGGATTTACAGTATGCAGAACGAGACAAGCATAACAGACATATAACCACAGCTTTAGCAGAGTAACTTTATCGTATACTCAAGCAAATAAATACTTGTTAAATGAGTAACAGATGCTCTATTGAGACACACTGAAGGCATAAGGAACAAATAGAGGTGGAAGGTGGAATTATAGAGTCTGTGGTTAGGTAGCACTTGCTACAGGTTCATCTGGAAGCACATTCTCCTGTCTCCCTCTCCCTCCATTCTTTCTCTCTCCCTCTCCCTCCCCCCTCTGTCTGTTTCTTTTGGTAGGGCCACCCTAAAACTCTGGGTAAACTGAAGACTGAACTTGGGAAAAGAACCTACCATGCTACCTAGAAGACAGGGTACTAATGGCCCCTTAACTATTAGAATCAGCTGTGTGGTGTCACGGCTCATGTAAGAGTCTAAGTTGGGATGACTATAGATAGTAGTGTGATTAACTAAGGTGATGAGAGAGTGGTGTCTACTACAATAAACTTGTTTTAACAAAAGTCTCTCTCTCTCTGTCTGTCTCTCTCTCTCTTTCTCTCTCTCTCTCTCTGTCTGTGTGTGTGTGCACGCGCATGCACATGCACCCATGTGTGTGTATAAAGAGGAGGTATCAGGGCTCTTTTTTTACCACCATATTGTCTTTGACACAGGGTCACTCAGTGAACCAGAATGATCACAAAACTTCAGCTATTCAGGCTGGTTGCCCAGCTGAATATCTCCCTGGGTCTGCGGGTCTTTGGCCCCCTCTGTGCTAGGGTCCCAGGTACACATAGCCTTGACTAGTTTTTTGTATTATGGTTGCTGGGGGAATTTCAGCTCAGGGCCTTATGTTTGCACAAAAAAATGTTTTTACCACTGAGCCACCCACCCCCATCCCCACCCCACGCCCCCTGCTCCAAGGAGGCCTTTTATATCTCATTTTAATGAGGCCCCACGGAGATGAACCCAAGGCCACAATACTTATGCTTGTTTGGTAAGAAGTTGGTGCGTGTCGCTTGTTGTACTATTTAACTTCATAAATACTTAAAATCTTAAAGTATTTCTGATATTTTAGTATGAGGTTAAATGATTTCCTCCCATTAGAAAAGTACTTGGCTAAAATATCTGCGATGATTTCTTGTCTTGCTGATAGTCTTTAAAGCTCTTACAAATCAAGGCTATTTCATTCTCTATCTCGTCTTCGGAAATAAATATGATAGCATCCATTCCTCATGCAAGTCCTTCTTTTCCCCACTTCTCTGCAGCTTTATTTTGAAAGCAGGGATGGCATGTTTCCCGTGGATGGCAGAGTCCGCAGCTCCGTGACAGTGTGCTCCTTATTAATTCCAACATTTCCACTTTGCTGTGCCATGCACATGGGCTTGGCATACGAGCTGTTTACACATTGAAGCCGGTTCTGAAAACGTAGCAAACCGACAGGTGCACACCCAGAAGGATATGCAAATTGGTTTTTGTTTTGTACGAATACCTTTGTGTTTTCTCCGCAAACGTTGTACATCAAGCGGCAACACTCAGTTAATTTGCTATTATGCCTAGCGTCAGGATTCTCACCTTTTCAGTGGCTTGATTGACGCGAACACACACTATTTGGAAACATCACAAACACACCATTTGCACTTTCCCAGGTCCTTAGCTCCTCCGTTTGCACTTTTTAAAGTTTTTTTTTTCTTACATAAAAGTCAGGATATTTTCAAATATTCATTCAAGTTTTATAGCCTCTTGGTTGGCTTATCTTTCACTCAACCTAGCTCTCAGTTTAATTTCACTTTGTCTGGACTTTACGTTTCTGCGACATCTTTGCAATGGATGACTTACTTAGAGGGGCGCAGAAGCACACACAGGACTTGGGTTTGCTGGAAATTTGAAATTCTAATAAGACAATACTTGTTCATTATGAATTGGTATTTTCTTTTATAGGAAGAATGTGTGAGAAAGGAAGGAAAGAAGAAAGGAGTGAGAACCAAAAAGAGGAAAGTGAGGAGAACAAGGTGGAGAAAGGGGTGAAGGAAAAGGAAGAGAGGAAGAAAAATCAGAGGGTCCCCCAGCTCCTTGGAAAGCAATGCAAAGCTGGAGACTCCAGGAGTAACCTGTCCCCCACTTTCCAGATCCTTTGTGTATGAAGCCATTGCACATGCATTTTCTCTCATTTTTACGAATTCACATTATTAATTAGATATATGGAGAATAGCTCTATTAACTTTCATGATGTTTAAAAGTTAACTTTACTTTTTATTAGAAACAAGACCGATACTCATTTAGAAAATTAGTGCAGACATCCTACACTGCTCTGGCAGGGTGCAGTGTTTGGAATTAGAACAGTTTGTAAAGCAGAGTAGCAGCATTTCAAAGGCGGGACACCATGCGGTTGGGAGCCACAATATTTCTTCATCTCATTTTCTCTTTTAGAGTCAAAGCCAAATGGGTTAAAGGCATTTGGAGAAGATGAAATCTGAAATATTAGGGTCATATTTCTGTCAGTGATGTAGTAACCTGGTAACTTTTTTCCTTCCTTGAAACCTCTCTCTCTCTCTCTCTCTCTCTCTCTCTCTCTCTCTCTCTCTGTGTGTGTGTGTGTGTGTTACTTAATTTATTACTATATTTTTATAATAGCTTTCAAACACTACACAGTTCACCCTCAGAATAATCCAAATACAACTGGTTCTATGGGGTCCCTGTTTATCTACACCATTTAAACGATAACATTAAGAATGTTTTTATTTACTTTTATCCTTGCACTGGATTGTTATATATTTTGCAACTATATGGAACTATACGTCTTCTAGTTTTTGAAAGTTCCATGAATTTATAAACTCAAAGCAGGCGTTGTTACTTATACAATATGAAGTCAGTCAAAATTCCAGCCTGGAAACAGAGAGACTCAAATGCCCCGCCCCTATGGTAGGAGCTAGCTTTAGTTGATTGCTGCTGAGGGGAGGAAATTCCTCTCCTTTGGGCATGTGGCAACTGGGAGGTTGGTCATGACCCAATGGATGGCTTCATAACAATATACAGGAGGAACTGACTGGATTGAGAGCATGATTAATATCAAAATGTATTAAAAACAGGGAAGACCTTTAGAAGTGAGATGCAGTAAAATACACTGGAGCGTGTTGGAGGGGGACACTGGTGTGATGGAGCTGATCATCATGAAGGAATGTGTCAGTTATGTACCCAATAAAGATAGACAGCTAAGGCAGAGATAACGATTATACTAATATAAATTAAAATTAGATTAGGTAAGTAAGAAAGATTTAGAGTAAAAACATTTACTCAATCTAGGTTCAAAACAAAGCCATTCACTCTAATTGTTTTTACTTACCTTGTAGCTGTCTTAAGTGTTTGAGAACCTAATGCATGAATATTGATCATATTCAGCCCATCCCTTCTGTTAACTCCTCCCAGACCAACTCCCAGCTTCAACCACACTCAACTTTATGTCCTCCTTTTATTTTTAATAAACCATTGTGTCTAATTTGCCCCTAAATAGACATGGGTGTGGAGCGATCAATTTAGCCATGGCTGGCCCACCAGGAGCTACTAAAAATTATTTAATTAAAATTGCCATTAATTGAAAGTGATCAGTTATTCAGATCTGATGCAAAATATTCCAGTGGTAGAGATTCGTACTTGAACAGATTTAATGTTGAGTAAACTGAAAGCAATAGAAAAACATCCTTTACCTGCTTATGTAATTCTTCATTACATTTCTAGCATCACTTTGAACACTTGATCTTTTCTAGATAGCCCTACAAAAGTATTTCTAGAATTTCAAGAGTGACACTGGCTCCAAATTGAGGTAGTTGATGAATTCAACAGACTACAGACCCTTCTGTAATGAACAAGTACATCTTGGGGGAGTGTGACCATGTGTTTGTCCCATGTTTGAGCCAGTTACTAACTTGCCTACAGAAATTCTAACTTGTCATCTGCATCCCAAGCTCATGACTTACTCCTCTCTTCATTCGCTTTCAATGTGCATTCTTCAATAAGCAGCTCCTTCATGTACCCATTAGTTCATCTGAAGATAGCCCGAAATCCAGATATTTGTGTACCATCAGTGGCTTTTGTGTAGGACAACTCTACACAGGCACTTGATAATCAGGCAAAGCAGAGTTCATTCATGTATGCCCCAGACAAGAAAGATGACCATCATCATCTCCAAGAAAGATCTCCTATAACTTTACATTGCTATAGTTGAGATTTATCAAGCCCAATATTAATTTTATTATACTTTTATAGTCTTACATTTTTAAAAGCCAACTATATTTAGGATTCTTAAATGCTTCAACCTGCCTTCTAGCCCACTGACCAAAGATGGTTAATAGGACAAGGGTGTTGTCAACCTGTCTAGAAGTGATGCTTTGGGGCCATTCCAATCTTCATTGTCAGGATATCAGCAGTTCAGTACAATAGCAAACACCAAGCACAAATCAGTAGCAGTGGCTTGATCCAACAGAGAGCACAAGATTCCACCAAAACAACATGAGTCAGAGGAAGTGACGAGAATCAGCCAGAATACCATGAGCAAATTTTTTTTGGCACATTTCTTTCTATGAAGTGAAGAGCAGTGAAGAAAAGAGACCAGCAAAGACAAGCAAAGACCAGCAAAGTGTTGCAAGGCACAGCAATGCATCCTTTTATTGTCTGTGGGGTTCTACTAATACCCTTCCCAAACATTATCCACCCTCTCATGTGTCCACTCCAGCAAAACATCATAGGCCCATTCACATGTCCGCTTCAGCAAAATATCCTCTCACAAGACAGCATCTAGAAAAACATCATGTGACACAACTGAGTTTCCAAAAGAAACCAGGAATTTCTACTTCACATTTTACTTAATAATACTGTACGAGTCTTTCAAGCTGCTGGAGCACTGTGAGATAATTTGGGGGGGTATCCTTTTAGAGAGTACATTTTTTTATTATAGAGTTTCAAGAGAAAGATACATTTTAGCTGTTGGGTCAGTGTTGTACTCTTCACTATTTTTAAGGTTTTATATATATATATATATATAATATATATATATATATATAATATATATATATATATATATTTACAGACACACCAGAAAAGGGCATCAGATCCCTTTACAGAGGGTTGTGAGCCACCATGTGGTTGCTAGGAGTTGAACTCAGGACCTCTGGAAGAGGAGTCGATGGACTTAACCGCTGGCCATTTCTCCAGCCCCAAGGGCTCTTCACTTTACTGTTCTCATTGTATGATTTGAAAAGTGCAGTGGTAGCATATATTAATTATATGCAAAATAATGTACTTAATTATGAGGCATTCATCCGTGTGTGCAGTGTGGTCATATTTGTTCCTTTGCTCTTGGTTCCTCCTCTTCCCAGATGAACTCTCTCCCGAAGTCCCCTCCTACTTTCTCATCACTGATTTCTAGATCTTGTCATCTCATCTCCCTGGAGTGTTATTTACACCTTGCTTTCAGCTTGCCTGAGGCCAGCTCCTCCTCCTAGTGCATGCAAATAACCCCTCCTAGACGCTTCCTCTCATTTGCCCTCAAAGAATCCCTTAACCTCATCACTACTCCAAACCTGGAGCTTTCAAGTCAAGTTTTGTTTGGGTAATTTTAAGTTAAACTCTGTTTGTCATAACATTTTCATTTATCTTTTACTATTCCTTATGTATGACTGTAGTGGAAGTATGTGCGCGTCATTTGTTAACAAAATTGTTATAAACATATTTTTACTTTCCACTAATTTCAACAACTATGCAACATCTCTGCTGCAAGGTTTTTTTTTGTTTATTTATTTAGTAACAGGTTCTCTCTATGTTGCATAAGCTGACGTAAAACTTAAGGGAATCCCCTTGCCTTAGCCTTTCAGATTTTTGGAATTATTAGCAAGAGCTACCATACTCATCTATGGAACAATTACTTTGTTGTTATTTTATTTTTAATTATATATTTCATAGCTATAACAGTGTTTAAATTTAAATACATTTTGCTCATATTCTTACTGTCACCAAGTCCTTCCAAGTTCTTCCCTCTTCCTCAATTTTAAGTTTTTCTCTAAAGAAAAACAAAAAAAGTTTTTTTTTCTAAAGAAAATCCTAATACAATGACATCTACCCCCAAGCAAGAAAGCAAAATAAAACACATCAAAAATGAAAAAAAAAACCCACCACCAAACTGTAAAGAAATTTATAAAAACCTACTGTGAAGTCCATCTTACGTTGGTCAACTACTCTTACACATGAGGCTTGTCCTGGAGTGGTTGATGTAACCAGTGTCACTCCATTGGAGAAACTGATCTCTCATCAGTCATAAATGACAGCTTAGCTTTAGTGAAATGACACTTCAACTCTAGTGAGTATGTTTCCATTCATTCATGAGAGATCATTATAGGGGCAGTGATAACCAAGCTACAATCCACAGAACCACAGAGGGTAGTTAGAGACTGAGGTACTAGGGGGACCAGATAGATAGATCTCATTGGGGAAGGGAAAGAGAGTAGATAGCTACAGATAGGTAGGGGTGACTGGAATAGAAGGCTCTGGAGGAGAGAGGAAGAAAGGATGGGGTTGTGGGAAAGACTGCAAGGAAATAGCTAAAACTGAGGAACATTTGAGGGGTAGTCTGGAAACCTAATACAACAGCAAATTCATATATACATATACATACATATATAAAAGCAATCTAAATAAAATTGGAATAATATTTTAATTAAAATTTGATGAAGATTTTTGATATATACATCTATTATATTATATAACAAAACAAGTATATGTAATCTATATGAGAAAAATCTTGTAGTGCTCTTTATAGAGAATAGTCACTTTTTTGTTCTATATTTAAGACCCCAACCAGGCTCTGTGAAGTTAGTGATAAGCCACCGGATGTTTTTAGTTGAAGAGAAACAAACAACAGATGTTGATTTTGTCTGCCAATCCCTTTAGAAATGCCAAATCAAAAATGAGTAAGGACACAAGACTGTATTTCTCTTAATACCTTCATATGCTTAGCTACTAGGTAGACTGCTGGGTCGATCAGTCGATGGCTGACTCAATCACATTGGTATAGTTCTATCATGAAAGACAAACGTCCATGAAACCCTACTGAGCGTGTAGTTATTGTTGTCATTCGCATTTGGTCAAGCACTAAAAGTATAGTTCCCCTTCCCACCAGTGGTGATTTCAAGTGCATTATGTCCTAAGTGTCAGAAACACAGCCATAAGAAGTCTGGTGTTCATGATACAATTTGCTGGGTTTTCTTCCCAAAGGAGGATCATTTCCTAAGAGTACTGGGTGATGCCAGTGTCTGAGAGAAGGACGACAGGATAGAGAGAGGAAAAGACATTTCACCTGGATTCTTTCTACAGGCATTAATAAAAACCATGTAGGGTGATACGTTGTTGACCCTTCTTCTATACCTTGCTTTATACTGTGGTTGTTGTAATCTTTTTCTCTCACCATACTGAATTGTGAGCCCATGTCAGACACCTTTCTGACCAAAGCTACAATGATTCTCACTGACATGATTTTCAGGGCCACGTTACAAACCCAGGACCTAAGGGCTCTTTACATTTCTTATCTTTTAATCTCAATAGCATCTTCTCCTTGAGGACAAGAACTAGTGGTAAAAATAATAGACCCTCCACCAAATCCAAATTTATCAATTGCCCATGGCCCTACAGTAGGATAGTTCATTCACAGTCAATAAAAAATAACAAAAAAGTATATCTGTATCTATCTATCATATACATATATATATGTACATATATGTATGTATGTATATATACTTTGAATTCTACTTTCATTAGTAAAGTGTATTTTGTAGCCAAGAATCTCCGAGATGCTGAAATACCTGATTCTGTGATACTGGTGTGACTGTACATACTGCCCTTTTTCCAAGAAAATGATCCATCAGACAGTGTACTCATTTCATATGAAAACCAAAGACAGTTAGACCTCAGAAGAAAGTGTGCTTCCCATTAAAACATAAAATGATCCTATTTAACAAATCTTGGTGCATTTAAGCAATATAATGGGGACTGAGGAAATGGTTCAGCAGCTAAAGTACTTGGCACTTAAACAAAAGGACAAGAGTTAGGATCCCTGGAGCCAGAACCCATGCAAATGTTATGTGGGTGTGGCTTCCCTCCAGTAATGTTGCCACTGAAGATGAAGATAGGGATCCTTAAGCAATCGGGCTAAGGAGACAGGTCTTATGGGCCATAAGATCTGGGTTTCAACGTGAGACCCAACTATCAATGAATAAGGTAGAAGGAAGGGATTTTCTTGAGAGCACCTTTGGGCCTCAACACACACACACACACACACACACACGCACACGCACACGCACACGCACACGCACACGCACACACGCACACACGCACGCACACACACACGCACACGCACATACACGTACAATCACATACACCCCCTCACGAACAGGCACACATATACCCACAGGCACACGCTACACTTACACAATCACATACTTGTACACATAAAAAAATAAATTTATAACAAATAAATTATAAATTATAATGAAAAGCAACATAACAAATAATTTCCAGTTTTACAGAAGCTGTTTCAAAGAACATTTTCAGATTTCCTCTCATGGACCATATATAAACTCATTATGAGAACTTTCACGAACTTCTCTGGACTCCATAAAAAATGGTAAGCCAGTCATGGGACTGTTATAGTGGAGTGGGTCAGGTTTGGAACGGTACATATCCCTAAAGTGAGACTTACTTTTAGTGGAAGCCATAGACCACTGATGGATAAGTTCAAAGAAATACATTAGTTTTGCATTTCATGAAGTTCTCAACAATTCAGAATATTTATTTTGCCTTGATTCCTGCCCCCACCCCCCACCCCGTACCCCCACCCCTTGGAGTTGCAAACACTGAGATTGAAATTAGTCTGGGGAAAACTGGGTTCCAGGATTCTTTTCAATTTACTTCTGTGGCAATTTAGTCAAGCAACCTGCTTGGAAATAATCTATTTGCAGAACCTAGGTGGGGAAAAAAGCTGCCACATTATATAATTCACTGAGCAGGTTTTGGCTTCCACTCTGCCAATCCATCTTAAATAGTGGCTAGTGTCCTGCATCTCACCATACATATGATCAAGCAATTTAGCAGAAAAAAAAGAGAAAGGCCCTGAAACTTGGCATCCCAGTGGACATTTATCTCTGAGAAATCCCAATGGAGCCAACTTTTGCCCGAGTTTAATAGCAAAGCTGTCACATTTTACACAAATGAGTATTGAAGTCTGTTGGCAAATGGGAAGGGGGTGGGGATCGGGAGTGGAGGAGGAGGGACTGCTGACTGGACTCTTTTCAAAGTGGCTTCAGGTTTTAGGGGTGGGGCCAGATGCTCCGCTTGGCAGGAGGGACGAAGTAGTTAAAATGATTACTAGCTAGGGGTTGGAATCCCAGTCTCTGGGCATATATAAGAGTGTGCAGCCAGAGCAGAGCGGCTGTTGCTTTGCTGCTGCTGCTGCCGCTGCTGCTACTACTGCTGTTGCTGCTGCTGGAGCCACGACTAAGGCGCGCCAGTTCAGTCCCTTAGAACACTAAGGAGGGGACGGTGGCTGCTTAGGTTTGCGCTAGAGCTCCTGTTTCACCTTTCCAACAGATACAGACACAGGAACTCTTAACACTGTCCCCTGCTCCCAGACACACGCCCACGGTGTCCTGCACGCCAGCCCAGTGCCGCGCGGGGCAGCCTGGCAGCAGGTCCTCACTAAAGGCGATGCTTACAGGGATCCTAGCTCCTGCGCTGGGAAGGAGGGAGTAGGACCCAGCAGGCAAGCAAGGCTGCTGGTTAAAGCCACCGGCGGTTGGCGGTGCTGCGGGAGGACCCTGCCTTTCCTCTTCTGGACACCTGCTGCAGAAGAAATCTCGCCACGATGGTCCGCATTGCCTCGCTATTGCTGGGAGCTGCGCTGCTCTGCGCCCAGGGAGCCTTTGCCCGAAGGGTGGTCAGCGGTGAGTCAGGGCAGGGGTATTGTCCGCGCAGCAGAAAACAAGGGACTTGGGATTCTGGGGAGATACGGGGTACTCTGCACTAGGGAGGGGACTCCTCATAGAGTTGGAAAACTGTGCTTAGTGGGGCGTCCAGAGGGACAGTTGAAAAATGTGGTACTCTTTCCTTTTATCTTCACTCCTTATAAAAGTTTCCGTTTTTTTTTTTTTTTTTTTTTTTTTTTTTTTTTTTTTTTTTTGCACCTTCTTCTAGGTACGGAGCAAGCTTAAGCTAAATATGGAGAAACTAGGTCTCTTCAGGGCAAGAGTCTCTACTTTCTTTGGAAGACAGTGAGTGGAACAGAGGCAGACAGGACTAGGGCACCTGTGAGAGGGGTGTGGTAGAGCTAGGCAGACAGCTTGAACACTAAGGGGCTGCAGCATGAATATGAACGCCTCCTCCCGTGGGTCTGGCTGTAGTCCAGCCTGGGTGCTCACAAGGATGGTTTCTGAGACCAGCCCAGTCCAGATGCCTGAGTTTGCAGCCTTTGTTCTCAGGAGGACTGAAAAAGAACAGGGGAGAGCCACTACCCTGTCGCCTTAGCTTTTGTACTTAATTCCAAATTAGAACACTCAGGAAACACCCATTGGAGTGGGGTGGAGGTCTGGTTTGAGGAGTTCGTGGTGGCAAATTTGGATTTGTGCAAACAGCAGGTGCGCAATTAAGTCTCTCAAATCAGTGAAAGGTTAAAATTGCCAAACTTCCTTGCTTTGCCTCTGATCCCTCACCCCCTATCCCCCATCCTCTGTGTTCATTGTCTACTCGTTAAGCAATTCAGTGTCCTCCTTCTCTTAGTTTGAGAAAAGTCAGCGTCTGAGGCAACTGTGAACAGCACCACACAGGGCAGCTGAGCACTCACCCATAGAGAAAGCTCTACGCCATGCTCATCTAACTGTGGGAATGAGTGGTTGAATGTTGCTTCTACCATACAAGGCCAACGTGGTCCTCTGACAGCTGATCTGTCTGTACAATAGGTATCACCAATAAAGAAGTAGATGTAAACTACAGTAACTTAACGAGATCAGAAAACAGACCTTTAGGATCTAGCGTATTAAGCTTGCCTCTCGCTTTCTCCTCTCCGGTTCACTCAGTCAGATACAATTCGCAGTAGCTTTTTACAGGGTGTTCAGAGCCTATGAGTTTAAGTCCTCTTCCTTCCTAATTTAGCCAAAGATAAAGAACTACACAGAGAGCTGTCTGGTGGAACAAACTGTGTATTTCACTACCTTTGTTTATAAGATTTTTATGCAAATAAAATAGCAAAAATTATGCTTCGACCATATGACATTTTAAGAAACAAATAGAAACATTTAACTAACTTAAAGAATGTTCCTTTGTTGTCTTCCTATTTATATACCTTAACGTTCTAGGGGATGGAGACATACCCAGAGTAAAGAATAGAACTCACATACTTTGTTGATGAAAAGTTGAATTTTCAATATAGCGTTATACAAATCATTCCAAACTTTTGGCTATGCTTTCTTTTTCCTTTTTTTCCTTTCCTATTTTTTTTTTTTTTTTTTTTGGCAATTCCTAGGCATCTTGAAGGTAACATCTGGAAAGTTTCTAAGTAACTGAGCATGATTTATTTGATTTAGTATAAATGATGATGTTGACTTGAGATGAAAACAATTACTTAGATATGTTTTTCTTATGGATAATTTGATTTTCTTCACATTGAAATTTATCCATCTACAAACTGATCTCTGAATCATAAGATCTGATCAATTCTAGCTGTTACTGGCTAAGCAGAGAGCAGTCTAAAATCTGTTATTTTTGAAGCAATATTTCCTAACACGTCCACTGTCCGCCTGTTGATATTTGTTCTGAATGGTGTAGCGACCCTTTTATGCCACTAGGGACTGATTACTCAGACTGAAGGGGATTGAGACAGTTTCTTTACTTTCCAGTATTTGGAACACACTTAGAACACATGGAAAAGGATTTCTACTTATTAAAATTTTGAACAAAAAGTGTATAAATCCCACGCAATATCGAATAATCATGTACCCACCATGACCCCAAAAGACAGACACTGACAAACTAAATCTCTGGATATATTTTCCATGTTTCAAACAGTCAGCAAGATACATTATAATCCTTTAAACACACCATTTTTTTTAAGGATAAAATATTTTAGGGATGAATACATTTTGAGCAGCTTCAGTCTCAGCTGAGCTACAAAAGATTTAATAGTCTCTGATGTAATAAGACAGTACACAGACACACATAGAGGGCTCTGATGATAACAATCAGTGTATTTACTGAATTTATGGTTCATGGGAAACTAATTTGAGGATTTGAATTGTATGGAGATTTCTTACTCCACATAGCTGTGTGGAGAACATCTGTTGCATCTATTTAAATACTCAGTTTAGAAAGTCACTAGCTGCTGATGACATTTTTTCTGACAGCCTTTTAAGATTTTTCCTTATGGTATAATATGAAAAGGGGGGATTAAAATTTGAGTTCTCTTGTTTTGGAGACTACGTTTGGAAGCAAGTGACATTTTCAAAACATTTGTAATAGTTTAACAAACTTTTTAATTTCTTTTTCAGAGTTCAGAGCACTGGTCTTCAGTGACCTCATGCTGTGATGTGGCATTGCCCATATTTCAGGCATCCCTTAAATGTCTTGAGAATTCTCGTACATGTGTAATTGAGACACATTTCATATTAAAGGCTGAGTGAAAAGAGACCGTTAGAAACAAGGGTTTAAGCCTGCTACTGACTTTAGAAATTCATGCTCTTCATAGAGTCAGACATAATTTTTAAATGTACAATTTAACCAGTCTCTCTCCACTAACTTTTCTCAGTCTATGGCTTTAAGTCATTCTCCTCCATAATCTCACAGAGAATAAAGAACTCACTATTCATTATAGAGAGATCTAGCTAGTGGAACCAATTATGTGCAGGTCTCTTTCTCTCCCTCTCCCTCTCCCTCTCCCTCTCCCTCTCCCTCTCCCTCTCCCTCTCCCTCTCCCTCTCCCTCTCCCTCTTGCTCTCTCTCCCTCCCTTTCCTTCCCCCCCTCCTGCTCTCTCTCTCCATCATGAAGGAGACTATAGAATGTTGCATAAGTGATGAGCAGTAAGTAGCTTTAAAAAGTACCTTAATAGTAAGGAATATATAAATGAAATTGCAGAGCATATTCAAGCTCACAGAATGATTCCATGACATCATCAAAGTAGAAAATGATGACAGTGCAACTTGCAAAGATGCAATTACTTTAAGTATCTCTTGGGCAAGAAGGGAGCAAATTAATCTTATTACTAGGCATTTAATAAACTACCCATTTATCATGGGCATTAGTCCTTACTGGCTGTTCATCACTATCTTATAGTGGCAATATCTACACATTAATGCTAGAAAAGCATCTATGATTTTAAAAAGGCATTCTAAAAGGGAATGCCCAGCTGATGCTTCATTAGTTATTCTTATTATTTAAAACTTTCTTCTGTGTTAGATCTTCAATTCATATACATGTGCAATCATTTAGACAACTGTAAGGCAAAGACTTTAAAATCTGTTTGAATGTATACCACAATCATCTGACTACAGTGACCAGATTTGTATTTGATACAACATTCAGTTTAGGCCTTAACTGTCATATTGATAAAATAAAATAAAATAAAATAAAATAAAATGAAATAAAATAAAATAAAATAAAAATGACATCATCTATATGTGATTTTATTAGATATAATAAATTTTATTTTATGTCATTTTATATACTGGATTTTATGTTATATGTCATTTGCAATTTTATTTTATATACTAATATATGTATAATATATATTATATATATGTCCTTAAATTAACTTTGATCTAATTATTCAGCATTAAAACTTCACACTCAGAAAACTCCCAGTGCACGATCCTGTGCTCATACTAGCAATCAATAACTCACCAATGTATATTAGAGCAATGTATCTAACACAGGCTAGATACATGGCATGCAACTCTTTATTAATAAAGTTTCTTAACCCTCTATTGCTTCAGACATATGTGGAGAAGCATAGACCCAGAGCTCCCAGGGACTAAACCACCAACCAAAGAGTACACATGGAGGGACCCACAGCTCCAGCCCCATATGTGGCAGAGGCCTTGTTGGGCATCAGTGGGAGGGGAGGCCCTTGGTCCTGTGGAGGCTCAATGCCCCAGTGTAGGTCAATGCTAGGGTAGTGAGGCAGGAGTGGGGGAGCTCCCTCATAGAAGCAGGGGGAGGGGGATAGGATAGGGGGTTTGCAGAGGGGAAACCAGGAAAGGGGATAACATTTGAAATGTAAATAAATAAAACATCAAATAAAAAAAGAAAGAAAGAAAGAAAGAAAGAAAGAAAGAAAGAAAGAAAGAAAGAAAGAAAGAAAGAAGATGAGTAACAGAAAGTCAGCTTGGTTCCAAAACTGAGTTTGCAATTATAAGCTGTGTGAACATGGACAAATTATTAAACTCTCTCTGTACCCTCCCTTCCTTATTTTAGAGATGGGATGAGAAAATCAGCATCACACAGTGGCTGGGGAGCAAGCTAGTGAGCAACATTCCTCCACTGCTCTGTTCATTTCCTGCCTTGTGTTTCTTCCTTAACGTCCCTCTATGATGGCCTTCTTCTCAAAAAAAGAAGATTGAAAGCCTTTGACTACAATCTTTGTCTTGGGAATGTGGAGAGGGTAGGGAGAAGGGCTTAGCTTGGTCAGCCCTGTGTCTAGCGTTGAGCTTCCTAGGGGCAAAAGCTACTTCTCTAATTGAATAGTTCATCAGAAGGACCTCTTAGATGTGAATCAACAGATTTGATTTTCCTACTTCCTCTAAAGGTGTGAATTGCATTGGAAGTGATGCTCACATTCCAAATTATTAATCCATCTCAGACAATTACTACATTTCGGGACTCTATTATCATATAGCCTGCTAGTATTTAAAGTATCGAAAATGATCATGAAAGTGTTGCTCATTCCAACTTCCCTTGGTTATTCTGGATTCAAAGTACTACCTTTTGATTGGATTCTTGAACTCTGAAGTCATATTGTTATATGGGTTTCTATTCATAATCTTTATATTTAGTTCAAATATCAGGATTTAAAATATGAGACCACTCTCTCCTCGGAAAGCCTGTTGTGTCCTGGGGGGGGGGTGTAAATAAGAAAGCCTGCTGCTACCACCATCCCTGAAGTGACCCGAGATGCCATATTTGATTTTCTTAGTGCCAGAGAATAGATTCCAGCTGCAGTGCCTTCTGCCATGAAGTGAATCACAAAATTTATCTTTCATAAATAATTTAATTTTAGTAAATCTGTCCTAAAAACAAACAAAAATTAAGAAATTGCTGTACTCTTGTGAACTGCAACACAGAACACTTGGAATAAATGGGATTTTAGTTCGAGAAAATTGGCTTTATTTTCAGAGGTTATGCAACACGGTATTGCAGTGCCACCGTGTGCTTTAGTATGTTTTGAGGGGGATAGGAAAGAACTATAAAAAAGATCAGCTTCTTGAATTTTAGCTGAGCATCTTAAGCTTAGCTTAGGTGAGAAAGATCATGTTGTCCCTTTTTTCGTATTTTCAGTTTTTAAAATATTTGTCAAAAATAGCAGTTTTTAAAATTAAGTGGATCGTAACTGAAGATAAGAAATATAATACGTCATCTGTTTTGAACAACATGATCTATATGTAATGCTTAACTAATGTTGGTTACATTTTATTATAGTAAGAGGGGTGAGGGAACATTTGACAACCTCACAGCTGCAGAGCATTCTACAATAACATTCTACAATATTTTAAATAACATAAAACCAAGTTAGTGTTTCTATTCAAGAAGAAACAAATTGTCATAACTTCGTGAGTTTGCCCCTGCTTTCTTATAATTGCTAAAACCCCTTTTCAAGTTTTGCCAACATTTGTGATTTTTTTCATAAGTATGAGAACAAAAATAGCTATTTATGGAAATGACAACAGAATATTAGTTGTGACAATAATAGGGATGTTAGTCATTACTAAGAATTATCTGTAAATAAAAGTACATATCTAGGTTTGTGCTCAGTCTGTGTTCTTATATGTACAAATCTAATATGGGTAAATTTTTCTCTATATAATTCTATCCAAATTTACTTGATAAAAATCAAAATATTTAAGTAATTCTTAACTGAGATTATTAAGTTCTAGGTACATATTCAGAACATTTTCATAAAAATACACAAAACTCTCTTGGATGTCTGTTTTTAATCGATATTTCTGGAATCCAGAGTGGAAAGTCTTTGTAGATAACCCAAAAATTAAGGTGATTTTCAACTAGAGATGCTGAATTGAGACTTCTGGAGAGTGAGATAGTATGAATATAACCTTAGTGTAGTATAAACCACTGTGTGACTTACAGAAAATGTACCCCTCCCATTAACTATTTCTGGAAGATTTTATTTGAACATGATACTTAAATCTAAATGCCAGGGAAAGAGTTCATGTAAGCAGCCAGGTGAGAAAGGAGGTCTTCATCCTTATCCTCTAGGAAAGCAGGCTTTTCCAGGAGTGGGAACGTCACATCAGACTGTCTTCCCCAGCAGAACTTGTCTGGGAATTAGGGCAGCATTTGTTTCCCAGCTGTTCGAGTTCCACTGTGCTAGCAGCCAAATGGAATCAGCTGAAGTGTAGCAGCCTCCACAGCTCCAGCTTTTGCCCATTTTGCCACGACTTGGACCAAATGTGCACAGTAAGATAGAAATCAGTAGTAAAGTTGAATTATATGTAAAGGCATTCAGCCAGTCAGCCTTAACTGATTCTGCATAAGCCATAATAATTGTGCAGTAGGTCCATAATTTCTATGAAACTGACTTGCTCTCCTGACCTGGTAGGGGCTTTTTAGTTCAAACATGAAGACTCAGCTGGTACTCACCTGAGGTCCTGTGGGTTAACATGTCTGTTCCTGCTGATAAAAGGCTTCTGTCTTAACTCCTGCAGGAGCCCTCTTTTGTGCTGCTACCATCATCTCTGTTGTTCATTTACTGAGAACGTGAACCACTCATAGGGAAAGATTGCCTGGCATTGAGTGAGAAGCCTGGTAACATATCTAGGATCCATCTATTAGGTGTGAATTTTTTAAGACGCAATTCTTTTTTATTGGTTATGCTATTTATTTGCATTCCAAATGTTTTCCCTCTTCCCAGTTTGCCCTGGGCAAACCCCCTATCCAATTCCCCCCCACCCCCTGCTTCAAGGGAGCTTCCCTGCCTACCCCCTCACCCACCCACTCTTCCCTCACAGCCTTGGCATTCCCCTATGCTGGGGCATCAAGCCAACACAGGACCAAGGGACTCCCGTTGATGCCCAACAAGGCCATCCTCTGCTACATATGCAGGTGGAGCTATGGGTTCCTCCATGTACACTTTTTTTGGTTGGTGGAAAAAAAAATTCTTCATGTGGGCATCATTAGCCATTTTTTGATAATGTAACATAATAGTATTAGATATTTCTGCATCATGCTTAGAACCCTCCTACGCATTCTATTATCAACATTATCCTAATTTCATAAATGAGTATATGTCTATTACATTTTATGTCTTTGCCATACAAACCAGGGATGAACTTATATTTTAATATATCAAGGATAACGAGTGGTGAATTTTAGTATATAAATCATATCAAGGTAGCCTCTTAAGGAACCCCAGTTTTGTTACATATAAATCCATGTTACTCACTAAAATATCCTCCTGCTATTCTGTTTCTCTTTCCCTTGAGAGCTTGCAAAGCAATCTTTAATGAAAGGCACTATTTAAAAATGCTTGAGTGAAATACAAGGCTAAATATCTTAGGGATGAAAATTTGGAACTTGAACACTCAGGGGAATGTAGCTAAGATAATTTTGGAAACTTAGAAATATGTAAAGGATGTACTAGATGAAAATAGGATGACAGCTTGCTTCTTAAATACAATAATAACAATATAAGCTTGTAAGAATCATTGGAATTATATAAGGACAGCTATTTTAAACAATGTAATCATCACAAAACCTAATAATAACTTTTCAAAATTATTCATGATTTATAATAGAAATAACCATCGATGTTTCCATTGCCTCCTGCCAATGAGTATTTACTTCAGACTTATTTGCCACACTAAAATCTTTAAGCTCATTTTCCTTGGCCCTTTTTACAGCTATGTGGAATTTTATTAAAGTTAAAGATAATTTAACTTGTATATTAATTTGTTTTCATGTTTCCGTGTGCAGCTCCCGAGTCCACATCCCTATTAGCTGGCTTGTCTGCATTGCTAAATAACTATTTTGTTTTCTTCCTTTGTCAAGATCCTGAATGCTTATCTCTTAAATACTGTTGTGGGGGTAATGGTCTTCTGCCAATTTCTGCTTGCTCCAGCCTTGAGTGCCATTTCTTATTACAAATTGAAGTTTCAGGGTCTGGGGTATTGCTTCAATGCTGGTGTCATACAGTCGCTCAATAATTAGGAGTAAAAAAATGGTAGATGTTTCATTTATCCCAGTATTTAAGCATGGTTCCCATCCTACACGTGACAACTTTTCATACAAACTACAAAATTAAACAGACAGGATAAGAGAATGTCAAACATTTTACATGGGTACTGGAAGTAAAACCTCAGGTTTTCATGCTTGGACAGCAAACATTCTACACACAGAGCACCTCCCAAGTCCCATTACTTTCATAAATTGAAAATAATAGATTAAAAATTTAAAACTTTCTCATTGCATTGAGAAAGTGCTCTTAAAATATTTTTGTTAGTCCTTTGAGAATGCCACACAGAATAATTTTATCATATTCAGCCCAACTCTTCTCCTTAATTCCTTTCATATCTTCTACCCTACCCCTTCCCAACTTCATGCCTTCTTTTTAGAATTCAAAACTAATCAACTCTAATATGTGTTGTCCATATACTTCTTGGTGTGGGGCCATCCATTCAAACAATTAAATAGAACCGACTGTCTCTTCCCAAGAAAGTATCAGTTGTCCATAGTTTCTTAAAGGTGGGCCCTCATGAAACTCTCCCCACTCCATAGTAAAATACTGACTGACTTTATTCTGAAAAGGTCTTGTGCAGGCAGTTACAGCTGTTGTGGGTTCCTGAGTCTAGTGGTCCTGTCATGTCTATAGAACAGTTTTGACCTCATTCTTCCTAACCTTTGACTCTTACACCCTTTCTACACCCTCTTCCAAGGCCTTGGGTAGGAAGGTCTGACACAGATGTCCTGTTGCTGGTGGAGCACTCCATAGTCACCCCTTTTTTGTAGAGTTTCTGTGATAACTAGCATCCACTGCACAAAGATACTTTTCTGATGTGGTCTGAGAGGTGCACCATCCTATGAGTAGAGACATGTGACCTTAGAGGGAAGGATTGATAATATATATACTCACCAAAACCAACAGTAGTAGCTTCACCTTGGTGGCCCATGAGCTCCCCAATCATTAGTTCTTGAGGAAATTTGCAATATTGGGCATGTATTCCATCCTGGAGAGGAAGGACTTAAGTCTAATCAGAGAGTAGTTGTTTACACCCATAACTATCATGCCACTGTTGCAACCAACCATATTTTGGAGAAAAGAATTCTTGATAGGTTTTCTGTTGTGAATTGTTCTTTTTATTGTAATTAACATCAAACTTATGAATAGAAGCCTCAAACTTTTTGTTTATTTATTTATTATTCTTATTTTTCGTTTTAGGCCAAAAGGTGTGTTTTGCTGATGTGAAACATCCCTGCTACAAAATGGCCTACTTCCACGAACTGTCTAGCCGGGTGAGCTTCCAGGAGGCACGGCTGGCTTGTGAGAGTGAAGGAGGTGTCCTCCTCAGCCTTGAGAACGAAGCTGAACAGAGGTTAATAGAGAGCATGCTGCAGAACCTGACGAAACCTGGGACAGGCATTTCAGATGGGGACTTCTGGATAGGACTTTTGAGAAGCGGAGATGGCCAAACATCCGGGGCCTGCCCAGATCTCTACCAGTGGTCCGATGGAAGCAGCTCCCAGTTCCGGTAAGCTGTAACTGGATCCTGAAGTGTTCATTTGTACCTGGCTGGAGTTGGTGGGGTTCTCATTGATGTTGCTGAGTGTCCGCATGGCTCTGTGTTTATAGGAACTGGTACACTGACGAACCTTCTTGTGGAAGTGAAAAATGCGTGGTCATGTATCACCAACCGACTGCCAATCCCGGCCTAGGAGGTCCCTACCTTTACCAATGGAATGACGACCGGTGCACCATGAAGCACAATTACATCTGCAAGTACGAACCAGGTAAAAGACATCCCTAGATATGGGGGACTTTTTGGGCATGTTTGTTCATCTGAGACTTTGTCTTTACAGTTTCGCTATTATTTCCCTTGAAAGAGGTATTAGCTCACAGCTTGCCCTGTCAATGTACTGAAGCTCATTCTTTGCAGCAGAGTCAACCTAGCGGTGGGCTGAGCAAAGGAGAATGGATAGAAACCATGCAAAGGTGTTTCTAAGAGAAAATAATAATTTGTCCATGGACCAAACTGTTCTCATGTTTTGTAAATGGCCGATGTCTATATGAAGATAGCTTAAAAACAGACTGTATGGAAACTAGGCATAGGCATAGTAAAGTGCCTATGGGCATTCTCCCTTGTGATCAATAGTTCCTTGGTTTATTTCTGTTGAATTTAGGGGATTGAAACAGCTTTCTCCGGGCTCATTAGTACATCATGTCATAGCATAATGCTTGCCGTGTGGTCCTTTACTTGAGTGTAATGTCTTTCGCCATAGTTAAAAGGATTAAGTTCACCTTATTTTCTTACTCTGATTCATATCCTTAGAAAAATGACACTTTCGCCAGTTTTCTTTTGTCATGTGCAGTAACGGGGAAAATTACCTTGACCTGAGGCATATTAGTGTGGCTCCCTGCTGAAATAGTGAAATTGAGTTACTTTAATAAGATACTTCAATTGAGTTGGAATTTGACCTAAAAAGGACTAATCAAAGATGTGCAAATATATATTTGATCCTCTTAGACACTCAAGTTAGAAACTTAAGCCTTGACATATTTATTTTTCTATTTTTCTCCTCAATGTTGGAAAGGGTCATATTACCTTTTCTGAAGGATTGTCAGCATGACCTTATAATATGTGCCCATAGCAATTATAAGCAAGTTCCAATGTTCCTATTATTCACTTGAAATTATACAATTTCTTTTCTCATAAAGCCACGAAGCAAAAGAGATTATTGGATTAGACTTACTCTTGTGTTTATTCTTTTCTCCAGTGTATTAGCCAACTTTTTATATGCCTGGTGAGTTTATACTTTGCCCTTGATTGCTAAATCTGTCATTACACTCACAGAAGCCTTTGAAAAATAAGACTGTTACTCATTTATATTATTTCTAATTGTGTCTCAGAGAAATACAATTGAAATTCTGTGATATTTTAAATGTGTTGTAACACTTGACATTTATTAATGTCAAAATTTTATTATTCATTATTTTATTAGTCATTGCTATTTAGTAATTATTATTTACTAATTGTCAATGTCAAGGATTAAAATGAGTATAGTTAAGTAATATATATGTATTTATTTACATATTATATGTTTGATCAGTTTGAAATATATTATTTATTTTCCTATTTTCAACTCCCATATACTATCTAATAGCATGGCCAATAATGTTGAAAATGTTTTTAAAAATTACTCTGGTTATTCAGAAATGGGATAATTAAATTTTAAGTTTTTTTCTTTTTTCTACTGAAACACATGCATGTTCTTTCAGTTCACTGATAACATCCTTTTTTTTTATATATATACTTCTAAATGTGCTAAAATTTGCCTTTTGGGGCTGTTGAGATGACTCAACAGAGAAAGACACTTATTGCCAAACTTGAAAGCTGAGTTCAGTCCCAGGGATTTACATAGTAGAAGGTGAAACCTAGCCTCTCAAATTGTTTACTGGCTTCTACCTGCAAACCATGGCACTAATGCCCTCAACCACACCCAAAATAGATGTAATCTGAAAAATTAAAATTGGCTCATGAACTTTTACTTTTAGATAAAAATAGCATGGATAGAATTAATTCACTAGATTTTTGTTTAATTAACAGTCTCATTAGAGTTTGTTAAAAAATGTTTTAAATGTAAATAGTTCTCAGTAGAGATGGTTGTGAGCCACCATGTGGTTGCTGGGACTTGAACTCAGGACCTTTGGAAGAGCAGTCAGTGCTCTTTACCGCTGAGCCATCTCTTCCTCCAAAAACTGGGCACCTCACTTCCAGAAGATCCTGCTATACCACTCCTAGGCATATACCCAGAGGATTCCCCACCATGTAATAAGGATACATGCTCTACTATGTTCATAGCAGCCCTATTTATAATTGCCAGATGCTGGAAAGAACCCAGGTATCCCTCAACAGAAGAGTGGATGCAAAAAATGTGGTATATCTACACAATGGAGTACGATATAGCCATTAGAAACAATGAATTCATGAAATTCTTAGGCAAATGGATGGAGCTAGAGAACATCATACTAAGTGAGGTAACCCAGACTCAAAAGGTGAATCGTGGTATGCACTCACTAATAAGTGGTTATTAACCTAGAAAACTGGAATACCCAAAACATAATCCGCACATCAAATGAGGTACAAGAAGAAAGGAGGAGTGGCCCCTGGTTCTGGAAAGACTCAGTGAAGCAGTAATCGGCAAAACCAGAACGGGAAAGTGGGAAGGGGTGGGTGGGAGGACAGGGGAAGAGAAGGGGGCTTACGGGACTTTTGGGAAGTGGGGGGCTAGAAAAGGGGAAATCATTTGAAATGTAAATAAATTATATCGAATTAAAAAAAAAGAAGTTAGCTAAAAAAAAATAAAAAAATAAAAAAAATGTAAATAGTTTGTTGACTAATTACATGTATTTACAAATTAATCCAAAAATATCATTTGACATGGCTGGACACACCACCAATGAACCAAAATTGTAGGACAATATGATAAGTAGCATTCTTTAAAATATTATTATGTTCCAGTGACTACAGAAAAATGCTCTATGTATTATTTTTGTCCATAAAATAACAAAAGTAAATAATGAATTTAATTACTTAATGAATACATTAATAGTTTTTATTCTGTTATTGTTATTGTTTGTTTTTGATGGCAGGGTTTTACTTTATGACCAAATCTGGTGTGAAACTCAAAATATAGCCCAGACTGGCTCCAAACTCATGGTGAACCACTAGACTTCTTGTCATAAATAAAAGAATGTTATGGGCTTGTAGAATGAATGTATACTTTACTCCCCAACCCCAAAGAGCTTTATTAAGGAAGAAACCATTACTGATACCACGATGGGACTCCTACAGAAAGATAAACTTCCATTTCGTTTCAGTTCACAAAGAAGAACTCCGTTCAGAGTGACGCACATCATGAGTACCATGATAGGGGTTCGGAAGGGAAGCTCCTTTGATTCCCTTCACTTTCAGAATATCAGAGGAGTTACATATGTGCCATAGGCAGCACTATAAAGAGAGGATTCCTATAGGTCAGAAGAAACAAAGGGAATTCTTTGCCCTTAAAAATCTCTAGATGTGAGATTTAGGAGTTGAGCGTGTGGCAGGCACCACAGCATCTGGGCTAACCTGAGTGCAAGGACTTTTAATAGAGGCATGCCACTAGATAAGAATTATCCGATTTGGGTGTGTGGAATGAAGGTGTTGTAGTTACCTGCAAGGTGGAAGAGACCTTGAGACCACAGTAGGCCTGCTGTTCAGTTAGAGTGTGCTTCGCTACAGTGTGTCAGTGATGGGTAGGTGGGTTAGTTAGGAGACTCGTAACTTATTCATTCTGCCATACTTTTTTTTTTCTCACGAATCCAATTTACTTTGGCTAAACTGTTAATGTAACAATTGTTTTCTCTAGGGAAAGTATATGAGATGGTAGTACCTGACCATCTTAACAGTATGATATTTCAAAGTTTTCTCATGCATTTGGGAACTGAAAGATCAAATTACATAAAACTAGAAGAGGAACAACTTGCAAATCTTAATTAATCTTAATTTACTACTATTTAAGGGAGTGGGCCCTATTTGAATGCACTTACAGACTCATTGTTTGGGTAGCACAGGCTTGCTCTTCAGAGGGCTGCTGCTTGAGTCAGCAATTCCTCATGCAACTATGCAGTTAACAGCTTATTATTATTGTACAGTAAAGGCTATTACATACAGAATTTACCTTTGTTGCCTTTAGAATTGTTTCTTATTTCTTACATTTTTATTAATCATTCCTGTTATTTATATCTCAAATGATATCTACCTTCCTGGTTACCCCTCCACAATACCCCCATCTCATCAGTGCTCTCCCCCCTCCCCTTTGCCTCTATGAGGGTGCTCCCCCACACTTACCCACCCACTCCAGCCCCACCACTCCAACATCCTCCTTCGCTGGGGCATCAAGCCTCCACAGGACCAAGGGCCTCCCCTCCCATGGATGTCAGACAAAGACATCCTCTGCTACATAAGTATCTGGAGCCATGGATCAGTCCCTCCATATACACTCTTTGGTTGGTGATCTAGTCCCTGGGAGCTCTGGGAAGTTCACAAATTACTATGTACTTTTCATCATTACTGACTGTCACAGTCTAATTTAAGCACTGTACCACTCTTGGCTGCTAACGAAGTTTGGGTTATAAAGGGAATTCATCAAATTGGTTCTTTTGTTTAAAATAATTAATTAAAATAATTAAATATTGACTACTGTTAGTTGAGATTTTGTACACTTAAATTCAGAATATATATTTGTGTACAAACTGTTCAAAAATCAAAATCAACATTCTTTATTGTTTGTTGATACATTTTATTTTTATTAACATTTGTATTTTCCTTGTGTAATTATTAGTCATGATTCCTATGCTAATTATTTGCAGAGATTCATCCAACAGAACCCGTTGAAAAGCCGTATCTTACAAACCAACCTGAAGACACCCATGAGAATGTGGTTGTTACTGAAGCAGGTGATTCTCTTCTGTGCCTTTTAACTCTCACCTAAAGAACTGTGCTTTGAACCAATGTTTCATTAACCCAAGTGAAATTTTTCTTGTGGTTCAGGGATGGGAGACATTAATTATGGGCCCCTCCACATTTTTGAATTGCATTAGACATAATTATGCAATGATACATTCTCAATAGAAAAACATTTCTTAAAATTTCTATTTCAAATGTAACCATCTAGTATGAAACCAAGTGATCAATAGTAACACCTGTGTCTACAAAGCATTTCTCAATATAATGTAGTGAATATCATTTCAACGAACTTGTTTAGTGGCTTAGAACAGTAGTTTGCTATTGAATGTTCAGGGCTCATCTGAGGTAGAGAGGGGGTATAAATAAGGCTGATTATAGCTTCTATTGTCTTCCCTGGTAGAAAAACCTCTATGAGACCAATTTAAAGCTATCACTGTGATATTACTGTGTGGCATGTTGGAAGAGGGTGCACACAATGGGCTCTTTACCCCAATGCCACCCCAGCTGACAGAGTAAAACCAAATCCAATCCTGATGTGAGTTCCCTATTAGCCAGCAATTTCTCTTAATTTTCCTTAGACCTTTATTTTTAAAAACAGGACCTAAACCATATTGACAGAAATGTTTTTATCTATTTCTTTTGTTAGTATTGATCTAAAGACCCAAGTGTTTCAAAATCAATAACTCCTAGCTATAATTTTGTATTTTTTGTCATTAGCATTGGAAATGTTCACAGCAATTTGAAAAGAAATTATTTCACAAATTCTTAAAATGTTTCATGGACCTGGTGAAGGCTCAGAAAGAAGGCTGAACACAACCATTATTGTCTACATTTTGATCATATTAAACTAGCATGTGGGACACACACACACACACACACTTATAAGGAATAAGTAAAGAAAGAGATCTTTGAGCACTTGGAGTGGGGAGTGAGGGCTTTCTTTGATTAAAATAAAGTGCATTTATACATGAACTTAAAAATGTGTTAAGCAGCAATGTATCTCTGAATTACCAATCACTAGATCTCTTTAAACACACTCTTTAGCAAAAGAAAGGATGACCAGTGAAGCAAACTAACTACGGCCAGCTGTTGTCAGAACTATGAACATTTGTGATAGTGTTGACTAACTTTCAGTTTGCAAGTCAAATGCCCCGTTCCTCAGCTTGTCCATAGCAGATGTGTAAATTAAGCCTCTGTGCTTTTTCTGTATCAGGTTATCTGCTCTTAACATCATCCGTAATAGTAAACATAATTAAAATCATTAGTAAATAATTAAAATAGAGATATTTTACTCTTACAATATCTTCTTATGATATTGGTACACACACACATTCATTGATAATAAAGTCATTTTATGCTCTGTAGGTCTTGAGTGTTCATAATTTTCTTTAAAATGTGCTAAGAATATCTGTCACCATAGGGAGTAGGGTTAAAAGTATGCTTGTTTTCAGAATTGAATTAAATCATGTCGTTGTCTCCAGAGTCTTACATCTCTGGATTTCGACTGTATCACTGCAGAGTATGTGTTTATTGCCGTTTAATCCCAGATGCTTCCATTTTATCATGACACTGGGTTTATTGAGTAAGATAATTCATTATTTTCTAGGTGAACAATGATTATAATAATTGTTATTACTTAGTATGCAGTCTTTGCTTGTCCAATGATTCAGAAAATTAATAAAATGGGACAGCTAAGATTAATGCATTATGAAAATGAGCTCATGTTGGAATAACAAATGTAATAGAAAATTTAAAAGTGTGCATACTTAGTTGAGCATGTCAACCAGGGTGTTACAATTTTGTTTAGACTTTTTCCAAAGCATCCATTTAATTTTAATATATTTAATTACATTTAATAATTTAATTTTAATAATGTTTTCTACTTGGAAGTTACTTATTTTGATAAATAGTCTATGTTACCATAATCTTTAGGGACATTTGTTCATAACTTTGTGTTGGTGTCCTTCCTGAGCTATCACTGAACACTAAGATTATTTTTCTTTCATAGGCATAATTCCCAATCTAATCTATGTTATTATACCAACGATTCCGCTGCTCTTACTGATACTGGTTGCTTTCGGGACCTGCTGTTTCCAGATGTTGCATAGAAGGTAAAAAAACATATTGCTGTCCAGATAATTAAGGAAAAATAAAACCTTGAAATAGACTTTGAGACATCTTTAAAATAAAAGTTACTATGTCTTTAACTTATTTTAAAGAGTTTTAGTTTTTTTCTGCTGTCAGTAAAATTCCAGCACATAAAACTATAGTCCATACTTGGATTTAATGAGGCATCCAGTGTCTCCTTTACGCTTCGTAAGTCCTGCAGACTGTGTGCCTTATAGTTTCTTTTTTTGTCAGTCAGGAAGACGGAGTGTCACCTTTACTTGCCATGTGTTGTACAGTTACTGTATGTTGTGGATCTGAAGTTTGAGTGCTTATAACCTCACCTGAGGTGCATTATACCATCCAGTCTCTGGATTGGTAAATTAAAAAAAAAAAAATCATGTTAAACCTTTCAATCAGTTTAAAGATATATTTGTAGTATAGATTCAACATTCAAACCATAGCTTTCTTTTTTATTTCCAAAAGACATCTTTGGATTAGGAAATTAAGTGTAGCTATAAAGATTGCCAGGTGAGTGCTGTAGCTTAGAAGGCTGAGACAGGATTATCATGGATGTAAGGGCAGCTTGAGCGACCATTCTTAATAATAATAATAATAATTAATAATAATAATATAATAATAATAAAGCATTATTTTACAGACAGTCAAACACACACACACACACACACACACACACACACACACGGGGGGGGGGGGGCGGTACTGTCTTACAGATATTTTGAAATAAGTCCTAATGGCAAGATTTCCAGGGAGTCGGTGAAGTGAACTCCTCACGTGTGGTATAGTTTGTCAATTCAATTCCAGAAATATGTGTCCATGAAGAAAGTTAGAGGATGCATTTAAGTAAGGACAGATTTGCTAGAATAAATGGCCTCCTTGCTAATGGTTAAATAACCGATCAAAGGAAGGTTTGCATCGTAGAAGGACCTGCAAACAAAATCATTTTCTCTTTCTGTTTCATTATCTTCTTTCCCTTAAATAAATTCTAAAGAACCTGAAAAGCTGCAACGCCTCCAAAATGTCAATTACAAATCGCCAATATGTATTTATAAGTGATCTAATTTAGGCATTCTTGGTAGCACATGCCTTCAATTACAGAACTCAGGAGCATAGAAAGAGGAGGATTGTTGAGTTTGAGTCTAACATGTACTACATACCGAGAACATATCTAAACAAACAAGCAAGCACACCCTGTCAACCAAATCAAATCAAATTAAAACAAGAATAACAAAAGAAACAAAGTCAAATAATACAAAACAGTAACATTTGAAAGTATGAAATTATTTAAAAATAAAGGTGTTAAACTATCGTAATTAAGACTATATTTTGAGAGTTCTTAATTTTCATTAAAAGACATGTTAAACATTGTAAATTTATTTTCCTGTTTACACACACACACACACACACACACATACACACACACATACACACACACACGAAAATATGTCATTTATTGTCCTGATTCCTAAGACTGTGGATAGAATCATGTTGGTTTCTCACTGGGAAAGCAGTGGCGTAGTAGGGGGATTACAAATCTCTTCTAACCCAGACAGACTGCTAAAGTGGCCATTTAAATAGCAGATCAGTTAGTAAACACTAAATATATGATTCAAACACTCTCACTTGCCAAGTGAAATGTGCTAACATGTTGAGCAATGGGCTTGCCTTTAAGGTTTGTTTTGTTTTCCCCAACAGCAGTTGTTTTCATTCAAAAGATGTGTGGCTGTTTTCACTCAGTTGGAAATTTAAGTGTGAGAAATAAAAGCAAAATTGGGCACTTTCAGTTGCTGGGACGTCCATCATTCTTAGATCCTCCCCTTTTCCTTTTTTCCAGGAAAGCAAGGAGAAACTTCACCAAAGACTCCACTCCATTCTCATCTGAGTGCCTTGCAGAAAGTTTAAATTCCAATCTGGTACACATGGCGGGTTCTCTCATTCCATACCATTTCCAAAATAACTCTCCTTCCCTTAACTAGTAGAGCTGCTTTAGTGAACTGTCAATTACAATTGGAGCCACGTGGATAAATTAACAGCTTTTCTTGCCAGTTAAAAAAACTTTCCTCTTCATAAACTTTGCCTGACTTATTTTCTCTTTATGCTGGGTATACCTGGTAAAATTAAGCTATGTTGATCTTATTTATTAGAAAGAATATCTTTAGAATATGTAACTTGGAATTTTACTTAACACCACGACACTCAAATTGATATGAAGCAAGTATTTTTGCATTGTAATGCTCAAGGCTTTAGAAATAGATCTTTTTTTTTTTTTGTCTTTAAGGAGGGTTGCAAAGTGGCAGGACAGTGGGACTGTGCAAGGGTGTATCTGTGAGGGTGGAAAAAGCTATTAAAGTCTGAAGTGTGGAAGCTTAGGGGTAGACGTAAGTACTAAACATAGACGGCTGTGTACAGACCAAGTGAGACATTTCCAGGAAACCAAGGCAAAGAAATGCAGATCTTGACATGTAATCATGGGGATACTTACAAACAGGCACTTTTACAGGAGCCAGAACAGGAACTACTATGGGAAAGAACATTTGGAATCCCAGGCACAGGCTACCATGAGGGCCTAGGTCTAGTTCTAGGGAATGGAAGTTACATATCGGACACATCTTGGAGATAGAATTCACAAGCTCCTAAGTCACTGAACATGCACTTGCCTTGGGCATGTATTGGTTTGAGAGAGGGGCACAATTAACTTTTCAGGACACGAATGATTTAAGTCCAGTTCAGGAAGATTAATGGGGGAAAGCAATAGGGGGTTACTTATACTTTATACCAGAGCATGGGTTTGTGAATGATTTGACACTAATTGTATCAACCATTATATCAGAGTATCCATGAAGCAAAATTCAGAAGCCTGGCCAAAGAAAACAAGCTTTACTGGGGGAAAAATGGGAAGTTTTAGTACTCTGCCAGGCACTGTTACACATGTGTGTTTGAACTCTATGGTTAGTCAAAAGATGCAGATATATTTGCTTGTCTGTTTACAACATTCATAAGAACTATTTGTCATCTTTATCCACTGAATAATCTAGACTTTTTTATAGGAATGGAAAAGTATGCTCAGGAGGAAAGAAGAACTCATAATATCTGTCTGGTTGTCTCCATTTGGACCAGGTACACATTTAGTTTGATATGACTCAAGAACTGAATTTATTTCTTTTTATGTTTTTCAGTAAAGGAAGAACAAAATCTAGCCCAAACCAGTCTACACTATGGATTTCAAAAAGCACGAGAAAGGAAAGTGGCATGGAGGTATAATAAGGAACTGACATTGTCCAGGAAAATAAGCATAGTTTTGTAATTCTTGATCAGTGTAAGGAATGGCATCATTGCTTTGGAATGGCTTGAAACCTCAAAGGATCTGCAAGATGAACTGTAAGCTCCCCCTTGAGGCAAATGTCAAAATAATTTTTATATGTTCATAGTTTCAGTTACCAAAATTTGCTGAGTGAGACCTGCTTACTCTCCTAAAGAATACACCCAAACTTCATGTAAATGACACGGACCATACAGATATAATTTCTGTAGACACATCTGGAAAACCTGTGTTGGGAGTACTTATTCTTGCTTTTTACTTTTTTTTCATCTTCATAAATTTTGATCTACTTCATGTAATATAAATTGTATTCCAATTCACAGTGTGCAGAAACATTTTACCTTTGCGGAAGCATTTGATGAAAACAGTGTTCTGATATTTATATTTATGGCATTTGATTTTTTTTTACATATATGCTGTTTTCATTAAAAACTGAATTCACATAGACGCAAAGAAATCTTTCCATAGGGAAAACATTTCTTTTGTAGGATAGTTCATGTTCTTTCTGTTTCTTTGCTTTGGGTTCAATAAAGTTTAGGAAGTCTCTTCAGAAATAAGAAACTATTTCATTGACTGTGCTATTAATCTGTTTAAACACTTTACTTAGAGGCAAGAACTGTCTAACTTCAATTGTGCAAGACACGTGCCTTACAATTATTCTTAATTTAAAATTAAACGGATTTTTATAATAAAGTATCTTTACTAGTACTTGTATAGACACCAATATAGTTAACCTTGAAAAAATGGCATCTGCAGTACAAATCACAGGTCTTCACATGTTGCATATAGAATTGCAAATAGCTCCCTGAGTGTCAGGAATCAATGTGGCTCCTCCCTGTCAATCAAACAGGATGACTATTTGAAGGCTTTGGAGTCAGACAGTTGCTGTTTGGCTGAAGTTTTCCTAACTGAATTTAGCCTTTATAATATATAAAGTCCAATGTTTTCCAGCAGTGTGATGCTAAGCAGAACACACTAATATTACTGATTAAAAGAAGAAGAAAAACAAAACTACAAATCACATCAATTAATGGACCCTGGACTAGAGGTCACTGATGTTTGCTTATCTTTGATGAGTGTTGTTTGTGATTGTGAACTGTGGCTTCCTTCTATCTGATGGAGTTCCCTCAACGTGTAGTGTTTGTTTTTCTCAAGAGAGTTGTAACTATTTTGTCTTCAAATGTCCCCGTGTCACTTTTAGCCAAATAAAGAGTTCTTGTTTCTGAAGAATGATCATTGGTGTTGTCTATGTTCTTAAGGGAACAAAGTCCAAATGTGTCTCATCATTACTTGAAGATGAAACCAAAGATTGCGTGTGAAAAGCACAGACAACGGTGAATCCAAACAAACAGGGGGGTTTCTTCTGTCAGTCTTTTTCAGTTAGACAATAATGCACTTTCCTTAAGTAGTCTTGGTTTTCCAAACAAGAGCAAAATGATTCTCAGATCTTTGTCTGCTGCTTTGAGACAGAATGGGCCAACTGCATTCTGAGCTCTCTTAGCCCCATCCTTGTGGGTCAAATGGGAGGCCAGCTGCTTGGATTTAGGGTTTGCTTCTATGCCAACTCCTCCCATTTCTCCCTTTAGCTAGGCCAGTGAGAAGGGAAACCGGCCTTCCCCTTTGTCCGTGCCACCCAGAACTCTTAACAGCTGAAGCGTGGAAGCAGAAACTGACAGGGGAAGGCTGGGGTTCTCCCTTTATTATTGTCCAGGTCAGGAAAATGTCCAGTGTCAAAGACGAACTCCATCTGTGACAGGGGTGGGAAAACAATTCTCTTTCCTTTTAAAAGATGGTGATGTAAGGCTTTCTGAAGTTTTAGCTGGCCCTTGAAAAGCAGATACATGATGTAATAGTTCAGTGTTTTCAGAACATGGTGTTAATCTATGTTTGGAAATGGTACATACAAACACACTTGCTTCTTCTGTTTATTTCCCCTTTCTAGGATCAGGTTATTGTCAAGTTTTTACTAAGAAGAGTGTCCAGAGAGGGGCCTTTGATTATTAATGCTAGTGCTTAGGGAACATCTAGTCCTCCATCATCTTGACGAATCTTCTTTTATTGAAATGTTTTTCATGCTCTGACTGTCTTCAGTCACAACATGATTGCCTCTCAACCTCTGTCCTTCATTTTCAGGGTCACTGTCACCTGCAGAGCTGTCTCCAGTGTCTCTTAAATGCATCAAATTGTAATTATTCCATCTAAGCATAGCTCAAGCTTTCTTCCTTCCACAAAGCAAATCATCGTAGTTACTTCCTTTCATATAACTCATTTCAACCCTATTAATTCTTGCATTGGATTAATTCATGAAAAAGAAATGAGTGCCTGTATGTTGGGGAAATAAGTCTGTCTATGTGAGTGTTTGTGTGTACGTATGCATTTGTGTTAAGTTAGTGGATTTCAGCAGATTCTGTGTGATAAGCTGAACTGACATTTGCAGTTACTCTGGAAATAAACCAAGAGATTAAAGGAGTGAAGCAAATTCATTTATCACACATTTTTGCCTTTAGAGGGCAATTCAGCTGTGTCTGAACAAATTTTTTCACATGTTTAGGACAGTCTATAAACTTTACAGTTTTAAACTTTTTTATTTTTTAGATAAAAAAAAGACAGCTTGAAGTTAATGTAAAGATTATTTGTGGAGAATGAGGATGCTTTTTTGTTGATGCTAGATCAGGAGAGAGACCTTTGCATGTTTTATTTATCTGGAAGAAAGGCACAATTATGATGTGATTGTGTCTATGATATGGGCTCATAATAAATGTATTTTTATGAGCAGGGAAATATTATATTTAAAAAGAAATGAATGTGAATGGAGAAGCAAGAAAACAATGCTGACTTTGGTGGTAACATGAAATTGAAATTAAATGAGTTACAACAATTCATTTCAGACAGTGATACACTCCAGGCAAACTTCTTCATTTTACTTCTTCACCCATTTTTACTTAAATGTTTGCAAAATTTCTTAAAATAGTAGCTCTTCACACAACAGAAAATGGTAAACATTGATTCAAGACAAAGGAAATGACAAAGTCTATAGAAGAGTAATTGTTTATTATGAAACAGAAATGCATTTTATGGTTACATTATGTTGCAAAGGAATTTTAATTTATTGTTTTGTCTCTCTTCGCCATTCCAGCATTTAAATGATTTAGCTAAAAATATGTTTTTTTTTTCTTCTCATGAAACTCTCAGTTGCCATACTAATTTGAGTAAAAAAATGAAGAAAAAAAGAAACGGCTCATCACTCATGTTTGGGTCAGAAAAATGTCTAATGTAGAAAGCTATGGATCCATTCTATAAACTGTGAGACCCGGACATACACCCCAGGGTGATTAGGTAGTGCACACTGAACTCCAAATGATGTCACACCAACAAGAAACCATCTGTTGTTTTCCTGGCACATTAATGGTCCTCCGGAATCACCCTGAAGTGAGAACCACAAAAAAAAAAAAAAGTGTGGGTACATGGCCAGTTAGTATCAGTAAGTACAACATGTTAAGCTCACCAATCACAAAATAATGTACAGAAATATGGCTGATTGACAGTTATGCTTCTGTGTTCTCACTGTCATTCCAGTCATGAGAATTTTCTCCTCAAGCAGACGGTGCAAATGGTAATTACAGGAAGTTAATAATTCTGATGGTATACCTCTTAGCACTTATTTTCTCACTTTCATTATTGTATTTCAACATAGTTTCTAAAATGGCACAATAAAAAAAAAGCATGTCAACCTAAAGGAATCACTTAACTACCTAATATGTGAAAGATCAGAAATACCTTCATAGAAAAGACAAAATATTCTGTTGGATCATGCTATTAGGGTTGTAGCCTGCTATGTCCCTATAGCTTTCCTGAGCTGGTGCAAAATGGAGGACTCCCTTTTTCTTAGAAGGGCTTCCTTTTCTCTGCCTGATTTGGAGAGTCTGCCACCTGCATCTCCTACCTAAGGAATGTCACATAGTCCTTTGGTGCTATATTCAAGGAGAAAGGGTAACTTGTCACAGCCCTTCCTGCTCCACAGTTGGGTGCAGAGGATTTCAAGTGGCATTGGCAACCATGGGTTACCCACATTCAAGGTCAAAAAACTGTACCAAAACTGTCTGAAGGAATGGCTGTGCTTTTAAATTTTGTATCCTGAGACCTTGATCTGTATATTTGAAATATTGATGGGGAAGTCCTGTCCATAATATGTTACATATTATTTAGAAGTCATTAAAACTAAACCAAGGTTAAAAGGAGTTGCCTGGTTCTTTCTATTTTATAAAAATAATTCAAATTTTATTAGGTAAATATAAGATATTGATGTCAGAGGCAAGGACTTTAATTTACTCAGTATATACTAAGTCAGTTTGTGTTGCAGAGATTCATAAACCATACAAAAGGCTTACTGCCTTTCTCCTCAGTGTCTGCATGCCTGGGAACTTTGGTTTTGTTTCCACTATATCACTTTCAATTATCCAGACATATTCTGCCATTTATTATGGAAATTCCTGGCCTTGATTTTATAATTTATTCAATGACATTTCTATTATTATTTCAAAGAAATATAAGTACCTAAATTATAAACTAATGCAACAACACAAAATACTAAACCTGACTGTGTGTTTGTACTTAGATACTACTTGTAGTATATAAGATAAATAATATACATTAATAAAAACACAAAAGATCACTAATGTGTTTGAATGTGAAGGAGTATTGACTATTTTTTTAATCTAGAAAAATGGTTCTCAAACTATTATTATGTATTATAACCACTTGTAGGATACTAGAAAGCATTCATCATTGGGCCTCAGCTTAATAATCTGATTAGCTGCTGTGTTTTGGGTTCTAAAATTTGCAGCTTAAATAAGTTCCATGGGAAGAAATCCATGTGATGGACTGCAGGCTATGCTTTTGATGCTACTGATAAAGAATGCAGTTTCTGAATGGACAGTGAGATGATATTTGCTTTTCTTTTCAATGAGAAGTTATTTTATCCTCTTTCTTATTGGCTCTAAATTCAGAAGACTACCTCAAATACGCAAAGCAATTTGGCTTGCCTGATTGAACAAATTTTAAGGGCTAAAAATTGATTCAATGAACATGTTCAAGCAATAATATATTAAACATTTTAAATAATGTGTTCTTGTTTGATCAGTTAATATTAAAGTTGATCCACAAAAAAAAGCCTGCGTTACAATCTATTGCGTGAAATATTTCTATTCATTAGGAATTTGTTTTCTTGCTAATGAATAATATGCTTAGATCCTATTGAAGGCACAGCCAACCACAGGTCTGAAATGATTTACTCGCTTAATGTAACTCTAAGATCAATAGCACTAGCCATCATCATATTTTCTACCTCATTTGTGAGGTGTCTGCCGTGCAACCCACATCAACTGTAACTGAAGTTGCATAGCTGATGTCCCTCTTACAAACAGTTCTATAAATCACATGTTAAGTGATAATGTATCTTATCCTTAGCACATTTATTTATTTTACAAGGAAACTATAAAGATCTAGAGGTAAAATTTAAACTAGTTTAAAGGCATTTGGTTTGGATAGAATTAAAGTGTTCATCAAATCAGAATACATGTAAAAGCAATCTGAAAATTTAACATGACTTGAGATATTGATTTAAGTAGGGAGTATATCTACAAATTTATCTTCTTGTCTGTTTAAAAGTATTGTCAAATTATATATATATATACATATATATATATAAACAAGTTGCTACACTTTAGCTCAGTATAACCATTTCCTCATGGTATAAATGGCTACTTTCACATCTATAAATTATTCATTTGTTCTATAATATTTTTTTAGTTTAATTTAATGCAGTAGATGTGGATACATTAATATTTCATTAATTTTCAAATACTTAAGATATGCCAGATACTGTATTTAGTGAGTCTCCTAATAAAAAATCCTAATGGATTTTTAATGTTTGCTAATCACTTACCATGTGGTGTCCTTTTTAACCCTCTCAGTAAATGACAAGTGGCTTCCCCAAAGTCACTCATCTCAACATGAAAGGGGGATTGGGGATCCTTTAGTGATTTTGTGATTATCAAATTATGTCTAAACAAAGAAAATTCTATCTCAATGTATACGATGACTAGTAGCCTACATTTACCTGACAAGAATCTATTCCTCCTTCTTCATATCCCGCACATATCATGCTTTCAGTGATGTTGTATTCTGGCAGCTGTTGCTGGCACTTTTCATTGGATACAAGAGGAACATCAGCTTCTTTCAGCACATCAACAGTAGAACCTGCTGGAAATGGGAAATGCAGACAGCCAGTCTGTAATGATTAACAAGCACCCTTGAATCAGATACCATCCATCTGATTTATCCCGGCGTTTTGCTCTCATTATAAAGCACTATGCGGATGTATAATTGAACTAACTACCAACCTTGCACTTTAAAGTACATAATAAACCCATCTGTGCACTTTGGCAAATGGGTAGCGTTTCTTTCTTTTTCTTTCGTAAGGGATAGTGGGAATTGTGGATTGGACTAGGGTGGTCTTTAAGCGTTTTCGGTCTTTTTGAAGAGTTACAGTATTGCTCATAGAAACGAAGTCTGCCAGCACAAAGTGTTCATTCATGGAAATCAGCATCGACTTGGATATCCAGAGAGCTTTTCATTCAGCACCTGAGGAGGTGCTCCCTCCTGTATAAAGGCATTCAGCTCCTTTGTGGTTCTGTGCGTGTGAGCAGGTGCACACTGAGCAGGGGACAAAGCTCCGATGAACTGTGCTCTGCTCTGGGGGCAATCGGCTTGCCATCCCATGCAGGTTAAGAGAAAGGAAGCATATTTCAGCATGGTGTATTTGCATGTGTTTTGTATCTCGCTACAAGTATGAATCTCTCCTTACTGAACCACTGTTCCCAAGAAGCTTGTGAAACGAGCAGATGTTATTACCTCCAGAAAAGGCGCATAAGCCTTTCTTCATGATCAGCAATTCTCTTTGGTGTCACAAACGAGATAGAAACTTGAATGTAATTTATTATATCTGTCAGGCAGCATTGTAAAATATATACAATCCCATTTTGTGCTAAGTTTCACTTATACATTAAGAACATTACTATATTAAGAAAACAAACAAGGTGTGTATCTGGTTATGTGTGTGATTTAACACACACAATTCAACACACACACACACACACACACCCCTCAGTACTTGTTTGTAAATGTGTAGCTATTTGTTATCTAGGGGAAAATGTCTCAAATATGTCTTCTTTTCTTCTCATGGCAAACAGGTCTACAATGGATGATTTAAATGTATAGACACTATGATGTAAACAGAGTTGGGAAGGGAACTAGTCAAGATAGCTCTTGACTCCATGATGCCTGCCAACTAAACAACACACATCCCACTACTGGCTCCAAAAATCTGACAGATTTCAAGTCAAGAAAGCAAACACAGGAGACTGAAACCAAGCAGAAGGTTTAGCACCTCTCTGTCATTTGCTTCGTGAACCACAAGGATGTGTGGTCAGAAGAAAAAATTTCAATAAAAGCATAAACCTCTCTTCGAACTTGCCCCTGAATATAAACTTTGTTTATTCTGAATAAGTAACAGAGTGCTTTTGTAAGGGAAACTATGAACAATATTTGTATATTTAATATTTCTTTCTTTTACAACATTTTTGTTCTTATTACTTTTAGTTATGTGTTCGTGTGTGCTGAGGAGCACAAGAGTACAGATGCCAGAGGAGGGTGTCTGATTCCCTAGAGTTAAAAGTAGTTAGTTATGAGCTAACTGCACTGCTGTGAACTCAGGTCCTCTGAGAGAACAGTCTTCGCTCAACTGCTTGCTGACGCATCTCTGCAGCATGTAGTTATTTCTTTATATTAGTGTCCATCTGGATGATTGAGAAGACACACAGATATAAATATAAAACAACATATGGCCAAAATTTCGTTATTTTAAAGCACTGATTGCCCAACTTAAACAGTTTTCTCCTCATCTCTTCCTAGTGAAAAATATGTTCCCGAATATCTTTGATAATTAATTAATAAGATATACTTATGGGATTAGAAAATGGGATTTTATGAAATTGAATAGGCATAAGGTCATGAGACGAAATTAATACAATTCATGAAAGCATGTGAGAAGGAACGAGACATGGTCTGACCATTTCATTTAAATGATTTCTGGTGCAGTTTTCTTCCTCTGGCTCCACACTGCCCTTAGAGACATTTTAATTCAGTTAAACATATAGTTTAGGAGCGCACTTGCTCAGTTCCAAAAAATAAAATTATATGGAATAGAGTCTTAAATCTTGTTGGCAGATTATTTGTTTTTCATCTATATTGTGGCTAAAAATTGATTTTTTTGGAAAGTTGAAAGATAAAACATCTATCTAGCTAAATTTCAAATGTAATAAGTTATTACATTTTCAAGTAGAAGGAATAAAAATTATATATGTATATATATATATATATATATATATATATATATATATATATATGTATGTAGTCTGAATAGAATATGTTTTGACTTGAATATACTTTGTGGACAGCAGTCATGGGGTTCTGTCAGTCAGACAGTATGATTGTTAAAGAGAATGATACCGAACTAGCAAGCAGGTGAGCACTGGCCCCAAAACATGATGCTTTCTTTAATAAGCAAGCTGTTTGTTATTATTTTTTAAAGATTATTTTGTGTTTATTAATTAGTTTATTTGCACGTGCACATACAGTTTCTTGGTCCTATTGACCCAACTCCTCTCTCTCATTTCCTTTTAAAAGTGAAGTAAAGAACAGCATAAAAACATGTGTTTACACATGGCCTTGTATGATGGCCTGTTGACGTTTCATGTCACCATGTCTCATAAGAACAAAGACTGGAAAAGCACTGAGACATTACATACATGTTTTCCAAAAGATATTTCCTAAGTGAGTGCTTTGACCGTGACACTAGGCTTCTCCTTTATATTTGTAGACTTTATTTTAAATACATCTGAAGCAATTAGCTATCATGACTATAATATTTTTTGACTGTAGAACTCAGGTGATTGCTTCAGACATAAAGTGTCTTTTCTTTTTGCCTAGCCTTACTGGACATTCAAAACTCTGTTCAAGATGTTGTAGTCCTGAAAGAAACCTGAAAGTGTTTGGTGTTATTAAATAAGCATAAACATGAATATAGTCTTGACAATTTTTTAGCAGATTCTGCAAATATAATAGACTAAGAGATGTATTAAAAATATTAAGGGAGCTCAGGGGGTTGTCTGGGGAACCCCTTTAGTCCCTTCAGACTTTTCTCTAACTCCTCCACTGGGGACCCTGCACTCAGTCTGTTGTTGGCTGTGAAAATCTGCCTCTGTATTTGCAAGACTCTGTATTTGCAGGGCCTCTCAGGAAACAGCCATCTAAGCCATCAACCAAGGAGTCCACATAGTTCCAGCTGCATATGTAGTGGAGGATGGCCTTGTCAGGCATCAATGGGAGGAGCGGTCCTTGGTGCTATGAAGGCTTAATAGATGCCCCAGAATAGGGGAATTTAGGGCAGGGGGGTGGGAGTGCTGTAGGTGGAGGAACACCATCATAGAAGGAGAGGGAGGGAGGATAGGGTAGGGGGTTTCTGGGAGTGGGGGAAACCAGGAAAGGGGATAGCATTTGGAATGTAAACAAAGAAAATATCCAATAAAAATATTAAAATATCAACAGCAAATTTCAGTAGCACATATTTTTCTGGTAAACAGTTTCTCATTTTCAAATGTGATAACTTACCATTTATTTGATTATATCCCCAGCCAGCAATTGAACAAATTCTTCCAGGAGAAAATATTTGATTTTCTTCTGGTAAACAAATAGGTTGTATATAATCTAGAAACTCAAGCAAAACAAAGTAAACAACAGAAGAGCAATAATACCAAACACACACAGAGGCCATTCTTGTTTCTGAGAAATTACGAAAAAACCCAACAACAACAACAACAACAAAAAATATTTCCAACATTTAATTTAAAATGGTTGCATTTGATTTCATTACACTGGAACAGCTTCAGATAATAAGGGACAAAGGCATTCAGGATCGGCGCTTACTTGTGTTCGATTTGATGTTATTGTGGGTCTCTTTGTATTCCTCTAGTTTATTCTCTAATTAATCGTTTTTTCCTATCCCAGTGCCTTACCTCATTTGTATTTGATTTTTAAATAGTCATGGTACTCATTTGATAATACTTTCAATTTTGTAAAATGTTAGAAATGCTCTTTTAAACTTTTATTTATTTTCCTTTTTTGTGTATGCTTGTATATATGCATGCATAGATATGTATATATTTATAGATGTATGTGTACATGTATGTAAAATTTTACTCATTTACATGTTGAGGGCAGGAAACAGCTCTATAGAACTGGTTCTTTTCTGTCATCTTAAAGGATCCAGGAGTGAACTCAGGTCATCAAGCCTACAAGAAAGTGCCTCTGCCTGCTTGTCTCTGCCTGTGGAGGCATCTTGTTGGTCCTTTTAATGTTCTTTCAAAATGTTAGTTAAGGAAAATATGTCAGATGAACATTAGAATATTTTTAGACACACATAAACATATTAAAATTGCTTCCCTGACAGTTGTTTTACTTGGATCTTATGGGAGAATCATGTTTGATCTTTTATCATCAACTTACAAATAATTAGATATTCAGTGAGCATCTGATGCCCACAGATGCCAGAAAAATAAAGAAAAGAAGATGACCCCCAAAGTGTGGTGCTACTAAGGACTGCAATGGTCTGCTTTCCCGTAATTTGCATGTAGACCAACTTCTTAAATTTGGTTCTCATATTAAACATGAGTATAATCATCATAATTGTTTTATAAGATTCTGCTAAAACGAATTAATTTCACAGTGGGTAGTAATGGCTCTATGTCTACTTGTGGGTAACATAGTTCATTAATCTTTTCTCTTTGTGTTTTGTTTTGTGCACTGTGGTAGGTGGACCCATGTTTCTACTGCAAGGCAAACAGAGGCAGCAGGAACAGTTCCATATGCTTCTCTGTTAGAGAACTGTAATACTTCCCTAAAGCTGGATTTAAACACGATGATGAAAGTTTCCTTTATATTTCAATTGCATTTAGGTTATAAAAATTTCTGCAGAGAATTGCCAGTTTTTATGACTTCATCTGGATGACATTTCAAGTCTCATGTCGCCTCACTGTGAGCAGGTGAGATGAGGAGATGTAATTCTCTTACCTGTGTAATTTACTTTAACCTCAAGGTGCATCATGGCAATGTCATTGACCTTTCTTCGTCTGTCATAATGAGGGTTTATGACAATTCGATCTACCACCCGTCTTACTACTTGAGGAGAAGTCAGATTTGATTGCATATGCAGGCCGAGAACTGCTGTCCATCTGGTTGGATCTAGATTTCTTCTAAAGATTGTAATAAGAAAATAGTTTCAAGAAACTTTCCTTCCATAACAGAATTTTCCAGAAGATATCTAACACAAAAAGTTAGAAGTCTGTGGCATTTCCATTCTGTAGTATCCCTGATTCCTCTATGGGATACTTTTTTTTTAAATTAATTGTATTTTATTAGATATTTTCTTCATTACATTTCAAATATTTTCCTCTTTCTAGGTCTCCCCTTCAGAAACCCACTATCCCATCCCCCGCCCCTGCCTCTATGAGGGTGCTCCCCCATTCACCCACCCACTCCTATCCTCCTACCCTGGCATGCCCCTACACTGGGGCATCAAATACCCTCAGGCCCAAAGGGCCTCTGTTCCCACAGATGTCCAACAAGGCCATCCTATGCCACATATGTGGCCAGTGCCGTGGGTCCCTCCAAGTGTACGCTTTGGTTGGTGGTCCAGTCCCCGGGAGCTTCTGGGGGTCTGGCCGGTTGACACTGTTGCTCCCTTTATGGGGCTGTGAACCCCCTCAGCCCCTTCAGTCCCTTCTCCAACTCCTCCATTGGGGAACCCTGCTCTTGTTAATATAAGTTTTATTGTATTTTTCACTGGACATACTTAGGGACTGACATTTGATGTTTTGATGCAGGCATGCATATGATGTTGCAATGTTTAAGTTATGGTAAGCATATATATTTTTTCTAACCTTATTTACTTGTGGTGAAATTATTCAAAATGCTTTCATTCACCATTTTGAAACATATACTATATCACTGCTATATATATCCACACTGCTCTACCACAGAACACTAACTTATGTCCTAGCCTTTCCTCCTACCATTCTTCAGTTTGTTCCCTCTAGCCTCTGATAACCACTACCATATTATTAGTTTCTAGGAAATTATTATTGTACTGGGTGGATAAACCAGTATTATTTCCTTACAAAGTCCTTTAAGGATTATCAAGAATGATTCAGAAATACAAAAACATGAGGCTAAATTGGATAATATCGGCCAAGTTTCAGTAAATGTTGACATCCTGCAAACATTTTTCACAATTATCCTAGTTAGCATAATAACTTGGTAGAAGGGCATGAATCTACAACATGTGCAAAAGAGAAAAATTAAAGAAGTGATAGCACAATGAAAAGTTAGTAGACAACAAAGACATGCTCAGCTTCTGCTCTGTCTGTGAGTGAGTCTAAGTACTGTGTGAGTGCAAGGAAGCAAAGTACAAGACACTGGGAGGAGCCACAAATTATCATTAACTGCTGTGTACTGTTCATAGAAACATACGGGATCCCCTTTGCCCACACACCTTTGTATAACTTCTAGAATGGCATGCAATTATGATTTCTACTTGCTTAACTCCTCTTTCTTTATCCCCCTCCACTTCTCTTTCATATCAAACTCTAAATATTGAACCATTTCACAATTATTCACCAGTCTCTTTTTTTCTTCAATCTACTTTTACTCCTGATATGAGCTTATGTAGTGATGCTATGAGTTCAAATATCAACAGCATGTTATACTTCAAGTATTGCTTCTCTAGGGTTTAGATCCATATATCAATCAACCAGTATCAATAGAGATCCACAGCCATAGATAATGAGGAAAGAAAGTCTCAATTAGAGGTCTCTGTCAGGTCCCACCCACAGGAAATTAGTAGACTTGAATCAGTAGACTGACTTCCTGCCCCCCTGGAAGAAGTCAGAGAGATAGAGGACACCAGACGGTCATGATCACCTAAGCAGGGCTCACATGACCCCATACTTGATGACTTATATCTGTGGGCTCATGTGTTAGGTCTTTTGAGTATATGTTAGGGATGTTAGCTTGGTGTTCTTGTGAGACTCCTAACGGTGGAAGCAGGTGCATCTCTAATTCTTTGCTGCTCTTGAAACTCATCCTCCCTTTCAGTTGCCTTGCCTAGCCTTGATATGAGGGTTTTGACCTTGTCATATTTTATCTTGTCTTGTCCTATTTGGCTGATGTTTTTTCGAGGCCTGTCCTTTTCTGAAGAAAAAGCAGAAGGGAAGTGGATCTGCAGGAGAGGGTAGGTGGGGGAGTGGGAGAAGGGGAGGAAGAGAAGATTATGGTTGTGTTGTATGAAAGAAGAATCTATTTTCAATAAAAAGATAGCTCAGAAATAGTGTATAAATATAAGTCATTTTATTTCCTTTCACTCCCTATTTATTCTTTTTCCTCTCCTCTCAATACTGTAGTGATGTCAAGGCCACACTGTTACTTAAAATCCCCTTAGTTCTTCCTTGTGCCTTTATACTTGTGCCTTGTTATTACGGTATTTCCATCATTCTCAGCTGCGATCCCAGGCCCTCTGTCATCCATTTCTACTTCTCTTTACAGCGTCACTCTTGTTCAGCAATTTCATCCCCACACATCAGCCTGATTAGATAACCTCTGTTAGATAACTAGAGGGCTATCCAATGATTAGATAACCTCTGTTAGATAACCAGAGGGCTATCCAATGATTAGATAACCTCTGTTAGATAACCAGAGGGCTATCCAATGGCCCTCTAAAGGCTGTTCATCTCACTTCTTATGGCCTAAGACTCATCACGTCGATTGTCCTTCCATTTCCAATGTTATTCCTGTTCCCTTAAGAGCCAGGCCAAATGTAGCAAGGATTTTTGAGGTTTCTAAGGTAGGCATATAGCATTGTGATCCCAGAGTATCTTTGTTCCTAGGCAGATATGTAATCATATTATCTGTCCAATATTTCTTTAGCTGTTCCATCGAATAGATGAGTGAAGCTCTCTCCTTCCGATCTAGTACTCCTAAAACTCAGTGCTTGTTACACGCATCTTTAGTCCACACATCATTCTCTGAAACATTTATTTGGCTGTTTTCATCCCTTAACACTGAGAGTAAGTACTACTGGAACAAGAGTTTTGATGGCCCATATAGCACTATCATGCCCAAATATTTGCAAAATGCTTAGAGCAGGGTGAGTTCTTAGCAAATATCACTTTCCTGGATGCACATATAAAAAGCAGAAAGCAAAGAAATACTTGAAAAGACTGAGCAATCTCTAACCCCCAATTATATCCAAAGCCAGATAAGCACATATGCTTTCCCAAACCAAGGAAGAATAAGATTTATCCAAGAATTCAAGATGGTAGATGTTCTGAGCATAGAGACAACTTTTTTGATCTGATACAGAAATGTGTGGGACTATGTTCATTGCAGCCCTATATATAATAGCCAGAAGCTGTAAAGAATCCAGGTATCCCTCAACAGAAGAATGGATGCAAAAAATGTGGTATATATACTTGTTAGCTTGGTGTTCTTGTGAGACTCCTGACTAATGAAGTAATGAAGTACTAGTCAGCCATTAGAAACAATGAATTCATGAAATTCTTAGGCAGATGGATGGAGCTGGAGAACATCATACTAAGTGAGGTAACCCAGTCTCAAAAGATCAATCATGGTATGCACTCACTAATAAGTGGATATTAGCCTGGAAAACTGGAATACCCAAAACAATCCACACATCAAATGAGGTACAAGAAGAATGGAGGAGTGGCCCCTGGTTCTGGAAAGACTCAGTGTAGCAGTATAAGGCAAAACCAGAACAGGGAAGTGGGAAGGGGTAGGTGGGAGAACAGGGGGAGGGAAGGAGGCTTATGGGACTTTCGGGGAGTGGGGGACCAAAAAGGGGAAATCATTTGAAATGTAAATAAAAAATATATCAAAGAAAAAAAAAGAAAAAAAAAGAAATGTGTGGGAAATAAAGCTTCCGAGAAATCTAATAACTGCAAGAGGTTTGTCACAAAAACATGCAATTGAAGAATGTATTAGGAAAGTGTCATGTAGCAATATTGAACAGATAAAGGGGACAGAAAAGCTGACCACTTTCTGTGCTGGGTAAAAATGACCAGATAAAGTTGTATAAAATCTAACATATTTGTGTAGGGTTAATTCAATGAGAATCTTGTTCATGGTTTTTTTTTCTTTCATTAAGAAATTATTTTTACTGACAAAATTAAAATTGGTAGTATCAGTTTATTATTCTGTTAAAATATTTTATAAATAACCAAAATAATTGTCAAAACTTTCTAGCTTTGCCAGTGGCACCAAGCAGTATACAAGACAATTAGTGAGAGAAATAATTTCTATTAAATGACTGAAGATAGTAAAAGGCAAATATTTCAAGACAGTTCCGAACTGTTATGATTCTAGTACATCTCACCTTTACTCATTTGTGGTCAGACTTAGCGTAGGTGAAGACATTTTGGGTTCTGTCTGATTGAACATGTGTTTATAATAGATGGCACTGCCTTTCTACCCGTTCACGTATTTGGGGTTTAAATACGTATCATATTGGTATCAATGACCTACAAAAAGTACATCAGTGGACTAGATAATTGCCAGATGTCACTAATAGTGCTCTAGGCCTATGTGACATGTGAAAATCATTTGTTTTATAAGGATGTCAAACAGTAACTCACCAAACCTGAGTCTAATTAAGCAATATGCTGACTAATACCTACCAGTGTGCAACAGAAAAGACTAAATCGTTAGCTAAACTTTCATTTATAGTACAATTATGATAGAGAGATCATCTCCTTATAACTTGCTGAAAAGAATGAGTATGGGACAAGAGTGAAGATTCTTTTTTTTTTCCATTATGATAAAGTTGGGTTTATTCCAAAAAAACAAGGTTAATTTTTCATTAACTGTTCAATGTAGTTCTCCACATGAGCAGAATACAATTTTAAAAAAACATACAATTGGAGATGCAGTGCACCGAATTCAGAACAATCATCCCAGAAAAAAAATGAGCCCTTGATAGAAACTCTATTATGACAAAAATTATCTGCAAAAAGTACAATTCAACAAGCATTATGGTTAATAAGGAAATGCCAAAGTATCCCAACTGAAACAGAACATTGCATATGTGACAAGTCTGCTCAACACTGCCTGGAATTCTTTTTTTTTTTTTTCTCATCTTTTAGCAAGTTCCTTTTTATTAAAGTTTTGTCTGTTTTTAAAGTTTTGTCTGTTTCTGAAGTTTACATCTATACTATAATGGGTTTTTTTTTTTCTAACACAGACAAGAAACAAATGCCTGCTGTAGTTATTTCTTATGGTGTGTTGGGAAACAGATCAAATCTAATTGTCAGAAGACAGCTGGGTCAAGAGAAGTCACTTTTACCATAAGCGATGCTAGTGTTTAGATACCTCGATATTTCACCAATGTACAACATTAGAGAGTTATAGATACAGGAGGAGCAACCTGCTATTTGTCTAAGACTTCTGTGAGTCTGCTTTTGGGTTTGTCCCTATTACGGTGTCACGGGCACCTTGATGCAGGTGAAATCAATCATGTTCATGCTTTCTGCATATCTTCCTATCTTGCCTGAAAGTGTCTGACAATTTGTTTGCACACACCCAGAATCTCTTATTGTCCTTATTTGAAGGAGAGCTTAATTACTCTAACATGATCATCTACATTTGCCTCCTCCCAAGTTCCTTCTCAGAGCCCACAGTTCCTCTCAGAGCCCACAGTTCCTTCTCAGAGTCTCTTGCTGCTTTACAGAGACTCAACCTAATCCTTTTAAATAAAATTATGGGAGACAATGCCAACTTGGCTCTAAGATTCAGGCTATTAATTCTATATTAGGTTCCTGATTAGTATATCTGCCTCCTCCAAGTCTGAGCCTACAGTTCCTTCTCAGAATCTCTTGCTACTATAGGGAGACTCACCCTAATCCTCCTAGATAAAATTATGGGAGACAATGTGAACTTGGCTCTCAGATGCAAGTTGTCAATTCTATATCAGGTTCCTGTACATCTCAGGAGGAATCTTTTTTTTTTCATGATGTCATTGAGAATTGTCAGTAGGCAACTAAAGACTTGACATTCCTTGTGTTGAAGCAGATGAGCTGTTTCTAGCGATCTACATATTTATTTTCTCCTTTCCTCCTCATCTTTCCCACTCGCTCCCCTTTCCTCCTTAGGAACTATTGCGTTTAAAGAGGGGAAATCAATCCTAGAATTAGGCATGAATTTTGCTCTTTCTTGTTGCAAAGCAAAGATGTATGCAAGAAGTTAGTTCTAAATTTTAGCTATATAGAGTATTAATATGTAGTATTATAGATGTAAACCTGAGAATTAAGTCATTACAAAGTACTTAACACACAAACTTTTAAAGCACAATGTGAAACTTGAGAGCTCTTTTTGAATGTATTTTTCAGAGTGATGATTTGCTAACAGCAAATTTTGACCTAACTGAATAATAATAAAAGTTATGCAATAAACATGAGCTCTATACTTTGAAATGTTTACCATCGGACTAAATAAAAATGTCAGTATTTCTGTACTGGGAGATACAGTAGTTGATATAAGGAATGATTAATATATTTTAATAAGAATTTATACATAATTTTATGGAAAATTATTGAAAGGTTTATGTCATAACTGAAATAATATTTCCTGGTAGGGCTCAGGGCTACGCTATACAAAATGAGACGCTCTTTTGTGTTAGATGAGATGACCTTGTTTGCTAAAGGACTCTTTGCTGAGGTTGGAAATCATTCTCTGTAGGATTTAAGAGAAAATAGCGCAGGACCCATGGTGGTGACTATAAATTGCTCAATCAAGTGGGGAAGGTTGTTAGAGTTAAAAGGAAATGTTAGAGTCAAGTAGTGAGGGCAGAGACATTAGGTCTAAGAAGCAAAGAACTCGCAGTTTCAGATGAGGTTGCCAAGAGGTCCTGAGAAGAGGCCTGTTCTGAAAATTAAGGTCAGCGTCACCATGACAGCTAGCTAAGTTTCCTGAGACCACCATGCCAATTTCCCAGGAAATATATCTGAGTGCCCTTTTTCTTTAAAGAAAAAAAAAACCATATTCTTGTTTATAATGTAGGCCACTGAAACGTGATCTCTAAGGGAGCCTTCGTCTTTTTCCAGGAAAGAGATCTCAGACTCTCTTGTAGATAAGGTGGTAACCAGCTTCAACTGGTAAAAATTATATACACCTTTGGGAGTTGGGAATCCAAAGGGAACTTAGAAGAATTAGCAGTGCTTTTCACTCCTGTGAGGTAACCAGGCAGGTAACTAACACCCAGCAGACAGTCGTAACTAACAAAAGAGGAGACTCGTGGGCAGATGGGGGTGGTTTAAAACATTTCTTATTGGTGGATGTAGTCCACACACAGTACGTGATCACATCCCTGGGTGGGTAGGGGAACACACAGCATATGGGCTGAGAGCTGACTTAGTCTCCCACAGGCCATAGAACCAATACATGTATAACAATTGCCTCAACCTTCGCTGTGTTTGTGCTATGAACCAATGAAAACCCATTGATTATGTCATTGATTAGGTCAAAACTCATTGTAGATTATGTCAAAGTCCTTTTTTTTTTTCCTCACAGGATACCCCCCCTCTTTCCCCCAACTCTTGAAAGTTTTCCTCGTGTTTCCTTAATTTGCCAGATTTACTTAACATCCCTTAAAACATGTGCTGCGCTGCTTCCTACTGTAGGAAGATATACACCCGATATCTTTACTAGCGGGAGAAAGAGAACACGGAGCCACTGTCCCAAGTCAATAATCGATGATGGTGAGCATTTGACTCACCCTGGTTCTCGAGTCATGACTAACTGACTGATTTAATCAGAAGCCACGTTCCAACTCACCTGTACACACAGTGTGCAGCAGACACCAGCCAGTCACTGCTGACAAGAGACGCGCCGCAGAGCAGCCGGTCTGTAGAACTGTCTCGGTGATACAAAGCCACAACCCAGGGCCACGCCCCTGCCTGGGCTTCGCTGCCACCGACGATCTTTGGACCGACTTTCTGAGTCACCTTTTTTTCTCCACATGCTAGCAAAATAATTGAAGAAAGGATAATAATCATTGAAGAAAGGACCTTATTTTTAGATCATTTATTTGGTCACGAAAATTGAAGCGATAACAAAATAGCTTCGAGTGACATAAAATTCTGTCGGGGATTTTAAATCGAGGGCCTAAGAGGTGACCAATACTCACATTTATGATTACATTGCAATAGAATCAAGGAATCTTGGGAGCACTGTAGACTGTAACAGAAAAGAAGCTTTTATTAGTTAAATAGACATTTAAATCTATGTACCAGATGCGAAATTCAGAAGAGTTGAAATCCACAGAAGAAAATGACCCACAGTGGTCAAATAGGACTGTGCTTGTATTCTTGTAATGCAATGTCATGTGATTTTAGGAAAATTATCCAGTATCAATATGGGTGTAATAGAATACAATGTCTTGGGATTTCATGAAGATTATGAGAAACATTTGCTTTGGGTTTTTGTTTTTTATCACGAATTATTTTAATTACAGCAAACTTGGCTTTCACTACTTTCCCATGCCTAGGGAATATGATTCATTGACTCTCGTCTACGTCTAAAACCACTTATAGTGCTAAACCCTGTGTTCAGCATGGTCTCTTTTAACCAAGTACTTGTGACACATCACTGTTGTAAATCCTGCATTTTGGGTTTCAGTGATGAGAGTAACACGAATTGATTATTTTTCTTCTCCACCTTTTGTATATGTGTGTGTGTGTGTGTGTGTGAATAGATAACACATGCTTTTGACAGGCTGTAATTTTTTAGCAATATTAGCATATGACTTTTCTTTCTCTCCTTATTAGCTAGGAAAGTTTTACTTAGAGAAACACCTTTAAGTGTTTACTCTAGTGTTATTCTAGTGCAAAAAAAAAAAAAACAAAAAACAAAAAAACCCAAAAAAACAAAACGACAACAACAACAACAACAACAACAACAACAAAAAAAAAAAACACAGCTTACTTGGAGAAAAGCACCAAACGCCGCAAGTAATCTTGGGATTTAAATTAATTTCTGAGGGATCAGTGGAGAGGTAATGCGTGTTCTGTTCATACTATATATAGCAAGAGACGGTTCATTCTGGACACAATGAGATTGGCTAGTGTTACCGAGATTGGCAATAACTGAAGCTAATGGACTGCTAATGTATGGATTTACCCTTTAATAGGTTTAGGCTATGGCTGGCCATTTCGTGGCAGACATAGCCGAAACTAAAACTGTAAGAAAAAGAACTGATGAAAACCAGCCTCCGTTTCAGTCACTTCAGAGCTTTCCGTGATGGATCCTTCCGTGAGGCTGTGGAATTCATTCTGGAAAGTAAATGAGTGGACTGAAGCTTCCGTTTGTAAAAGAGGCAGACATGTGCATGGAGACTACGGAATAATGACTACGCACAAACTGCGGAAATCACATCACCTGAAATTTGGTTTTCCCAAAGCCAAAAAAACAAAAAACAAACAAACAAACAAACAAGCAAACACAAAAACACCAAAAAAAAGTACATTAAAAAACAAAATTGTTTACGAGGTGTTATACAATTCCACCAGCAGAGGGCAGTGTTGCACCAGGAATCATCACTCACTAGCCTGCCTCTGAGAATATCTCACACATTAAATATTTATATACGTGTGCCGCCCACACATGGAATTAAATGCTTTGCGCTTAAATGAGGTGTGCGTGTTGCTTAGGCACTCTCACTTTGGGAAAAGGATAAAAGAAAAAACACAAAACAATGCTACGTGCTCACTAAAAGCAACTCCTCCGTATTGTTAGAACACGCACGGTAAAGAACATACGACTACATTGTATTATCAATATTCTCTTTTAATATATAAGACAACTTCAATTGGAATATAAGAAAATGTACACTGTTGATGATCAGTATTTTTATATACCTCTATATAAAATGACTCAAAAAAATCTCAATTAACTTTCCTTTTTGATGCCCACATGTGTTGAATGAAAAGTAGCTTACAGAATACAGTATAGGATACTCCAAGGCTCACAAAACCGCCCTTCACATATGCAGTACTCATTAATAAAAATCCATATTCAGAATGGCTTCTAGGACATTGTTACTGGCCTTAGAAAGAGCGAACAATGCCTAAATTATTTTTAATAAAGCACCTAAGCAGTTAATAGCTCATTGCCATTTAACAAGAAATTGCACATTTTCTCTGATAACTTCTTCCTTATTTTCCTCACAACTTTTAGAACAAGGATACCCTCAGAAGCACTATTTTTCCATATTACACTAAATCATAACTACATAACATTAATTAAGGGACTGAGTAAATCAATACGTCTCAATTTTGCCACCTCAGTATAATATGGCCAATTAAGGAAAACATTGAAGACGGTTAGCTAATTGGCTTTTTTGGTGTAATGAAACATAAAGATTGCATCTCTATAAAGTCTTTTTATTCTAATATCACGAATGTAAGTATAGTAGTGGCACAGATATTAGCTGAAACTGTCACCTGGCCCCCTACACCTTTGCAGCAGGTCCCCCACAATCGAAGCAGGCACTGTCTCCGGCCCTGGATGCCTGTCCCCTACCTGAGCTGCCTTGTTGGACTCAGTGTGATAGGACACACTTAGTCCTGCTACAATTTGATCTGCTAGCGCAGCTTGGTGCCCAGGTGTGTGTGTGGCCTTCCTATCTCCTTAAAGCAGGGAGGGGCCATGGGGGAGGGGCTCGTGAGGATGAGCCTGGGGGGAGGAGGGGGGCTGCAGGATACAAAGTGAATAAATAAAGAAAAAAAAACGGAACAATATGGTTCTTCTCTGAAAGAAGCATTCAATTAATTTGAACGCCTTTAAACTTCTTCTCCTCTCTCTCTTACTAATATTTACACCTAGGAAACCCGAATGGGCAGCATCCGGGCTGGAGAACCGCGAGGTTCACACCGCCTCCTTAGAAAGGACACTGGGAACCCCGCGTGGCAACTTCCGCGTGGTGTGGCGCAAACGCACCGGTTCTCCTCTCGTCAACTCTGAAAGAAAACACTCAACCCCAAGTGCCTTTCATTGACACTAAAATGAAGTCCATACAAATGTGTTTTATTACTTGAGGTTTCGGGAGGGCCGACTTTGATGGAGAGTGGGGTAACCTGATGCTGTTTTAGCGTCACGTCTGTTAGTACTGCTCATAGGACGCTAACTCTTAGAGGGCAATTTTGATGCCTCCTTGCAGCCATTTCTCATCCTGAGTTTGTCTGTAGTAGGATTATAAGATTGTGAGGCCAATTTCCTCAATTTCATACGAAAATCACCACTAATGCCTGAATGGGAGAAATTACATAATTCACATACTTTTGAGTAGAGGAAGGATGCTGAATTTTTAATACTCCACAAAAAGTTTATAGGGTAAGATCTAACTTAAAATAGCGAAAAAGATACAATATAGAACTAATTATATTATTTTAAAATTATTTTCATATTTACTTGCTGAGAAAGATATTTGATTCTCATGTAACTCCTTGTCTTTTGATGGTTGTCTGAGGTGCATTTATCCTATTTACTCTAAAACGTACAATTTATTTACATGATATTTAGAATATGAGCTTTAGACTATGAGAATAAGAACAGTATTATGGTAAATCACTTTCCTCTCTATGTCAGATTAGTAATGGCTTGCAGTTTATTACACTATCTTATACAAATGAAGATCAAACAATCCTATCAGGAAAAAAACCCAGATGTTGCTTGACATTACACAAATAAAAGAAATTGAATGATTTTCGCATGTATGTGGTCAGTATGTAGTGCCACTGATATATTACTGGCTTCAAATCATTTTTTATCTATGTACCAAATAAAAAGAAAACATCTTAGTACCCACCAAGGTGTCGGTATCAAGCTTCCGTTGGGGGCTTGGCTTACTTTCACAAATGGTCCGCCTCCAGCAGATAATATTGGCATTGATGAGTTTGGACTCCTACGGTAGAATAAATGACATAGGAACAGGAGATAAAATTACTGACAATAACAGGCTACATTTAAAATCATTTAATGATGCATACATTGAAGTAAATTATGTTAACACTTGGGAGAAGCAGAGGGAGGGGAAACTGCGCAGGACATATTGAATAAGAGAAGAATCCGTTTTCAATATATATATCAAACACTATTATAGACCATTAGCAAAATTATTACTAATGACTTTAAATATAGCCAATTTTTGGGAAATGACGTTAGTACTTGTTTGAATATCCTACATTATATCACAAGGTTGCTGCACATTTCTCTTGAGGATCTGATTCCTGGTCTGCGTTTTTTCTTTTTGGTGTTTTGGTGTTATTAAACGAGATGTGAATAGTTTAATAGATCAGCTCATATAAAATTTGAGTTAAATTTGAATGAGAAAGGTAAATACGTTGCTCATGACTTAAACCTTTCTTTAACCAGGTATAACTCATCTTTCAAGAAAATCAAATCGCCCAAGGACTATGTAGAGAAATAAGATTTTCACAGTTTCGCTTTCTAGCTTTCTCTTTGCTTTTGTTACTTCATCAAATTTAAAGTCAAAGCAGTTCTACATCTAAGGAAGAAGACAGTGGGTGCTCTGAGGGTGTCCACAGCCTCCATCAGCAGGTGCCAACTGGAGAGCCACCACCGGGCAACAAAAGACACCTACATGTAAAAAGGCACCAAATCTTCTAGGCTACAACCTGTTTTATCTGCACATGTGCTGTGAGGCTTAGAGAAGGTTCCTCTTAATTAATTTTACTTGTATTTTTAAAATTTAGCTAAATTTAGTTAAATTTCAATCCCAATCTTTTTTTTAGTTCTATTATTCAATCAATATCTTAGTATTATTATAAAACTATGCCTTTAAATTTGAAAGTCAGTGGGATGAACCTGGAAAGGGGAAGACTGATGGTTAAAAGTGATACAATATGCATATGGGAAATTGGCAACAATTAACATCATCATCATCATCACCATCATCACCATCATCATCACCACCACCACCACCACCACCACCACCATCATCATCATCACCATCATCATCATCATCTTTGCCTCTGGATTCTGGGTATATTAATTTTACTGTTATCTATGGTTGTTAGGAGACAATGTGGTCTTTACCTACTGAAATAACGTGTTGAATGAGGTCTGTTGCCTCTCCAGAATATTTAATGCCTCCCCTGGAGGCTAACAAACAAGAACAGTGTGTTTGGGAAATGGGCCAGGAGCACCCAAAATTCTTATATTCAGTGAAAAGAAAAAACATTGTTGAAAGGGCAGTTCCTCTTCTTTCCAAAGCCTTCAACAGACTAAACATTTATTCGCTGCCTTCCAGCCACTGAACCAGAAGTTGGGAAAATAGCTGCTCTGTCTAATATCCCAATATTTGGTATATTTCACTTTCATTTGATAAGCAGATCAGTGTAATGAACGAACACAATAAATTAATTAAATGAAATATCAAGCAGATTTACCGAAACAAAGACAAGCCTTGCAATTGTTATTTTCCCCAACCACATGAGGAGAAGAGTTATTTCATTTAAATAGCTACGTGCGATGTATTTGGCTGAAGCTTAGAGAAAGGGGCAGAAGCCCACGTAGACGGTTAGGGCTGCTTGAGTCATAAAAACGTTTACGGATTTAAAATAGTGACAGGCGAAGACGCACACATTTGTGTGAGAGAAAGAATGGATCCAGAGCTTTACACTGAGTGTGGCTTCTGAGATCTCACTGCACTGAGGTTCAGCGTCAGGCATCTTGAACATGAGGAGCCTTATTTGTTCCGGTTGGCTTCAGGCTCCAGTACTGGAACTGGTTAGTACACGTCCATGCCGGGAGGGCAAAGTCCACGGTGATCATTTCTCTCTGATCTCTCCTTAGAGCGCTTTCTTCACGTGTTTACTCAAGTTAGGATTCCTTATTCTGCCTACCTGTTTGCCACCTTTGGACATTTTTCTAAGCAGTTCTCTAAGTCTCTTGTCTTTCCGGAGACATTGTCACAGTGTTTTGTCAACGGTAGCAGCCTGTCACTCCAGAAAATTAGAAATTAAAACTATAAACTACCCAGAACCCCTTCAGATCAATGGGATCAGAAAGTCAGGATGCCGGCCCAGCATGCGGCTGTAAGAAACCTTTCAAATGATCCTAATATTTGCTATAGAAAGGTAACAAGGCAATGGGTAAATAAAAACTCTGTTTATTAAAGTAGTACACAGTTCTGTCTTTTTTGCTTACAACTTGATTTCTAACTGTTTGAATTTCTTTTAATTAATGCATAAAATGGAGAACACCAAGACTTCTTTATTAAAATGTAGTGCCGACATTTGGCTATTAGATAATTCAATTTCCCTGCCCTTTCCCTGTTCCTCTGGAATTTCTTTGGGGTAGGACTAGAAAAGACCTATCGGTATCGGTTAGAAATCTTAATAAAAATAGAAAATATTAAATTATGATTTTTATAAATATTTTAGTCTATTTATTACATATCTGCTATCGGTGATTCATGGTGAGACTGTGCTTAATGACTTTAGCACATGTATTCTGAATGAGAGGAAGGCTAGAGAATGACCTTTAAGAAAACTAGACACATGTTTTTCCCTTAGGGATCTCAAAAATGATGTTCCCTCGTGGTGTTGGCGCTGCCTACAGTAGTGGAGATGATGCATTCACATGGACAAAGGCACATGCTCTTTTTTTCCATGTGATTGAGATGAAAAGAAAATAAAGTAATAAAGTACATATAATTCTGTAGCTATATGGACAGAGTCTTGCTCTGTACCTGAGGTTGAGACTAGTCATCTTAGTTAACCTTAGGCTTTCAATACTGTTGAGTATTGGGTTGAGTATTGAGTGCTAGGATTACAGAGACTCAGCATCATACCCTATTTAGTTCACTCGAAAACAATGTCCCTTTTCAACAACAATCTGTAAAATATTCATGTGCGCACACTTTCATGTTTAATATTGACATCACAATCCTAAAAACATTCTATAAAGTTTTCCAGTTTATATTTCTATTGGGGAACTTAATTAGAAGTAGACTGTGTGGATTTTAAAATCCTGCCAACTTAATTTTATCCTTTCTCCCTAGAAATAATTTATTTAAGTCTGATTCATGATAAATAGAATACAAAGCAGCACATGTTTAAGAAACACTATTGGTTAACCAAGGACAAAATAACAAATAATACGTGGAAAATAAGACATTTGCAACTCTATGCGATTCCATTATTCATTTTTGAAAAATATTTCTCATAGTGTATTAAATTGAATTAAGAGGACCACTATAGTAGGTTATATTTTGTTACACCACAAGAAACAATCATCGCTAATTACAAGTAGTTAACATATTTTTTCTCATAATTTCCAGATTTATTCATTTTGAGAACGCCAGAGCCCATTTCCACAAGTGTCTAAAATAACTAGAGATTTAGTATCACAAAGATCACCACACAGCTTTACTCTGTTGTTTATATAGTAGTGTCTCCTAGCAACCTATTTCTAAATCATTATTATAGATTTTATGGCTTATATACCCTTCAAGGGCTCTCCTGACTTCAGGAAAAGTCCATTCTATGCGAGAAGTATATACATACAATCATTATTACTTTTTAGGTCACGGATGGAATATAAAAATATCCTTATAATGGAGTTCTAGGGAAGAGAAAAAGAAGCTGTCCCTAGGCCGCTTCAATGGTATTCCGTCTTCAGGCACTCTTCTCAGTCCCTGCTTAGGTTACCTCTTTTTTGTCTTGCTACTCAGACTGCATTTGCTGAGATAAGGATTCTTCCCTGCAGCAAGAGCTTAGATAGAGATGTTTTAAGCCTTTGGACACACTGAAGCTGAGGGAATAACAATGCACGCTGCAAATGGTGCAGCCGGACACCGTAGCTCATTTCACACCCCGAAAGCTTTAAGCAATGAAAAGAGCCAGGTGGGATTAAGCTAAGAAGGCTTTCAGAGAATGAAGGTCTTTCTCTTCTGATTGGAGAGTAAGAAGGGGATTGACTTGGCAGGACAGAGTTCAGGACTTTTATAGATGAGGATTGGTGGGCGCAAGAGAGTCAGAAACAAAGTATCCCGCTCGCTCTGAGAGTCTTCAACACTGGCCCTTAAGTAACGCCATGTCTGACCTGGGCATAATTTAATTTCATTCATTTACTATATTTATAGCAACAGACCTATCACTCACCCAAGAAAACTTTTCAAGAGTAGGAAAACGTATTGAATTTGAGATTTTTTCTGACCTCAGGTCTTTAAAAGTTTGCGACACGTGCACAGAAGCAAAGAAACGTCAATAGAAAAGTTGTCTTGACCCAATCAATCCCTTTTTTGTGAAGGGTACCCTACTCCTGGAAAGAGAGAAATCAATGGGCCAAGCTTGCCACAGCTCTCTGTTATCTTACAGACAGAAGTGATGACGCCTTCAGGAGCTTGACAAGGAGGCAGGGTCCTCCCTGGACATATCTCGAGTACCTCATGCATCATGGGTCTCTTCTGCCTTCATTCTCTCAAGGGTTACCAGTCTTATTTTAATTAGATTTATTTATTATTTATGTTTTTGTTGTGCACATATTTTCAGGGAGGCATGTGTTTGTGTATGTGTGTGTGCTCATATGAATCTGCTAAGCCAGACGACTGGTGCACACCTCGGCAAATCATCTCGACCTATGACTTGTTGGCATTCCTTGCCTATGTCCCTTGACCAGCCCCAGGAGGTAACAAGTGATCAGAGATGAATCTTGGGAAGCTGGCAAACTACTGCAGCTCATTAGCCCTTCATTATTTTTAATGAAGGCGCCCTCCATCTTAAAGCAGGAGAAAGCGGGTGTAAGGTGTATGTCAGGAAAATCACATGCTTTTGGTAAAGGTATAACATTCACTGGAATTGCTTAGATAGTCATTTTAATAGAGTGAAATTTATTTTTCCAACAGCTTGTTCAAAGCTTCTTCCACTCCACCTTCTCTCTCTCTCTCTCTCTCTCTCTCTCTCTCTCTCTCTCTCTCTCTCTCTGTGTCTCTCTCTCTCTGTCTCTTTCCCTCTCTCTCTCCCTCTCTGTTTCTCTCTGTCTCTGTCTTTCTCTCTCTGTCTCTCTCCCTTTCTCTCCCTCCCTCTCCCTCTGTGTGTATCTACAGTTATGAGTTAAAGCTTTGACTACGTATTTGAAAATTATCAGGACCCTGGTAGACAAAGTACAAACAGAAACAAGACGGAGTCTATGAAGGACTCTGATAGAAATCACATACAGGAACCAGAGTAATGCCTGTCAACTTATCAAGCAGGTATAAGATACCAGTTTTAATTTCAGATTTTCAGTACCTCGTGCCAAATTGTGGAAATAAATTAAATGTGTGTTTGCATGGCATCGTTCATTTTATTTTTGAGATTACAATATAATTACAACAACCATTCCTTCCTTTTCCTTCTATTAAGTATGGCAACAGTTTTTATAAACACCTTGAAGTAGAAAAACACTGATAACAAGTCTATTTCTTGTCCAGTTTTGAGAATGACAGGATAAAAAAGACTAGTGTTGCATGTAAGGTAGAGAGATACATTGCACAGGACTCTGAGGAGAGTTAGCAAGCCCTCCCAAAATGTCTACTTAGAAAATAAATGACTGAATCTCAGGGTTGTTTTGACTTGTATTTCCCTAATGACTAAGGATGGTGAACATTTCTTTAGGTGCTTCAGAGCCATTCGAGTTTCCTCAGTTGAAAATTCCCTGTTTATCTCTGTATCCCATTTTTAAAAACAGGGTTATTTGGTTCTCTGGAGTCTAACTTCTAGAATTTTTTTAATATATTGGATATTAGCCCTATACTGGATGAGGGATTGGTAAAGATCTTTTCCCAATCTGTTGGTTGTCATTTCGTCTTATTGACAATGTCCTTTGTCTTACAGAAGCTTTGTAATTTTATGAGGTCCCAATTGTCAATTCTTGCTCTTAGAGCATAAGCCATTGGTGCATTGTTCATGAAATTTCCCCCTGTGCCCATGTGTTGAGGCTCTTCTCCACTTTATTTTTCCTATTAGTTTCAATGTGTCTGGTTTTATGTGGAAGTCCTTGATCCACTTGGACTTGAGCTTTGTACAAAGAGATAAGAATGGATCGATTTGCATTCTTCTACATGCTAGCAGTCAGTTGAACCAGCACCATTTGTTGAAAATGCTCCTTTTTCCACTGGATGGTTTTAACTTCTTTGCCAAAGATGAAGCCCCATAACTATGTGGGTTAATTTCTGGGTCCTCAGTTCTGTTCCACTGATCTACCTGCTTGTCTCTCTACCAATACCATGAAGTTTTTTTGTTGGTTTGTTTGTTTGTTTTTTGTTTTTTAATCACTACTGCTCTGTAATACATCTTGAGGTCAGGGATGCTGATTCTCCCACAAGTTCTTTTATTGCTGAGAATAGTTTTTTTATATCTTGGGTTTTTTTGTGATTCCAGACGAATTTGCAAATTGTTCTTTCTAAATCAATGAAGAATTAAGTTGGAATTTTTATGGGGATTACATTGAATCTGTAGATTTCTTAAAGAAAGATGGCCATTTTTACTACATTAATCCTACCAATCCATGAGCATAGGAGATCTTTCCATCTTCTGAGATCTTCTTTGATTTCTTTCTTCAGAGACTTGAAGTTTTTGTCATATATATTTTTCACTTACTTGGTTAGGTTAGAGTCACACCAAATTATTTTATATTATCTGTGACTATTGTGAAGGGCAACCCTGCATTTCTATCTCACACCAGTCAGAATGGCTAAGATCAAAAACTTAGATGACAGCAGATACTGGGTAGGATATTGAAAAAGAGGAATATATCTCAATTGTTGGTGGGATTGCAAGTTGGTAATAATAAGCTCGAAATAAGTCTGGTGGTTCCTCAGAAAATTGGATATAGACTACCTGAGGACCCAGCGATACCACTAATAGGCATATACCCAGAAGATGCTCCTACATGTAATAAGGACACATGTTCCACCATATTCATAGCAGCCTTATTTATAATAGCCAGAAGCTGAAAAGAACCCAGATGTACCTCAATAGAGGAATGGATACAGAAAATGTGGTACATTTACACATTGGAGTACTACTCAGCTACTAAAAACAATTAAATTCATGAAATTCTTAGGTAAATGGAAGGAACTAGAAAATATCATCCTGAATGAGGTAACCTAATCACAAAAACAACACACATGGTATGTACTCGCTGATAAATGGATTTTAGCCCCAAAGTTCAGAATACCCAAAATATAAGTCATAGACCACATGAAGCTCAAGAAGAAGGAAGACCGAAGTGTGGATACTTTGGTCCTTCTTAGAAGGGGGATCAAAATACACATGGGAGGAGATACAGCGACAAAGTGTGGAGCAGAGACTGAAGGAAAGGCCATCCACAGACTGCCCCACCTGGGATCCATTCCATATACAGTTATGAAACCAAGACACTATTATGGATGCCAACAAGTGCTTGCTGACAGGAGCCTCGTATAGTTGTCTCCTGAGAGCCTCTGCCAGTGCCTGACAAAAACAGAGGTAGATGCTTGCAGCCAACCATTGGACTGAGCACAGGGTCCCCAATGGAGGAGTTAGAGAAAGGACTGAAGTTGCTGAAGGGGTTTGCAGCCCCATAAGGAGAAACAAATATATCAACCAGATGCCCCAGAGCTCCCAGGGACTAAATCACCAACCAAAATTACACATGGTGGGACGGACACATGGCTCCAGGTGCACATGATCAGAAGATGGCCTTTTGGGACATCAATGGGATTAGAGGCCTTTGTTCCTGAGAAGGCTAGGGGAGTCTCCAGTGTAGGGGAATGACAGGCCAGGGAAGGGGAGTGGGTGGGCTTGTGAGCTGGGGGAGAGGGGATGGAATAAGGGATTTTTTGGGGGGAAAATGGGAAAGGGGATAACATTTGAAATGTAAATAAAGAAAATATCTATTAAAAATTTCAAAATAAGAAAAATAAGAAAATGAATGACTAGCTCCATTTCCAAATAATATTTTCTAAATATTAATTTTAATGATAGTTAAGGCAAATCTCATGTGCACGGATTAGTCTGAAACTTTGGTTCTCCTTCTGAGCGAAAACCAATGGATAATTCACCATTCCCTTTAGCATTACTCTCACCTCAATGTAAAAACAAAATAAAACAAAACAAACAAACAAAACAAAACAAACAAACAAACAAAGAAAAACTTTTTTACTTTCATCAAACACATAAAAATTCCTTTTAACTTATGGATGCTCTAAATGAAATGGAATTAAAATGTTTAATACAAGGGAGTCAATGCTGAGGAATTCTTTCTTGTGTGGTTTTTGCAAATCTGTGGGGAATTGCAGTTCAAGCCCAGTCTGCACAAATAACCTTGAGAGAATACAGCACTCACTTAAAAAATTGGATCCTAAATGTAAAAACACATCATTTAACCATACTACTTTTTTCTATTTCCATATGCCAGTCTAGACAACTCTCATTAATGCTTAATGTCCTTTCAGTTATTAAAGCACTAAGGAGACTAATAAGCCTGGATAGAAACAAAGATTAACATCTTTGCACAAATTACCTGCATCTTTTCAGAAGAAGCAAGTACCTGGCTTTTCTCAGAAATATTGCATCTAAGGCAATGGACCATGTCACTCATCCCTCATTTTCTATGCTGGAGGACCCTGTCTCTTGATCTCCATGTCTCCCAGCAAGAACTGTGACCCATAGGAAATGAGGTCAATGGACCAGACAGTAGAGTCTGGTTGGGGATGAGATAACATGTAAATAATAGGACTTGGTGTTGTAGAATTGATTTATATTCACTCAACTCAGAGCAGTCCCTTGAAAGCCTTTGCTGATATGCCCTAATTGAGTTCAAGTTTTCTCCACCACATTTTAAAATAATATGCAGTAATTTTCTGTTGGCGTGTTTATCCCCACCATATAAATATGTAAAACCAAATCATAATTTATTCATTCGTGGACCTGATTTAATATTATCACTAATGCTTTTATTCTGAATCAGGAATAACCAAAATATACGTACAAAATTTAATGGCACTAAAGACACATGCATTCATTCTAGTACATGCTATTTTTCATCTGTAAAAAAAAAAAAGTCACTTCATCTCATATACTTTAATTAAACATTTTTTTTTGTTTTTTCACCTTTGTAATTATATAATTGCAATATCTATCCCCTCTCTTCCAACCATTCTAATCCCTTCAAATACTTCCTTGCTCTCTTTCAAATTCATGATCTCTTTGTTTATTGCTATCACACAGACTTATATGCATGTTCACATGCATGTGCGTATATATCAAACTGAGATGTTGATCATTTAGATTTTCATAAAGAAATGAAGCACTTGCATCTTCTATAAAGGAATTGAAATATGATTCACAAATCATAGCATGAAGATTCCTCATATTTATAACCCTGGAGTTATGTCAAAATTCTGGTGATGTTCAGAGGCCCTGGTTTGGGAACAAGGTAAACTCATCACTATCTTCTGCTCCATTTTTTGCGAAGTGAGTCTATTAAAGAGATACTCAGCTTAAAAAGCTTTTAACAGTAAAAGCGAAGTCTTTCTACTATTTTCAGTTGCCTGGGCTCACTGAAATTGTTAGTGAGCTAATTTATTGTTAATGCATGAATCCAGAATAAATGTCACAATCCAGTGTTTTAACTGAAGTTAGAAAAATGAACAAATTATCAACTCCTATATTTTTTGACTCTTCCAAAAGAAAAAATGACTCCTAACATTATTCCTGCTACAACCCTAGCATTCCAAAGTTCTTTTTGCTAAATCCTTCCTAAATTGAAGTGATTTTCTTACAATGAAATCTGTAATATATTTTAAAAAGAATGGAGCCTACATGTACATGGAAATTTAGAATACATGGAATATTAATTGATACTCATAAATAATCAAATTGATCATCATTTACATAGTATGTATGATAAAACTACCTTCTCACCTTAAATTTTTTGGATTTAGCAGAGGCCCAATATGAATGTACGTAATCTGAGAAGATAAGAGAAACTAGAAGGCGTTGGAGAGATGGCTCAGTGGCTAAGAGCACTGAGTGCTCTTCCAGAGGTCCTGAGTTCAATTCCCAGCAACCGCATGGTGGCTCACAACCATTGTAATGGGGTCTGATGCACTCTTCTGGTGTGTGTCTGGAGACAGTGACAGTGTACTCATATACATTAAATAAATAAGATAAAAATCTTTTAAAAAAAAGAGAAACTAGAAGCTTTCATTAAAAGCTCCAAGAGTTCTCACATGCCTCTAACATTTCACATGAGCTAGCACATTATTATCCACTACCACCTTGCATAGTGGATGAGCTAGGTCTCATCAAGGCATTATTACACAATAGGAGTCTCCTAGTCAGCCAGCAGTCACACGGTTTTATAGCATAAGCTTGAAACTTTACTACTGGTTAGTACCTGTGAGGGTATTATCAGGAAGACTACATTTTTTTTTGAGTTCTAAATAGAAAATCTATGTGGTACAGGGACTATGTTTTCTTCTGGTTGATTGTTTGTTTGTCTCTTTATGTAATCATGAATGACCTGGAGCTTACTGTACAGACTGGACTACGCTGTTGTTAGAAGCAATCCTCTTGTCTTTGTTTTTCAAGCAGTGATAATGTATGCACGTGCCATCACACATGTCTGAAAATCTTTTATGTGAACTACAAGTCAATCAAAGCAAAGTATACTTTATTAAAACACAAACTTCATATATAGATTAGGAAGTCCATGAATTTATTTTTCCTCCTTAACTGTACTGGCTGTTTTTGTGTCAACTTGACACAAGCTGGAGCTATCACAGAGAAAGGAGCTTCAGGTGAGGAAATGTCTCCATGATATCCAGTTATAAAGCATTTTCTCAATTAGTGAACAAGGAGAAAGGACCCATTGTGTGTGGTGCCATCCCTGGGCTGGTAGTTTGGGGTTCTATAAGAAAGCAAGCTGAGCAAGCCAGGAGAAGCAAGCCAGTAAGGAACATCCCTCCATGGCCTCTGCATCAGCTCCTGCTTCCTGACCTGCTTGAGTTCCAGTCTTGACTTTTTTTAGTGATGAACAGCAATGTGGAAGTGTAAGCTGAATAAACCCTTTCCTCCCCAACTTACTTCTTGGTCATGATGTTTGTGCAGGAATAGAAACCCTGACTAAGACATTCTTCATATCCTTATTGTGAATTCTTTCAAATCACTTAGGTTTACTGACTACTGTTATGACCTTTTGAAAAATCACTTTTGTTCCATTTAAATGTGTTCTTCCCAGATATCAGTTTACCTTGTCACATTTCAGATGTATTATTATTTAGCCTCTCTATTATGCAAGCATTCACAAAGTAGATGTTTGTAACCAAATCACAGAAATACACATATGCATCCAGGTAATAACCAAGTATGTCTTTGTAAATTTAATTATGGTTTGTTTTGTTTATTTATTTTAATTTTGTTTTTGAGATAAGATTTTGTGTAGCCAAGGCAAGTTTGGATATAGCCAAGGATGACCTTGAACTCTCATCTGTAACAAGCACTTACTGTTTCTTTTATAATATATTAGTAAATCACTTAGCCATTCATGGTGAAAGAAATCATTGTATATATGAGTGTGTGTGTGTGTGTGTGTGTGTGTGTGTGTATGTGTGTGTGTGTGCATACGTGTGTGTGTATACGCATATAAATATATATGTAGTTATATGAGTTAATTTCGTTAATTTAGTTCCTCTGTTGATATTTACCTTGTAACATTGTTTTTTTGAGATTCAGAATGATAATGGATAAACTTAATGTATGTTATGGTTTAGAACACAAAACATTCAAAAGCTCCATGTGTTAGAACTTAAGTCCCAATGAGATTCTGCTTAGAGAAGGAGGAGATTATTATAATTGATAGCTATTAGGAGAACAAGAGTCAATTCTCTTTAAGGGTGTGGCTCCTCAGAGGTCTAGTGTACTTCAGTAAGTGGCTTCATAGACAAAAGTCTAGGTATTACTACTTAGATTTGGTGGGATTTATAAGAACAAAAGAAATGGAAACACAAAGTTGGGTGGGTTTGGGAAGAAGTGTAAAGTAGGAGCAGTGACAAATATCAACATACAATGTATGAAATGCCCCCAAATGAATAGGTTTACAATTTTGTTAGCATAATTCTTATTTGAGTCTGAGAATAGGTTAACAGTTATTTTTATTCTTTTTGGTAACAAACATTTTCTAAATTTATACTCTAAATTTCAGATAAACCAAAATTGTCAATTTCTTAAAAGAGATCACAGTAGTGATCCAGTGAGATGGGTCAATGTGTACCAGCTTCTGTGATTAACTTGAGTTAACTGTGTTGAACACCTGGTGCCCACAGGGTGAAAGAGGAGAGCCAGCTCAAAACATCGTCCTCAGAGGGGTTTTCATTATTCTTCTTATTCATTCATTCATTCATTCATTCATTCATTCATTCATTTATTATGTACTGAGGAGACTATGTTTTTGTCCTTAAGTCCACTATGTTGTTTATTATATTTATTTCTCTGGGATAAATACAATTTGATCATAGTGAATAATCCTTTCAATGCATGCCCATATTTGAATTACAAGTATATTATTTAGTACTTTTTAATCTATGATCTCTGTTGGTTATACTAGCAATAAAATATAATTCCAAATACCAAATACTAAAACTTTGTTTTCCTCTGACCTTCAAATATGGACCCCGGCATATACCCAGATACTCACATACATACATATATACATACGTACATACATACATACACACACACACACACACACACACACAGAGAGAGAGAGAGAGAGAGAGAGAGAGAGAGAGAGAGAGAGAGAGAGAGACTAGAAATATTCTTAATAGGAAAGCAGATTATAATCACTTACCCTAGTCCCAGAAGATGACAGACTTCATTTGAAATTTGCGTGGTCCAGTTCTCAGCGCAAGCGGTATGCCATAAGCTATGGATATTGAACTGTACGAATCCATTGTTGCTCCTTGTGCCATTGAGAAAACGCACTAAAAATGCAGAGAAAAGGATGGTGGTTACAAGAAACAAGGGAGTGGGGGGCCATGTGGAAATATTGGTCACGACGAAAAAATTGTCTATACTAGAGGAAGAAAGTTTATGTAGGCAAGTGCAGTACAAATAAATTGAGTATCTACTCTTAAATTGATAAAATAATAAATAAATAAATTTCAAACTACCTCAATCACAAAAACATATTAAGCACTTGAGGTGTTGCTTCTATTGATTAGCTAGATTTGTTCATTTCACATTTTATGCATAAGCAAAATGTCACTTTGCAACCCATAAAGTTATATCTCTTATTTATAAATTTTCAACAGAATTTGTAAATTATCAATCAGTACATAGGGATTCATTTAGTATATTGAATTATACATATTGCCGTCTTGGTTAACTTCATACAGGTATGGCGGCCTCAAGGAAAAGGTGCTCATCCTTAACAGTTGGACTAGCAATTGATTATTACTTTTTGAAGAGTATCTTCGAATATATAAATTGAAAAATCCAAATGTACCAGAGGATTGTCTCATCTGGCATCACTGGAGGGGAGCCCTTTGGTCCTGTGGAGGAGGCTGGATGACCATGATAGGGGAATGCTAAGCCACTGAGGAGGCAGTGGGTGAGCGGGTGGAGGGGAAACTGGGCAGGGGGATAACATTTGAAATTTCAATAATTAAAATCTCCAATAAAAATGCAGACAAAGAAAAATCCAAATTGGGTTGAAGTTACTTTGTCTTTTTCTATGACTATAAAATGAAAAGATGTAAAACACGTTTATTTCCCAGCAAATGGATGAAATAAAGTTGTATATTGTGTTATTTAAAAATTATTTATAAAAAGAATTACTTATAAACTTATAAACTAGAAGAGGAAAAAAATGAAATTAGGATAAAGCTCATATATTTTGTACACTTGAGCTGCCTTTCCAGAAGTGTATTTTTATTTGCTATATTTGCTCTTTGATTTCTCTCCTCTTTCCACTATCTTACAAACATTCTGCAGAGAATATTAGGCTCATTATGCCCAGGAAGGGGTTCAACCTAAGCTTGTTTTCAAGGAAAGAAATTCTCAGTGATGGTAGTCAAATGTCCAAACACCATGCTGTTGTTTTTACTTCATTCTCTCATTGAAGGAGTTTGATACTGAATTAAACAGGTGGTGATTCAAAAACCACTCTTAACTCTTGTGAGGCATGTAATCTCTGACAGATGCATAGCTTCTTCAAAACTCAGTTTCTTCAGGGATAAATCAAGTTAGTTATTGATATGGAACTCTTTCATCGAACATTTATGTTGCAATGCACATAATATATGTAATACTTTTTAGAAATAAAATTAAAGCAATGTATGATAAAAAATAATACATTATTCATTTAACTATTGCAACCTGAAATGAGGGCTTGGCCTGAAAGCAATTGAAGAAGAAGAAGAAGAAGAAGATGAAGAAGAAAGAAAAGAAGGAGGAGGAGGAGGAGGAGGAGGAGGAGGAGGAGGAGGAGGAGGAGGAGGAGGAGGAGGAAAAGGAGAGGAGAAGAAGAAAAGGAGGAGGAGGAGGAGGAGAAGAAGAGGAGGAGGAGGAGGAGGAGGAGGAGGAGGAGGAGGAAGAAGAAGAAGAAGAAGAAGAAGAAGAAGAAGAAGAAGAAGAAGGAAGAAGAAGAAGAAGAAGAAGAAGAAGAAGAAGAAGAAACCAAATACTAAAAGTATAAAGAGAAGCCAGTTATAATATGCATTCAGAAGGCAATAGACAAAATAGAGCAGCAAATGGGCCAGGTACTAAGGTGCCCAGTTTGCTTATATTTGTCTTTTGTATTTATGTTTTCTGACTGAATGTTTTTGGTCCTAGACTAACAGTTATTACATGTAACTGAGCAACATAAACAAACTAGAGGTCTATATATTAGTTTTACTACCAACCAAAATGGTTTCGAAGCTTATATCAGGAGAAGCGGTTCATGCTCCTCAACACTTTCAATGAAAGAATATGTATTCTTCCTTTCATGGTTGGAGAATCTAAAAGCAAAGTTCATGCAATGCAAGTATTTTCATGAAAATAAGACATACCACAGTTTGCTTCATCTGAGCCATCACCACAGTGTGGGATGCTATCACAGAGATTCCCCATAGGAATGCAGTTTCCATCTTTGCACTGAAATTCATCATCCTGGCAGGGCTCTGTTTATTTTATAGAGCACAATAAACAAACAAACAAACAAACAAACAAACAAAGCACAAGTTGAAACTTTCTGAATACCCATTCCATTTATTCCCTTTTACACATCAGACATTTGCTTTAGTGCTTGAAGGAAGAAGCTTCAATGTTGAATGAAATACTCCAAAATTTCTTACCCAGATCACTTCAGAAACAGCACTAAAGGTGTCGCTTAAATGAATATAGATTAAACCTTGGCCATATTTTTTGCAAAACTGCATCAGGGAAAGTTCCAAGAGGTATGTGAGATTGTCCTTAAAATGACCTGACTCTACAGATCTCAGGTATGGCTTGGGGATACCTCCCTCAAAGAGACTTATCATCGTGACCTGGAAAGAAAAACTTTATGACAAGAGAAGCTCTGTTTAGATCACATAGAATGTCAATACTCTGTGATTTCACAGTTGTATATAGAGACACAACACCTCATGCTCCGTGGTACATAGACAATACAGAAGCAAAAGCAAAACCCTTTGATAACAAGAACACTCAGGGGACCTCTACTTTGAAAACAACTAGCAAATATAAATTAGAATCAATAAAATCCAGGCATATTGTCTATATTTTTCACAACTTTTGTCAAAGGTCAATACCTACCTTTGTCTTATATGTATTTCTGATTAGTGTGACACTGTACCATATGTGTGCACAGCACACACACACACACACACACACACACACACACACACACACACACACACACACACACATACAGGTATGCCAAATGAATAATTTTGAATAACTTTCCATGGAAGTAGTTCTTCCTTTTGTTTCTGATATTCTTCTAATATAAGTTGTGACTTAGTGAAATCAACCCAAGTTTAATACAATATGCCTGGATTTTCTCTAGAAACAATTGCTCTGTTAGCCAATTTGACAATATTTGAGGAAGGTAGAGTTAAATTTTTATTAATTTTTGAACACATGTATAAAATTATCAAAATTAATACGGGTATAAAATGCCAATATCTTTCACCTTTTCTAACCTTATTCTCTCTCCTTACAAGTTTTTTTCTCTGCATAGTCATCACTTTTTGGATGCAAATCCAAACAGAACATGGCTGATCACTATCATGTTATTTGTGCCATAATTGTGTTTGTATGTCTTGTCATACATCTTTATTGTAGCTCTCAGGGCTTATTTATACTGACCAAAGGTGGTGGTCCTTGAAGGAAATCATTTCAGCTAGAAATCTAAGTTTTAGAATCAAATATGACAAACGTATTAAATATTGGTACATTTTTAATGAGAGATTTTTAAATTATTCTTTGTGGGTTTCATACATATTTGATTATGTTCCTTAAGCCTCCAATGTTGATACACGGTCCTTCCCTTCCTACCCAATTTTGTGTCTTTTTAATCATTCAAGACTGATTGTATATATAAATTAATCTTTCTGAGATTAGTGGATCATGAGTAACATTTTAGGAATCACATTACCAAAGAAAAATGACTCTCCTTCATTTAGTACTCATCAACCTCTAATAGCATAGCAGATAAGGATAATGGGTCCCAAGAGACTTGTCTACCCATGGAAGATGATTGACTTTCTTGTTCCTGAGGACTTCTGCCATAGTATTGAGAATGTGACTGCACGAGTTCATCCTAAATTCCCCTAAAGTCTCAAGAATATCACCGAAGAGGGGATGTAAAGATTGCAAGAAATGAGAGGAGCAAAGGAGTCCCACGAAATGCTATCTTCTTGAATGACATATTCGTAGCACTTACAAATTCATAGCAGCTGTGATCACTTGAACAAGATCTACTCAAGCACAAGCAAGTCCACAATCTAGCATGGATGTAGGAGTCTCTACTGACCCGTTATCTTTACCTGGGGTGCCTTTGGAAGTTGATAGTTACTAAAAGAAGGGGATCCATATTTGTTTGGTAATGTGATCCCTAGAGGGTTATCCATGATCCACTATATCTCCCCACACTCTGTGCATATAGTTAATATTAATTGCACTGAGAAGGATAAAACCCAATGGATCTCTGTAATTGCTACAAAGGCAGAGAAACTGAATTTGAACCCAGAGACCCACTTGGTAGGAGAAGAGAATGAACTCCTATAATGATTCTCTGATTTTGGCATTAGTGCCAATAAACAGATGTCCACACACATGCACATATTCACTAACCAAATGTAAGAAAAATAACATAAAATTGAAAAAGCAAAGGGTATAATGTTGAGAAGGGGAACTGGAGCATGGGCATGGATACAATAAAATATATTACCTACATATATGTGAGTCTTAAATTGTTATTTTAAATACCTCTCTCTGTCTCTGTCTGTCTCTCTCTCTCTGTCTCTGTCTCTCTCTGTCTCTCTCTGTCTCTCTGTCTCTGTCTCTCTCTGTCTCTCTCTCTGTCTCTCTCTCTCTCTCTCTCTCTCTCTCTCTCTCTCTCTCTATCTCTTTCTATTTCTTTTGGGTGTGTCCCAACACTGAGCTCTAAGTCATCTCTCTGATAAGTCAACATTCTTGTCCTTCAGTCTGATTCTATTACTTTTCTCTTCAAATAGCTAGATATGCGAGGGATATATCTAACAATTCTATTTTGGTAACAGAAAATAATAACTGGGGATGTTTGTCTATTTTAAGCTTTAGAACATCCTGTCTTTTACCCAAGATCTAATTTGCCTTAATGAAGGTATTTTTAGGAGGTTATGGCTGGCATTTTCTCCAAATTTTTATAACAGGAGAAAAGTAAGTTATATATCTCAAAACATAATTTTATTAGGGAGATTCTAGTAAATGCAATTATCAATTTGTTTCACAAACACATATTTTAAACAGATTACTGAGATGACAAATGGCTCCAAATGATTATTATTATGTTTTCTACAGGGAATCATGAGGATCTTAGTTGGACCATTTCTCTTTCTTCTCGATATTATAAATCTTTCACTTACATTTAGAATACAGAAATTCTTAAAAGTAAATGCACACACATAAATTTATATTCTATAACAATATGTATATCAGCATATATTAATTTTATAAGGTAACAGATTAATTTTGGACCATAATCAAATATTTAATATACTTTTGCTAGTCATTACCAGTTACTATTAAATTATTTTTCATGGTTTCCATAGCTTTTGTAATTATTACATTAAGTGAACTTACAATGACAGTACTTATTATAGATATAGTTATTGATAATTTTGCTTTTATTATTATAGTCAAGCTATATTCAGCTGGAAATGCATATTTTAGCTGGCTAATATAAATATAAATATATGAATAAAAATTGAATATAAACATGCACCATGTCCCTGTCTTAAAAAAAATATAATTTACTGTCCTTCTATACTCAAAGCTGTTAGGATTATACATGAAAGTCCAGAAAAGATAGCTAGTTTAGATGCTAGAATATGTTGGATAAACAATTTCTGAATGAAGAAAAATGGTGTATTGTTGCTGAAGTGAATAGGAATTATAAAGTCTGAGAGGAGGTATGGATAAGCTATTTAAAGCTTTCCATATATGTCTACACTTGATTTTCATTTTTTGTAACATACATTATTTAAGGTCTTTAGGAAGTCTTTGCTACAACAATTTACTCTCTCTGAAGTCCAAAATCTTACCTCAGGTAGTTTTATGCCCATGGTAAGAGAGAAAAATGTAATACTACTCAGACTTGAATTTCCCCATTTTCCCTTTATGAAGTCTCTATAGCTCTGCTTCATTTAGACACCATATGCTTGCTTTTTAAGAAGGAACTGAATTGGTTTCTAAGGCACACAGCACACAAGCTGGGGATGGCTCGGGGGCCCTGATTGTTGCCTGCTGTCATTTGTGAGTCGCCTGTATGCTCTACCGAATCCCACCTGAAAACTACTTAAATCAGAAACATGCAACTAGTGCACATTCACAAGTGACTTACCATAATAAATATCTACTGTGAATCCTCAAGTTCAATATGAGCAGAAATGATGAGGAGAGGATAAATAAAATAAAATATGCCTTATAACCCTAATAGAAAATATTCAAGTATTCCTGAAATATCTCAGAAGACTAGGTCTTTATAAACACTGGAAAGTTTATAACATAATTTTCACATTTTTTTTCCTGAAATTATCGCCAAAGCAGAACATCAATAGAAGGGAGTATGTAGACCTGATCTCACTATTCATTACTGGACTGATTATCTTTTATTTCCAAATCCTTGTTTCTCTGTCTTTCCATCTTTTGTTATTAAAAGCAAATAAACAAATGAAGAAAACAAAACAAAACAAAACAAAAAAAACCCAAAGCTTGATGAAAAAACACTTTGCTGAGAACAGCTGTGTTACTGTGCCAACATCACAGAGAACTGTCTTCTAGTTCCAGCAGGAATGGCAGCTCACAGTTGGGTACAATAGTTATGACTGATGATCACCTATCTTCAATTTAAAGGATCCTTCTTTTATAAACGAGATGCTCAAGACCAAGCTATGGGTTCTTGGGCAACCAAATGCAAAGACCTCCCTCAAATTAAACTGTACATGCTCTGTAGACTTCCTTAAACTAAATGATTTTGTTAACTTTCTCAGACATGTTTTTCACAATTACCCAACATACTCTTTTTTTCAAGAGTAAGAATTATACAAAAGCAATAATGAATAATTTTGTTGGAAGAGATGTTTGTTCTCAATTTTGATGGTCTACACTATTTCAATGTTTTCCATCTCTTGCCATTTATGACTACAAAGTAGGGCTGTAAAGACTTACTGATTTTATAAACTTTGTTTTGACATACTTTCATCTTTATATATGAAATAATGTTCTACAATTATTTCAATTGCTTAGGTTTGTAACGAATCCACTTGTCTACTGGTTGGTGTATATACATTTTAAAAAACTAAATTACTTCAGTTGGTTTTATTTTTTATTTCCATTTAAAAATGCATGTAATTATTTTATGAAAACTTCTTTTCATGAAAAAAAAAAACTCTTGAAAACTTGTTGAGAAGTTTATCCCTCTGACATGATAAGCACCTTTATGTGTCATCTGTTTTCTTGTTCCAGTGTATGGTGCGCTGCATATCTTAGCATGTAACTGTCCAGGATTCATCTATATTAAGTGAATAATTAAATACACATGATATACTATCATCCTTAGCATGTAGACGGTTACTGACATTTCATAAGAAACAGTTATCTCTGCATTTTTACATTGTGCAGTATTTTTTAAACCTAAAATACCATTATTTTAAATTTTCCTCAATAAAATTGATTCAGTAGTCAATGTGTTCAAAGATATATATTTTGTTTGTAAATATTATTCTTTTTGAAACTCAACATGTTAAGTAGAAAAGGTTATAATATTGATCCTTTCTAATTAATTGTTATTTTACAGAACATAGTAGATGCCAGGATTTTCCAGTTCGTTTTCATCGGTCCTAGAAAGTGTGTTATTTTTTCCCATGTGGTTTTCTTTCTGAGATTGATGCAGTGTGTTCTTCATTTTGAGATTTTCTTATATCCTCTTTACTCACTCCCAGATTTTCCTTTGAATTTTATACACATATATAAGTGTGTGTATTGTTGATGTGTGTGTGTATATATATATTGTGTATATATATATAGTATATATATATATATATATAGTATATATAGAAAGTTTTTATTTATTTATTTATTTTTATTGGATATTTTATTTATTGACATTTCAAATGTTATCCCCTTTCAGGTCTCGCCTCTAGAAATGCCCCATCTTATCCTCCTCCCCCTCCTATATGAGAGTGCTCCCCCCCAACTCTTGTCTTCCCACTCTGACCTTCCCTTACACTGGGGTATCGAACTCCCACAGGAGAAAAACTACAATATGCTGAGCAAAACAAACTGGCATCTCAGAATGCAAACCTACACATTGTGATGTGGCTTGAATTGGGATTTGTTTCCTTGTTTTGTCCCCTTCCACTCTAAGGATGTGTGTGTTACTTACCTGGAATCCCCAAGTAATAGCCGGAAGTGAAATTTGCTTTGAAGCCCTTGCCCCTGGTGTCTGTGTCTGAGGTGAAAATCACTGTCATCCTATTTGTGGTAGAGAACAAGTCCTTCATGGGACCAGGTCCTGTGTACACAGCTGTCGCAAAGAGAAAGGGACTGTAAATTCAAGGGGTAGGTCTGCACACAGCAGGGCTCACCTAAAGCACATGCATATTCCCACAGTTTAGATGCTGATTCTTAACTGTCTTATCTATTAGGAGCAGAAAAGAATTCCAGAACAAAACAGTTTCTATCTACAAGCTACTATAATTTAAATATCCTTGTGGAATTTTTATTTCTTTGGATCTGTGTGAATATTAAGAAGAAAATTTTAAAAAAATTAAGAAAAGTGAGTAAAATAATGAACTGTTATTTTTCCTTGATCATATAAGCAGGTTCACTGTTGATTTATTCAATCCATGCCAGACGGCTGTGATCTGAACTCTGCGGGGTTTTCCTGACACATCTGGGGAGTCTTCACTATTATCTTTGTCCTTCAGAGGGCAGAGACTCATGGTGAGTCTTCATTCTCTTGTTACAATCTTTATGTAACAGTATCCTGATTTAAAGAACCTCAGGTATATTTTATATTTAAAGATGAACATGAGTTACGAGACGAGCTAGATCTAACCCACTTTGCAGTGAAGCATAATCACCTAAGGACGTTTGTATTTAATGTGTGGCTTACCTTACCAAAAGTATTTCTATCTTAAAATGAATGTCTAAATAGTATAACGTAATGTTATGCTTGGCTAATAAACTTTAACCGTGCTAGTATATATTTTATTATCCAGACACAAATATTTCTCATGGGTAGTTAGAAAGCAATAATCAATAGTAATAGAGAAAAATAAACCTTGTTTTGCTTTTGAATCCTTCTCAGCTGTTGAGAAGAAGTGAATGCCATGAACAATAATATACAAAATGGTGATAAAATATAGAATAAGATGGCTTAAAATATTTACAAGGAACAGTATTTGGCTATGCTAGGGCCAGAGGAAATCTGATTTAATAATTATTTTGGAATACCTGTTGTGCACGTATTTCATAAAACTACATAGTTGGATATACATGGTGCATTATAGTTAATTACTAGCAACTTTTAATAATTGTGAAGCAAATCTATCAATTCTGATTAGCAGAGACTGTTCTAAAAAGAGTGTAATCTCATCAGTATTACAAACATGTCCCGAGATAAAACTCTGCATCCTGGGAAGACTTGGCAGAAGGGAAATCATTACCAGAATATATTGTTTAAAGAAATATTTTCAATAGAGTGAAAAATCTTTAACCTGTTACATTGCTGTTATATTTTCATCTTGCCAACTGTAAAATGCTAGCATCTGTTTCAATGTGCTCTCTCTGTAAGTTAAGCATCCTGATCTATACATCTTTCAGAGGGTTGAAATTTCAGTCTTACCCAAGAGCAGGGAGTCAAATTCTCCCCCATCTCTAACTTCTACCACATCATTGATGTTTTCTAAATCGAATTCTTGAAAATGAAGTTGAATATTTTTCCCCTTCTGTGCATTTAAAGTCCACACACCTTGAAGACAAAAAATGACAATTTACCACGCACATCTTCGTATTTTTTTGTCTATCTTCATTGTTTGCACATTCGTGTATGTGTGTATATGTCTGTGTGCCTGTGTGCATTTGTTTGGGGTGTGTGTGTGTGTGTGTGATCAAACAGGCATGCTTGTGTGTGACTGGGATGATCTTCCCAGAGTGCACACAAGACGACTTGCTGAAGTAGTTCTCTTCGTCTATCTTTGAAGTTCCCAGAATCAAACAGAGGACATCAGGCTAATTGCCAAGAATGAGTCTTTACCTGAGAAGCTGCAGAGCCAGGCTCAGCTCACCTAATTTTCCATGATCAAATAAGCAAACTCTGACATTTATTTGAAAGTGTTTCCATTCATTGAAATAAATTGCAAGCTGTTACTTCTTTAAAAAAATAAAAGTTGCCTGCCTCAATGAATGTTCCTTTTTAAAATTAAGTTCTGAGTTGGTTGAGCATTCAGATTCTCTTCTGTCCTATTCCCTCCTACATTGAGTATTTTCACAATCTTCAAGAATCAACCTCTATCTGTAGAGTACTGATCTCTCCAGGTATTTGCATTATACGCTTCATTTGATGAAAAGATAGGTAGACCTTCAGACTGTATGCGGAATACACACACACACACACACACACACACACACACACACACACACACACCACAGGATTGTCTTCGGAAAACTCATGGGTCTTCTTTCCATTTTAGGTAATGGCAGCATCATTTGCTGTCTCGCCTTATGTTGGCCCTTCTTATGTTTTCTATCACATAAAACCAACCTGAGAAACTTCAATCCTGCCTCCTACGGCCTTCACTCCTTCGCAGTTTTCAGTCTTGCCCCATCGGAGTGCAAGATACTGACACTCCTTATGTCCTGATTGGATGCTACTGATGCTCCCTCATTACTCTAGCTATGATAGACAAAAGGATCTGACAGAAATGCAAACTGATTGTATCATGCTTCTCACATGAATTTCTGGAAATTTCCTCTTTTCTCTCGTATAAAATCCAAGTCCCATAACACAGAGCCAAATTTCTTCACATAATCAATTTTAACCAATTATGGTTAATTGGTTTTCCTTAGAGTCTTGATTTCTTGGACTTGTCTGGGAAGACCCCTTCCAAGTCCCTCTTTAATGCCCTTCTTTTACATATGTTTTGATAATATCTTGAACATGGGTAAGAATAATCTTCCTCTGGGGTGAGCCTACCAGTTAGTTGTCCATTACCAAATGATCATCCCTAAAAGCATATATAAGTAACATTTTACTAATATATAATACATGTATATATGTATTTGTATATGTAAATATATGTACATATATTTAAATATGTGTATATATGCATATAATAACAACTCATGTAAAAAGAAGCCATGAATTTGAAAGAGAACAAGAAGGGGTACATTGAAGTGCTTGGAAGGAGGAAAGGAAAGGGGAAATAATGCTATCATGTAATCTCAAAAGTAAAAGTAATAAAAAATCTTGTTTCAATGACAAGTTTTAGATTCTTTTCATCTTTAGGCAAAAGATGTAATTCATGGTTGACTTCAGCATTAAGTTTGAAGTAGTAAAAACACTCTTTGCTTCTACTTTCAGACCATGTGAAACCAATGTTTACCTATTCTTTTATCCTTGTGACCTCTATTTGCCTTGATATGTCTGCTCATCTCTATGAAGAAATGCTTTCATCTTAAAATCCATTGTCACTGTCATTGTTGGCACAATCATGTGAGTGGATCAATACTGCATGTGAGTCCTAACAAGGTATGGTTATGGAAAAAAATAATGGCTGATTTTCAGCCCATTCCTCCAGAATTATGATTTTTCTAAGACAGGATGGACAATCTGGATTTGTGATGCACTCTATGCAGTCTTCAGACACCTATAGTGAATGTCTCTGGGTAGTAACCCTGGTTCAGCATATTTTTGTAGATTGCTTTCTCTAAATTTTGGTATTTCAATAGTCCCCTTTATTATTAGTTCATTTGTGCTGGGAGTCTAATTATGTTATCCTAGCTGTAGCCTTCATCGAATCTGGTTTGTGTGCCCTCAATGTGAAGATATTACACTGACTGTTTTCACTCTTTCCGTTGACCTTGTTCTATGAAACTGCTAGCTTGCTGTGCATCCTCTAGGGATTATATCAATGATCTAGGTAAGAGAGAAATATCTGGAGCAAGGGTGTCTGCAGCAAGGGCATTACTTTATGTTTTTATTCTGGAATTACAATTTAAAAAAAACTTTAAAGAATAATTGTAATTCATCGAAAATAATTGAATTCATTGAAATCGTGTGTGGTGGACACCATTATTTGTCTTCATTTAAGTTATTAGTGGAAAAGTAGTTCATATATTTGAAAGAAAAAAATCAGGAAAGGGATCATGGAAGGCTTTGGAGGGAGAAAAGCAAAGGAGAAAATGATGTAATTATAAATACTATCAAAAAGTAAACAAATCATTAATTAAGTATTTCATAGTAGTAAACATGTTATTGTATTCATTTTGATAAATTTGTAATTTATTTTGCTCATTTAAGAGGGACTTTCCCTTGTTATATGCATTTTTCTTTGGTAAATTGGGAAAGAAAATACTCACAGGAAGCTTGATTGGGGTATTTGTCTGGAAAGTTTGGAGAACTGAATGTTGAATTTGGCTCCCATAGTTCAAAAGGTCCTCCGCAGTCAGCTGAAAGGGATTAGGAAAGAATCATTAACAACACCATTCCCATTCCACAGAGATTCTATTAGATGCCAGACATTATTCAATTACATTTCCTATCATGCTAGTTCTGACAGATTCATTTTGCATGTTCTATAAATTGTTGGGGAAACAATGTTAGCACATCAATGTCATTACTAGAAAAGTTCTCAAAACCTTTATATTTTTATTGCCTTTATAAGATTTTAAGAGATTATAATAATGTTTAGGGTTTAATCAAGGGAAAATATTTTGCATATCTATTTGATCAAGAGACTATTTTGCAAAACAAAAGGGATACAATATTAGCTGCAGGAAAACATGGGTGTTTATAATAGAGCAAATCTCATTCCTGCCATCATCCTAGAAGGGGCAGTTCAGGTAAATTACTGATCTTGCAATCTGGACTTTCCTATTATTTAAAAAAATCCTTTATTTAAGATACTGGGTAGAAATGTCACTATATGCTGAAACATTTGGCAGCAAGGAAAGGGAAAAGGACAGTTTTTCCTCTTGTTTAATATTTCTTCCAAGCAAAGCATGCTAGCCACCCTATGCTAAATGAGAGCCTGTATACGAAATCCCCCAAACACAACAAAACACCAAGTTTTAGTTTTGTGTTCTGGTTAGCTTTGTTACTCAACATTTTACAAGAGTCAGTTGAGATTCACAGAGTTTAATTAAAATTTATTAGAAATCTATCTAGTTATTATAGACAGCCTTACTGTGGTGCCATGACACCTGGCAGGAACTTGACATCGACCAATGTGAAGTTCCTACTCTCCCAGCCTTTGAGCTGGAACTCCTGTGTTAGCCATAATCCCCTCCACCTAAGGTGGAGTGCTCAGACCAAGGTGAATTCCATTATTTTTCAAGGACCTGCAGTTTCCTGAGAAACACTAGCCACCTGTGGAGCAACTGAACTGGTTCTGCTGGGAAGCTTCCAGCCTTTGGGGGAAGGGTTTCCCCCCTCCTATATATATTTGGAGTTCTTCACTAAACTTTGAGACCTTGAATAGCAGGTGTTATCTTGGTCTCCATCTCTTTTTGCTGCCTTCTCACACATCCCCTGCTTCCCTTCTAGGTAACCTGTTTGCTGTAACTGCAGGCAGTTACAAGTTATGACTAAATCTTCTAGTTCTGACTACAATTACATATGCTAAAATTTCAATACATTTAGCGTATTTAATTTTGTTAGAAACAAATCTGAAGCTGCTTAATAATCATTGACTATTTTAAGGACCCCAATTTTATTGCTTGTTACCATTGTTAAATTTAAAAATTGTTTCTAAAACGTACATAGCATGCTTTATTTGTATGTAGTATTTTTGCCTTTTAGTTAAGGCAAATAAAGTTAGATTTTTTTTCTTATGTTCAAGAAGTCAGAAATCACATTGGAGGAGGGATAATTAAGCTAATTAAGAAAAATATATCCATATAAAGCCTTCACTAATACCTTTTGATTAATAACAGCCTTCCTTATCTAACCCCGTTGAACTCTATGAGAATGTGTGCATATGTGAGATTGTGTATGCATGTGTGTATGAGTATGCTTATTTTTGTTTCCATTGGTATCTGTGAACATGGATGAATGTGTTGGTGTACTTGTATGAGCTTGTATACATGTTTGTGTGTGATTTCTGTACATAAGCACATGTAAGTTTGTGTGCATGAAAGTATGTGTACACATGTATACTTGTATATGACTATGTGTTTGTGTGTTAACCAGCTTTCTTTGTCCAGCCTGTCCTTGGTAGGAGTGGAATGATATGCTTCCAGACTTGGGATCAAGGCCTAAAGGTCATGGGCCTCCAGGAGTGTCAATGCCAGCTGTAGGCATAGAGCTTATTTGTATAATAATGTATTTTTAGATTCTTCCTTCAAGGAGTGTCCCTCCAGTTAATGATAATGACTCAGAGACAGCAAGAGTCATGGGTTAAGGGGTGTTGCTAATGTCTCCTAATGGTAAATGCTGAGGTCTTCAGGCCAGCCCTTAAAGCTATGGGAAAGAACTCTAAAAACATGACTTCAAAAATATATACAGAGGAATGGGTACTGAAAATGTGGTACATTTATAAAATCAAGTACTACTCAGCTATTAAAAACAATGACTTCATAAATTTCTTAGGCAAATGGATGGAATTAGAAAATATCCTGAGTGAGGTAACCCAGTGACAAAAGAACACACACAGTATGCACTCACTGATACGTGGATATTAGCCCCAAAGCTTGGAATAGCCAAGACACAATTCACAGTCCACATGAAGCTCAAGAAGATGGAAGACCAAAGTGTGGATGCTTCAGTCCTTCTTAGAAGGGGGCACAAAATATTCAAGGAGGAAATACAGAGACAAAGTATGGATCAGAAACTGAAGGAAAGGCCATCCGGAGACTTCACCCACTTGGGTCCATCTCATATACAGTCACCAAACCCAGACACTATTGCAGATGTCAAGACATTGCAATTGCTTGCTGGCAGGACCCTGATATAGCTGTCTCCTGAGAGGCTCTAGCAGAGTCTGAAAAATACAGAGGTGGATACTCACAGTCAACCATTGGACTGAGCACAGGGTCTCCAATGGAGGAGTTACAGAAAGGACTAAAGGAGCTGAAGAGGTTTGCAACCCATAGGAAGAACAACACTATCAACCTAGCAGACCTCCCAGAGCTCCCTGGAATTAAATCACCAACCAAAGAGTACACATGGAGGGACCTGTGGCTCCAGGCACATAGGTAGCAGAGGATGGCCTTATCAGAGGAGAGGCCCATGATCTTATGAAGGCTTGATGTCCCAATGTAGGGGAATTACAGGGCGGGGAGGTGGGAGTGGGTGGGTGGGTGAACTCCCTCATAGAAGCAGGGGGAGGGAGGATGAGAGAGGGAGTTTCCCCTCTGAAAACGTGGAGAGGGGATAATATTTGAAATGTAAATAAATGAAATATCCAGTAAAAATATATAATTTCTCAATTATGTAAAATTTAAGGATGTAATATCAATTATATGATGGGTTTTATGAATCTTAAAGTCCAAAAGCAGCTAGATTACTGTCTGTGTTTAACAAAGGGAGACAGATCTCTGAATTCATTTGCAATCTTTAAAACAAAAAACTGCTTGTTTCTCCTAAGAATCAAGAGACTGGGGCATAGGATGTAGATTCGTAGGATAATCAAAAGGAAACCTGGAGTAAATGGCTGGATTGATATGTAAAATAAAAGATTGGGTTATGCACTGTAAGAGAGGAGCTATTCAGATAATTTTTTTTTTTTTTTGAGTAGTGGAGAACACTGCTTGGAGAAATGCCTCAAGCAGAGCACAGAGACAGAGCTATCTGGAGATTTTCAGAGAAAGAACAGAGAGAAAGCAATCTGGAAAACCGTCTCAAGCAGAATATAGGGCACCAGCTTGGACCCATGATTTGACTTGATGTTGATTGTTTTTGTGCTCTCAAACATTCCTTCTCTTAGGAACCTGGACCTAGCTGAACATTGGTCCTTCACACCTGTGTCTTTGCATATATGTGTGTTCATTAGAATGTTTATAGTATGGATTTGCACATAAGTGTATTTGTATGCATGTGAGAGTGTTTATGTCTTCATTAGTGTATGATTGTGTTAGTGGTTATGTAAAAAATGTGAACAACTTGTTTTAGTGTAAGTGCCTACATTATATATTTATGAATGTGATTGTGTGCATTTGTTTAAATTATAAGTGTACTTATCTGTGTAGTTCATATGCATGTGAATGTGTGTGTATATGAGTGTATGTTCATGTTTACAAATGTACCATTGTGTATCAGTTTGTATGTGTGTATATGTGAACATGAATGTATGTATGTGAGTGTACGTATAGTGTTTAAATGTGCATGCTCATGTGTGTTCACATGATTGTATTTCTACATGTGTTTCTATTGCCTGCATACATGTGTGCATGTAGTCTGTGTGAATATGTGTAGTTCTCAGATATTCATAGGTATTTATATGTGTGTATCTGTGAGTGTGTATATGTATGGTTTGTATGTGTGCCTGTGTATGTCTATCAGTGGTTGAGTATGTGTGTACATGTGTGTTTCTATGAATATATGGTATGTGCACTTGACTGTGAACTTTTGCATATATGCATATCTGTGCACATACGCGTGTGTGAATGCATGTGATTTGGTGTCTATTTTTCATACATAAATGTGTGTTTTATATGTGTGCATTATCATGTGCATTTTCTATATTTATGTATTATTGTGTGCATGAATATATGCATGTATGTATAGATTTACATGTAGTTGATTTGTGCACAAGTGTGTTTTCATATGCACATTACAATTTTTCCCATTTTCTATTTAAAAAACAGAAAATTTCTAAATCAAACACTGCTATTAACACATAGGTAATATTTTAAGAGTTTAAAGTTTTATATAAATCAAAAAAGTATACTATGTGAGAAAGATGAATAGATAGCACTTTAATACTTTCATAACCAGAAGTAAAATTCTGTCAGTTGTAACTGTTAAACCTAATCAGGCACGTGGTTAACTTAGCATTTAATCTGCAAACAGAAGTCTTGGGAAACTCATTCCTTCAATGCACTTAAGATGCCAATTTTAAAAAGATATTCAGTGCATAATTTCTCATTAAATAACTGACAATCAAGATTCCTTTAACCTTTGGATGAAAGTTGCTTCAGTGGCTGGCTCTGTGTTTATGACTGTTAGCAATTTGGAAACCATTTTATGCCATTGTAGGTAATACAGCACAACTCATTTTAATTGTGGTGTTCCCACAGTGTAAGTGTAGCACATGATTCTTAGGAGAAGTGCCATAGACTGAAGATAGGTGATTCTAGAAATTTCAGTCAGGCTGTGCTATTATGTAATGACTGCCCACATAACCAATGAAAGTAATGCAGGCTGACTAGTTAACAGTTATTTAATTTCTCACATTTTAATAGTCCTAGTTCTGTTCTTTTAAATGTTTATATTTTGATTCATCTTGTATTATGCCATGGGGATTTTCATTATCACAATGTGTTTCTGTAGCATTCTCCAAGTTAGTTTTTGAAGATGGAGTCTTTTCCTGATTGTTTCTATTGGTAACCTCTGCTTAAGCCCAACCCTTCTAAGCAATGTGTCCATATGAAGGTGTGTCCAGGAGGAGAAGAAGAGGAGAGTTAGCTTTCAGTCACAGTAAGAGAATTTGAATTAAACACATGTGGAAGAAAATAAGCTACGAAATGAAGACATAGTTGCAATTACTAATAGGCTTGTAATTGTCTTTTATGAGGGAAATAATAGATAAAACTTGAGAAATAATAAATCACATTGAGTTTATGTGAAGTAATTTTCAATATTCTCAATTACTAATTATTATCTTAGTAATATAAGATAAATCTTTTGATATTATATGGAACATGTTTATAATAAGTTTATATTAGAATCCAAAATTAAATCTGTCCTAAGAATTAAGAGTCTGATTTTTAAAAACTAATAATTTTAATACATTACTGTAACAATTCATAATATAGTTTAATTCAATTTGTGACAAATTGGTTTAAATGTTTATTCATGAAAATCAAATTTTATTTTCTCTTAAAAATGTAGCCAATGATAACAGTAAATGGGCAAGGTGTTGTGAAGATAGACTGACAAAAACAATACAAAATAGCAAAACGTTCCCTGATGAGAGATTTTTGTGACCGAAATTAGTATCTGTGTGTACTAGGGATTAAATATCAAATTAACCAAATACCATAGAATGTTGGTCTGTAGGAACAAGCTAAGACAGCATGGATTCAGATTGATTTTCACATAGTTGTTTACTAAATTAACTTACTCTGTATTAAGAAATGAAAAATGGCTTTAAGCAGGATACAATAGAAAAAAAATTTAAAGTAGTGAACTTTAAAATAGCTAAAGGTACTTTTTTCTTAATAAGTCAAGAATTTCAGAAATCAATCAGGGCCTGGAGTGTAGATTTCTTTCTCTCTACACTTACTGTACTTCATCACAGAGTTTCAGGATTGTTTTTCAAATCAACATGATTTTTGTACAATAGAATATTAGCTTTTATAAACTTTTATAAGCTTTTATAAATTCTACTCTCAGCAGAGTCTTCATTTTGAAATTAATTGTGTCACTATTACAAGGGCCATACTGGAGTTGATGGAGAACAGACTAAATGCCACATGATAGAGGGATCCCTGGAGTTGTGAATGTCCACAAAACTATACCTAACAATAAATTCAGGAGTGTAGTGGGCATAGAGTTTTATTATTCACTCACTTGTTTTGAGATTTTCTTATTTAACTGCTGTGTAAAGAGTGAAAGGTTTTAGCAAGTCAACCGTGATTTCCTTTTATTTTTGCTTAAACAAATCAGTGATTTGGAATCTGAATAGCTCTTTAAAAAATAGAACTTCCATTGACCCAACTGCAAAGGGCATTAGAAAGAAATTGTTCAGCATGCACTGGGTGGTAATTAACATTTTATGCTGTGCTAAACACTGGCTCAAAGTGAACCACTTGGAAAGTGGAACAAATACACTCTGGGCAAATTTTAAATTTATGTCTTAAAATCCAATGGGTTGTTCTAACACTACAATTTTTGCCGTCTTAAAATGTGCATGGATGTCAGGCTTTTGTACATTGAGATATTGTGGGACTCTTTGGTGTTTTTTTTTTTTTATTACTGGCTGGAATAGATATGATCATGTTATACATAATATAGATTTTAGCATAATATAGATTTAGCATTTGACAATGTTGTGATCATTTATTTTACATATATTATCTATATTATATATTTTAAGTAATGTAACTAGGCTAACATTTTAAGTCTAAGTATGCCGCAACTTAGACTTTTCTATGAAACTGTAGAAAAGATGGGACTATTTATTGATTAATAGAGGGATACACAAACAGAAGAAATCTGTCCTCCTAAATTATCAAGAAAACATTTAGCTTATAGGAAATACTTGTAGTGGCTATTCCTGGTTGTCAACTTGATTATATCTGGAATGAACTACAATCTAGAATTGGAAGGCTCTCCTATGATCCTAATCTGGAGGCTCAGAGATATAAATTTCTGACCTGGATCTTGGCATGGAGATCTTGAAGCATAGTGGCTATGAATTTCAGAAGATTAAGACAAGGAGATTTCCGAGTTCAAGATCATCTGGGATTAAAGGCATGGAGGCACGCACTGTTAATCTGGGCCACACCCTCTGCTGGAGACCTACAGCCTTTAATCAGGGCTACACCCTCTGCTGGAGATTTATAAGGACATATAAGGATATATAAGGAAGAAGGAAGATTTACTCACTCTTCCTTGCCTGCTTGCCTCGTGGGACTGAGCAACTGCTAGATCCTTGGACTTCCATCCAAGCTGCTGCTGACCAATGTTGGGGAGTTGGACTATAGACTGTAAGTCATCGACAAATTTCTTAACTATATAAAGACTATCCATATGTTCTGTGACTCTAGAGAACCCAAACTAATATAGAAGTATTAGCATAACCTTAGTTGGTACCAGAAGTGGGGTATTCCTGTGACAACCTGACCATGTTTTGGGGAGGACTTTGGAACTTTGGGCTAGATGATTTATTCAGTGTCAAGAACTCTGTGGAATGTTCTGTAGGAGCTTGGAAGACAATGTTGAGAACAGTGCAGAAGATGGAGGCCTGGCTTGTGAAATTTCAGAGGGAAGATTAAAGACTCTTACAGTGGCCATGTTTTGATTGTGAAGATTCTGTGGTTTCGGTTAGCTGGGGTTGAAGAATCAGCTGTGATTAACAAGATACCAGGACCACTAAAGCAAACCTTTGTGTTACTGGGACTATTGATGCTGGTTAGCTGGAGCTAAGAAATTAGCGGTGATTAAGAAGAGACCAGCATCACTGAGGTGAAATCTTCTGGGAAGTGTTTTCTGAGAGCACAGAGAGTGTGTTCCAGAGTTGTATTTTTGCTGTGGCTGGACTTGGTACTGTGTAAGAGTCACCCAGATGGTACTGGTTTTGAAGGCATGAAGGGGTCATGAAGAGCAGCTGAGGCTCCTGTCACAGTGAGAGGCCATGGAAGGCCATTGGTGAAGGTGCAGCCTCAGTTGCAATTGATGGCCCAGGACTTGAAGAGGTCATGCATAGGAGCAGAGGCTTGTCACATGAAGAGAGCCTATGAGAGGCTATTGGTGAAGCCTAATTACAGTGGAAGATAGCAACGTTTTGGAGATGCCAGTACCATGCGATGACCACCAAGAACAGCAGCAGCACTGGAGTACAGGCAGCTAGAGCCTAGAAGACAAGCTGTGTGCAACAAAGGGCAGAGCTGGAGAAGTGACCCACGCCCTTGGAGGAGCCCGGAAGATTGTGAGTTGGATCCCAGACATTGAACCATTGGAGTTTGAGTTTTGCTTTTGGTTGTGACTGTGCCCTGATATGTTTTCCTCTTGAAGGAAGAAAGTATTTTAGTGGAGCCCACAGTTAAAAGACTTTGAACTTTTAAAAGACTTTGAATTTTAAAGATAGTGTACATTTTAAGGTGACTGAACTTTTAATATGTAAAGACTGTGGGACTTTTAAAGTAATTTAGATCTTGGGGATGAATAAGAAAGTAAGGGGTGAGGCTTAATAGTGATGTGTTTGTGTGTCAACTTGGCAAGGGGTCAATTGTACTGGCTAGTTTTGTGTGTCAACTTGACACAGGCTGGAGCTATCACAGAGAAAGGAGTTTCAGTTGGGGAAGTGCCTCCATGAGATCCAGCTGTGGGGCATTTTCTCAATTAGTGATCAAGTGGTGAGGGCCCCTTGCGAGTGGTTCTACCTTTGAGCTAGTGTTCTCTTGGGTTCTATAAGAGAGCAGGTTGAGCAAGCCAGGGGAAGCAATCCAGTAAGAAACATCCCTCCATGGCCTCTGTATCAGCTCCTGCTTCCTGACCTGCTTGAGTTCCAGTCCTGGCTTCCTTTAGTGATGAATTGCAATATGGAAGGGTAAGCTCAATAAACCCTTTCCTCCCCAACTTGCTTCTTGGTCATGATGTTTGTGCAGGAATAGAAACCCTGATTAAGACAATATTCATCAAACTAGTAGTGATTTTAAGACTTTTGAAAATAAAATTTTGCATAGGATGTCATATACTATTAATATAGAGGACCCACACAAAATAAAAATAAGACCACTATCATCCAGTGCCACCATGCCAAAATTATTGCATTCATTTTGGTATTACTTCAAAGTTTAGTTCCAGTGAAAAAATGTTTATTTCAAAATCTATTTCAGACATCAAAAGAATAGGACAAAAGCATCAGGAGATGGGTTTAATGGTATTTATGTATTATCTATCATGTGACGTTAGGAACCAGACAGATAAAAATGTAACACAGGTGGGCTAACCTGAGCAAAAGCATGGGTTTTAAGAAGTATCCATGTGCATCTGTTGAAACTGTCAGAAGCCTCACACTCCATTCCCAGAACAGGAAAATAAATAAAACGTTTGGTTTTGCCAGAATGTAGCACAGTATTGTCGTACCAGGGTCCTTGTTTCATGAAAATCTCTGAGTGCAGTTTTTATTGTCATTTCCTCACTTAAACCTTGTCCTTTTTACCCTTTCTCACAGATTAGCCATAAATGGTATGCTGTTTAATGCATTTATTTTTATAACATGATAAAATTTTCACAATCACCTATACAGATACCTAGTAAGTGTTTTGGACAGTGTCGTTCTCAGATCAGATATCTATGATTTAAATGAATTATGGAGATAACTGTAGAATTCAGGGCACATCTAAACTTGTCAATATGCAAGGAGAGTAGATCCGAGTCTTTTGTTGGGATATACTAAGCATCCAAGATGGCAGCTTGAGGCCAGGATGAGTGGCATCTTTAGTTAAAGGAAGCTCATTTGCCAAAAGGTGTCAAATACCAGCCAATTTTTCAAAAAAGCATTTTGGGCTTGTTAAAACTACTTTGAAAAATAATGCTAAAAAACTGCATCTGAAAAACAAGGATATAGAAAGGGAAACAGATGAAAGTAATTACTTTGTGTGTGTGTGTGTGTGTGCACGTCTGTGTGTCTGTGTGTCTGTGTGTCTGTGTGTGTATGCATTCCATGCTGAGCATGTGAAAGTCAGAAGACAATTCCAGGACAATCAGGTTTGGTTGCAAATGCTTTCATCCATGGAGGTCTTTTGCCAAACATTTTTGGTTTTTATTTGTTTGTTTATTCTAATTTAAAGCTTGTAACTAGAAAACTATGTACTTTCGTGAGGATGTTTAATGTTTCAAATGTGTTTGAGAGCAAATGAGACCAGGAAATTCTGTGAGTGTTCAGATAAATGATAGAATCCATCGGCTCTCTCAGCGTCCCATGATCACAAGACAAGAGAGATATTGCCTCAAAAACTCAGTACTACACTCAAATTATCCTAACAAAGGGAGAGTAGGTGTGTTATAGAAGGCATTGTAAGTTATCTTTATCTGCGAGTCTCCTTTTATGGCTGGTCAAAGCTCATGGTCTGGTAATAGGATGTGCTCCTTGGATATGGATAAGATGAGTAGTAATGGGCTATCTTTGAAATTTAGGCTTTCCACTTTGACCTAAGAATAGAGCTAGGCATATGATCCATTTTATTCTTTGAGTTTAAAGTTCTGACAATCTGAAAATCTCAGGTATTTTTCAACTACAGTCTTTAAGCAGCTACCAAGGAAGCATATTGCAAAGGCTTACCGAGGCACCATTTCAGGAGGAAAATATTTTCCATTCATCATGGCCGCATATTAAAACTTTAGGTTTCATATTTGCTATCAAATCATTCTAAAATTGACTTAGGCAATTGTGGTCCCGAAATCTTTTCTGAAAAGGGAAATGAGAACCCCACTGAAGTTACTTACTAGGGAGCTCTGGCGGAGTGGTGGGAACCAAGGTTGGCTCTGGATAAGGACTCTCGCTACAGATTCCATTTGCTAGGCTTATGTCATCCAGGGCTATTGTACTGCAACCTCGGTTTCTGAAAGCATTGAATGTAACCTGAAATTCAGAGAGGGACAGAATATCATTCCACTCTAATAATTTCTTACTTTGTTTTTCTTATGTTTCAGTAACACCGGGGAATCAGTGTCACATGCACACAAGATGCATGATAAAATAATCCCCATTGAAATTTTGATAAATCATCCATTATCAATTGTTTTGAGGCTCTCCACTTTCTTATCATATATATAAATCTTGGCAAAATATACACATATGTCTTCTTTCTGAGTTAGATTATAGCTTTATGATTTATCTCTCTTTCTCCTGATTTTATTATACTTCAGTTAACTTAGTAAAACGTATACATCATTTGGAAGCAGAGATAAACTGCCTCCCAATGGTGTTTAAAAAAAAGTACAAGAAGAAATGAGTAGGGTGAGCATTCAGTCTCGTACTGGCCATAGTTCACACAGAGTTCTGAGCTGGCACTCTCATGACCCTGCTGATCACAAGACGCACAAACAGACTTAGTCCAGAGGCACCTCAGAAAGTTCTTTGAGATGTAGATGTTTTCAACTATATTGCCCTGGAACTATATTGAATAGGATAAGAATGAAATGAATATAATACTTGTTGCATGATACTTGCTGTACTAGGCACAAGATATGCATAACATTTACTTTTTAAATAGTATATATTCATCAATTCATTCATTTGTTCATTAGTTTTATACATCTCCTACCAGACATTCTTCTAAATAAGTGTGAATCTTTTCCTTTCCCGTAAGAAAAAAATCAAGATGTAAAGACACAACAGTAAGTTGTCGACAACATCTCCATATAACGCACAACTAAAAAGTGAGTAAACATTCTCTTATAGAGAACAATACCTTGAAGAACCTACTGCGTTCCTGAAATTCCCAGTATTACTGAAACTCATGATGACCCACAATATGATCTATACGATCTTACTTATGAAGACGTATTATTTCTGACTTAGGCACAGTACGGATCAACAATAGTAACATAATATATCAGAACAGTTCTTTTGTGAAAGAATTTCCTCCATCTTGTAAGGATACTCCTGAAAACTCAGAGGATTCTAAAAGAAGGCAAAACATTCTATCCAGCAGGGAAGTTCTTTTAAACTCAGGAATCACATCACCCAATAGATTCAAGGATTCCTTAAAATTGATGAGGTTCACAAGGTGTGCCCTCTTCAAGGTTTTATAAGTAGGATGAACTGTTGAGAGGCATTCTCAGACAGCTACCTGGGTAGGCTCAGACCGGCTGAGTTGCCTGGAAGAGACACTTTCCAACTTGTGAACAGTTAGTTTCAAGTTTCCAGCTTTATTTTATAATTTTATTAGATATTTGCTTTATTTACATTTCAAATGGTATCCTGTCTCTGTATTATCCCTCTGAAAATTCCTTATCCCATCCTGCCTCACTCTGCTGATCGCACCCCTCGCCCCAACCAATTTACTGATTTGCATTCCCCTATTCTGGGGATTCGAGCCTTCACAGCACCCATGGCTTCTCCTCTCATTGATGTCTGAAATGGTCATTCTCTGCTACATATGTAGCTGGAGCCATGGCTCCCTCCACATGTACTCTTTGGTTGGTGGTTTAGTCCCTGGAAGCTCTGGGGATACAGGCAGGTGCATATTATTGTTCCTCCTGCAGGACTGCAAATCTTTTCAGTGCATTGGGCCCTTTCTCTAGCTGCTTCATCGGGGAGTCTATGTTCATTCTATTGGTTGGCTGTGAGCCATGGGTATTTTGATCCACTTCCAAAAATGATCAAAGTATCCACACTTTGGTGTTCCTTCTTCTTGATCTTCAGGTGGTCTGTGAGTTGTTTCTTGGGTGTTCTGAGCTTTTGAGCTAATATCCACTTATCAGTGAGTGCCTACCATGTGTGTTCTTTTGTGATTGGGTTACCTCACTCAGGATGATATTTTCTAGCTCCATCCATTTGAATTTTATGAATTCATTGTTTTTAATAGCTAAGTAGTATTCAATTGTGTAAATGTGCCACATTTTCTGTATGCATTCTTCTGTTGAAGGATATCTGGATTCCTTCCAGCTTCTGACTATTATAAATAGGGCTGCTATGAACATAGTGGAGCATGTGTCGTTATTACGTGTTGGAGTATCTTCTGGGTATATGGCCAGGAGTGGTATAGATGGGTCCTCAGGTAGTGCATGTCCAATTCTGTGAATGATCATCTATACTTTGGTGATGCTGCTGTCTCTGAGGCATTTTTGCTCCTCTAGGTAACCCTTCACCCATATTCCTGCAAGTAATCCCAGGAAACTCATTGGTTCACTAGGTTTGATCTTGTTAGTGTCTTTACTTTGGTCTGTCATTGCTTGCCCATCTGGAGTGATTAGATTTTGGTTTATATATTCCCAGGATTACTGTCCTAGTGCAATACACTATATATTATAAAATGAAATGAGGAAATTAATATTTTATAATCAACATATTATAAAAAGTTCTGTGTTATAAGAACTTTTTTTATTCGATATATTTTTTATTTACATTTCAAATGATTTCCCCTTTTCTGTCCCCGCACTCCCCGAAAGTCCCATAAAACCCGTTCCCTCCCCCTGTTCTCCCACCTAGCCCTTCCCACTTCCCTGTTCTGGTTTTTCCCTATACTGCTATACTGAGTCTTTCCAGAACAAGGGGCCACTCCTCCATTCTTCTTGTACCTCATTTGATGTGTGGATTATGTTTTGGGTATTCCAATTTCCTAGGCTAATATGAGAACTTTTTTTCTGAGAAAGGATTTCTCTGTGTAGCTTTTGTTGTCCTGGAACTGACTATGTGGATCATGTTGGCCTCAAACTCAGAGATCTACCTTGCCTCTGTTGACATTAAAGATATGTGTGCCCTCTCTGCCTGGCTGGGGATTATTTTGAACCTCTAGAGCTCTCAGGGACTTAACCACCAACCAAAGAGGACCACATGGAGGGACCCATGGCTCTAGCTGCATATGTAGTAGAGGATGCCTTATTAGACATCAAAGTGAGGAAAGACCTGTGAGAAGTCTCTATGTCCCAGTATAGGGGAATGCCAGGACAGGGTAGCCAGGAGTGGGTGGATTAGTGAGTAGGGGGATGGGGATGGGTTAGGGGTTTTTCAGCCAGGAGGGAAGAACCCAGGAAAGGGGACAACAAAATAAAGAATATATCTAATAAAAAAAAGTTTCCCATTTGATGCTTTAGGACTGCAGTTAACTAAACCACGGGAACTAAATCATGAATAAATAATCATTACTGTGCATGTGAGATGAGGCAATGTCTTTCTGCTTGGGGAGCTAAGTTCAAAAATATTGGATCCTTAGAAGTTTAGAAAGGAACTTCAATGTCCAGGATGACCTGCAGACATATTGATCTCCTCATTTCATTCATCTTTTTTTTTTTCAGTTTGATATTCTGTCTTCTTTATTTGAATTATCAGAGAACAAACAAAATCAAAGAAGTTCACAAAGAAGACTAGAATAAAAAAAAATAAGGGAAAATATGATGAAAAATACAGACTAGTGTCACCGATTTTGGCTCCCATAATCTGTCGGTGGTTTTTTAACTGGCGGATCACAACTTCTTTGGGGGTCAAATGACCTTTTCACAAGGATCACATATTTGCTCTCCTGCATATTAGATAGTTACATAAAGATTCATAGCAGTAGGAAAATGACAGCTATGAAGTAGCAACAGAATAAGTTTATGATGAAGGTCACCACACCATGAGGAAAGAACAGCTGCATTAAGACGGTTGACAACCACTGCTCTGTGTCATAGGGGAGAATCTATGTCTCTGGTGATAACATTGTCTTGTTCAAACACACATCCCCTGAAAGTGATGCTAACTTGTTTCAAATTACTCAATTAAAACCCTGTTAATTTAGTCAAAGTAATAGGCTACCAGATTCTATATTTTAATTGCGACAACCCTCAGGAAATGAAGACATTAAATTCTTATCTGGAAAAATTAATTCAACTTAATGCAGAATAAATGATCGGAGACGTCCCAATGATACGGCTCATAGAGTTTCCTTCTTAAGAAAATTCACAGAGATTAAGTCAGGGTAGGGTCAGTTTGGTGGATATTTATGGGCACGTATGTCCTATCAGGAAAAGATAATTATCTAGAGTGAGTAGAGTTGAACTAGGTGGAGTTTGTGAACTGTTTGAGGCCCCTGTAAGGCAGCATAGAAGAGCACTTGCTAGAAGGACTTGAGTTGCCTCTTTTCCTATGGATTTCAGGGACCACCATTAAGTGGAATGTTAACAATGCAAATCATTCCACAAAAGTGAAAAGGGAATAAGTGAAGTCTCTTAAAAGAATAAATAAGGTAGATTAGAAAAGGGGAGAAAGTTACTACCTTTACTCCACAAAATACTTTAACATTTCATTGTAAAGTATACTCACACGATTACACAAACACAAAAATACGAACGGCAATTACTAAGTATTTCTCCCAACCTTAAATTCTCCTGTTTCACTTAATGTGACTTGACCATAATTCCAGTTCCTCCCATAGTTTCCTTTCCTTTGAAAAACTATCTTGTCTGTGGTTTCAGCACTGCTGATATGAATGCTCAAGTTGTAGACATTTTCGCAGCACATGTAATACCTGGTTTGGAAATAAGCAAAGATGTTTAGATTTCTAACATATTGACTGCATTTATCCAGTTCTTTTTACATCTTTTCTCGTATTTAAAATATCCTTGTTTTCTTTAGGTGTTTATCGGGCAGAGGGTTTGTGTTCTACTAACACTTCGCTCTTCTATCAATTAAAAAAAAATATGCATTAACTGATACTTTAGCCAAAATCTTAGTGAAATCTGAGCCTGCTGACCTAGCAAAAGCATTGCTACCTACCCATTTACAAAGAAAGAATTTAAATATTTCCTACCAAAAGCTCAGGGACTGTCTGGAAACATACCAGAAGCGAAGGCAGACAGGCTCTGATGTGAGGTCTAAAGGGAGGCTTGAAAGGCCCACTCTTTCGCTTTTCCATCCTTGTTCAGTTGGTGTAGAAATGTAAAATCCTGTAAAGACAAACAAGAACTGTTACTTGTTTAAAGGACATAAACATTTAAAATGAAGCATTAGGTCATGTGTTTTTACACACTGGATGAGATACTAGACTTGCGTCCAGAATGGTTGGCTCTACCACTCAACTCTGGACTTCCACTATTAATTCTAATTTTCTGTACATCTTGATGAATTCACACCTTGACAGGTAATCAGACTATGGCTGACTTTATTTTGATATTCTGATTTGTTGACTCTTAGGATACACAATTGCTTAAGGACGTTTGATGACAGGGCTAAGCATTGAAGGAACAATAATTTTATATCCCATTGACTACACCGCATATCTTTACATAAGGTTACTGGGTTTTATAAGGATTTCATATTTCTGTGTTTCTTTGATAGCTAATCAGATCACAGAGGAGCAGGCAGCATGCTAATCCACATAAAATTTTTTGAAATAGCACAAAACACTGCATAAATGCTTTCTGGTCTAGAATTCATTATTTCAGCCGGTGATTTGAGCCATCCCAAGTGTGTGAAGTATGATTAGGGGATGATATCTTGAACATTCTCTTTGGGGAATTGACTTCATTCTTAGTTTGCTACTCATATATTAAAACAGAAGTAGGAATCACGCAGCAAACCATGATAAAAGCAAATGAAATATTGGCCTAACAGAATGTGATTGCTGTGCATTATTTTATGAAATGCTCAAATTTCATTATTGTATGAAATGCTTGTGATAAATGTCTTCTTTTCTATGTCTTTCAACAGAAAAGTATAGGCAATGTTGTATATAAAATGCAAGCTAACTCATTTGTAATATGCAGAGTAAGAAGAAGAAGAAAAATAGAAGTAGAGCTGTTTATAAACATATTTAGATTAATGAGGCAGAAATTATTCAGAATAAATGAGGGTTCTACCAAGGTGAAATTGTGGTCAAATGACTTTACAGATGCAATCTGTGCACATACATTGAATTCATATTACAAAATGTAAGATGAAATAAATGTGTTTAATAGGTTAGGGTAGTACTAGCTTACTCACAGTTTTATATATGTCATGCTATTTTATGGATATTTTATTTGTGTCTATGCTCACTCAATCAAAGCTATGTAAGGGATCAGCTTCAGATCAGCAGAAGTCACTGCATGTGATCACTAACTGTCCATATCCTAATTCATTTAAAATTCATCTTGGTTTTACATGTTTAGGTTGTGCTACGAAAGAAATTCTTATTTCTCTAGTTAGACTACTAGGTCTAACTGCTCAGAAATAGTTCTAGTTACTGGGTAGTTATATGAGAGAAGCACAAATCATGTTTCTCTTTCTGTTCAGACATGTTCACATATCACAACAGTCTACTAAGTATAATTCGAAATACCTTAAGTCCATTAGTACCACATCTAATGGTAATAGGTTTACAACTGATCATACAATCAACACATGACTTCCTGTCCACATAGAACATTATTATGTCCTATTATGTCCATTAATTATGGAAATCATAGTACCCTTTATATTTTATACAAATAAATTAATGTCATTTTGCAGCTAAGATATTGTTATATATAAAATAATATACTATTACTAAATTATTACCTAAGTTAGATAAATTATTCAGCTAATAAAAGATAAAAATAAATTCCCTATGAAATTATAAAAGTAGAGTACGTAATTTATATTCAATTTAATCTACTCAGCCAATTATTCTTTAACATTATCTATGACATTTTGATATTGATCACACAAACAGGATGCGATAGAAATACTCAAAGGGAATACATTTCACTTTAACTTGATTAGATTTTTTTCTAGCCTAAAGAGATTTTCTAATCTAGAGGATTAATGTCTTATCCATAACCATTTGCTACCTTTTGTCTCTGGGATAAGATACATTTAAAAAAATTTCTAGGACATTATGTCGTCTTTCTTAAGTCTTCTAACAATTGACCATACTTTTCCTGCCTTCTGAAAGTTGCATACGCTATAAACGTAACTTTGTGCCTTCATGGGATGAACTCTAAATTAGCAGTACATCCAGCTGCTTATATTCATCAGACAGACACTATTTTAACTGCAGTATATCATCAGGTGGGGAAAGAAACCCCAGCACTGTGGATAATGATGCTAAGTCATACCATTTGTGCTGGTTAAGCTTTTTGATTTCGACAGAAATAGATACCTGAGAGGAGAGAATGTCAGCTGAGCAATCGCCACCATCAGGTTGGCTCATGAGCACCTCTGAGAAAGTGTTTTCTTAATTGCTAATCGATCTAGAAAGGTCCATCCCATTGTGGGTGGTGCTATCTCTGGGCACTTGAGTAGGGCTGTATAAGAAGAGCTGAGCTGAGCAAGACAGAGGAAACACTCTAGCAAGCTGCCCTCCTCTGTGGTCTCTACAGCGGTTCTTGCCTCTGGGTTCCTTCCTGGTGTTCCTGACTTGCCTTCCGTTGATGATGGACTGTGAGCAGTACAGCAAATAAGACCCTTTCCTTTTGAAGTTGTTTTAATCAATGTCTTGTCAAAGCAGCATATAAGCTAATCAGAACACTGTTGCAGTAGGAACTTTCAAATGTTCCTTCCTTTAAATGGTTCTATAAATCAGGAATTCTGTAAGAGCAAAATTACTATAGCAATGCCTAATGATGCTTCCTGAGATGTAACCTGATCAGTTCTTTATGCCAGCTCTTCTATCTAAACAAATCCTAACTCATGCCGTTGAGGCCACTTTGCTAAGGCAGCCTTAACTTCTAGCCCTAGTCATAATGAGTTATCTAGTAAATGCAAATCAGTTCCTTAAGTTCTGATTATCTGTGTATTTCCAAGTACATTCAAATTTGAGGACATTTTAGATCCTCTGCAGTTTTCTGGGCATAGTCTCCTTCTTTCAACTACTATGCCTTATAATACTAATCTTAAAATAATAGACTTTTATTCACAGAAAATTTGACTAAGTTCCTTAAGAAAGCCTCCTTGATACCAGTGACCACAGCACTTGAATTCTCAAAGATATATTTCCCCCTCTGATGTTATTTTGTATGGTGGGCTGCTCATTCCCCTTTTACATAAGTGAAATAGACCTTTTTTTATCTCTATAATTATTTTTTTAATTTTATTCGATATATTTTTTATTTCCATTTCAAATGATTTCCCCTTTTCTGGTTCCCCACTCCCCGAAAGTCACATAAGCCCCCTTCCCTCCCTCTGTTCTCCCACCCATCCCTTCCCACCTGTTCTGGTTTTGTCTTATACTGCTACACTGGGTCTTTCCAGAACTAGGGGCCACTCCTCTGTTCTTCTTGTACCTCATTTGAAGTGTGGATTATGTTTTGCATATTCCAGTTTTCCAAGCTAATATCCACCTATTAGTGAGTGCATACCATGATTGATCTTTTGAGACTGGGTTACCTCACTTAGTATGATGTTCTCCAGCTCCATCCATTTGCCTAAGAATTTCATGAATTCATTGTTTCTAATGGCTGAATTTATTTACATTTTTATACATATTCGTGCCTATGTGCATGCATGTTTGAGTTAATGTTTGTGCAGGTTCACCTGTTTATGCACAAGTGAATGTCTTTCTGTAGGTCAAGGGATGACCTTAGTGTCAAGCTTTTGGAGCGCTTACATAATTTTTGATGCAGGGGCTTTCACCAGGCAAGGCTTTGTGATTTGGCTATCCTGTCTGAGGTCGCCCAAGGAATCCTCCAGTTTCTCTTCTCTCCCAACGTTTTATGGGACTACAATTGTCTGCTAAGGCTTTCTACCAAGGTGCTGGGGGAATCTAGCTCAGGACCTCATTTTTGCCTGGTAAACACTGTCTCTAAGAAGCTACCTCTGTAGGCCTGCATTACCTCCTTGCCACATTCGATGAACGTGGGGAAATGAGTAGTGTCCTGTTTACATTTGTGTTTTCTGTTTGGTATTGGTGAATGCTGTTTAATCTATCCTTGTTTCACCAATTAGACTTGCTTTCACATTTATTAGAGTCCTACAAAGAAGGAATGACTCACTAGATATTTTGTGTAACTGGATGAAGTTGCCACTATTAAATGATAATTTTTAAAATTTTTTTTAACTTTCTTGAAATGCATTTTAAATCCCTTGAAAGCAACCTGACAGTCAGAAAACTGAATAAAGTTGGCTAATTCAAGCACACGGTGAACTTTTTATTCGAGCTATTAAATTTTTTTTCTTATAACTCCCTTCTTTTGCTTTTTCTGTTTGTCTCTCCAGGAACTGAGTTCAAACACTCTCCCATCAACACCCCAAGGAAAGCTGTAAATTCTGGGCATACATTGATTCTAATGTCCACAGTGGAGCCTGGGTAGGCGATTCTGGATTCTAGAAAATTATCAGTCTCCTTCAAAAAAGAACATAGGCCAACTTGAGCGGCTTCCTATGCCTTAGTGTGTATATAAGATAACTGAATCTACTAGATAAATGCTACTAAGAGTTTTAATATAAAGACTGGTCTAAATCCAGTTTTTTTAAAAAAATACTATAAAGTTTTCAAAATTTTCTAGAATTTAATACAACAATAAAAACAAAACAAATGGGAAGAAAATTACATTAAAAGGATATAAATTACACTAAGAGGTATATTCATTTGCTAAGTTGAAATGAAATAATTAAAAGAAGTGTATGTATATATATCAGCCAAAAAGAAAGCTGTTTTTCTCACAAACAGCAACGTAGAATACAATCATGAAATACTGTTACATCTTTTCTTCTTTCACGCCATAAAAGAAAATAATGTTAGCAATATTTGACAGTCCTGTCAGGCATTTTCCTGACCTTTGTAGAATACAGGAATTGAATGATTATATATCTTAAATATCTAAATCTTATAATCATCAATCTTGCTTTCTAAAGGAAGAAATCAAGATAGGGAAGAAAGGTAATTTACATAAACAACACAGCCAGTAATGAAATTTAACCTTAGCTAAGACATCATGGTCTTAATTTTAATGACTTCAGGTCTACTCAGTGCTACCCATCCAAGCACTGGAAACAATTGCAATGTTGTTGAAAAGAGGGGAAAAGGAACCAAAGACTAGCTAGCCCTATAGTGACCCCTTTGTGTACTCTTTTTATTCTGCTAACCTCATTTGTCCTCAATGTTCTGAGCAAATAGCCACCCCCACCCCAGCATGCCAAAACACTGCCCTGCGCCCTCGCCACCATGTCCCAATTCTCTTTACTTTTAAGGGGTACAAAGTGACCCTGAGAAATGACAGGGCAAAGATTGAGGGGCTGTGGCTCCCACAAGAGGGCGTTCTTTAGAAGATCTGGAGAAAGTTAAACAACGTGGATGTTCTTCCCTAAAGTGATGCTAATTCAAAGTTGATCTGTCCCATTTAGCGCTTGCTCCGCAGTTAAAGGGAAGGTTAAGAACAAAAGAAGCCTATGTGGATCAGAAGACCTGCAGGAGACATTTAATTCTCCTTCATTTCAGAGGCACGAAGCTCTGTCACATAAAGAAAAAAAAGCCAGTTGGAAGAAAAATACCCCGGGGGGTGAATGACTGGTAGATTATGAAATCACAGCTTTGAGAGCTACTGAGACCTATTAAGGCTCACCTCCACCCTCACTATCCACTGCCACCGGTGTGTTCTGACCTGCTCGATCTTGTCTCATTTTTATAAGTCCTGCAACATAACTTTCTCCCGAGACTACAATTCCCCCCCCCCCAACTATTTAAAATCTTTATCCTACATTCATCCGGCTACACTTTTGTCAAGTTTCATCTCATTTCTTTAGTTATTAATCCGTTAGCAAGCCAAAAACATTTTTTTCCTCCTGTAATGGACTTAGGCTCTTTGAAATAGCAACAGAATTATTTTATCTCTATAATAATGACACAAAAGTGAAAAAACGAGAATTTTACATCAAAGGCTTGAACTCCATAACATATCTGTCATAGTCAATAGGTTCTAATGGTTTCCTGACTTTCATCTAACTCCTCTTGGTTAAGTGTGGTAGGGACTTTATTAGATTTTTTTTTTTTACATAAGAAGAAATAAAAGGTGATCCTCTAATATAACTATTTGGGTATATTTTTAGAATGATAAGGTGATTATCAATCTAATGGTTAGTCTTCTATATGGGATCAGGGTCTTGGAAACAATTTATTCTGGACTAATTATATACAATCACTCATACATCATTTTCAATATTAAATATCATTGGGCTTTTGGAAGTAGCTATTATGCACAGCATACACATACACACACACATATATATATGTATATATAAATATATGTCTAGAATTATATATAATATTTCATTTTCAATTCAAAGCTGTTTGCGACTATTAGCTAGTAATTACTAATTGTAACTGCTATTGTTTTCATTCAGAATCTTACTTCTCATGACATCTGCCCTCTGATTCATGTCCTGTGATCCCTTCTCTGGGTCCGTGGGTACCCCAGTGCTAGTATCTCTTCCACTGTTTTACCTTGTTAGAAACTATGCTAATCCTGTGGTTTACCATGAGAGAGTTTCCTGCTCTGAGCTGCACTTTAAGCCAGTTCCTTCTAATCCTCACCATGTAAGCCACCACCACAGAGGAGGCATTGTCAGATTGGCTTCATGTTTATATTACTGCACTTCTGCTTGGTGGGCCTAATGGCTTTTCCTCAAAGGGGCCAAAGTTACCTTCTGTTCTCTTAGCTGTCTGTCTTTGCTCCTTTTGTCTAGTATATGTAGGGCTGGCTCCTTGTGATCCCTTAGAAGTTTTTCATGTCACTTCTTCAATGGCATCTATAGTGATTGCCTTGTTTTAATGAATAATATCTTTCTCATTTCTACTTTCAAAGCTTTATATTTTCCTAGGTTCTTCATGCACATTTAGTGTACCAAAATTACTCTGTATATAAACTGCTTATTTTTCTAATTTTAATAGAATTTGTGATCTATAAAACCAGTGTGTGTGTGTGTGTGTGTGTGTGTGTGTGTGTGTGTGTGTGTATTTTAATCCATAGATGAACTATAAGTATCTTCTACAGGACTTAGGGGTTTAAAAATGATTAAAAGAATATATAGATCCAGCGGGCCCCAGCAGGAGCCTTCAAGTGCCTGCTTTGGGATCTGAAGAGCCTGGGCCACAGCACTTGGTCTCCAGGAAGTTTGAGAGTCCTGGTGAGCACCTAGAGGCAGCCTGGGAGCGCACAGCTTGCTCCTGTGGCACAGAGCTTAGGCTCCAGTACTGAGGCCTCTGGCTGAAGCACTCAGATCTCTCTGCTTCCGTACCCAGATCAGCCTGGGCAGCAACCCCACATCTCCAAGTCCTGCACGAGGCAAGAGGGGCTTCCGGGAGGCTGGCTGGGAGAAGTCAGTGTGCCCTGGGGAATCCAGCGGGCCCCGGCAGGAGCCTTCAGGTATCTGCTTTGGGATCTGAACAGCCTGGGCCACAGCACTAGGTCTCCATAGAGTGCAGGAGGTAAGCTGTGCACCAGAAGCCACCTGGGAAGGGGCAGCTTGCACTGTTGAGTCCAGCATTGACAAGACCAACTAACACCAGTGAGAACTAGATGGCAAAAGGCAATTGCAGCAACATCACTAACAGAAATCAAGGCAATATGGCAACATCTGAACCCAATTCTCCTTTAACAGCATGTCCTGGATACCCCATCACACCAGTAAAACAAGACTTGGATTTAAAATCACTGGTCATGATGCTGGTACAGGAACACATGAAAGACATACTTAAAGAAATTCAAGAGAAAATGGATCAAAAGTTAGAAGCCCTCGCAAGGGAAACACAAAAATCATTGAAAGAAATTCAGGAGAATACAAAAGCCAATAAGGAGGAAACACAAAAAACACTTAAAGAAATACAGGAGAACTTTGGTCAACAGGCCGAGGTCATGAAAGAGGAAACACAAAAATCTATTAAAGAATTACAGGAAAGCACAAACAAGCAAGTGAAGGAGCTAAGCAAAACTATCCAGGATCTAAAATCAGAAGTAGAAACAACTCAAAGGGAGACAACTTTGGAGATAGAAAGCCTTGGGAAGAAATCAGGGGACATAGATGCAAATATCAACAACAGAATACAAGAGATAGAAGAAAGAATCTCAGATGCTGAAGATACCATAGAAACCATGGACTCAACAGTTAAAGAAAATGCAAAATGCAAAAGCTTGTAACCCAAAATATCCAGGAAATCCAGGACACAATGAGAAGACCAAACCTAAGGATTATATGCATAGATGAGAGTGAAGATTTACAACTTGAAGGGCCAGCAAATATCTTCAATAAAATTATGGAAGAAAATGTCCCTAACCTAAAGAGAGAGAGATGCCCATGAATATACAAGAAGCCTACAGAACTCCAAACAGACTGGACCAGAACAGAAATACTTCCTGTCACATAATAATCAAAACACCAAATGTACTAAACAAAGAAAGAATATTAAAGGCAGTAATAGAAAAAGGTTAAGTAACATATAAAGGAAGACCTATCAGAATCACAGCAGACTTTTCACCTGAGACTATGAAGGCTAGAAGATCTTGGGCAGATCTCATGCAGACTCTAAGAGAACACAAATGCCAGCCAAAACTACTATATCCAGCAAAACTCTCAATCACCATAGATGGAGAAACTAAGATATTCCATGACAAAACCAAGTTTACCCAAAATCTATCCACAAACCCAGTCCTACAAAGGATAATAGGAGGAAAACACCAATACAAGGAGGGAAACTTCACTCTGGAAAAAGCAAGATAGTAACCTTTCATCAAACCCAAAAGAAGGTAACCAATCAAATTTAAAAAATAACGTCAAAAATGACAGGAAGTAACAATCACTATTCCTTAATATCTCTTAACATCAATGGACTCAATGCCCCAATAAAAAGACATAGACTAACTGACTGGATACTTAAACAGGACCCTACATTTTGCTGCATACAGGAAACACACCTCAGGGTCAAAGACAAACACTACCTTAGAGTAAAAGGCTGGAAGACAATTTTACAAGCAAATGGTCTCAGGAAACAAGCTGGAGTAGCCATTTTAATATCAGATAAAATTGACTTTCAACCCAAAGAGACCCTGAGGGACACTTCTTGCTGGTCAAAGGAAAAATACAAGAAAAACTCTCAATCCTGAACATCTATGCTCCAAATGCAAGGGCACCCTCATTCATAAAAGAAACTTTATTAAAACTCAAAGCACACATTGCACCTAACACAATAATTGTGGGTGACTTCAACACTGCACTTTCCTCAATGGACCAATCAGGAAAACAGAAACTAAACAGGGACACAATGAAACTAATTGAAGTTTTGGACCAATTAGATTTAGCAGATATATATATATATATAGAACATTCTATCCTAAAGCAAAAGAATATACCATTTTCTCAGCACCTCATGGTACCTTCTCCAAAATCGACCATATAATTGGTCACAAGACAGACCTCAACAAATATAAGAAGATCGAACTAATCCCATGCCTTCTATCAGATCACTATGGAGTAAAAGTGGTCTTCAATAGCAACAAAAACAACAGAAAACCCACATACATGTGGAAACTGAACAATATTCTACTCAATGATACCTTCGTCAAGGAAGAAATAAAGAAAGAAATTAAAGACTTTTTAGAACATAATGAAAATGAAGACACAACATACCCAAATCTATGGGACACAATGAAAGCAGTGCTAAGAGGAAAACTCATAGCCCTGAGTGTCTCCAAAAAGAAAATGGAGAGAGCATACACTAACAGCTCAATGACACACCTGAAAGCCCTGGAACAAAAAGAAGCTATTTCACCCAGGAGGAGTAGAAGGCAGGAAATCATCAAACTCAGGGCCGAAATCAATCAAGTAGGAACAAAGAGAACCATACAAAAAATCAACAAAACCAGGAGCTGGTTCTTTGAGAAAATCAACAAGATAGATAAACCCTTAGCCAGACTAACCAAAGGACACAGAGAAAGTATCCAGATTAACAAACTTATAAATGAAAAGGGAGATATAACAACAGAAACGGAGGAAACTCAAAAAATCATTAGATCCTACTACAATAGCCTATACTCAACACAACTGGAGAATCTGGAGGAAATGGACTGTTTCCTAGACAGATATCCTACACCAAAACTAAATCAGGATCAAATAGATCATCTAAACAGTCCCATAACACCTGAAGAAATAAAAAGGGTCGTAGAAAGTCTCCTAACCAAAAAAAGTACGGGACCAGATGGCTTCAGTGCAGAATTCTATCAGACCTTCATAGAAGACCTAACACCAATACTCTTCAAACTATTCCACAAAATAGAAACAGAAGGAACTCTACCCAACTCGTTCTATGAAGCCACAATTACGCTGATACCAAAACCACACAAAGATCCAACAAAGAAAGAGAACTTCAGGCCAATCTCCCTTATGAACATCGATGCAAAAATACTTAATAAAATTCTTGCCAACCGAATCCAAGAACACATCAAAACGATCATCCATCATGATCAAGTAGGCTTCATCCCAGGGATGCAGGGATGGTTCAATATAAGGAAATCCATCAATGCTATCCACTATATAAACAAACTCAAAGAAAAAACCATATGATCATCTCATTAGATGCAGAAAAAGCATTTGACAAAATTCAGCATCCTTTCATGCTAAAAGTATTGGAAAGAACAGGAATTCAAGGCCCATACCTAAACATCGTTAAAGCAATATACAGCAAACCAGTAGCCAACATCAAACTAAATGGAGAGAAACTTGAAGCAATCCCACTAAAATCAGGGACTAGACAAGGCTGTACTCTCTCTCCATATCTTTTCAATATAGTACTTGAAGTTCTAGCTAGAGCAATTAGACAACATAAGGAGGTCAAGGGGATACAAATTGGAAAGGAAGAAGTCAAATTATCACTATTTGCAGATGACATGATAGTCTACTTAAGTGACCCGAAAACCTCCACCAGAGAACTCCTACAGCTGAAACAACTTCAGCAAAGTGGCTGGTTATAAAATCAACTCAAGCAAATCAGTTGCCTTCCTATACTCAAAGGATAAGCAGGCTGAGAAAGAAGTTAGGGAAATGACACCCTTCAAAATAGCCACAAACAATATCAAGTATCTTGGTATGACACTAACCAAACAAGTGAAAGATCTATATGACAAGAACTTCAGGTCTCTGAAGAAGGAAATTGAAGAAGACCTCAGAAAATGGAAAAATCTTCCATGCTCGTGGATTGGCAGGATTAATATAGTTAAAATGGCCATCTTGCCAAAAGCGATCTACAGATTCAATGCAATCTCCATCAAAATCCAACTCAGTTCTTCATAGAGTTAGAAAAAGCAATTCTCAAATTCATCTGGAATAACAATAAACCCAGGATAGCTAAAACTATTCTCAACAACAAAAGAAATTCTGGGGGAATCAGTATCCCTGACTTCAAGCAATACTACAGAGCAATAGTGTTAAAAACTGCATGGTATTGGCACAGTGATAGACAAGTGGACCGATGGAATAGAATTGAAGATCCAGAAATGAATCCACACACCTATGGTCACTTGATCCGAAGACAAAGGAGCCGAAAACATCCAGTGGAAAAAAGATAGCCTTATGCTTATGCTCTAAACTTCACTCCAAGTGGATCAAGGACCTCCATGTAAAACCAGACACACTGAAACTAATAGAAAAGAGACTGGGGAAGACCCTTGAGGACATGGGCACAGGGACAAAGTTCCTGAACAGAACACCAATAGCTTATACTCTAAGATCAACCATCAAATTGGAAAAGGATATTCACCAACCCTACATCTGATAGAGGGCTAATATCCAATATATACAAAGAACTCAAGAAGTTAGAACCCAGGGAACCAAATAACCTTATTAAAAAATGGGTTATAGATCTAAACAAAGAATTTTCACCTGAAGAAATTCGGATGGCCGAGAGGCACCTTAAGAAGTGCTCAACATCATTAGTCATTAGGGAAATGCAAATCAAAATAACCCTGAGATTTCACCTTACACCAGTCAGAATGGCTAAGGTCAAAAACTCAGGAGACAGCAGGTGTTGGCCAGGATGTGGAGAAAGAGGAACACTCCTCCACTGCTGGTGGGGCTGTAAGATGGTACAACCACTTTGGAAATCAGTCTGGCGGTTCCTCAGAAAACTGGACATGACACTTCCGAGGACTCTGCTATACCTCTCCTGGGCATATACCCAAAGGATTCCCGGGCATGCAATAAAGACACATGCTCCATTATGTTCATAGCAGCCTTATTTATAATAGCCAAAAGCTGGAAAGAACCCAGATGCCCCTCAAAGGAGGAATGGATACAGAAAATGTGATATATTTACACAATGGAATACTACTCAGCAATTTGAAACAATGAATTCACAAAATTTTTAGGCAAATGGTTTGATCTTGAAAATATCATCCTAAGTGAGGTAACCCAATCACAAAATAATACACATGGAATGCAATCACTGATAAGTGAATATTAATTAGCCCAGAAGCCCTGAATACCCAAGGCATGAATCGCATAACAAATGACTCCCATGAAGAAGTATGGAGAGGGTCCTGATCCTGGAAAGGATTGACCTAGCATGGAGGGGAATATAAGGACAGAGAAAAAGGATTTGTAAATCAACTCAAGCAAATCAGTAGCCTTTCTATACTCAAAGGATAAGCAGACTGAGAAAGAAATTAGGGAAATGACACCTTTCACAATAGCCACAAACAGCATAAAGTATCTTGGGGTGACTCTAACCAAACAAGTGAAAGAGCTATATAACAAGAACTTCAGATCTCTGTGAAAAAGGAAATGGAAGAAGACCTAAGAAAAGGGAAAAATCTTACATGCTCATGGATTGGCAGGATTAATATAGTTAAAATGGACATCTTGCCAAAAGCAATGTACAGATTCATTGCAGTCCCCATCAAAATCCCTACTCAATTCTTCATAGAGTTAGAAAGAGCAATTCTCAAATTCATCTGGAATAACAAAAAACCCAGGATAGCTAAAACTATTCTCAACAGTAAAAGAACTTCTGGGGGAATCAGTTTCTGAGACCTCAGACATTACTACAAAGCAATAGTGATAAAAATTGCATGGTATTGGTACAATTGTCAGGCAAGTGGATCAATGGAATAGGATTGAAGACCCAGAAATGAACCCACACACCTATGGTCAGTTGATCTTCTACAAAAGAGCTGAAAACATCCAGTGGAAAAAAGAGTCTTTTCAACAAATAGTGCTGTTTCAATTGGAGATCAGCATGCAGAAGCATGCAAATTGATCCATTCTTATCTCCTTGTACGAAGCTCAACTCCAAGTGGATCAAGGACCTCCACGTAAAATCCGACACACTAAAACTAATAGAAAAGAAACTGGGGAAGACCCTTGAGGGCATGGGCACAGGGGAAAAGTTTTTGAACAGAACACCAATAGCTTACGCTTTAAGATCAAGAATTGACAAATGGGACCTCATAAAATTACAAAGTTTCTATAAGGCAAAGGACACTGTCAAAAGGACAAAATGTCAACCAACAGATTGGGAAAGGATCTTCACCAACCCTAAATCTGAGAGCGGGCTAATATCCAATATATACAAACTCAAGAAGGTAGACCCCAGAGAACCAAATAACCCTATTAAAAAGTGGGGTACAGAGCTAAACAAAGAATTTTCACATGAAGAACTTCAGATGGCTGAGAAGTACCTTAAGAAATGTTCAATATCATTAGTCATTAGGGAAATGCAAATCAAAACAACCCTGAGATTTTACCTCACACCAGTCAGAATGACTATGGTTAAAAACTCAGGAGACAGCAGGTATTGGTGAGGATGTGGAGAAAGAGGAACACTCCTCCACTGCTGCTGGGACTGCAAGATGTTACAACCCTTTTTGAAATCAGTCTGGTGGTTCCTCAGAAATCCCAGCATGATATTTTGGGAGGACCCTGCTATACCACTCCTGGGCATATACCCAGAGGATTCCCCGGCATGCAATAAGGACACATGCTCTCAGCATCCCTGTTTGTAATAGTCAGAAGCTGGAAAGAACCCAGGTATCCCTCAACAGAAGAATGGATACAAAAAATGTGGTTTATTTACACAATGGAGTACTATTCAGCCATCAGAAACAATGAATTCATGAAATTGTTAGAGAAATAGATGGATCTGGAGAACATCATACTAGGTGAGGCAATTCAGTCTCAAAAGATCAATCATGGTATGCTGGTGGGATTGCAAGATGGTACAACCACTTTAAAAATCCGTCTGGCGATTCCTCAGAAAACTGGACATGACACTTCAGGAGGACCCTGCTATACCTCTCCTAGGCATATACCCAGAGGATTCCCAGGCATGCAAATAGGACACATGCCCCATTATGTTCATAGCAGTCTTATTTATAATAGCCAGAAGATGGAAAGAACCCAGATGTCCCTCAATGGAGGAATGGGTACAGAAAATGTGGTATATTTACACAATGGAATACTACTCAGCAATTAAAAACAATGAATTCATGAAATTTTTAAGCAAATGGTTAGAACTGGAAAATATCATCCTAAGTGAGGTAACCCAATCACAAAAGAATACACATGGAATGCAATCACTGATAAGTGAATATTAATTAGCCCAGAAGCTCTGAATTCTCAAGACACAGGTAGCATATCAAATGATTCCCAAGAACAGGGAAAGAGAGGGCCCTAGTTATGAAAAATGTTGATCCAACATTGTAGGGGAATACCAGGACAGGGAAATAGGAGGATGGTGATTGGGAAATGGGCAGAAGGAAGAGGGCTAAGGAGACCTATGGGGAGGGGGGAACCAGAAAAGGGGAACGCATTCAGAATGTCAACTAAGAATATAGGAAAAAGAAAAACCAAAAGGAACAGGAACAGTGTATGTTTATGTAAGGCTCGCAGGGTATCTTTATGTCATCACATGAAATTTAAATTTGTAAATTTAATCTGTAAGTTTAAAACTGTTCTCAAGAAATCTATTAAAGCTTTAAATAATTTAAAAAAAGAAAAAAAGAAAAAAGGAAAAGAAAAAGAAAGAAACATTGAGATAAAGCTTTTATCATTATTATTTGTCTCTGAAATTATTGTATTGGCATCCTGTACATTGTGATTTTATTGATATGTAAATCTGACTGGTTAATAATAAAAAATAGATTTGTTTCTATATATATCTGTACACAAACACAGACATACATATACATGTACATACTTATAGCATATGCACATATACACATTAATACAAACATACATTTACATATATACATACATACACATATATACATATATACATACACATACATACAATGCATATATACATATACAAACATACACATGTACACAAATACACATGCACATACACAAATTTTCATTCTGTTGCGATTGTTATTTCTCTTAACATTTATAATACATGTTTTTATCTAAGTTTGCAACCTTTATTCACTGGGTTTATTAGTGTTACAGATGAGTTAGTTTCTTAATAGTATCTTCCCAGTACAATTTCTTATCTCTCTTTTTCCTATACTTTCCTACTTAGTCAAACTGTATTGTCTTCAGTGATGGTTTTTCTACATGGAATCTAGCATTTCATTCACAGGAAGCTAATTCTCCATGCCACATCTTTCTTTTGCACTCTATGCTCTCAATTCACTCTTGTCCATGGTTACCTAAAGAAAATCTATTTTTTTCTGATAAGAGGATTTGTACATTCACAATTTCTAAGTTTTTTTTTTAAGGAAACACACTATCTGATCAATGAATAAGTTCATAACACTTATGGGCCAATATACTACTCTAGATTATTTCTTTGTGCTCACAATGAACAATTGAAAAATGAAATCAAGGTAAAACTGATGGTAAAAAAAATTAATTATCTTACCTAAGTCCACTTACTAATGAATCATTTCAAAACTATGGTTACAAGTTTTTCCTGATCTCTAGTGAACTGTCATTAAATCTCATCATCATACCTGGATAAAAAGGTTAAAATAATATATTTTAAAACCTATTCACTTAGATATTTGATTGTCATTTTTGATATATGTGTGTATATATACATATACATATATTAGTATGTATATAACTATATCTATATAATAGTTTATAATAGAAAAATATTTTTACTTAATGTAGTTCCACTTAAATGAAGTAGTACTGAGTGAGTTTTGTTTTGCTTTATGAATAAATATAAATCACACCTGAGTCATTCCCAAATGTGTGGTCAAAACCTGGGCCAGTGTAGCAAGGAAACATGGTCCATTGGTTCCTTTCCCATTCATTATCATCATCAACATCCTGGGTCCAGAAGCAAAAACCATCATCAAATGTACAGTTGATTTTCTCATAATCTGTGAATTAAATAAAAACTTTTGAATTTAATATTTAACCTTAGCAATTTATTACATAGAAAACAATCCAACTTTATATAGTTTGTGATTGCTTGCTGTGGATCAAGTTATTGTTTTTATGAATGTTACCTCTGATCCATTTTATTTACTTAAGTACATATTTGTTTCAACCATGAAAAATTATTGTATATTGGGTTTTAACAGTGCAAACTTTTTTTTACTAGATATATTTCACATATCAAATGATGCCCAAGAAGGAGGAAGAACAATGTATGGATACTCTGGTCCTTCGTGGGAGGGTGAACAAAATATCCACAGAAGGAGATACAGAGACAAAGGGTGGAGCAGAGTCTGAGAGACAAACCATGCAGAGACTGCCCCACCTAGGGATCCATCCCATATACAGTTACAAAACCCAGACATTATTATCCATGCCCACAGTGCAAACTTATATTGCTTCTTTTTTTTCCATGTTGACTACACTGTTTACTCAGATAAACTTTGTCCAGTCCATGTTTCTCTCCCTTAAAACTAAATTCAATAGTTCAATCAAGCCAACTTGTTGAAATTTCTCAGGATTATTTTGTATTAATGTGTTTTCACTTGTAATGCTTACTGAATATAAAAATTCCATTTAATTGTTACATTGACTAGTGATTTTTTTCTTTTTGTTTTTCTTTTCATTTTTAATTGGCTATTTTATTTATTTACATTTCAAATGTTGTCCCTGTTCCTTGGCTCCCCTTTGTAAACTCCCCTTCCTATCCCACTTCCTTTTGCCTATAAAGGGGGCTCCCTCGTTAGTTTTTCTAAAGCTGGTCACTCAATTCTCTCAGATAATAACAGCAGCGTTTAATCTGTCATTTGTTTCTCATTATCTAAGAGAATTAGTTAAGGACTAGGAAAGAATCTACACAGTGAGAAAATTAGGTTGTGCTGCTGTTAAAAAATACTACAGTAACCAGAGAGTCAGACTAAACTGTAGAGTCAAAGACTAAACAATAGAAATTACACCACCCAGTACTCCCAGAGCTCCCAGGGACTAAACCACCAACCAAAGAGTACACATGGAGGGACCCATGGCTTAAGATGCATGTGCAGCAGAGGATGGCCTGGTTGGACACAAGGAGAGGAGAGGCCCTTGGTCCTGAGAAGTTAGATGCCCCGTATAGGAGAAAGCTAGAACAGAGAAGCGGGAGTGGGTGGATTGGTGAGCAGGGAGACGGGGCATGGGCTAGGGGGTTTTCAGGGCAGGGGGAGGAAACCAGAAAAGGGGACAACATTTGAAATATAAATAAAGAATATATCTATTAAAAAATACTAAATACTTACTGTTAAGCTCGCTGCTGTTGAAGGTGGTATATGTTGCATTAAAGCCAATGTAATCATATTCATCCGATTTTATCAGAAAGGTAACAGTAACTAGGTTGGAAAAAATTCGAATTGTTCCAGGATCAGTTTCCCAAAAAGAGCCTATAAAAAGGGTTTAGAAATTATTAAAAGCATATTCTATATCTACTCGTAAAATTAAAAATGAGTTACTTTACATTATAATCCCCTAACACAACAAAGCTGGGCACTTAAAGGACTAAATGTTAACTTGACTCCCAAACCATAGCAATAAAAGCTAGAACAGCGTCATAATAGCAAAGTAAACAGTGTGTAATTTTTTTCTGCTTATCCATATTACAAAATGCATGAAGGTAATGTTTCAACAAACCCAAAAGAAGATAGTCACACAAACATAATTCCACCTCTAACAAAAAACATAACAGGAAGAAACAATCACTTTTCCTTAATATTTCTTAACATCAATGGACTCAATTCCCTGATAAAAAGATATAGACTAACAGACTGGATATGTAAACAGGACCCAACATTTTGCTGCATACAAGAAACTCACCTCAGTGACAAAGACTGTCACTACCTCAGAGTAAAGGTTTGAAAACAATTTTCAAAGCAAATGCTTCCTTGAAACAAGGTGGAGTAGCTAATGTATTGGATAAAATCCTTTACTTTCAACCAAAAGTTGTCAAAAAGAGATAAGAAAGGACACTTCATACTGGTCAAAGGAAAAATCTACCAAGATGAACTCTCAATTCTGAACATCTATACTCCAAATGCAAGGGCACCCACATTCATAAAAGAAGCTTTACTAAAGCTCAAACGAATAATAGATAATGTAAAAATTGCTTCTATTGAGCTTATATTGATTACATTATTATTCAGCCTTAACTCTGCTACCTTGGGAGTATTTTTCTACTTTTGATTCTTTAATAATGATATGCTTGTAGTATAAAAGGTACTCACATAATTTATAAACTTATCATTATATGAACCGCTTTTACAACAATGTGTAGCTTACCACATCTATCACCAAAGGAACGAATATCTCACTTAGGAGAATCTGAATTGAGTTTTATAGGGAAAAGTCCACAGATTAAAAGTGCAGTGTTTAAGTATGCAGTAGCACATATTTTAGATGGGCAGTCTGGATTGGGTATCAAATTCAGGCCTTTGAAAAGTGTCAAACTTCAGATGGAGGTCACATCAGAGCTGTTAATTTTCTTTCAAAGTGACACATCATGAAATACTGGAAAAAATGTACTTCTTTTTTAATTGAATATCACCTTCAAAAATATGTATTTCTGTACAAATTTGTAGAACTTCATATTGACATGACAATTTTCACAAAACCCAGAAGAAATATCATGAGCCATTTCTAAATGTTCCCATCCACAATATGTCTTTCACTTCTGTTCTTGAAGACTTATGTCACCTATTTGACTCTTGACTCTTCCTAGCAGTGCATGCGACTTATCACCATCATGCATCTCATATTGAAAATCTTTGTGCAACGACTTAAGAAATATGAATATGCTAGAAGCTTGGTGCTAAGCTATGCCTCCTTCCACTGTGTTCATTCGCTGTATATCATTGAACTGAGCAGAGGGTCCCCAATGGTGGAGCTAGAGGAAGGACCCAAGGAGCTGAAGGAGCTTGCAGGCCCATAGAAGGAACAACAATATAAACCAACCCCCTGCTCACCAACCCACCCACTCACACCTCACCGCACTGGCATTCCCCTACACTGAGGAATCGAGCCTGTGCGGTACCAAGGGCCTCTCCTCCCATTGATGTCCGACAAGGCCATCCTCTGCTACATAAGTGGCTGGAGTCATGGGTCCTTCCATGTGTACTCTTTGGATGGTTTAGTCCATAGGAGCTCTGGGCATTCTAGTTGGTTGATATTTGTTTTCTTCCTATGGGTTGCCAACCCCTTCAGCTCCTTCAGTCCTTGATCTAACTCCTCCATTGTATACCCTATGCTCAGTCCAAAGGTTGGCTGTGAGTAAGACTTTGACCTAACTCTGACAATCTATTTAGAAGTATTACATAAATATTACTAATGAATACTTCTGGAATTTATCTATTTTGACTATCTTAACAAGGCAAATAACAATTATTTTGTGATGCTGGATTATTTTCTTTCTTTATAATTTCTTAAGACATTTTCTCCAGGTTTAAGTAAGAAACATTCATTTTCCAATATGATAAAATAACAGTAGCATTTTGGCTATACATTTTGAATTAAGATCCAATGAAAGTTATCAAGTGAGCATCTTTCAAACAAAAGGTTGTAAAAACAGTTTTGAAAATATTTACTTGTGAATTAAAATAAAGTTATTAGCTGTGCTTTCATAAAATATGTATAATTATAATAAATCCTGCTGCTACCCTGAATCATGTAGTGCATTATCACAGTATATGAATATATACCTTTTAGGTTAAGTTTAAATAAAGAAATCCTGAGTTTCTATAATTCTGTATATATGCTAAATATTAGAAACATTGTGGGCATTAAAAGTGGGTGTTTTAACTTTAAATGACTTGTTACTTTTTTTCTTGTTAAGATTGATATACATTTATTTTTCATTTGAAACATTTGTATAAAGTCTTTAAGTGACTGCTGTCATTTGAAGACATTCATAGACTCACTCTCTTTGACAATATTAGCTACATGTAACATTTTATGATAATTACTATTGTATTATTGACATCAGCATCCCTAATTATTTCAATGTTCACTCATTGTTTAATTGCAAAACTATATGAAAATACATTTTAAAAATAGCAGGTATTTGAAGAGTAAAGGAAGATGAAAATGTACATCTATCTATAGAAATTTTTTTCTAAGCACAGATAAAAATCTATTTAGATGTTGCCATCAGTGTGATATATTTTGCTATAGTTTATACAAATTGGGAAGCATTGATTGACAAGACTGAAACACTGATTTATACACTGTCAGTGATGATTCTAGCTAATATCCAGTGATGACATATTAGACTTTCTTTATATTTAATCTTCATTTTAAAAACTGCAGTATTAAGCTACAGAAGCAGATTGTCAGCTGATTGTCCTATCTGATGAATTGAAATGTGGGTGCATGATCTTAGGTCTTAAGGGCATCCTTGTTATAATGGTTGACTTGGGCTTTGAGAACACAGCATGTGACTTCACAGTATTTAAAAATAGAAATCTACATGCTGGCTTCTGCCTATAACACTCTCTGAACTTAATTTGTTCCCCTTTAGGTCCCTTTACTCTTAGATAATATGCATTTCCTAAGCTTACTGACAATGTTAAATTAGAAAGTTTATAGGGATTATCCAACGTAATATCAGAACAATAATATGCTGCAATATATGTATCTTTGGGATATGCTTAAATATATATTGTAAGAAATCAATCAATCCTCTGAGAAAGGGAATGAAATACACAGGAGCAATTTTGGAGACTAAGTGTGGAGCAGAGACTGAAGGAAAGGCCACCCAGAGACTGTCCTACCTGGGCATTGCATTCATCCTATAAACAGTCACTAAATCCCGACACTATTATGGATGACAAGAATTGTGTGCCAAAAGGTCTCCTGAGGGGCCCTGCCAGAGCCTTATAGATACAGAGGCAGATGCTAGTAGCCAACCATTGGGCTGAGTGCAGGGTTCCCAGTGGAGGACTTGGAGGGCGAACTGGAGGAGCTGATGTTGTTCAACCAGATGCTTCAGGGCTCCCAAGGACTAAGCCATCAACCAAGAGGTACACATGGCTTCAGCCAAAAGAATGGCAGAGGAATGCCTTGTTGGGCATCAGTGGGAGGAGAGTTCCTTGGTCCTATGAAGGGTCAATAGATTCCCTAGCATGGGAAAATCAAAGGGGGGGGGATAAGTGGGAATGGGATGGGTGGAGGGGCATATTCTTGGAGGCAGGGCGTGGGAGGAGGGGTTGGGGGTTTTCGGGAGGGGAGAAATCAGCATAGGCTACAACATTTAAAATGTAAATGAAGAATATATTCAATTACAAAAAAGAAAGAAATCAATCAAAACCATTTAACGATTTCAGAATCATTTTCATCATTCATATAAATGAAAGGTGAAATCATCACGCATACTATCAGGAATTAATTGAAAGGTTTTCTTTCTCTGCTTCTCCTCAATTATAAGGAAAGCTGGTTACTATATATGTTTCGCTCCATGTTGCATTTTCCAACCATATTTAATTTCCATCTGGAATTTTCCCTCTTATTTCATTCTCTGTGATAGTCAGACTGCCATTTAGGCCAAGTGAAACGAAGTTTGCAGGCCTGGTGTGGACCACCAGATGATTTCCTACTCTTTCACGATTCCATCGTTGACTCTGCACTAATGACAAATTGTTCTGACATGGTAACTTCATTTACATATCTTTGTTACTGAGATCACTCCTATGACAGGTGCTATGTCAGACTTATTATTATTATTATTATTATTATTATTATTACTTCAGGAAAGACTGAGTACATGCTTAAATATAAGATTAGAGATTCTGAGTTCATAACGTATGTAGTTTTTTTTTTAAATATTTTTATTTTCTATATTCTTTGTTTACATTCCAAATGATTTCCCCTTTCCAGGATACCCCCTCCCCATATGTCCCATAAACCTTTTCCTCTCCATCCATTCTCCAATGACCTCCCTCTTTTTTTTCCTCTGTCTTTATATTCCCCTCCAATGCTAGATCATCCTTTCCAGGATCAGGACCTTCTCCATACTTCTTCATGGGAGTCATTTGTTATGTGATTTGTGCCTCAATCTCCGATAAGTGTATGTAGTGTTTTTAATAAAGAGAATGCAATCTTTAGGGTTGACTTGATTTTAGAAAATGGGGCGGTCAACATTTAAAGAACAAATAACATATTTACAGATACATTAATTTACATGCCTTCTGTTTGTTTGTTTGTTTTCGAGACAGGGTTTCTCTGTGTAGCCCTGGCTGTCCTGGATTTTACTCTATAGACTAGGCTGGCTTTGAACTCAGCAATCTGCCTGCCTCTGCCTCCCAAGTGCTGGGATTATGTGTGCCACCATTGCACAGCAATTTACATGACTTTTAAAATTTTACTTTTACTGCAAGAAGACAAGGTGCAGCACTGGTATCCTATTTTTGACAGTGAAAGCCATCTTTCTTTTAGTAAATTAAATGTCAAGTTAATATTCTCATCAAACAATCAAAGAGCAGCATTGCTACTCACAAAGCTTCCCATTTATTTTCCTTCTGATAATTGATTCTACATTTGTTTAAACTTACCTCTTAAAATTTTGCTAGGTCCTATACCTTCATAGATATCTAACACATCTGTATAATGTGAAATAAAAGAGCCAAAGTTCAGTGTAATGGAAAGTCCTTCGTTTACCCTAAATTTAAAAAAAGATAAAAGTTCTTAAGTTGTTATAAATCTCAATGCATTCTACAATTTGCAGTTTCCATTCTTGTGATACAAAACATATCGGATAAGCCATTCTACAAAATTTAACCACAAAATACAGCCCTGTTAACTACTGTCAGAACACATTTAGGACTTTTTCTTCTAGTACAATTGAAATTCAGCATCTATTAAACAAATTCTTTCCAATGTTCTGCCTCTGCCAGCCCAGTAACATTATTCTAAGAATTTAGCAATTATAAGTATGTCACTTAATTGGAATTATTCAGGATTTTTCTTGCATGGTTACCTTATTTCTAGCATGTTTCATTTTTAACTCTCAAGATGCAATCATGAATAATGGATAGGCAACCATTTTCTATACTGAATAAAGATGTTCTACGATATTTGCATTCCACATACAGACCATTGTAAAGACTGCTGATATATTTAGGAAAAAACAGTATCTTTTAATATCCTGATTCGTTTCTAGTCTTTTGTATCAATAACCTGAACTGGATCACAGGTTAAAAAATAAACTGTAGAGTATAACAGAAGCACCATTCATGACATTATATTTCTACTATTAATAAGCAACGGTTCCAATTTCCCCCTTTTGCCAACATCTACTTTGTTATTTTATACAGTGGTCCTACCATCTGCTTTGGGTAAATGCTTTTAGTGGTGGTCGTTTTTTATTTGGAACATTCAAAATTTGTCATGTACTTGTCCATTTCCATTTAATTGGGCTGATGTTTAATTAAACCTTTCATCCACTTTCTTTTGGTAAATGTCACGAAGACACACATTAATTAAACAACCTTTTATGTGTATAGAAGTTTTACCTGCATGTAAACTTGTGAACCTAGTGTCTGGGAACTGGAGTTATAGACGGTTGTAAGATGCCTTGTGCATTCTGGGACTTAGACCCAGGTTTGTTGAAGGGAGAAAAAAATGTTAATTACTGAGCCCCAACCTTGTTCACTTTCACTCATGTTGTTATTATTTTCTTAGGTGTTACTATAGAAATTCTTTATGATTTTAGATATTTATTCACTAGAATTGTTGACTATTAGAAAATGATTTATCTGTGCTTCTACAATTTTAATATTTCCTCTGCTTTTTGGTAGCTGTTAATATGAAATGAAGGTGATTTTACTTACCCATTTGCTGGCATCGCTTGTGCTATGTCATATTTAAGAAATTATTGTCAAGAGCAGGGACAATGCATGTGTATTCTATTTTTTTCTGTTTTTTTCATTCTTTGTGGTTTTGCATTTTCCACGAATGTTTTTTTATTTATGTAAAATTATCATTTGTATTTTGTTAGAGGTGACATAGAATCTGCAAACCATGAACATTTATACAATTCTGATCTCTAATTTATGTGGATTATGTTACCTATAACCTTATTATATTAGCAATAGTATTAGCCACATACTTGCTGTCTTGTTTATCAGAAATTTGTGACTCAAAGTTCAATTTGCTGACTTTTTCTTGTATTCCCTAGTATTTGTAAACATTATTCCATGTCATGAATTGAACAATGTCAAGATAAATTTCAGTAATAATTTCTAGCAAAAAGCAGATGGGTGCATTACAAATATTCAGTTTAATGGAGTTATTATTTTGCAGTAATAAATTTAGAAGCCTGCAAGAGCATGTGGATATGGCAGAGAATGCTTGTTCACTGCAGGAGTAAGATACAGGCAAATATGGAGATGCAGTGCGGGAGCCTAGCCCAGACTAAGAGGAAGAGAGAGGCAAGGCTGATGGTTGCTGCTGTGTAGTTAATTGTGGGGCTGCTAGGGCAGTGCAGAGAAATGTTGAGTTAACTAGTAAGACCAATTGGGGAAGCTAGAGCCAATTCTGAAGAAGACAACAATTTAAAATAATAATAATAATAATAATAAAGAAAAAAGAAAAAGAAGAAGAAAGTAAGGAAAAGGAAAAAGAAAATCTGATCTTTTCATTGCAGTCTTGGCATTTGAAGACAAGAAAATGGTGAACTCTTTATCTGACATGGGTTTAACATTATAATCCATACGAACATACGAGAAGCATGCTTAGAGCTGCTTGCTCCTTGACCTTTGCCTTTTGGAGAAAGAAAGAGGGAGCAGAGGACAAGAACAATCCCATTTGGTTCTTTGCTACGTTTTGGATCCGAAACACTAACTCACAGTAAACAGAAAAGCAGGCACATCTAAGACATGGACAATAACCTCTCCCCTATTTTCAACTTCTCATTGGTTATCCAGTGCAGAGTGTTCAACCTTGCACAACAACAAAAGCAACAAAAATGAACTCAGCAGTTGTATTTAAATATGTGTGTGCCTCTATGATTTTATGTAACAATAACAACCATAGGAAGAGGGGTGTCCATTTGAGAGTGCATGAGTGAAGAGATGGGGGAAAGGATGGAGAAAAAGGAAGGGAGAATGATATTATTATATTTTAATTAACATAATAACTTCAAAAATACAAGAAGTAATTTAAAATTTATGAAAATAATTAAAGAAATAATGAAGAATTTATGGAAATAGGGTTACTAGACTCCTATGTTATAGTATTCAGCACTTTAGTCTGCTCCTGATTTTTTAAAGGAAATAGATCTACTTTTCTAAATGTCATAGGATACTTGGTATGTTAAATAGATTTTGTTCATAATTATATTATATAATGACTTTGATCCTATAGTTACAGATTCTGAACCAAATGGATGTGGGGATTTGAGGTGAAAGAGATTTGTTCACATAAAAACATCTTGAATCTGAAGAAACTAGATATGAAAACACAGGACGCATCTCTTCTGTCCACATTACAGAACACTGGCAAGATGCTCATTGTGGTTATACATTTCAGGGTGGCTAAACATTGCTCCAAATATCTTACTGGCATATTGAACATTTTATCTCTACTTAATCTGTTCTCTAAACTTGTATAAAATTCACTGTATTTACCCATACTTTGATCCATGGGTGTGTGTGGGGAACCATGCTATGTGGTAAATTCATCTCTAATACAGCAAATGCTTTTAAAGGGAGAAAAGTTAAATGGTTTATTTGACTAATTAATTTAAATGTGATAATGATGACTAAAATTTATTTTGAGGTAATAGTTTAGATCCCAGTAGACTGCCACCATTTCTTAGACACAAAGCTTTTCTTAGTACAGAGTAGTTTTTAAGGTTAAGATTGAAAGAGGAACTTTGAGATAGTCAACAGGTCATTAATGAAAACTCTAATTATTTTAAACATTCTATAGAAAGAGAAAATGTCATGTTGGGAGATCTTCTTACCTGATGATCCACCGGCAAACAACACCTGCTTCATCTGGCCTTGGATAGCGATTGGCTTGGAAAACCCCAGAATCTCCAGTCAACAAAAATCGTCCATCACAAGCTGTGGCTGTGTGAACATGTCAGGTAACATTAGCCCTCTGTAGTCTTTAATGCAAGGGGTTAATCAATTCACCCAATTGTTTGTAAATAATATCCACAGAGAGCCTTCTTTCTCTGGAGTCCTCTATCTGCAATTACCATGATAATGTACATCCACAAGCAAAAGTATACTAAAAAAATTCCATCTTTTTCAAGGTTCTTGAACACTAATGCCGGTCCTGTCAGTAGTAGCATGAAAATGGGGGGGGGGGTGAAATAAAAAGACTAGAAACCAGAACACTTTACATATTCGCCATAGCTATTTACTATGCTGATGAAATTTTGCTGTTCTTTACATTTGTTTCTGACATATTTCTAGAAAAAACAGAATCAACGGGGTCACACTGTATGATTTGATTTGCAATTTTATACAAGATTGAGATCATTCTGTGTTTGTTGAAGCCCTTGGCTGGTCGTTCAGGAATAAATGACTCTTCTGTCCTTCCTCAGATGCCTTGCAGTCATATGGAGTCATGGGAATGAGTTGCTTAATCAGCTCTTCCTATAACTAACTTGTGTTTGTTCCATGTTATCTTCTTGCCTGTGAACAGTTTATGAACGAGCCAAGTAAGACAGGGAAACAGACAGGAATCTGGCATCCCTCATGCTTAGGTAAATACCCATGACTTAATTAAGGGGCTATTAAGTGGCTAGGGTTGTGTGTCTTGGTATCTAGTCTGTCCAGTTTTCTATGAATCTTCACATTTTTATTGCTAGTAAACAAATTGCATTTTAGTCTGATGTAAATGGACCTTGTTAGTCCCTAAATATAAATAAAAGTGTAAAATATCCCTGAAGGCATTTAAAACTACAACAGTATTAAACTGTTGACAATAATCATGGTCAGGAGACCAAAAAACATCATGTCAAAAGAAGGAAAAAAAACCCTGAGTAGATAGCATAATTATTTTTTTACAGGATGTGTCTGAACAAGGCAGTTTTATAGTTCACAATGACGCAAAATAGGTTCTCATGATTAAAAAAAAATTAAAAATATATCTCAACTATGAATAAGAAGAGTGTTTATAATTGTGATTCTGTGACCTTCAGATGGCCTCATAGAAGAACACGTCAATAAATTCTGAGTGGGACACAATTCAATCCACAAATGACAAACAGCAACGTGTTAGCCACAGACATGTTGCCTGCATTCACAAAATAGTCCCAGTGGCATGAGTTGGGGCTGACCACGAGCTCCCTCTGCTGGATCAATATTTACCAGTGACGTCTGCAGGATAAAGGAATTAAACATGATCTATTCAGACACAGAAAACAATACTGTGTGCACACGCTTGAGCATGCAAGTTACGAGAACACTTGCTGACTTCGAAACAGCCTTGTTCCTTTGCCTAGGAGCTGTAACTCAGCATCATTTCTCTACATAGGTCAGCTAAAAAGTAAACTTTCCTGCTGATCCAATACTAATCAGAAGAGGAACACAATTTAAAGAAATCTTATTTTAGCTATAGTCAGCTATAAGTTGTACAAACCTAAATAACCAAAGACTAAATACAGAAACTCAGTACAGAAGAAATCATTAATATGACTCTATTAATAACACAAACTAGAATCAGAGCTTGTAGCTGGGATAAAATCAATAAATAAGCAAGAGATCAAAGGTCAGGGTCTTACAGAGAAAACTCTTAAATTAGCTTATACATTTTTTTCTCTGAGTATGGATTTATGCACGGAGCCTCTGGGATGGTGTCCTGCTGCTTAACATTGGAGTTGGTGCTGAGGGCTGTCTTGGGCTCCGGGCTTACCACCACTCTGATTAAAATGGATAAGACCACCTGTGCTCTGAAGCACCTGCTGCTGAAGATAGTTCGTTTGATTGATTTTTCTGCTACCTTGTCCAAACAATGATTTGAAACTATCTTTCAGAAATGAATGCAATGCTAAATTTATAGTATATATAAAGGAACAGAGATTATAAGAACACAAGACTAAAGAGTCACTTGAAAGCTGGATGACCTTAAGGTTTAATAAATATAAAGCCACTGAAAAGAACCAGGCAGATCCTCATGTGTTTAAAGCAAAGGTAGACATTAATTTAGATATTGATACTCATCTTATGACTTGGAAAAATAATTTATTCCTTTAAACCTTCTTTGGAGTCAATTTATCATTTGCATATTATTAATCATATTACTATATTTTTTTTGCTATGAGTTGTTATCAACTTATTTGAAAACAAAGAATTCAGTAAATAAGCAAATTTGTTTAGGAACAAAGAATAAGAGACACATTTCAAGTTATTTGATTTGCCTACTGTTGTTATATTCCATCCTATATTTAAAGTTGTTGCTCATTTGTACATAGGTTTAAAGTTATATGTCTAGTTTTAATATGGATTATTGCTTTTGAAACAGAAACCAGTATTTCCTCTTGATGGCACACTTGGATCATATTTTCTGGGAAAGGTTTTGGAAAACACCAGGAATAAATACATGTAGCATTCTTCACCATCCTCCTCTTTGAGTAACATAGTTATATAAAATAAATTTAAAATATTCCACAGACTGCACTATTCCCCCCAATACATGACAACTGCATTTCAAAGTATGTAGTTTAGTTCCATGTGTTTGAAATTTATCCAAGGACACCTGATTTGGGAATTTTCAGTGAAAAGATAGTGTTAAGTGTAGGTGCTGTTTTGAGTTGTTACTGGATGACAGCCTCAGGACCTGTCTTATGAAGCTTGAGCCTAGTGGTAGATGACGTTTCTAAATTAGTTCCTTATTCAAATCTTTTTCTTTAACTAATGTCAGAGAATATGAGAACACAGTTGTCGCTGACAAGGAAATTACAGACTTAAAACACTCAGGAGCTATGTTTGCAATCAACTTTCTGAGGGTTATAGAGTTGACTAGTATCACACAGCTGATCTGCTACCCCAGCACCCAAGAGCCTTTGTCAGGAGTATCCTAATAGTGAGCACAGGTCAGATCTTCTTTCAAAAAAGGAGAAATAAAAAAAAAAGGTGATTATGGGTCACACCCAGACAGGCTTAATTCAGACCTCCTATTAAGTTTTCAAAAATAAGTTATAAATTAGACCTAAGTTCATGGTCCTTTTCATTCCTTACCATCTGAATTTACACTTACATGGTGATAGATTGCACATGGAAGTACATTATTTGATGAGATTCTTTCTGGTAAGCTTTTGTAAATGCAACCAAACTATGATGCAATATAAATCAAAGAGAGATTCCATTTAGATTATCTTGATTAGTGTTTGGTGTAGTCCATGTGCTATTTAAGTTTTTACTAATGATGCTATTAAAATAACAACAGACAGAACAAATAACAAAACAGTGGTTTTTGTTCAGAAGACCTTAAGTTGTTACTTACAACTCTGCTACTTAAAGAGCTGAAAGGGGAAAAGAAAAGCAATGAGGAACAGTGAATAATGTTTGCTGATTTGATTCTGTAAGGGGCGTGATATTATATGTATGTGAAAATATTATGAAAACATATTAATAGTGCTTTGATCTAAGAATTAGTGTAGCTTAAGACAAATGAGATGAAGGGAGATTCCCTGCTTACCTGAATAATGTGCAACTGTTCACAGAATTCCCCAGTGTTCTTAAATGGGATTGTGTAGAATTATTTGCACCTAGTATTGTGCAATTAAGTTTAAAATAATATATTTTTATATTTTGTATTAAATTACGCATATGGTAATGGGAAAGATCACTGATTTCAGCTAGCTGAGATGTAATGTGTGTGTATGTGTGCTTGCATGTGTTTTGCAGTGTTTGAGTTTTCAAGTGTGTTGTGCAGTGTGTGTGTGTTTGCAAATGTGTGTGTGTGTGTGTGTGTGTGTGTGGTCAGGGAGGAGAAAGGATGAAGAAGGGTGAAAGGGGTGAGGGTGAGAAGCCTTACCACATAGCCCAGTGTCTTCATCTGAACCATCTGGACAGTTCACTTCTCCATCACAAAACAGTTCAGTCGCTATGCAGTTCAGAGCATTAGCACAGGGCCATGAACCAGGCTGGCACTCTATTGAGACATTGCCTTAAAAGACAGATTCAAATCATAAGATTTTGGACAGTATATTTCTGATTGGTCAGCTACACACAGTATTACACAATGGCTGAATGTTTCTTTTGTGTTCTTCATCATTTAAGCGTCATAATAGACTGATGTACTTCATTTAGCAGAAAGAAATATTTCTTTTGATCAACCAGTCATTCCTAAAAAAATTAAAACACTTTAAATTCTAGAAAAGAAATGTATTTTGCTGATGTTAAATGTGAATGCTCATGCTATTCATTTTATTTTTGTAAATGCGTAGTTTAATCACTTAGCCTCTATGGTGATCCCCCATAATGGCATATATTTGAATACTTGATCTTCAGTTGTTGGAACTCCTTGGAAAGGATTAGGAGATGAGACATTGTTGGAGAATATGTGTCAGAAGGGGCCAGATTTGACATTTAAAAGCTATTCCCAGTTAGCATGCTCTGCCCTTCTCTCTGTCCCATATTTGACCAGGATGTAAGCTCTCAGCCACTACCCCAGTGCTATGACTGTCGTGATGATCTGCACTGATCATGGGGTCACATCACAGCAATAGAGAAGTATCCAAGTCCCTAAATGTATACCTTGAACAAGGTTGAGCTATATGAGGTAATACATTGGAAAGTTTATCAGAGCATGTAATGGAAACTTCAAGTATTATGAATGTTATTATTTGAAAACACAGTGGATTTCATAAAGTTTATACATTCTGCATAGGAAAATGTATCAAAGAAAGGAACTTTGAAATGAGATAAAATGTCTACTTGCAAATGCACTTTGTAATAAAATTGGAGAATCTCTATGACTATTTCTGCTCCTTAATCCTCTATGTTTTGTCCCAGATCATTTTAAGGCATCCAATACAAACACATCCCTCCAGGGTGCTAGATAACTCCCTGTCTGCTGGGGAGGGCTATTTTGTAGTTCTCAGTTTGTTTATTCTTTATCTGTCTGGCTTCCATGGATATGGTATAGAGATATTTCAGGACACACATACGTCTAGAAATTCACTTTGAAATTTTTAAGTTCAACCCTAAGAATAAGACATATTTTTATATGCCTACAAGAGAATATGTATCTTATTGTTTCAGAACAATGTGGGAGCTTGAACATTTTTAGTTTGTGATTAGAGTATCAATGGCGCTTTAAGGGTTTTTGAGAAATTTAGCTCCTTAACATTTTATTATTTTTCCTAACTTTTATGAAGACTTTTACTTTTTATTTCTTCTTTGAAAATATCATACATGCATGTAATATATTTTGATCATTTGTATTCCTAATTCCTTCCCAGCTCTGCCCAGACTCCACCACTATGTTTTCTTTTCAACCTCATATCTTTTTCTTTCCCCCGTGAGTGATATTAGTGCTTCTAGTATGTGCAGTGAGTAGAACATCCACTGGTGTTCCTAACATGAAAAGAAGCATTGTACTGCCATCTGCTGGAGCATAAAACTATAAAATGAATTCTATTATTATGCTCTATAAAATCAACAGGGGAAAAAATCTAATTTTTTTTATCAACATACCAACCTGAATATTTATAGATAGAGCTGATGAATATATAAACATCTAAATTAGACCTTTAAAATGGTTCTGATTAAAATAAAAATAAATAATTGGAAGACAAATGGAAAATTTAACATCTAAAACGTGGTATACATATCAACGCTATTTTCAAATGGTGGAATATTCTCATTTAATAAAATAAAAATAGAAATAAATATTATTTATTAAACCCAAATGCACATAATACTTAGAACATAATGCTATTTATCAAACAAGTTATTTAATTGCTGTGTCCTAATTCTCAAAAAGCATGATATTTAATAGTATGGTAAATAAAGAGGTGGGGGAAAAAGCCTGTATTTAAATGTATACATTGTTTTACTACAGGCCCAAAGATTCTGTTTCAGTGCTTGCAAGACTAGATTAGGAGTCATAACTAGGAAAGAAGGTAACTTTGGCTGTCTTGATGCTACCTATGGATCTTCGCTTCCAGGACACAAAGTTGTACTTGTCTCTCTATTATCTGTTGACCTCCAAAGTCTCAGGACCTTTTACTTCCTGTGCTGAGTGGTTTTATGTCAACTTCACTTACTCTGGAGTCATCTCAAAAAGATAATGTCCCCAGAAGACTGGCCTATGAACAAGCTTGTGGTGCATTCTATCAATTAGTGATTGTTTAGGGAGGGCCCAGCCCTTTGTGGGTGGGGCAACCCCTGCACAGGTGGTCCTGGAGTGTATTAAATGGTCAGCTGAGCAAGCCTTGGGGAGCAAGCCAGCAAGCAGCACTTATGCCTTAGCTCCTGCCTCTAGATTCCTGCTCTGATCGATTTCCCTTAATGATAGACTACAGTGTGGAACTGTAAGCTGAAATAAACTCTTTCCTTTTCAACTGCCTTTTGGCTGTGGTGATTTATCATATCCCCGTAGTGATCATTAATTGACAAGTTTTTTTTTCCTGCTGCTACATTTAATTTAGTCATTTTTATTAGATAGTTTCTTTATTTACATTTTAAATGTTATCCCTTTTTCTGGTTTTCCCTCTGAAAACCCCCATCCCATCCCCCCTCCTCCTGCTTACCAACCCAGCCACTCCTGCTTCCCTGACCTGGCATTCCCCTACACTGGGGCATCGAGCCCTCTCAGGACCAAGGGCCTCTCCTCCCTTTGGTGTTCAACGAGGCCATCCTTCTGCTACATATGCAGCTGGAGCCATGGGTCCCTCCATGTGTACTCTGTTCTTATGGGTACTTAGGTCACGAAACTGTAAACTGTGGAGACAAACATGAAAGGAGAAAAACTTTGGAGACAGGGTCTCAAGCTGAGGCGTGTAGCGGTAGGTGACCTTGACATTCTGATCATCCTGTTTCTATTTTGAGGATGTAGAGATTGTAGACATGTACCCCCACATCCAGGTTATGAGGCAGTGAATAGTTACAACTAGGAGTTAGCAGGAGGTGACCTCTCTCCCGGCTGAGCTGCATACGAATCATTTCTAATGTGGTGGTAAGGGTGCAATAAATGTACTGAAGATTGGGCAAAAATTAAAACCATCTTCACAAGAGAACTCACATTTAAATTAAGATACATAGAAAGCTATAGTTTATCTGGTTGTAATGATCCTGGGATTACACAGCGAAAGAATGAAGAAGGCTTAGAAATATAAAAACCGTTGTTTCTCAAGTGAGGACCATGATATATTTGTTAGGGACACAAATCTCTGGCTTGATAAATTCAATCAGGAGTACAAGCCTTCCTAGATTCTTTTGACCCACCATCATGTCCTTCACAAAACCTGGCTGTTGCTTTCCTTCTTCTATCCTCAAATTCAACCCCATAGTAGAATAGTGGCAAGATGTTGCATTTTGTCTGAAGTAGAGAAAGCCTATAGTATTGAAAGCACTGTGTTTCTGAAATCATTGCTTGCACAGTCAGCAACAAAGGACTTAGAACGAGCTCCCGGGTAGGAAGCCTGTAAGCCTATGAGCAAGTGCCCCAGAGAGCCCCTCCAGACAAGCTGCAGAAGCCAAGAAATCAATCTGGGCACTGCTACCTTAGCTCCTGTCGCTCCCCTCCAGCACTCCAAATTGGTTAGTAAAACTTTACAGTAATTGGCAACAAAGGCAGCTGAACAAAAGAACATAATCCACATGGACTTTTTACCTGTTATCGTATAAAAATTCTCTTTGGCAGAATTTATTATAGTACTAATGCCGGGTATATGATGCATGTGTTTGTTGATTTTTCTCAAACTCTATCTTCAAGGCTTATAAAAATGAGAATAAACTTAACATCCCTGAAAGACATATTCATAATAAATTACTGCTTGGAAACTGCAGTTTTCGAGTTTAATTGCCTCGTTCCTCTCTATAAATCTATATTGTCTCACTGTATGAGAAGAATAAATGAGAGGTAGGATTCAGAACTCATGTGCTGTATGAACTTAATGCCAAGGAGACTATTGTATTTCACTCCTGAATTACCGTACAACAATTGCTTATGTGTTAATTAAGTCAATTCAGGGAAAGGAAATAGTTGGAAACAATATTTGTTGGTGAATAAGTTACCAGATTTGAATAAACAACACCAATTTAAAATTGTGTTTGAAATTTAGTGTTAGAAAAATCTCTTCTATAGCAACATGTAGCTGCTAATATTATCAGTGTTGTTATTTTGATATAAGTCAGTAGGAAACTGATCTAATTATTATTGGTTTCGTCTTCCTTTGTGTGAATAGCTGTGGTATCCACAGTGACATGGTATCTGAAACATTTCTCTTTTTAGTCTATTTTTTTTAGTAACAAGAAATATCCAGGCACCATCTTAGGTGCTTATTTTAATATTTAAATTCTATGTGATATCTATTAAGTTCTAAGATACTACCTAGCTTTCTAAGTATATAAGAAGTAGTTGCTTCAGTTGGCCAAAGCATCTATTAGACCATGTCATGTCAAGAATGAGCAATTTTATATAACATTTTTATGTGATATTAACCATTATAAATTAGAGCTCTAGGCAAGCTTAATAAGTTTGGTACCTTTGAGATACATGTTATGTTTTATATTGCATCTTTATTATTATATTGAATATCATTTGCTCATGTCCAATAAGAAAGACAAGCCCAAATGTATATTGATTCTATTCTTTTAACTTAAATGATTGGAAGATGTTTGAGATGCCTTGTTTTCTGTAAGCTCTGTCACTATCTTTTCCTCCTTACGGAAGGCATTGGCATATATTCAGCTAGGTTTCACAATTCACTGTTTTGGTCAGAATAGTTCAGCAGAAAATGTCCAAGGTTTTCTTTTGTTGCTATATTCCTAGCATTTATTTTCTCACCCTTAAGCCATTCCATGTACTTCTCCTAGAATATTTATGCATCTAATAGGACATCAAGAACGCGATTAGATCAATCATGTAATGAGTTTGTAAACTGACATCTGGAAAATAGGGTACTAATTTAGATGCTTATTGACTAATTTCAAGTCTTGAAATATTAAGCTTTATTTTCAGTTTGGTTTTAGGTGAATTGAAGTGTAACTATCAACAATTATTTTTTCAAAGTAAAATTATTATTATTATTATTATTGAAAGTTATATATATATATATATATATATATATATATATATATATATATATGATCTTTGGAAATGTTAGTATTTCTTCACACTATAAAAATAAATTTGACTGACAATTTTCGAATTTATTTTTATAGTGTGAAGAAATACTAACATTTCCAAAGATCATATATATATATGTGTGTATATATATATATATACATATATATGTATATATATATAATTTTCAATAATAATAATAATAATTTTACTTTGAAAAAATAATTGTTGATAGTTACACTTTAATTCACCTTAAACCAAACTGAAAATATAGCTCAATATTTCAAGCCATTCTTTTGCTGTGCCTAAACAATACTGTGGGTTTCTTCACACTATCACAGACTTTCCATTGGTTCTAGACTTGGAAATATTGGTTAAATGCACATTTCAAACACTGCACCAGCACACACTGTATGGGGATTATTAATTCTAAGAGAGGGAATTTATAGTTTCAGAATTTTTTATGTGTCTGTAATCTGAGATACACAGATTAGTGAGATAAAATTAGAACATAAAAAGTACTGTAGTAGCAAAATTCCATGTCCTTCAAGTCAGCATGATAAAATCTTTTGCCTTGAAATTTTATGTTACCTGGGACATGAGTCATCTCCTTTTAAGTACATCCATCCTCTACACAGCACTCATTCCTAAGTCACTAATAATCTATGTTTTTTGTGTTGTTGTTGAGTCACATAGTTTATGTACAAATAATTTGCTTTAATAACTGCCCCAAAGCACAGCAATCACACTTAAACTTTGTATATTTCATTATTACAATATAATGTGGTTTCTAAAATGCAAAGTGAAATGTTTGTCACAATAATATACATGTATATATTAGAAAAGAATATATGCAGATGTTTTTCAATGCAACATAGGTTAACACCTTTAATAAAATCATTATCAATAACGTCATGTCAAAGCTGAATTTAATACAGCTAATGTATTAACATCCTATGTCAGCTTAACTGACCTTAAGCATGTTCAGAGAACTTGTATTAAGTTATAAATAGATCAAACCATGCAAGAGAAGGTCTACTGTGTAATAAAGCATGGGATGTTTTATGTATTTACTAAATACTAAAATTATAAATTAGAATGTAACATGTAAATTCTATATCATCATGGCCAAATTCTTAGTTTGGACCACTGTAAGTTTATGATTATGGGCAGTGTTCAATTTTACCTGCTGCTTCAGGAATTTTGGGCCTCTGAGAATTTTCAAGCAATTGGGAGAAGAACAATTAGAGATTTGAGTTTTTGACATTGCTGAGTCTTCTTAAATGTTGGGACATATTTTGGCCATTTACCATGAAGATTACACTAAAGTCAGGAAAAGTGTCACCATTGTGAACACCTAAATATGAGCTGAGCAGCGATGACACCAAACTGCGCATGCCAAATTGGATGAGGAAAGCCCCACGTGGCCTTAGTCCTACACAAGGAACTGCAGAAACCTGGGGCTGAAGGAGGTGGTCTTCCCTAGAGAAGAGCATGGCAGTTGTTCACTGAAATGCCATATGGTCAGCCCTAAAACATATGTACGAGTAGCATAATATATACTCAACAGGTTATATTTTGTTATATATATCAAAATATTTAACTATATATATGTATATGTGTATTATTATAACAATATGTATATATAAAACAATATATATGTAACAATATATATACATATATAAACATATATATGCATATGTATATTATATACTTATAATACACACAATATAATGTGCAAATATATGTACATTTATCTATATCTCTATCTGTATCTGAATCTGTATCTGTATCTATATCTATATAAATACATACAAGCATATATATGTGATGTCTTGAACATATCATTTATGTATATAATATATACACCACATATATATGAGATGTATGTATATGAAAATGCACACATGCATTCAATAACAGTGAAAAAAGAGATCATCCATTAGGAGAAGTGCAGGGAGGGGTACATGGGAGGATTGGGAGGGAGGAAAGGTAAAAAATAAGTGTTGTAATTAAATTATAATCTCCAAAAATAAACAACAGAAGCACAATGTGCAAATTCCTAGGATTCTAGAGAAAATGGCACTTCACAGATAGACATGAGGAGGGCAACATGGTTGAGTGAAGATACTTCCTCTCAAGACTGGAGATTTGAATGTGATCGCTGAGACCCACATGCAGAATGAGGAACCTGACTCCCACAAGTTGTCCTCTGAATTCTACATGTCGATATGACATGTGTTCTCTTCTACTTGTGGAATAAATGGATAAATACATAGAAGAATAACCTTCCAGGGACTAGCTCATAGTATACTTCTACGGGAAAAACAATTGACTAAGTGAATCAAGCTGTATTTTATTACTGATGATAACAAGGCTGCATTTACAGAACAACACTGTCCGTGTTGTATGCAGAGAATATGGTCAAAAGTGAGTATCCCAGTATCTGATAAATATGGCATCCTTTCTAGAAAATGCTTCAGTTCTAGTGATTACATGCCTGGCAATGAGTGGATTCCACAGTCTTAAAAAATCAGAATGCAAAAGTAAAGTCAGACAATAGAAATATTAGCCCCCCATATACAACCATGTTTGTTCCTTTGAAGGGTTTTTGAAACTGCTGAGGCACCAGATAATTTCCAAATAATCTCAAAATCTTTAAAACATTTAAAAAATATTAATACTCCAGAACAACTGGAGAGGGACTTTTCAAAAGCTGTTCCCTGTGTGTGGGATATGTTCTTTTGGTGGGGCTGCCTTATCTCACCTCAGGGGAGAAGATGCACCTAGTCTCACAGACACTTGATGTACCAGAGTGGCAGGATACCCAGAGGGGGCCTCATCAGCTCACAGGACAAGGGGATGAGGTGGAGATCAAAATGAAGGAAAGGATTGTGGGAGGGCGTGGCCAGGACGTAGGCATTGAGCAGGATATAAAGTGAATAAGTAAAAATAAATAAATAAGTCAGAAATTAAAATATTTTAAGTGAATATTAGCTATCCATTATATATTTTCTTTGTATAATACTTTACCTTAGCATTTTTAGCTTGTAATTTTTTAAAATATTTTTATTTTCTATATTCTTTGTTTACATTCCAAATGATTTCCCCTTTCCTGGATCCCTCCTCCCCATATGTCCCATAAACCTTCTTTTCTCCATCCATTCTCCAATCACCTCCCTCTTTTTTCTCTGTCCTTATATTCCCCTCCAATGCTAGATCAATCCTTTCCATGATCAGGACCCTCTCCATACTTCTTCATGGGAGTCATTTGTTATGCAATTTGTGCCTTGGGTATTCAGGGCTTCTGGGCTAATTAATATCCACTTATCAGAGATTGCATTCCATATGTATTCTTTTGTGATTGGGTTACCTCACTTAGCATGATATTTTCCAGATCAAACCATTTGCCTAAAAATTTTGTGAATTCATTGTTTCTAATTGCTGAGTAGTATTCCATTGTATAAATATACCACATTTTCTGTATCCATTCCTCCTTTGAGGGGCATCTGGGTTCTTTATAGCTTCTGGCTATTATAAATAAGGCTGCTATGAACATAATGGAGCATTTGTCTTTATTGCATGCCGGGGTACATATTTTGTTATCTTAATTTTTATAGCTATTTTAGCTGACAAATAATTTTGTATATTTATGATGATCACTGTAATGCTCTAAGAACTGACCTGAGGTTGTTGTGGCAATTGCTGTTGAGAAGTTACCCAGTGGTGCTAGAAGAAAGCAAAGTTGATTTGATACTCAGATTTATGACATAAATTCATTGTACATCATTGTTATAGTTTAAGTCAGTTTAATGCTGTAAGAACTAACCTGAAGTTGTAATAATTGCTGTTGAGAAGTTATCCAATGGCTCTAGAGGAAAGCAAAGTTGTTTTGATACTCAGGTTTATGAATAAATGTAATGTAACAGTTTAAGTTAAAGTGATGCTGTAAGAACTGACCTGAAGTTGTTGCAGCAACTGCTGTTGATAAGAAGAAAGCAAAATTGGTTAGATCCTCAGATTTATGATATAAATTTATTGTAAATCATTGTTACAGTGTGAATTGCTTTTCCTGTTATCTGTCTTGTTGTAGAGGTGGTTGTCGCATTTTTAGCACCTATAGTAGATATACTATTAATCCTGATGTTTGGCTGACAGTGAACTGAGAAGATAAGTGACCTTAAAATAATCATCACATAATTTAATAAAATGTTGTAAGTACTATTTAATGTTTCATTCAATGAGGCTGGAGAGATGACTCAGCAGTTACGAGCACTTGTTACTCTTGCAGAAGACCTAGGTGGCTTTCTCAGTACCGACATGGTGGTTCCCATCCCTCTATAGCTCTAGGTACCAGGAATTATATATGACTTAAACCTCTTCTGACCTTCATAGGTACTGAGCATATCTCTAGTGTGAACACAGATATGCAGACAGAACAGTCATTCATAGAGAACAATAAATAAATAAGATGAATGCATCTAAAATATAATATTTCATATAATTTTAGCTTATTGTGATCCATTAGTGTATATCAATTCAGATCTCCCCTTTTTATCCAAATATAAGGATAAACCCTGCATGATTCTTTAAAAAATTTACAGTTATTAATCAGTTGCTGAATGACTGTACAGTTATGGGGTTCAATATGAGGTGGCCACATTGTACTGTTTACTACAGACCTCACCTGAAGTCAGTGCAGGAACTATTGAGATGAGAACCCAAGATGCTTTCAGAAACTAAAACTAAATTGACAACTGATTTTAAAATAGGCTGTAGAACATTGGATTTTTTTGGAATATTTGTCTAAGGACATTTTTTTTTTATTATTCCTTTCTTGACAGATCTCATGCTGTCCTATTTATTATCTGGCTTTGATGTCTTGGGTGAATTTCTAATAACTGAGTAATCTACTAGCATAATTTCCAAAAGCTAAGTTTCCTCTCTTTTATATTAATTTAAGAAAAGGATCTATTCATGCTATAGTTGTATAGAATGATTTGTATTCAACTACTAGATTTTGCCATTCTTAGGAAATGTTTTTCACTAATGTATTTGATGATGTCAATCTCAAAACACTGGTACACATAATATTTACTGGAAATAAATTATTGCTTCAGTATGAATTATTTTCTCCTCCTTATGACTTATTTTAATTACCGTTTCCCCTCCCAATCTCCTCCCAGAATGTCTCCACTCACTCAAACTATTCCACACCCTTTCTTTCTTCTTCTTTAGGAACTAAACAAGCAACTAAATAATAAAATAAGATATAATTATTTGGTTCTTTTTCTGTTTTTTTCACTTTGTTCTTCATTTTTTGGGAGGAATTTTTCTAGAATTAAGACACCCAAATATATATAAGAAAATAAAGCATGTCTCTCATGAAAAATGTTTTTGTCTTCAAGCTTAAAGACATGAAATTAGTCCTTGGAATCCACAAGATGGAAGGAGAGTTTTCCTAGACTTTGGCAAGTGCACCATTAACAGGTACATAAATACATACACTTACAGAGAGAGAGAGAGAGACAGAGAGAGAGAGAGAAAGAGAGAAAGAGAGAGAGACAGACAGACAGACAGACAGACAGACAAAGACAGAAACATAAACATACATATGAAAATGAATATACCCATGCATTTAAATACACATCCACAGTTACACACACAGGCACACAGAAACATAAAAAACACATTCACTCAAAAATCATAAATAAAATAAATAACAATATTAAGGCTGACCTGAAGTTGTCATAGAACTGCTGGTTGTTAGCTTATCTGTAAAGACAAGTGAAATTAAAATAATTATTAGATATTTTAGACTGGTTATAAGGAATTGATTGTATAATATTTCAACTAAGAAAGTTCAAGTATATTTGGACTATTTTTATTTATGTTAGATATGCTCTGATTCTAATAAAATGTTTTAGATTTTATTTTGAGCCTTTACAATTATTTTAGTTTAAGGTAATTTTGAGAATTTATGGGATTCAATATGATGCTTTTGATTCATAACTACAGAGTGAGATGACAGCGTTAGATTGATAAACTAAGTTTAAATACTTAGTACTCATTGGTTTTCAAAATATTACTATGTATGTTTTAGACTTTCTTGTACTCTTTTATTTCTAAAGAGATGATGTTATTCAATGGGCACTAAGCTAATGTCAGGAGTCACTAATCTTTTGCCTATGAGCTAAAAGTTTCCAAACTGTATACAAGTAGGAGACATGATATCTGATCTCATAGTCTAACACTGGCATTTCTTTCTTTTTAAACAAGATTTACTTGTGATTTATGTGCGGGAGTGTCTTGACTCCATGTCTACTTGTGCACTGAGTGCATATGTGGGGTGTGAATGGAAGCCAGAAGGCTCTGGATCACCTGGAACTTGGATTACTACTTAGGTCTTTGCCAGAACAGTAATTACATTTAACCATTGAGCTATCTCTCCCTCCACCTGTTTATTCTTTTATGTCATTTAAGTGTGAAAAAGTTCACTTCCCTAACAGGTCTGCCCCAAAACTAAATGATGTAATGATTGGCCCCGTTATGTACTAGTCTTAAATATTGTGGAAATATCAAGATTATGGAAGACATTAAGAGTATTATCTTTATAATCTTATAACGATTTCCATTTCTTTATGGTATGTAGTTACGACTGACATTTAGGATAACTCCTGCAATGCTCAAGTTTAGTAATCACACAATTTTTAAGACCCTCATTTCAAAGAATTTATAAAACAAGGTGCCTGTTGTATTTGGTAGTTGCCAGAACTACAATGAGTTTTCAGATTTCTGGTTACTAATTAATACTTTTTTCCATTACGAATTAATTTTACATTTTAAGGTAACTAGTCTTAGTTGTACAAAAATCAATCCATCATTTCTCAAAGAGATTTTTTCCAATAGCAATGTTACCTTGATGAGACAAGAGAAAGCTTTAAATATTATAAGCCAAAATAAAAATTTAAATGAAAGAGACAGAATTGTGCTGATGTGGATAAATTAGCATTAGAGTTTGGTTTTACTTTCTGAAAAGGTAATACATTTCCTCAATGATAATTTTAAAAGTGTTATCTCTAGGGTCTCATTACATGGGTCAGGTGTAAAATATAGACCTGGGTCACCATATAGAGTTTAAAATAAAACAGAAGTATCAAACTTAGAAATATCTTTACTTGGCATAAATAACTAGATATTATTAAGTTTATAATATTCTCAGCTATATTACTTTTAACCAGAATATGACTTTATTTTTTTTAATTAGGTATATTCTTTATTTACACTTCAAATGTTGGACCCTTTCCTGGTTTCCCCTCCCCTGAAAATCCTGTAAGCGATCTCCCCTTCCCCAATCAACCCACCCTCGCTTCCCTGTCCTGGCATTCTTCTACACTATGGTCTCAAGTCTTTTCAAGACCAAGGGCCTCTCCCCCATTTGGTGTCCAACAAGATCATCCTCTGCTGCTGGTGTGTCTGGAGCCATGGATAACTCAAAGTGTACTCTTTGGTTGATGGTTTTATCTCTGGAAGCTCTGGAAGTACTGGGTGACTTATTGCTGTTCGTCCTATGGCGCTGCAAACCCATATTTTAAAATGAAACCTACATATCATAGTTAACTGCAGAAAGAAAATATAGTATTCTACCATGTCCTGAAGTTTGATGATCACTGAGTTGTGAGCAGGTAAAATGGTAGAGTCAGCAATGTGCCTGTCATGAAAGCATGAGGAACTGAATCCAGATCCTCAGGACTTCTCAAAATGTTGGGTCTGACCAGGCAATGGGAGCACACCATTAATACCAGATCTTGAGAGATAAAGACACGTGAGTCTCTGAGTTAGTGGCCAGCCTGGCCTACAGAGTGAGATCTAGGACAGCCAAAGCTACAGAGGGAAAAACACCTGTTTTGAAACACCCCACCCTTCACAAAAATCAGGCCTGATTGTGTACATATGTAATCCTAGACATAGTGTGTGAGGAAAGGCAGGCGGGTCCCCAGAAACTTGCTGTCCTGCTTATCTGGCCAATATTTTTGTCTCAAAACATAAGATTGAAAGAAATATGCAAGGCAGCATTCTTCAAAATCAGGTCTATATCTATATGTTCACAGACATGACTGTGCACTCACAAGTAAACACACACACATACACACACACACACACACACACACACACACACACACAATGCTATAAATACAAATACTGACCTGAAGTTGTTACAGGGAGCACTGTTGTGAAGTCACTCAAGGATGCTAGAAGAAAGTAAAGATAATTTTATACTTGTCTTTATAAGTGTATCATAAGTCATTGTGTACAGTTTGAATATTTCTTCAAAGGGCATGTATATTTTTGAGTTCCAATTTATTTGTTCTCATACTATTCCTATTCATTATGTGGCTATGCTACTTTAGATATAATTTTAGTAAGTATGTAATCAATTTATATAACTTATCTAAGGTAAGTTTCCTTTGTTCTGAATCAATTCATAAAAAGTATCCAGTCATTCCTGCTATAGTTATATGGGATAGTTTATATTCAACTAACCTAACAAAAACCTATGAGACTTTGCCATTCCCAGGAATAATAATAATCAATTTAAAGATTAAATATATTTGAAAAATTGTATAATGCAAATATTAAATGTAAATATCAAAAGTTAAGCTTAGTGTGTTTATAGACATGTTGTAAGATAACCAGTAAATCAAATACAACAACTTTGTCTTGAGACTGTTCTTGAGTAACTTCTGCAAAATAGTTTGTGGTGTGTGTAAGACAGACTAAAGTCAACTCAAGAAGATATAATTTACAGTATCTGATTTATTTTTTACCATAAATTTTATCTTTCAAGTTGTGCAAGTTTATGGACACAATAAGATTAATTTTAGCACATCTGCCAAATAGTTTGTCAGAGACTACTGACAGGAGGAACACACATTAGAGAGAAAATAAAATTTACTCAGAAAAAAATCGAGAGTTACTTTTCAATCATATAACTATTATAAGCAATAGTGATGATCAAGAAGAAAAACAGTGCTCTCAAAAGGCCTGGGCCAGTGCTCTTTATGATGAGTAATTAGAAATAAGGCACTGGGAAGATAGAAAAGCAAAGAAAATTACTACTATCCATAACTAAATTAAACAGACTATAAATACTTTTTGAAATGAACTGAAAGAGAACTAGAATAAAATATAACATAATTATAAATATATTAATAATTATCAGCATATTAATATATTGATAATTATTAATATATTATAATATTATATGATATATAATATATTAATATACATGTTAATTTTGATTGTTGATGTGATAAGATAAACAACTGAAGGGAGGAAAGGTTTATTTAGTCTCATGGCTTCAGAAGGTTCAGTTCTAGGTGACTAGCACTACTGCTTCTGTGTAAAAGATGAAGTTGGACAATTATAGTAGAAGGAAATGATTCAGTTTGCTTTTCCTGTTGTTGTTATAAACAACATGACCAAAAGCATCTTGGACAAGAAAGTGTTTATTCCTACTCATTGTCTATGGAGCTCAGGACAAGAACTTGGGGGCTGGAACTGAAGCAGAGGCCACAAGAAAACTCTGCTTTCTGATCGCTTGCTCAGCTCTGTGTCTTAAACAGTCCAGAGCCATCTCTCCAGGCTTGGCATCAACTACCAGGGGCTGATTGCTCCTCCATTAATTAACAAGAAAATGCCCACATACATGACCACAGGCAGATACAATTCCTGAACTGAAATGTTTTCCTTGCTCAACTATCTTTTTTTTATATTTTTTATTATTTTTTAATTTATTGATATATTTATTTACATTTCAAATGATTTCCCCTTTTCTGGACCCCCACTCCCCAAAAGTCCCATCAGTCCCCTTCCCTCCCCCTGTTTTCCCACCCAACCCTTCCCACTTCCCTGTTCTGCTTTTGCTCTATACTGCTTCACTGAGTCTTTTCAGAACAAGGGGCCACTCCTCCGCTAAGCTGACAGCTGAAGATAACTGTGACATTGAATCTATATATTTTACAAAGTCACAAAAGCAGCTTACTTTCTTCAAGCATGCCAGAACTCCTAATAGCACACTCAATAAGCAGTTCATCGATGAGTTAATCCATTGGTTAGTTTAGCATTTTCCTGAGCCAAATATCTCTCTGATATTGTATGAATGAAAGACCGACTCTTTAATGGGACCCATTTAAGGGAAAATTTCATATACAAAATTAGTGGTTCAGGGGACATATTGTCTGGGTGTTAAAGACTATTTATTATTTTGTATAATTGTGTGTGTATGATTGTATGAGTATGTATGAGTGTGTGTGTTAATATGTTTGTGTGTGCTGTGTGTATGTGTTATGTGTGTTTTGTGTGAATGATATGTGTAGAGGGCACATTTATAGGAATCAGAAAACAATGTTTGGAGTCGATACTCTCTTTTCACTTTAGCTTCAGGAGGCTTAACTCAAGTTGTCTGCCATGCTCTGCTGCTTGCTGGGCCATCCATCTCCCCAGCATCTCCATGTTACCTTTCACTCCGAAGCTTTATGCCTTTTGTTTATTCTTAGGATAAAAATGGTTTATTACTTTAAGAGTAAAATTAACTTTTTTTGGTAGAACACTGATTGGATTAAATTTATCAATCCCTCTTTTGTCTTCATTTCAATTTCAAATTAGACATTTGTCCCTGCCTCTTGACAGTAATCTCATAAGGTCTGTGACTCAATCATAAATTCTATAATTTGACTTCCTAATGAACGATTGAAGAAACTCAAAGTTAGGACGTGACAAGACTCACAGACATCTCTGCCCACTGACATTTTCAGAAGCCTTTTTTTATGTTTGATGGTTTCCAAACTTCTTTTCACTGATACTTCCGTTCAAATATTTCACTTTTCTCACCTAAATGTGTTACCTCAGGCGATCCGACATGCTCCTAATGCCAAGGACGATTCTCCTGCCTCGCTCCTATGTTGCTAGAATCTTAATTTCATAGCTTAATGATTCAAAGAAATCAAATAATGTTCACGGATACCTGTGATATCAATGCTGTTCAAATCAATATGGAGAGTGACCAGTTGGCTGGATTTATTTGCTTCAATTCCCTGAATCAGTTCTTCTTTCACATTTTCATCTGACACCCACTGAGTGAAAAAAAGGTCAAAAAGGGCGATGATGCTGCCATTTCTGCAAAGCAAAAGAAAAAGAAAGTAATGATAAAAGAGTATAATGTCTTCAGGTGATTTGTTCTCAGTTCAGCCAGAATGTCGGTAAAATGTGCTAGTTAGGTATCCTATCCTCCATCTTCATTATGCCCGTGGAAAGCCTAGTAACCCCTGCTCTGCAACACGATTTGCAAGATGGCTTTCCTAAAATGAAGACATAAGAATGAATGTAATAGATGCGGCAAAGTACTATCCTAATTGAAGAAAAGGACAATTAGAAACTGTCAATTTTTTTTTCCAAGAAGATAAATGCTGACCTACAGGCAGCAATGGCCTCCCTGTTCAGTAGGGACCCAGTAAAACAGTGATGGTCCCCAGTCTCTTGTGTCAACTTAAACAGTGTCTGATTGTTTTACTATTGGAGGGACTGGAGTGTGTGGTTTTGTAATGTGTCTGGTGGGTTTTTGTGTCAAGACAAATCTGACACTGTTTTACTTGCTTCAAATAAATTATATACATTTTCAAAAGGCTGGATACTAAGATTCTGTGAAAGTCTGCCCTAAGTTTTCTTAATTTTTTCTTTGCTTAATCTATATGTTTAAAAATATGTCATAATTTTGATGGCTGGAAAGAACACAAACATACATGGAATTACTGGACACTCAGGATATTTATCCTTCTGACTAATAATTTTATTGCCTACATAATTTGCCACACTAGTACTATTCAACCATGTGGCCCTAAATTTGTTCTTATTTTAAACCCCTTTCCGTATTTTACAGTTTTAAGGGTATTTTTTTTCTGTTACATTGTAGAAAGGATTTGAAAAAGAAATGGTCCAGTAAGCTCCTTAAGACTGACCATGGAGAGTCAGCCCTGACATGGGGCTGTTGCTGATAATGCAAAGATTGCACTCTTGCAACCTTGATATCTCCAAGGTAATGAGCATCCCCAAAGACTTTGTTGCCCCTGAAAAATTTCATTATCTACTTTTTCTGCTGGAACCTAGAGTGAAAGTTATTTGTCCCTTCCATGATTGTGTGCCGAGAACAGGAAGTTTCTGGAAGACCACAGTAATTCACCATTTCACAAGACATGGTGTCCCCTTTTCCTGGTTGCATTCGTATGCAGGCGCACAGTTCAGCAGGAATTATTTCATTCCATGACTCTGGTTCTGCATTATTTAAATGATCAAGACACTTTGTTAAAATTATCTCACACTTCACTTCTATTAAGTTAATTATATGAAAACAGGAGGTTTAACTGTCCAATTATTTTCTTAATTCTCAATAACCAAATCTTATGAGAAGAACAGCATCTTGCTAATCAGTCAGAGGTCCTAAATGTTCACACATAAGAAACTCTTGTCTTTACTGTTTTTATTGTTTTTGCAATCTGGTCTTCAATACTACTTACGTTTTCTATGCCAGCTGACCACTGCTTTTGAAAATATTTATTTAATAACTTATTTTCTATGTACTTGTCAGTGTATTTTATGGCAGGCGTGTTGTGGGTGTGCTTACATGAGTGTAGGTGTGCGTGGAGACCAAAGAAGAAAGATGGATCTCCTGCTGATTGTGAGTCACTTGGTGTGGGTGCTAGGAACTAAATTCTGGTCTTCTGCAAGAGCAAGTGTATTTAATGCTGAGACATTTCCCTAGTGCCCTCAATCCTACTTTTGTTTGAGATTAGCTCTCCACTTGCAGGGAAAGAAGCTATCTTCTTTATTCATTTCTCAAGACTGGGTCATTATGAATTGAATGTGAAGACAGACAAGAGACCACTAGACTTTTATTTTTACATTAATAATAATAGTAGTAGCAGTAGTAGTAATGATAATAATAAACTACAGAGAAGTACTGCTTTAATTATTTGCCTATTTTTATGTCTATACATAACAGCCGGAATCAGAGAATCATTTGAGGACCATCTGGGGATCATTAGGCTAGCCATGCTGACAGTCATCTGCAGCATATTAAAAGAAATCAAACAGTTGCATGTTTTCTAATGCTGTCAACAGACCATTGAATTAACCTTCACAGAAACCAATACTCCTTATGATGTCAGAAAAATCAAACAAAAGTAAGGAAGACAAAACAAAACAATAATCCGTCCACTTTTTTTTAAATAAGATTTTTATTTTGTCCCTATATTAAATCATTCAACAATATTTTCTACCATGTATGTCAGGTACTGAAAGTATATTTGTAAAACTCAAAAGCTCATCTTAGCATCTGACATCCAAGCCTGGATGGCTTTACACTATGGTATTAGAATAATAACTGGCTAACAATTATTTTTTTTATAATATTTTTATTTGATATAATTTTTATTTACATTTCAAATGATTTCCTCTTTGCTGGCCCCCCCACTCCCCGAAAGTCCCATAAGCTCTCTTCCTTCCCCCTGTTCTCCCATCCACCCCTTCCCACTTCCCTGTTCTGGTGTTGCCCTATACTGCTACACAGAGTCTTTCCAGAACCAGGCCATCCTCCATTCTTCTTGTACATCATTTGATGTGTGAATTATATTTTGGGTATTCCAATTTTCTAGGCTTATATCCACTTATTAGTGAGTGCATACCATGATTAATCTTTTGAGACTGGGTTCCCTCACTTATTATGATGTTCTGTAGCTCCATCCATTTGTCTAAGAATTTCATGAATTCATTATTTCTAATGGCTGAATAGTACTCCATTGTGTATATATACCACATTTTTTGCAACCATTCTTCCATTGAGGGATACCTGGGTTCTTTCCAGGTTTTTGGCTATTATCAATAGGGCTGCTATGAACATAGTGGAGCACGTATCCATATTACATGCTGGGGAATCCTCTGGGTACATGCCCAGGAGTGGTATAACAGGATCCTGCAGAAGTGACGTGCCCAGTTTTTGAGGAACTGCCAGACTGATTTCCAGAGTGGTTGTACCAACCAAACCAGCAGTGGAGGAGTGTTCTTCTTTCTCCACATCCTTGCCAATACCTGCTGTATCCTGTGTTTTTAATCTTAGCCATTCTGACTGGTGTAAGGTGAAATCTCAGGGTTGTTTTGATTTGCATTTGCCTAATGACTAATGAAGTTGAGCATTTTTTAAGATGCTTCTCAGCCATCCGAAGTTCTTTGCATGAAAATTCTTTGTTTAGCTCTGCACCCCATTTTTAATAGGGTTACTTGGCTTTCTGGGGTCTAACTTCTTGAGTTCTTTGTATATATTGGATATTAGCCCTCTATCTGATGTAGGGTTGGTGAAGATCTTTTCCCAATTTGTTGGTTGCCAATTTGTCCTTTTGATGGTGTCCTTTGCCTTACAGAAACTTTGTAATTTTATGAGGTCCCATTTGTCTATTCTTGATCTTAGAGCATACGCTATTGGTGTTCTGTTCAGGAACTTTTCCCCTGTACCCATGTCCTCAAGGGTCTTCCCCTGTTTCTTTTCTATTAGCTTCAGAGTGTCTGGCTTTATGTGGAGGTCCTTGATCCATTTGGAGTTGAGATTAGTACAAGGAGGTAAGGATGGATCAATTCGCATTCTTCTGCATGCTGACCTCCATTTGAACCAGCACCATTTGTTGAAAAGGCTATCTTTTTTCCACTGGGTGTTTTCAGCTCCTTTGTCGAGGATCAAGTGGCCATAGGTGTGTGGGTTCATTTCTGGATGTTCAATCCTGTTCCATTGATCCTCCTGCCTGTCCCTGTACCAATACCATGCAGTTTTTAACACTATTGCTCTGTAGTATTGCTTGAGGTCAGGGATACTGATTCCCCTAGAATTTCTTTTGTTGAGAATAGTTTTAGCCATCCTGTGTTTTTTGTTATTCCAGATGAATTTGAGAATTGCTGTTTCTAACTCTATGAAGAACTGAGTTGAGATTTTGATGGGCATTGCATTGAATCTGTATATTGCTTTTGGCAAAATGGCCATTTTAACTATATTAATCCTGCCAATCCATGAGCATGGGAGATTTTTCCATTTTCTGAGGTCTTCTTCCATTTCCTTCTTCAGATTCTTGAAGTTCTTGTCATACAGATCTTTCACTTGTTTGGTCAGAGTCCCACCAAGGTACTTTATACTGTTTGTGGCTATTGTGAAGGGTGTCATTTCCCTAATTTCAATCTCAGCCTGCTTATCCTTTGAGTATAGGAAGGCTACTGATTTGCTTGAGTTGATTTTATAACCTGCCACTTTGCTGAAGTTGTTTATCAGTTGTGGGAGTTCTCCAGTGGAGTTTTTTGGGTCACTTAGGTAGGCTATCATATCACCTGCAAATAGTGATAGTTTGACTTCTGGGCATATACCCAGAGGATTGCCCAGCAGGCAATAAGGATACATGCTCCACTATGTTCATAGCAGCCATGTTTATAATAGCCAGAACCTGGAAAGAACCTAGGTATCCCTCAACGGAAGAATGGATGCAAAAAAAATGTGGTATATATACACAATGGAGTACTATTCAGCCATTAGAAACAATGAATTCATGAAATTCTTAGACAAATGGATGGAGCTAGAGAACATCATACTAAGTGAGGTAACCCAGTCTCAAAAGATTAATCATGGTATGCACTCACTAATAAGTGGATATTAATCTAGAAAACTGGAATCCCAAAAACATAATCCATACACAAATGATGTACAAGAAGAACGGAGGAGTGGCCTGGTTCTGGAAAGACTCAATGTAGCAGTATAGGGCAAAATCAGAACAGGGAAGTGGGAAGGGGGAGATGGGAGAACAGGGGGAAGGAAGAGGTCTTATGGGACTTTCGGGCAGTGGGGGGGCCAGAAAAGGGGAAATCATTTGAAATGTAAATAAAAATATATCAAATAAAATATATTAAAAATTGGTATCATTGACCTACAAAAAGTACATCAATGGAATAGATAATTGCCAGATGTCACTAGTAATGCTCTAGGCCTATGTGACATGTGAAAATCGTTTGTTCTATAAGGATGTCAAACAGTAACTCACCAAATCTGACTCTAATACCAAAATTAAATCAGGACCAAATAGATCATTTAAACAGCCCCATACCCCTAAAGAAATAGAATGGGTCATAGAAAGTCTTCCAACCAAAAAAATCACAGGACCAGATGGTTTCAGTGCAGAATTCTATCAGACCTTCAAAGAAGACCTAACACCAATACTCTTCAAACTATTCCACAAAATAGAAATGGAAGGAACACTACCCAACTCCTTCTATGAAGCCACAATTATGCTGATAACAAAACCACACAAAGATCCAATAAAGAAAGAGAACTTCAGACCAATTTCCCTTATGAACATAGATGCAAAAATACTCAATAAAATTCTTGCCAACTGAATCCAAGAACATATAAAAAAGGATCATCCACCATGATCAAGTAAGCTTTATCCCAGGGATGCAGGGATGGTTCAATATACGGAAATCCATCAATGCAATCCACTACATAAACAAACTCAAAGAAAAAAACCACATGGTCATTTCATTCGATGCTGAAAACGCATTTGATAAAATTCAGCATCCTTTCATGCTTAAAGTCTTGGAAAGAACAGGAATTCAAGGCCCATACCTAAACATATTAAAAGCAATATATATCAAACCGGTAGCCTACATCAAACTGGTAGCCAACATCAAACTAAATAGAGAGAAACTTGAAGCAGTCCCACTAAAATCCTTCCACCTTTTTTTTTGGGGGGGGAGGAAGGGTTTATTAAGCTTATACTTCTACATTGCTGTTCATTTTTTAAGGCTTTGATAATTTATAGACTTTTTAATTGGAAGTTAAAAAAAACATTATAAGTGGTATACAACTCTCAGGTTTCATCCCACCCTTAATGAGAAGGATGGTGACGATTAGAAGATGTCCATGATGCTTGACACTGGCCCCTATTTTCTCTAGATATACAAGCATTGACCTTGGATCAAAAGTGGAAACTTTATGCAGGGTTCTATGTCTTTTTAATCACAGATGAGGATAACCAGGTCTCTGCTTCTTAGAAGCCTATGTGTGTAATTTCTACCCTCATTTTTTCAAGACTTTAGTGAACTATTCATCATAAGGAACAAGACTGAGGCTAGTACATATATTTATTGTCTTGTATTGTTGTAAGAAATTTAGATATAAACTGAAGGAGAAATAGCTAGCTACTTGGATGTTTTTGCCAGTCAAAAAGCTATTTTGCTCCTATGTGCTTCTGATAGACACAGCTTCCTTCTCGCTACTCCTCTCTTCAGTTTCCCCCTTTCTCAGCCTCATTTTTTTTATCTCTTCCTTTTCTTCTATGTGTTCAGAATCCATGCCCTTTGCCAAAACATGACTGCTTAAGCATGAACTAAAAGTGGCTAGGATTTAATATGCTTTAAAAAATAAAGCATTAGTGCACAGAAATTTTTTATCTTCTCTCCTCAGCCCCATGGTTTCACTTTCTCTTTTGTCAAGCCAAAGATGATTTAAATGGTAATGAAATCTGCATCTTCTCTTTATATTTCCACATATTTAATTATACAAAACAATTGACTTCTGTGTTGCTTGAATCAGGAAGTAGAAGACACAGGCACAAGGTATTTAGGGCAAAGAAAATGCAATTCTGGGATTTCTTTCCCTTCACTGAGTTGTAACTAACTGGATTAATTCAACCTCAGGTGTAAACATACTTGTACGAAAGATATGTCTGTTTAGTTGTGAATAATATATTGCACTTAATAATTTATATCTGTGAGGATAAAGGTTCTGTATTACAAATACACATACAATTGTATTCTTTATACTTTATTCTCTTCTTCTGTGTAAATGTTGAGATAAGAAAGATATATGGTAGAAATCAAGGAAACAAAGATGTTTCAACTCATAAGCAACAGAAACTTATTTTTGGTAGTTTGTCAATGATCTGTATCTGTGCTGTGAGATTTGCTTTATTTATTAAGATAAATGAGAAAATCATTCCTTTAAGGAAAAATAATAGCCATTTTCAATTTAAAGTGCAGGATCTCTCTCTCTCTCTCTCTCTCTCTCTCTCTCTCTCTCTCTCTCTCTCTCTCTCTCTCTCTCTCTCTCTCTCTGTGTGTGTGTGTGTGTGTGTATGTGTGTGTGTGTGTGTGTGTTGAATTTTATAGCTAGATAAATCCTATCTTGTATGGAGAGATTGGATGTAATAGATCAAAATGTTTCTTATCTTATATATTCCTTAATGACGCTGATAACCTTTAGGGTTGCTGACTAAACACAGGCCTTTCCTTTGAGAACTTTGTGACTCATCTATGTGGAAAGGGCAAACTTAAAGTGCACATTGCCACAGAGGGTAAACAGCCCTTTATTAAAAGAGTCAACTGCTAATACTCTGTGAATCAAAACATTTTCCACAGAGCAGAATAACAGTATCCCCAAAAGAGAGGGAAAAAAAAACTTTTGCCTGTTCTTCAGACTGGTTAAACACACACACACACACACACACACACACACATGCATGCACATGGGCAAACACACACTTTAGAAAATGGCAAAAATACATTAATCAATTGTACAATACTTTTAAAGACTATTTTTGATATTCTTAGTAATATGTCATGTGAGGTCACTAAAACTGTAGTGTTTTAAAGGAGTTTTAGATATATATCTTTTCACAGTTTATACTGCTATGTAGAGGAGAAAGCAATCATCTCTGTTTCCTGATTTTATAATTTAAAAATTAAAATGCTTAAATCTAATGGTGATTTTGTTGCTTTTTCCTATGACTACAGATATTCTTCCATGATTATTTAAGATAGCCCTGAGGCTGAGGAGAGGCCACACAAGAATAGAGACTGGAATTCGAATCCCCAATGGCCATACAAATGCTATGAGGGCATTTACCTGCTATTTTCAATACCAACACTTAGGAGGCAGAGACGGTAAACCTGAGCTAGTCTGGGTTGAAATAAAAGAGTCTTATCACACACACACACACACACATACACACACACAAATAGCTCTGAATGGCTCCTTGTTTTCCTTACCCTTACTATATCTACCTTTTCCAGGTTATCGTTCCAAAGTATGTAACAAAACTCTGACCTTTCTTTTCCCATTAATCTTCCTTTGACCTTATGTTTTCCTAGGGACAATTTCTTTGCTGATGAGTTTAGTCACCATGAACAGGATTCTAAGTTGGAGAGAGGAGTCGGGCATTAATGGTACTTGTTGCTTTGGTAGAAGCTCAGTGTTACATTCCCAGCACCCACATTTCAGTTCAGAACAATGCATAAGTTCAATTCCAGGAGACACAGTGTCATCTTTCTTCTGACCTCTGTGGTCAGACCTTATGGTCTGCTAAGGAGAAAAACAAACAATTCCATCACATCCACCTTGAGGGTGGTATTTTGTATGATAGCTCGAAGTCTGAATGAGCTTGTGAGAGAAGTCCTAACTCAAAAAACAAAAAACAACAACAACAACAAAAAAAAAACAAAACAAAAAAACCACCAACACCACCAACAAAAGAGTCTTATTTAAGCACTTAAGCATCGATGGAGGTTCGGAGGTTCGTCATAGATTGGTGCCAGATGAGAAGGTAGGGGGTAAGGGTAGTCAGAGAAACAGGAATCCAGCTAAAGACAAACTACACTGAAGAATGAAAGAGGCTCTAGGGGTATCTACAAGACATGATAAGTCAGTGCAGATGCTAAAACAGAACAGGAAGAATAAATGAAATCTAAATGGGTGTCTGAATGGGTGCCTGAGACAGTACATGTGAACATGCCTGCACTTAGCATGGCAATACTATGAAGTCTTCATGAGCTGAACACCCAAGGGATGAGTTGTGAGTCAAACTCAGGCATCATGTGACAGCCTCCATCAAGAATGAAGATGCATAAACTGTGCACCAGGCTGAGGGTAATTAAGCCTCTTGCTAGTAACTGAAACTAGAAAGCAATGATTACTCAGTCGAATGTTTTCTGGATGTCTATCACCATTGTAACCATAGATTCCCAGTCTTTTCATAAATATTGCTGCAGGGAATCAATTTTATGTAGCGTGAATATTTTTCATGCTACTGAATGAACTTCCTTCTGAAGTTGTGAACATACTCCAGACAAAACAGCCAATCAAAATCTAGGCAACCTTATCTTAAAATTTCTTTTTGCACTATTATAGGGTGTGTATGCATACTATGCTATAAACTGCCACTTGGTAACATTATTAGACATTCCTTGAGGTGGATTCCTTGAGGTGAGCTCTTAAATATTTTCACTTCCTTAAAACATGTTTTAAATCAGCAACCTCATCACATTTTTAGAGTTATTTATTTTTAATTAATATTAAAGGCTGTATGAACTCATCAGTGGCCTCCTAGGTAAGTCTTGGTAGGTAGGATATTAAAAATTGTCTAAGCACCGTAAGCATAGGAAGGTAAATAATATACTGTCAGTACCTCAGCACAATAAAATGTCTTGATAGTGTTGGTTATGTGATCTCCTTAATAAAATGCTTTCTCAGTATCTCTTTTCTTAAAAGATATGCAAATTATCTGGTTCAAAGCATAGCTCCTTTGTGACTGTGATGAGCGAATTAGAAGCATTGGTGGATATTTACTGGTTCTTGTTAAGAAGACAAACTATTTATTTTAATTTTCATGGGTATGTTTTACATTCTTTGTGTATGTACATGGGAATGCATGTGTGTATGTTCTT